>NC_053492.1:344298896-344898896 GCF_905171775.1 Rana temporaria
AATTTAAAGGACCACGATTTCTCTTTTTTTTTTTTTTTTTTTGGAGGGGGGGGTGGTTACAACCGCTTGAAGTCTGACTCGTGGCACAACTTTTTATTACTAGCTTTTGTTACATCCAACTTTCAAAATATCAACAACTGCATGCAGTGGGTGTTTTTAATAATTTATTTGCTTTATCATAAGCTATTCTCAGACTGCAAGATTACTGGCAAGAGAGGCAGGGATAAACTTGTCCATTACAGCAATGTATAAAGGGAAAAAAAGTTCTGAGCAGATAAGCGGTGCATTTATTTGTGCTTGTGAATATAATGAAACCAAAGCTGTATTACCTGGTTTGCATTCATACAAGTCACAGCATTCCCCTGGCATGCCTGATGCTTTTGACACAAGTATATTGAGATAACCAGGCTGACAGACTTTTCTCAGGCATCCTGCTGGGCTACATACACAACGGCTGGGCAGGGGGCAGCATTCGCCAGGAGGTGCGTAGCCTTCGATGAGGACCGAGTCCTCTGCACACCGTGGAGAAAACTGTACTTCACATCGGGCTGTTGAGCAGTCAGGCTTTTCTTCTGCAATAAAAGATAAAGTGTAACATTAGATATTGGAAAATGTAAACATGTATGCATATTTCAGCATAAACAAAAAAATGTTGTAAGAAAGAACACAAAAACAGCAGCACTCTAAATCAGAGGTGAAGATCTACCTGAACAAAATGAGAAATCAAAGCTCCCCGGGCTCAGCAGCATTATTTTTTTATTCACTAGCAAGGCCTAACTAATTAGTATGAAAATCTGATAAAATAAATATCACAAAAAATATAAACTTGGCCTACTTTAAAGCAGTATTAAACCCAATATATTATTTTGCAGGTCAACAATTGGTAGATGCATTTCGGCTGCATTGGTTTTTGGTTATTGAGATAAACTATTTACCACCGACAGGAGTGCTCACGGTGATCAGCTTTTATTTATTCTTGTAAAACCCCTAAAGTTGCATTCA
Organism: Rana temporaria; assembly: GCF_905171775.1. Lineage (NCBI taxonomy): Eukaryota > Metazoa > Chordata > Amphibia > Anura > Ranidae > Rana > Rana temporaria. The sequence continues at coordinate 344,299,899 of NC_053492.1, forward strand.
CACATGATTGCAGGCGGAATCGCCACAGTTTCAAATGGCTGCAAAACTCAGGATGCAATCGCAATGCCATTACTAAGGCACCCCAATCATGCTGCGGTAAATATGGCATGGGCAGATATTGGTGTCGGCAGAGCAGGGGACAGTATCGGTAAGCAAGTGTGTAGTGTCAGTATGTAAGATATTAGTAAAAAAAGAAAAAAATTGCGCTAAACAAAACAACGTGATTAAATAAGTGAATATAGGGAAAGGCCGCAATAATGTGTCATAACACAAACAATATAAGAAAAGAAAAAATCGCGCCAGTCTATTAAATGACACTCAAAACTTTGTGTGAACACAAATAGTGTAGTGAATAAATGTCCAAAAGAAAAATAATGTCCCTGGAACAGACGAGATATAACACACTGGCCTGTATAGGAGACACTCAAATCCTTAGTGAGATAAACATAGTAGTGTGATAATAAAGTCCAAATAACTCTGAAGTTTCTTGGGACAAACAACACCCGGTGCACAAATGGTTAAGTGAGCCGCCACCACATGGACTGGGGCTTACCAGAACACATATAAATAACAGCGTTTTTTAAAGGTTGCAGCAGGATATCCAGGGAATATGGTCACAACACAGGATCAATAGATGTACAGCGTGTATCCTTCAATAGTAAATCCACGGAGGTAAATATGGTAAACTCGATACAGACAGAACTCTTGGACCGTTGCAGGAAACCTCCTTGCTCTCTCACAGATCAGTACCAACTGTGCTTCCCACAACTAAGATATTAGTGACAGTAGATCAGTGAACAGTGTCACTAGTTTTGTTTTTTTTACATTTCATTTTATTTTTTAACAGTCCTGTTGGGGGGGGGGGTATTAGTGAAAAATCAAAAGGACTAAATTTACTGGCCCCGTCCCCCATTCTGAAACAATCCCCCACAGCAGCCGACGAGAGGAGAGGAGGGGAAGCTGGCAACCGTGCAGGGAATTGGGGGGGGGGGGGGTAGTAGAAAGAAAATGAGCCTGCATAGGAGGGGAAGCTGGCAACCATGCAGGGAATGGGGGGGAGTAGTAAAAAGAAAATGAGCCTGCATAGGAGGGGTAGCATTTACTGAAACTGACCCTCTGTAGTTCCACCCTGCAGAATCTGAATGCTGGCAGAAGAGAAAGGAGGAAAAGCTGGTTTTCAGCTGCCCCAGGAGAAAAATACAAGGGATTTGTTCCAGCAAATGCTGTTCGTGCTCTTGACCAGGTTTCCAGGGGTTTGCAAGGAGGGCATGTGATCTACCTGTCCACCTGCCCCCGATCAACAAGTTGGTAACCACTACTCTACAAGATTTTATTTTAAAATAAAGAGCATGTTGGGATGAAGTTTTTTTGTGTTGAGTTGCCAGTATTCCTTTTGCAAAGGGTGGTTGTAAAGGTAGAATTTTTTATTTTTTTTTGTATCCTAGTTTTAAGATAAAAAAAAACTTCTGTGTGCAGCAGCCCCCCTCAGGAGCCTGGACTGATGCCTGTGTCAGCGAGCTGCTGAGAGACAGACGGTGGATCCCTTCCTCTCCACAACTCAGCGCTCCAGTGGAGGAGCAGAGAGAAGAGCTGATGATTGACAGTCAGTAGCTCCCCACTCGGGGATCTGCGACAACCGAGCCATTGGCGGTGATTGATGGCTTGGTTCTTAGTGTAGAGAAGCATAGGTCCCATGCTGCATACACCTAGGTAAGTATAAAAGGGGGACCCCCATACTTCTCCTTTAACCTCTTCCCCACCGCGCCATAGGCAAAAGACGTCTACAGCGCGGTGGAGTTATTCTGGGAGGACGTCCTCCCAGAATCCTTCACTCGCGCGCCCCCTGGGGCGGGCTCCCGGAATCATCTGTGAGCGCCGGGTCTAGAAGACCCGGCGCATCACAGATCGCGGTAAATCGCCGCTGATAGACCAAATGACGGAGCGATCTCTTGTAAACAAACCGGCGTCATGTTCCTCCCTCTCCTCTCTGTACCGATCGGTACAGTGTGAGAGGAGAGGGGGGAGAGCGGAGGCAGCAGCAGCTGCTGTGGCTGGATCTGTGACAAATGCAGTCACAGATCCAGCCATCCTTCCCTGCGCAATACTCTGCAATAAAATCAATACTCTGAAATAACCCCCCATACTCTGCAATACCCCCATACCCCCCATACTCTGCAATAGCCCCCCCATACTCTGCAATAGCCCCCCCATACTCTGCAATAGCCCCCCCATACACTGCAATAACCCCTCCCCCATACACTGCAATAACCCCCCCCCCATACACTGCAATAACCCCCCCCATACACTGCAATAACCCCCCCATACACTGCAATAACCCCCCCATACACTGCAATAACCCCCCCATACACTGCAATAACCCCCCCCATACTCTGCAATAACCCCCCCCATACTCCGCAATACCCGCTAATATGACAGACACAAGATTTTTTCTTTTTTTCTTTACATAATTGACAGTGTTTTTTCTTTTTTAGCGCAAAAAATAAAAAACCCAGAGGCGATCAAATACCACCAAAAGAAAGCTCTATTTGTGGGGAAAAAAGGACAAAAATTTCAGATGGGTACAATGTTGTATGACTGAGTAATTGTCATTCAAATTGTGAGAGCACCGAAAGCTGAAAATTGGTCTGGTTAGGAAGGGGGTTTAAGTGCCCAGTGGTCAAGAGGTTGTAAAAAAAAAAAAAAAAAATCTCTAAATAGGTTCCTTTTAGCTAGTGCATTGTTGGTTCACTTACCTTTTCCTTTGATTTCCCTTTTTTTTTTTCTTGGTCTGAATTTCTCAGTTCCTGTTCCTCCTCAGTAAGCTTGCCTTCATCATCCAAGCCGTTCTGGCTGGGGGTTAGTCAGCGTGCTTGCCCCCTCCCTTGGGACTACATCCCTGCGGGAGATGCTGTGTTCGCCCCCTCCCATGTAGTCCCAAGGGAGGTGGCAAGTACGCTGACTAACCCCCAGCCAGAATGGTTTGGATGATGGGGGCAAGCTTACTGAGGAGGAACAGGAAGTGAGAAATTCAGACCAAGAAAAAAACATTTAGAAGGGAAATCAAAGGAAAGGGCAAGTGAACCAACAATGCACTAGCTAAAAGGAACATATTTAGAAAATAAAAAACAAACCTTTACAACCCCCTTAAGCGTTTCTTTCTATGGCCTAGAATTGTAACTGTAATTTTAGTAGAGTTACAATTATTTTGTTTAGCAGTTTTTTCTGTTGACACATTTTCAGCACTGCACAGCCAGATGGACTATTTGCCTTATTGGTTCAGCAATGCAGCTTTCTATGTGCCCTGTCTCCAGCCCCTTCATTGGACAGTGAATTGGCATCAATACTTCTATCCAGGGAGATGACCTAGGAAGCCATAATGCTTACCTAGCAAATCATAATCCTAAACTAGTAGGAAAGGACATAAACACAATATACATGTATATGTTTTATTTGTGTGTTTTCTAGTGTTCTGCTTTGAGAAGCCTGCAGATTACAAATCTATACAGTTTGTCTGCCTTTCTACCTATGTAAAGCTTAGTCTATCTGAGCTAATTGCCAAGATTTAAAGGCCTTTCTAAAACATGTGCAGATTTATCAGCCTATCCATATATCTCTCCCATCATATCCCTAATCTGAAAGCATCCTTTCTGCAGGATAAAAGCTTATGAAGGACCTACTGTGAGACAAAACCATCAGCTGTGCGAATATACCTTGAACTTGTTTGAAGCAAGATTATTAATTACAATTTTTTTTTATTATTATTATTCTGTAAAAGGAGACATATTGGACAGGGGTAAATAATTTGAACTGCCATCTTGTGAAAGTTGGTATATAGGGCTCCACAGTTAAGACCACTTTCACACTGGTGCATCCATGATTATTGTGGGCTTTAATCACAGTCATATGGACTTTCCATTAGGACAGGTTTTTGACACGTTTTCTGAAAGCACACAAAAAGTCCCGCATGCCGCATCTTTTGTGCACTTTCAGAAACTGGCAAAAACATGTGACCTGAAAGAAAATCTATGAGGTGGTGGCTAAAACCGCAGGTAAAGCACACACAAATCACACATACAACCTCTCTGTGGGCCACAGTATATATGGAGGTTTGGTGTAAGTGTTTTTGTTTTGTTTTTTTTGCAATTGGTTAAACTGTTCTTTTTCAGCCTTACAAACTATGCGCCCATGTATAATGTGAAAACTTATTTCAGTGCAAAGTATTTTTAACCACTTCATTACCGCATTATAGCCAAAATGTGGTTAAAGTGCAGCCCTCTAGTTATGGGAGGGCATCCATGGACATGGTTTTCAGAACCACAACCCCCCTGTGGTGATTACCACCAAAGGAAAGCTCTAGCCGTCTAAAAGACAAAAAATAGAAAAAATGTATTTGGATACAGGGTTGCATGACCCCCCGTGCAAATGACATTAAAAGTACGATAGTGCTGAAACCTGAAAATTGGCCTGGTCAGGAAGGGGGTAAAGTGCCCAGGACTGAAGTGGTTAAACTGCAGGCACATCTATAATATGATACAATTTTCAGGCAGTGGAATTTACATCAACATATTCTTTAGTTCAACTCCGTAATGACAAGCTGTATGACCACAGCAGACCATAAACCTGCAATTAAAATGACGGGTACAAACACTCATACCTGAAGTCATTAATATTAATAACGAGGATCATAGCAATATATATGCTAATAGAAACTACCTTATAGGTTGACAGGTTTAACATGGGCACACACTGCCCTTGAGGGAAAATCACATTATGTCAGCAGAATTTGCAGCACAGAACTTACTAGAAAATAAGAGAAGAACCTAAAATATGTGTTTTCTCTCCTTTTACAAACCATAAAGACTTGCCACTTACAATTAATTTGCAAACAAATATTAATTATAATAATACATGTCCAAGTGGTCTCCAGGTAGTAAAAAAGCAAATAATGCCTGTAAAAGGGGTATTTGACTCCAAAAGCAAAGCAGATTCAGATGCTTTATGTAGCAAAGCCATTCTATATGGTTGTATTTCCAATTTCCTAAAGGACAAAGTAATGTACCATGTACACATTGGAACATTGAGGTGGTATTCACTTTGAATGGGATGCCCAACCTTGTATGCCTTGATACAAGACAAGTGGATGGAAGTGGATGTGCTCTGTGTTCATCTATTTAGATATACTAACACTGGGCATAAAGGCATACACACACCAGTGGTAAAACAAATGCATTATCATAATGCAGCATGCTCACATTGGTGTGCTGCAGTGCCACTAGGGTGACCACATTTCCAAACTACCATTCAGGGACACCCTTCCTTCCCAAAAATCAGCTTGTGCTGTAACGAATCACAGCACATAGCTTATCATACCTCTTAAGAATAATAATTTGAAGGCCCTATAGGACATACTCAAAAAATTCTTATGGCAATCCAAGCACCCTAGGTGCTCTTGAACTCTCCTTATGAAACAGATATGCTGGAGGAATGGGTAATATAGACTTCCATGACTACTTCCATTACTTAAATACTGGTTTTCCCCTACCTCTTATCCACTCTAGTGCCAAAGAGAAACAACTCTTGGCTCTCGTCTAGAACTTTGTTTCATTTTATGTTTTGACGCTTGGAAACCATACCCCCTGCAACAATTCTCACCCACAATGCAAGCCTCATTACTAGCTTTACCCATAACGATTTTAGAACAGTTGATTCCGAACAGCTCCCTTATTCCATGGCATTGTAGAGATATCCACTTAATTACAGACCGCTATACCAAAAACCAAAATAAATTATTTGAGGAGCTTTGTAGAGACTTGAGGCTTTCCTTCTCAGACCGCTACTTGTACCTTCAAATTTCTCATCTTCTTTGGTCACTTTAGACATATGAGCTGGGGCTTGGAGATTCCTCAGTGCATTCCCATCCCCTTCTAAAGGTATTTCTACATTTTATAATTTATTTCAAGATAAACTCACATACACTAATATCCTCCATATCAAAAAGGGGAAGTTACTTGGGCAAATCCTACACCCATGCTCAATGGTGTTTCGCTTTCAAATCAATCTATAGGGCCTCCCATTGTGTGAACCTTTGGGAACTGTCACAGAAAATTGCATTGCGTTGATACCCAACACCCCTCCGCATCTCAACGTTTTTTCCATCCTCCATCTCTTTATTCTCACCGACTTCTGGAACATTTTCCACTATATCTCTGAGGTTACAGGCATTCTTATGTTGCCAGATCTCATGATTTTCAATCTAGGTGTAGATTGGTTTTCTCCCACTTTCCGCTCTATAGTCACACATATTTTACTAGCAGCCAGGCTACTGATAGCAAGAGCATTGAGATTTGACAAAATACCAAATCTGTCAGAAGCCGTTGAGATTGTCCTTATACACCACAAATTTGAAGCTATGCTAGCCAACAGGCAATGTATCAGGAAGGTCTTTGACTCACAATGGAAAATATGGACTGACTGTTTGAAAGCGATCTCATCAAGGTGAAAAAACCTTGCACCAACTACCACTCACACCTCTAACGGAGCTGGAGAAAAGCATTATAAACATTATAACTGAACTATATATATATATATATATATATATATATATATATATATATATATATATATATATATATATATATATATATACTCATCAGCAATTAAACAAAATATTTTCTCTTTCACATACACAGAGGCGGAATTAGGCCCTGTATACACAATCAAAAAAACTTACGAAAAATACCGCTTTCGGAGCCATTGTACAATATTCTGATTGTTGGTACACAGCTTTCGAGAGCTGATCATGACAGTTCATCCGATATTATCTGATCAAACATGCACAAAAAAGGTTGTGTACTATACCAGATTGTACGATTTTCATGTAATCAGTACAGGTGTCATTCGAAAATGCAATATAAATACACTACAACACATTAGATCACTTCTGAATTTGGATTCTGTTTGAGAATTTTCAAAACTTTAGTATACTCTTCATTATTGATATGAGATTAGCATGCAAAAAAAAAAAAAAAAAAAAAATTATTTGTCTGATAATCTAATTTGGTGTACCAGGCATTACTAGTCACAATAAATCTAACCCAGAAAAGCCTTAACCCCTGATGCAGTCACCCTACAAATTCTAAACCCCTACAGAAAGCTTGACTCACTTCTTAAAAGTATTTCATTACATTTCTCAAGAATCTGTTTTTCCTGACCAGGCCCAGGAGTCCATGCATCTCTCATTTCTTAACCAGAAAGAGACTATATAACCTGTTCCAACTACTGCCCTTTGATCTAAGAGGAGCAAACCTAAAACTAAACTCGAAAATAGTGAAGCAAATCCAATCCCTTGCCCCCAAAAATCATCAGGATCAAGTAGGGTTTGTATAGGGCCAAAAAAGCAAGGGATTATACCTTGCTGTTTGGATCACGCAAAATCCCGAGAATGTCCATCTGCGTTTTAAAAAGGTAAGCTGGTTATTCCTGGTACATTCTTCCATTCAACTAGGATGTGTCCCCATTCTCATGACTACAATGTTGGACCTATGCTCCTTATCCACAGCAAGGGTCCAAGGCAATGACTCTCTCCTAAGCTCAGTATACATTACAGCATTCAATCTCCCACCACCCTAACATGAACATTTAGCTATAAGCCTTTGTCATGGATATGCAGTAATGTTTGTCTGTCAGCTTACCTCCCCCATGTGTTCACCTTAGAGGCCAGCCACTCTCACCTGGCTGCTTAAATAATCTCTCCTCTAGCAAGGCTCCACCCCAGGCCCTATCTTAACCTGTGCACTGCAAGCCAGCTGTGCTGATCAATAGTGTTTGTTAAGCTATTGTGTGTTTGAGCTCCTACTTGCTGTGTGCTACGTCTGTCTGTTTTACCGATCTTGGCTTGTTCACGACTATCCCTGTCTGCTTGTGACCTTGACCTTTGGAGTGTCCTTTGTTTATCCTTGTCTGCTAGTCGCCCCGACCTTTGGCTTATCCCCTCATTATCTCTTGTATCCTGAGCTCCTGCTTCCCCTCTATCCTCTATAGCCTATTGTGAGCGTGAGCTGGGGGACTCTGGGGGACGCGACCTGGATCAAGTTGCAGCCCAGTCCATCCTCACCACTAGAGGCTCTGGTGAACACCTGCTGGATCTTAGACTCCACGCCCTGGGGAATCTTAGGCTCTAGCTCCCTGTGGGATACATGTTAGTGCTCCAGTGGACCTGCCTTCCTTAGCCATTGCTCCGTTCTCAGCAGTCGGCCGTAGGGTCCACTACCTTAGCAGTGCACTCCTGACCCCCAACATTGTGCATCTGTCACCTGACCGCAAGTGACATGACAGCCTTGCATAAAAATCGAAATATATCAGATCAAATTATGGGGGTGTGCTTTGTTCACCTTACAGATTTTTCTGTTTAAAGAAGAACTATGGTCAAAATTTTAAAATCAATATGTGATGCAACGCTACAATCTGCTAAATATCTCATTGGTTGTTTGCAAATAACAGTAAGGTTATTGAGATATCTACCTTTTTCCCCACAGCTGAAAGCTCTCCATTCTTCCTTTGAAAAGGAGACAATACTGCTTCCTTTGTTTCTAAATGCCTCCATTGTCCCCTTTTGTGTGATGCCGCTCTGAACAGATGTACTGTCATGACATCACTGAGGGAGTTGTTCATACAGTCCATTACAATCTACGACATCTCAGTAATCACTGAAGTCTTGCCCATACCTCATGATTACCCTGTGAATCTCTGGCTATGTCCCACGGTGGGACTCCCACCTTTGTCCAACCTATGCACACTCACTGCTCGGCCTCTATACAGGCTGTTTCAATCAGCTTGGCTTTTCCTCTGCTAAGAAGACAGAAAAACACAGGCAGCTACCATACAAAAAATGATTATATACTTATTACAAAATAAAAATATAAAATCTTCATACTCTCCTCTGTGCACCTGGCTCCATCCTCCTTATCCACCTGGCTGCAACTCTCCCTCTCCTCTGTGTACCTGGCTCCAGCCTCCCCTCCACCTGGTTGCATATCCTGCTCTCCTCTGTGCACCTGGCTTTGTCCTCCACTCCACCCAGCTGCAACAACTCCTCTCCTCTCTGTGCACCTGGCTGCAACTCCTCTCCCACTGTGCACCTGGCTCTTTCCTTCCCTTTGTGAACCTGGCTCTGTCCTCCTCTCCACCTGGAGGCACCCCCCTCTCCACTGCCCCCCAACCATATACTGCTCCCCCTCACGCCACTGTACGTCAGGGTTATAGGCTGGCCGCTCTGCTCCAATAGATTAGTAAGGGCGCCGCCTCCTCAATATTCACAGCAGGAGTCTGATTGGCTGCCTTTCATTGGTTAAATCGGAGATAGCTCTCTGACTATGGCAGTCAAATAGCTATTACTCAGACTCGACCAATAATAAAAGGCTGTGCTAAGGCTGTGAATAGTGAGGAGCCCTTAATCTACTGCAGCAGAACTAGTGGAAGGGACTTGAAGTGCCAAAAGTCCACAGGTTAGGGGGCGCAAATTACTTGCCTTGCCCCGGGCACTGACAACCCATGCTATGTCACGGAGGGTGACATTGGATCATCAGTGTCTCAAGGGTCATGGGAGACACATGATTTATAAGGGAATTCCGGAAACCAAAGGGGACACAGGATGATGATTAGGGGCACAGGGTTCACAGGATGATTAGGGGTTAAGGGAGACACAGGATGATTTGGGAACTTGGGGGTTCACAAAGGACACATGATGATTAGATGCACGTTTCACAAGATGATCAGGTGTCATGAGGACACATGATGATTGGGATTCAGAGTGGACACAAAATAAGGAACTTGGGGGTCACAGGATGATCAGGAGCTCAGGGGGCACAGGGGACAAAGGATGAGCAGGGGCTCAGGGGACACAGGATGAGCAGGGGTTCGGAGGTCACAGGATGATTAGGGGACATGTTCCAGATGTTAATTTGAATGAAACATGTCGGCTGGCATCCGTGAGGTACTATGCACACCAACCCTCTATACTGCTTGATCGATTTCTAGGATATCTTGGATCTATTAATGCTTGTTTTATATTGGATTTATGCAAATGTTTAGCACTGATTTCTTGTAATAAATGGTCACCCAGTTTTACACTATTTAGTTGTTTTATCTTTCCTTCATTGGCCCTACTATGGATTAAACTTTACCATCAGCCATGGCAGTACCGCCACCTGCAATATAATAGAGGAATTTGAATGGATCTTCTATACTTCCATATCACTTGTCTAGAGTCTTATAATGGAGTCTACACCTCTGGTAAGGAGGCATTTTAAATCAAGATTGGTGGAGGTGCAATTGGGTAACCAAAATGCACATAAATTATCCTCATTGTAACTAGATATTCATCAAGGAATTCACCTGCAGTGTTCAGAACAGTTGTTCACACTTTGTGGACACTTGTTTATTCATTATTTAGGTTTAGTGTGGCAAAAAAAATTTGTTTCATGTTTTGTGTGTCAATAGAGCCATATATTCTGATGTAAAGCGCTGTGCAAACTGTTGGGGCTATATAAATCCTGTATAATAACAAAAATAATAATATATTCCAGCTCAGGATCCAGTACATCTGCCCCCATAGCAAGTGCTTTCTATGGTGACAGACACAGAAGAGGAGGAGCCCAAACAAGGAATTTCAGGGCTGCAAAACCATTGCACAGAGCAGGTAAGCATGATTTTTTTTTTTTTTTTTATAGAAAACCTTAAATCACCAAGGTTTTTTGGGGATTTATATTCTGTTAAATGAGGTCCACTCGTTTTTTCTAGAATAACTGGAAACATTTCAAAAGACTTACTGTCCAAAATGTTAAAGCAAGTCTTCTTGATCTTTCAGCCAAGTTCATAGGTTGAGGTCAACTTTGGTCATTTGCACATCACAGACAGATATTGTAACTGAACAAATCCAAATCCATTTATTTGGCACGCTAAAGTGCATGTCTTTTGCCCTCTTGAGAGGCAGCTTTCTTCTCTTCGAGGCACTGTTTGTGCAATGTTTGTTGGCCAAGTTAATTGAAGAATTTGCATAGTACTCAAATGCTCTAGGAAGCAAGAACTACAGTAGTTTCACTATTCTCCCTTTCCAACTAGTATTCATGTGGTGAAAATAGAAACGTGCAAACATGTCTCAATTAATAACAGTGAATTTTCCCTGTTCTACTTTATATCCTGTCAACCATACAAGTGCTGAGAAAAAAAAATGACATGAGCAGAATAAGTCATTCTTCTAAACAATGATTCATAGTCATACAAATATTACTGATGTTATGTTAGGTGAACACTGAAGACTTGGGCTAACTAAAAGACAGTCTTCACTGAACCCTTTCACTAATGCTTTTTGAAATGAGCAGCAAATGAGTTGGAAACAGGAGAACATCATAGATCAGGGACATAATCAAATATGAATTCCAAACAGTTCGTACTTGTGTATTCAGCAACGCACTGTCAAGCTGTGTATTAGAAATCTCAATGAGATGTAAAGGGTTCTCTTTATTCCATGCGAATATTTTACTGCTATGTAGTACTGCATTTGCTTTCAATATAATATTAAAACACTGCTTCCCCCCCAACCCCCACCCCCAAAACAGCAGCTTAAGAAGAATGAAAAAAAAAACAGCAGGTACAGACTGAAGGAAGACTTGCTGTATGTTATAAATTCTGCATCAAAATTATTAGCACATACAGTAAAACCTTGGTTTGCGAGCATAAGACCCCTTTCACACTGAGCCGCCCATAGCGTCAGCGGTAAAACTCTGCTATGTTTCCCGCCGGCGCATTTCGGCTGCTAGCAGGGCGCTTTAACCCCCGCTAGCGGCTGAGAAAGGGTTAAAACTGCCTGCAATGTGCTGCTGCAGCAAAGCATTGTCGGCAGTATAGCCACGCTGTCCCATTGATTTCAATGGGCAGGAGCGGTAGGAACACCGTTCCAAAGGTGCGGCTAGCAGGACTTTTTTTACCGTCCTGCAAGTGCAACGCTCCAGTGTGAAAGCCCTGGAATGAATGGTACAGCTGCTTAACCACTTAAGGACTGCCTAACGCCGATATACGTTGGCAGAATGGCACGGCTGAGCACAATCACGTACCCGTACAGGATTCCTTAAGCCCAGCCGTGGGGTCGCGAGCGCGCCGCCGGCGGCGCACTCGCAACCTCGGTCGAAAGTTCCGTGACCGCGGGACCCGATCACCGCCAATGTCCCGTAAACGGTCACCGGAGCTGAAGAACGGTGTTGCAGTGTCATTGATCGTCTGTTCCCTGATATAGGGAAGGACGATCAATGACATCACACATCCAGTCTCGCCCCCCTACAGTTAGAAACACATATGAGGTCACACTTAACCCCTTCAGCGCCCCCTAGTGGTTAACTCCTAAACTGCAATTGTCATTTTCACAGTAAAAAATGCATTTTTAGAGAACGTTTTGCTGTGAAAATGACAATGCTCCCAAAAATGTGTAAAAATTGTCCGATGTGTCCGCCGTAATGTCGCCACCATTAGTAGTAAAAAAAAAAAAAAAATCAATAAAAATGCAATAAAACTATCCCCTATTTTGTAAACACTATAAATTTCGTGCACACCAATCGATAAACGCTTATTGCGATTTTTTTTTACCAAAAATAGGTAGAAGAATACGTATCAGCCTAAACCGAGGAAAAAATATTTCTTTTTTATATATTTTTGGGGGATATTTATTATAGCAAAAAGGAAAAAATATTGCATTTTTTTTCAAAATTGTCACTCTATTTTTGTTTATAGCGCAAAAAATAAAAACCGCGGAGGTGATCAAATACCACCAAAAGAAATTTGTGGGAAAAAAAGGACGCCAATTTTGTTTGGGAGCCACGTCGCACGACCGTGCAATTGTCAGCAACGCAGTGCCAAATCGCGAAAAGGGGCCTGGTCCTTTACCTGCATATTGGTCCGGGTCTTAAGTGGTTAAGGGCGGATTGCAGGCGATATTTTTAACGCTATAGCGTCTGCAAAATGCCCTCAGTGTGAAAGGAGTCCAATTCATTCCAGAAACATGCTTGTAATCCAAAGCACTTGTATATCAAAGCATTTTTTTTTACAGGGTATAAAAAGAAGAGAGGCACCTCTACGTGTAGCAATAAGCTGCACCTTCATTAAATGTAACCATATTGCTACACATAGAGGCTCCTCTCCTTTTTTATACTCAGTTGTGACATGACGCTACTCTTAAATCAAGATATTGCTTGGATATCAAGGCAAAATTTATTAAAAAATTTAGCTTTTCTTGCAAAACACTCTCAAACCAAGTTACTCTCAAACCAAGGTTTTACTGTATACATTATATATATATATAAATAAATAAATATTGTGAGGATGGGACTGTGCTATGGGAAAGATTGCCGGTTTTCGCCATATTTTGGAAAGAAAGACACACTAATTGCACAGCTGTGTGTTCAGCTATTTACTTCTGACCTGACTATCGCTCAGAGCCCCACCCGACAGACAGGAAGTCTGTTCCCGGGAATCCGATGGATTCCCAAATCTCTCTGAGAGGATGAGTCAGAGATGCTGCATGGGGACAGCTAAAGCATGCATATCTGCAGGAGGCAGATGTCATTTGATGATTGAACAGCAAGACGCTGACAGGAGTAAGCTAGGTGTGTGCTTAACTCTAGGAAACAGAAACTTAGGCCTAAGCTAGAGGCCTGAAACTGCCGGATGGCAAATGTAAAAGCCAGGAGGCTAATCTGTTGAGTTTGCAAGATACAGGAACGGTGGAACCCCCTATAAAAAGGGCTGCTAATGTATTTGTGAACTTTTGTGCTTTTAAATAAAAGTGGGCTACCAGGCCCTTAAAAACTCAGTTCAGGACTGGCGTACTCACTTGAAAATGCACCTATCGCTGGAGTCTAATAACCCCAATCTTAGTATGTATGTATGTATGTATGTATGTATGTATGTATGTATATATATATATATATATATATATATATATATATATATATATATATATATATATATATATATATACACACACATACATATATACACACATATACATATACACATACACACACATATATACATACACTATATTACCAAAAGTATTGGGACACCTGTGTTTACACGCTCATGAACTTTAATGGCATCCCAGTCTTAGTCCGTAGGGTTCTGGGAATGCTGTCCACAAGGTTTAGCAGTGTGTCTATGGGAAGGCTTGACCATTCTTCCAGAAGTGCATTTGTGAGTATAGGCACATATGTGGATGAGATGGCCTGGCTTGCAGTCTCGGCTCTAATTCACCCCAAAGGTATCGGGTTGATGTCTGCATTCCAGTCAAGTTCCTCCACCCCATACTCGCTCATCCATGTCTTTATGGACCTTGCTGTGTGCACTGGTGTCACGTTTGAACAGCAAAGGGTCATGCCCAAACTGTTCCCACGAAGTTGGGAGCTTAAAATTGTCTAAAATGTCTTGATATGCCGACACCTTTACAGTTCCCTTCATGAGAACTAAGGGACCAGGCCCAACCCCTAAAAAAAACTACCCCACACCATAATCCACCTTCACCAAAAGATTTGGACTAGTGCACAAAGCACCATAAAGACATGGATGAGTGAGTTTGGGGTCGAAAAACTTGACTCGCCTGCACAGGGTCCTGACCTCCACACAATAGGACACCCTCAGGATGAATTAGAACGGAGTCTGCGTGCCAGGTCTTCTTGTCCAACATCAGTGCCTGACCTCACAAAATGCACTTCTGGAAGAATGGTCAAACATTCCCAAAGACACACACTCCTAAACCTTGTGAACAGCATTCCCTTAATAGTTGAAGCTGTTATAGCTGCAAAGGGTGGGACAACTCAATATTGAGCCCTACACACCAAGACTGGGATGCCATTAAAGTTCATGTGAAAAGTAAAGGCAGGCGTCCCAACACTTTCAGTAATAAAGTGTGTGTGTGTATGTATGCATGCATGCATGCATGCATGCATTTGTGTGTATTATATATACACACACACACACACACACACACATATTATATATATATATATATATATATATACAGAGCTTTTTTTCTCAGAAAATAGGTGCAGGAACTCAACCACGACTCCGTTCAGATTTCACAAACAGTAGGAGGGTCTTAAAGGGGCATTAAATACCAGGATTGCATTACATACATAATGCAGAGTTCAGGTGGTTACACACAGAGTGCAGAGCTGTCACTTGTAAACACAGAAACCAGACTGTGTTTACAAGTGATTGTGGTGAGCCGGCACCAAAGAGTCTGAGCCAGAGGTGGTGGAACCGAGTTCCCCCAAGTTCCCCCTGAAAAAAGCCCTGTATATATATATATATATATATATATATATATATATATATATATATATATATATATATATATATATATATATATATATATATATATATATATATATATATATATATATATAAAAAACACATGCACACATTATATATGTTTAGCAATTAGTCTTATGTAAACGTTGTTTTTCTTTAGTTTACGAAATATGAGTTCGGAATAAAACCTACCAAGAAATTGACATCTGTGTCAAAGCAATAGAATTTTTTGATTAAAAAAAAAAAAATGCCTTCACATAAATTTTAAATTAACTCTTGAGGCCTCCCCCTCTGTAGACAAACATAATGTGAGGAAAAACTATGTAAGCGTCGGTTACAGAACATAAGTGTTATAAGGAAAGCAAATTGCACTTTGGTATCTTTGTACTACTGCTGTTCACATCCTATCTAAGAAGCCAAGGTTGGCCATGGATGATCTTTATTGCTGCATCAGTCAAGTAACTTAATCAGAGGATTTAATCTTTCTGGAACAGCAAGAGGAGGTATAAATAGCACTGGCCGACTGGACTAAAAACCAGGAAGCTTTACAATGTGTTCATTCACAGCTAATAGCAGCACACATTCTGATGGTGACACAGAGGAGGCAGTGGGATTAGTTATTTTTTCCTGTCACAAGTTCCAAAGTTCAAACATACAGACACATAAGTGGAAGTAGCATTTCCTATGTGTATCAAAAGCAACTGGAAAAAAAAATATATTGTAGAAATCCAGTTAGTCAAAATTGACTATGCATTAAAGCAGAGCTCCAGGCTCCTTCAAAAAAATAAAAGTCAAAAGCTTATCTAGCTGCTGACCTTTAATATTAGGACATTTACCTGTTCACGAATCCAGCAGTGTTTTCACCCCAGCCAATATTTCAATTGGCTGTCGCTGCCGCCACATGCACTGGTTCCAGTGGCGGCTGGTGCTCAAAAAATTTTTTTGGGGGGGGGGCGCAAACGGAAAAAGAAATTGCAGCCTCACTGTGCCCATCAAATGCAGCCACTGTGCCATCAATTGTCACCACTGTGCCATGCCATCAAATGCAGCCACTGTGCCATCAATTGTCACCACTGTTCCATGCCATCAAACGCAGCCACTGTGCCATCAATTGTCGCCACTGTGCAAATTGTCACCACTGTGCCCTTTAATTGTCGCCACTGTGCCCATTGATGTCACTGTGCCTATTCATGCCGCTGTGTCAATTGTCCCCACTGTGCCTATTGTCGTCACTGTGCCCTTTAATTGTCGCCGCTGTGCCAATTGTCCCCATTGATGTCACTGTACCCTTTGTCGCCACTGTGCCCCTTCCCCCCCCCCGCCCGGCACTTACCTTTACTGGAGTCAGCCATCCACGTCCTCGACCCTCGCCTCGATGTCTTCTCCTGCCCTCGATGACGCTTCAGCCAATCAGGTTACCGGTAGCCAGAACCGGCCAACCTGATTGGCTGAGATGCCTGTCAGTCTTATCCAAGGAACGCACACCCCGTGTGTCAGGAGGATAAGCTTCTGGGGACCCGAGGGCTGTACTCGGAAAGCCTATCAGAGCCACTGGCTCCGATAGGCACTTCCGTACAGTCAACCAGCTGCCGTTATTCAGCTGGCTGGCGCTCAACATCCGGCCAGCTGAATAGTGGGCGGCAGCAGGACAATAACATAGATTTGTGCAATGCATGAATCTATGTTATTAGACTCCGTGGCGGTGAGAGCCAGAGGGGGCGGTGCTCCAGCGCCCTCTATGGACGAACTGGTTCCCTACAGTGCATGTGCCAAGTACTTAGTGAATGGCCCAGTGCCAAGGGAAGGAGAAGGGGGCTGAAGATTCCTGCTGAATTTGCAGCGGTGAGATCAGTCAGAATTGGGAGCAGTTACCTGTCAAAAGCAAGTACCCGCTCCCGTCTCCTGAAAATGTGCCAAATGTGGCAGGAGAGGGGAGGAGGTGGAAGCTTTCCATTTTAGGTGGAGCTCTGCTTTAAATAATTTTAGGTGAACCTGACAGTCATTGCATGAATATTAATTTTTTTCTTTTGATAGTTCTAATTATCTACATATATTTGCAGGACCTGGTTTCTTCTTTGAAGTGCTAACTAGTGGTGGTGCTCTTCTGCTCCTTTTTAAGCTGATCATAAAAAGGAGTTTGTTTTTGTCCCTTCGACCAGCACTAAAAAGGAAAAAAAAAATTTACCCGATTCCCCAAACCACACATTCGATGTGGATGGGGCAATCTTTCCCGCTGTGTCCTTGTAGTCTGGTAATGGAGGGGAAATCTCCCCACTGTCACAAGTCCTGGAGGATTTGGCTGCCCAATGACTGGGCCATTTTTTGCGATTCGGCAATGTGTCACTTTAACTGACAATTGCGCGGTTGTGCGACATTGCACCCTAACAAAATTAATAAAAACAGTATTTAGCGCAGACAAACACACTAATATCAACAGGAATTGCAAGCTGACACGTAAGGTTAATTCAAATGAATACCTTACATAAAAGACAAAAAAGCATAAAATAGTGCAGCGCAATAGTACTTAAAGCAGTTGTATACCTGCGATGTTTTTTTTTTTCCCCACCTGAAAGGCAAAAGCCATAATGAGATAGTATGCACCGCATACTAGCTCATTATAAAACACTTACCTCGGAACGAGGGGTAGAGAACTTACCTGGTCCACGCCGTGTCTTCTGGGTATCGCCGCTCCAGTGCTGTGATTGGCTGGAGCGGCGATGTTGTCACTACCGCGCATGTGCGCGGGAGACTTCTATCCGGCAAGGTCCGGCGGCTGCCGGCTCTTTAGCCGAGGCTCCCCGCTGCGCATGCGCCGCTGCAATCAGTACGGTTTAGGAGATATTCTTTATACCTACAGGTAAGCCTTATTATAGGCTTACATGTAGGTAAAAGTGGTAGTAAAGACTTTACTACCACTTTAATAAAAACTAAAGAAATAATAGTCCATATGTAATCATCCAGGAATGTCACTTAATAGTAATTTGTATCCCCAAGAATGTCACTTCATGCACATGGATAGATAAAAGCACAGCTATTTCCCCCAGTGAACTGGCAGACAGACAATGAAGCGGTGATCAAGGTCCCTCCACTACAGATACTCTAGTCCATAGGTGTCAAACACAAGGCCCGCGGGCTGAATCCGGCCCGCCAGGCCATTTCATATGGCCCTCGCACCTCCAGCCCTCCTCCAGACCCTTACTTTCTCCTTTTAAGCAATACATCCAGCTTCTTCCCAGCAGCAGCATAAGGAAAGGGGGTGCACTGTGATGTAAGGGAGAATGGGGGACTCAACTTCTGATGGTGGGGTGGCTCTTGACATCTAATGTAAGGGGAGGGGATGCGCTGGACATCTAATCTTACAGATACAACCGGCCCTTTTGAGGGCAATCATAATGCTGATGTGGCCCACAATGAAATTGAGTTCGACACCCCTTGCTCTAGCCTCTCACCTCATACATTCGACCTGAAACAGGTCACTGAGCCCTAAACCCACTCCTGTGTGGGGCAGGACAGGAGTCAACGCCCCCTACCCATGAAAGTTTAGCATTATAATCTTTAGGTTCCCAAAACATCAATGGACAACATCGCAAATGTATCAGCATTAATCATCTATTATGAAACCCCAACATTTATCAGGGTACATTCAAGGTATTATGATGTGTCTGCTACCAAATCCATTTATATTCCCCTTTGCCAGTTGTGTTCTCAATTCTTAGAGACGGCATCATTGAAATACTTTTGTAGTGCTTACTGGTTTTATGATGGCGCACACACACTTGTCATGTAAACGAGATAATCAATTTTATACTCCTGAATAAAAGAGAATGACTTACGCAATCCATCTTCGTTACTTGAAATTAGTTTCATAAGAGCTTTTGAAATATCCATTTCAGTTTATATGTTTAAATACGAGCAGTAAAATCAGGAGACGTTTAGCCTTGGTCAAAAGATTCTGCACATAACTTTTTTTTTTTTTTTTTTTATTACTGATAAGAAAAATAATTTGGGAATTGGGAAATTCAGCCAAAACTAACAAAAATATTTCCTGCTACAAATCCTCTTCATAAAAACACACAAACTGGAAATATGGATGTATTTATAGCCGGGTAGACCTAGAACATCTGTCAGATTTTAGTTTATATATCTTAGTTGTTCTCCATACTTCCTGTGTGGTCAGTAAGGTAGGGAAAGGATAGAACCTGTCAAGATTTGTTGCTATCTGCTGCTCACTGGGGTGACTTCCCCACACATCCCCAACTACACAGAAAGTAGGAAGAATGTCAACATGAACACAGATAAACAAAATATGGTTTTTAACCATTTACCGCCCGTCCTATAGCAAAATGATGGTCAAGTGGTGGTTGCGTCATACGACGTCCAGCAGGATAAACAGTCGCAATGCGCCTGTGGGGGTGTGCATTGCGGCGATCGGTGGTGCGGTGTGTCAGTCTGACTGAAGCTCTTTACTACGTGATTAGCTGTGTCCAATCACGGCTGGTCACGATATACACAGACGTGAGTAGAGGAGAGCTGATTGGCGGCTCTCCTAACAGGGGATTGATCAGTGGAACCACCAGGGAAGCCATCAAGACCACCAGGGAAGCCCCAAGCATGTTGATGCCAGGTACATCCCCCATGACCATCCACATAAGCAAATACATGCCAAATATGTGCCAATCAGTGCCCATGAATAAAACAAATTAAATATGTGGTGCCCAGCAATGCCACCCACCAGTGCCTATCTGTGCCCACCTATCAGTGACCATCAGTGCCCATCCATGCCACCTCAGTGCCACCCATAAGTACCCATCAGTGCTGCCTATTGGTGCCCATCAGTGCTGTATACCAGTGATGCCCATCAGTGCTCATCCGTGCCCACAGTGCCACCATCAGTGCCCATCAGTGCAGCCATATCAGTGCCCGCCATTGAAGAAAACATACTTCTTTACAAAAAAAAAAAACTTTTTTGTGCGAAAAATAAAAACCACAGAGGTGATGAAATACCCCCAAAAGAAAGCATTTGTGGGACCAAAATGATAAAAAATTTGTTTGGGTACAGCATATCATGACCGCGCAATTGTCATTCAAATTGCGACAGCGCTGAAAGGAAGGTGTATAAGTGCCTGGTATAAGTGGTTAAAAGACAATATTTCAGTTGTTGTCTGTAGATTGGAAAGATTCTACTCACTTTCTGACCACACAAAGCAAGTTTAGAAAAACCCAAATGTGAGCTTCTTCTCACAAAAAAAAAAAAACAACATTATCCAAAACTTTGAACTGAAGCTGGTTATATCAGCTGCAAGTCATAAAATGCACACGGAGCACAGCTTTCCTGCTCAGTACGTCGGTTATATCATCAAGACATGAATGAAAAAGGGGGCATCATCAGTGCCCACTACATGGGATTGTGGCTATCATAATAGTTAATTTAAAATTGGGTTATAGTTTTTAAAAATAAAAATAAAAATGGGTTTCAGTGAACACATTTTTGTGAGGTAGGAAAACAGGATTTAAGCGGGATTTGCACGTGTTTTTAAGCGGGAAGGACGTGTGAGTTCAGGCAGGAAAAACACGTGTAATGATGACTCATACACGTGAGGCAGAGGGGTATATAAAGCCCACAGGTGTGAGGGTCAGGGCACAAAAATTTTTACCTTGTCAGGTTAAGAGCTCCCCATCGCTCCCCACCCTTGTCGCTGCACCTTTTATGTGGTCTGTCACCCTTGAATCAAGGGGGGACTTGGTTGATATTTCATTTATGGTAATCACTTGAGTCTTATGACTGAGTGAGAATGTTTTGAAAGATTTGGAAAATATCTTTGAAATTAAATATTTATTTATTGAGATTTTAATAAAGATAATTATTTAAATAGATTTAATGTTTGTATTATAAATTATACCAATAAAGGTGCCGCGGCCGATTTATCACCATCTTTGATGGTCTTGGTTTGGTCTATTATTTATTATTTATTATTATTGATAACACTGTATAGCCTACATTCCCATGTAATGCACCACTCCACCCCACGTCTCTTAAAATGTGGTGATGTGGGAACCTTACTTGGTAAAAGTTAGTAATGCAGGTGAGAAATTGCGAAATAAATCAAGTGAAAGGCCCTTGTGGTTTCACAGCAAGTCTGAATAAAGCAAGTGTCAGTACTAGAACGCTTCTCAAAGCCATGGTAAATGTTTCCTTGGTGAGAAAGTTGTGCATCACTCGCTTCCCTTAGTACAGCAGGGAGAATGAGCTTTTCTGATTGCAGAGCTCTAGGTATATCAGACCTTCACAGAGATACCACTGCTTTCACTCGAAAAGCAAGGGTCCTCCTCTGCAACATGTAAGGAGAGGACAGGTATAGCCACATGAGCTGGCAATGATAGATAGAGCTTTGAAAGAAGATTTTTTAGAAGCCTTAGAAGAATGGTGCGAAAATTCTCTGAACATTCAGATGTCATTCAAATGATTTTGTTTATCATACAATTTTTGAATGAATGGACATGAAACCACATGCACCGTTAGAAATTTGTTTTTTTTCATAACATTTTCCATTTTATTTCTTCAAAGTTTATTGTCGCTGCAGTCAAAAACAAATGTCGATTTGTCTCATTAGAAAGACAAAAAGAACATTATTTTCCTAAGAATTTTTGTTCAATTTTTTTTTTTCCTGTATGGCCAGCTGGTGTGGCTTTTAAAACAAAACAAAATGTACGATTTTGTAAACCTTTTGTTCGGATGCCCCTGTAATTTATTTATTAAGATAACAAAGCGGGGGTTCACCCTAAAATACAACTTTCTACCATGCCATTCAGCATACTAGCGTCAGCTACAGTATGCCTTTATTTTATTTTTTTGCGTTGTACTCACAGTTTAATCGATTATTTTCGTTTCAGACTCCCCGCGGGAAGTAGGCGTTCCTATGAAGAGGGGAACATGATTGACGGCCGGCCGAAAATAGCCGGAGTAGGACTCGGCTCTTCACAGCGCTATACGGCGCCTGCGCACAGACTAGGAGCTGACTGCGCAGGCGCCGTGAAGAGCCAAGTCCTATTTCGGCTATTTTCGGGAAGCGTGACGCGCCATAGCCGGTTGTCAATCATGTTCCTCATAGGAACGCCTACTCCCCGCGGGAGTCTGAAACTTAACTAATGGATTAAACTGAGTACAGCTAAAAAATAAAGGCATACTGTAGCTCACGCTAGTATGCTGAATGGCATGGTAGACAAAAACATTTTTTTTTTTTACGGTGAACCCCCGCTTTAAGCTAAATGTTCATTTGGGTTTTAAGATGATGGGCAACCTCACCTACCAAATATAAAACTATGGAGGCAGGTCAAAGCACTGACCTCTCTTGCTAATAGATTAATACCTGAATATCTACAGAAAAATATTTTCAGTTGTCTGGTTTTCTGAGATATGCTTAAATGGCACATGAGCAGCCCTCCCAGAAACATGCACTTATGGCACATGAGCAGCCCTCCCAGAAACATGCACTTAAAGTGTTACTAAACCCAGTAGTATGAAAATAGTTACTCTGCACCCCCACAGTGCCCACAGTTTATAAATTATCTTTAACATAAAATACTCCCACTATATACCCTTTTGGATGATCTGTATATGACGGTTACATCAAACTGTGCAGTTTCTTCAGTGCAGAGAGTTCAGGAAGGTGGAGATTTTCATTGCAGCCTGTATACACGCCCACGTGTGATGTCAATATCATGTGACCTGGCTTTCTCTGGGAACAAGAGACTGTTCTCTCCAGCATAAAAGACAACTGAGTATGTGCAGGTCGGCTACCCTGCCTGTGTTAGCTGGCCTTCCCCAAATAGACAGTGCAGGGGGAGGATCTGTGCATACAGGATAAAACAGCCCTTTTACAACATGCAGAGGATTAAGTTCCACAGTGCGTATAACAAGCATGCTAGCACATACAGACTGATTTTACTGTTGTGGATTCAGTAGCACTTTAATTGAGATGTATCACTTAATAGATGACCCAAATCTTGATATTAGAATACATATTATTTATACATATACACCCACACACACACACAATTGTGCTCATAAGTTTACATACCCTAGCAGAATTTATCATTTCTTGGCCATTTTATCAGAGAATATGAATTATAACAAGAACTTTTCATTCACTCATGGCTAGTGATTGGCTGAAGCCATTTATTATCAAATCAACTGTGTTTATGCTTTTTAAATCACAATGACAACATTAACTACCCAAATGACCCTGAGCAAAAGTTTACATACCCCAAGTCTTAACGCTGTGCATTGCCCCCTTTAACATCAATGACAGCTTCTTTTGTGGTATTTGTGGATGAGGCTCTTTATTAGACATGTGCAATTTGTTTAGTTTCTAATTCATTTTAACAAATTTTTTATTTCCGAATTTTCGTGTTTCCGAATCTTTCAATTTCCGAATTTTCGGACTTCCGACATTTTGAATTTCGGATTTTTTTAATTTCCGAATTTCGGAATTTTTTAATTTCCGAATTTCGGAATTTTTTCATTTCCGAATTTTTAATTTCCGAATTTTTAATTTCCGAATTTTTGTATTTCCGAATCTTTAAATTTCCATTTTTTATTTTCGAATTTTTCAATTTTAGAATTTTTCAATTTCGTATTTCCGAATTTTTAAATTTGCGAATTTTCAATTTCGAATTTCCGAATTTTTAAAATTCCGAATTTTCGTATTTCCGAATTTGGATTTTCGGAAATTTGTTTATTTTTTAATTTTAGAAATTCCGAATTTTTCATTTTTTTTAATTTTGGAATCTTTAAATTTTCGAAATTTCGAATTTTCAAATTTTTTACTTTCGAATTTTTCAAATTTTCGATTTTTTTATTTTTCGAATTTAAGAATTTTTAATTTTCAAAATTCCGAATTTTCGAAATTCCGAATCTTCTAATTTTCGAAATTTCGAATTTTCTAATTTTCGAAATTCCGAATTTTCTAATTTTCGAAATTCCGAATTTTCTAATTTTTTACTTTCGAATTTTTTCAAATTTTCGATTTTTTAATTTTTCGAATTTAAGAATTTTTAATTTTCAAAATTCTGAATCTTCTAATTTTCGAAATTCAGAATTTTCTAATTTTCGAAATTCAGAATTTTCTAATTTTCGAAATTCCGAATTTTCTAATTTTCGAAATTCCGAATTTTCTAATTTTCGAAATTCCGAATTTTCTAATTTTCGAAATTCCGAATTTTCTAATTTTCGAAAAATTCTAAAGAATGTAAAAATCTGTATTTTCGAAATTGTGGAATTTTAGATTTTTTTAATTTTCGAATTTTAGAAATTCCGAAATCCCGAAAAAAAAAATCGTACTTGCGAATTTTTTAATTTCCGAATTATTTTCCGAATTTTTTGAATTTCCGAAAATTCTTTTTTTCATTTTCGTTTCATTCCTTTTTTTTTTGGAAATTTCGTTTTTTCCGTTTTTTGCTTTTTCGGAAGTCCAAAAATTCAGAATTCTGAATTTTCAAATTTCCGAATTTTCTAAAAAAGCAAAAAAACGAATACAACTGAAAAAAAAAGTTTGCGATTTTCCCGAATTTTCGAAAAAAAGAACGAAAATAACAAACGAAAAGTGCAGTGCACATGTCTATCTTTTCCGATGGTAAAGCTGCCCATTCCTCTTGGCAAAAAGCCTCCAGTTCCTGTAAGTTCTTGGGCTGTCTTGCATGAACTGCACATTTGAGATCTCCCCAGAGTGGCTCAATGATATTGAGGTCAGGAGACTGAGATGGCCACTCCAGAACCTTCACTTTATTCTGCTGTAGCCAATGACAGGTTGACTCAGCCTTGTGTTTTGAATCATTGTCATATTGGAATGTCCAAGTACATCCCATGCGCAGCTTCCTGGCTGATGAATGCAAATGTTTCTCCAGTATTTTTTGATAATATATTGCATTCATCTTGCCATCAATTGTGACCAAATTTCCTGTGCCTTTGTAACTCACACATCCCCAAAACATCAGCAATCCACCTCACAGTAGGAATGGTGTACCTTTCCTCATAGGCCTTGTTGACTCATCTCCAAATGTAGTGTTTATGGTTGTGGCCAAAAAACTCAATTTTGATCTAATCACTCCAAATGACTTTGTGCCAGAAAGTTTGAGGCTTGTCTCTGTGCTGTTTTTTGTGTTGTAAGCGGGATATGTTGTGGCATTTGCGTAGTAATGGCTTTCTTCTGGCGACTCACCCATGCAGCCTATCATTCTTCAAGTGCCTCCTTATTGTGCATCTTAAAACAGCCACACCACATGCTTTCAGAGAGTCCTGTGTTTCATCTGAAGTCATTTGTGTGTTTTTCCTGGCAGTTGTAGCTTAAATTTTAGTTGGTCTACCTGATCGTGGTTTGGTTTCAAAACCCTTCATTTTCCACTTCTTAGAGTTTAAACACTGCTGATTGGCATTCTAAATTCCTTGGATATATTGTTATATCTCTTTCCCATTTTATACAGTTCAACTTTACCCGTTTCCGCAGTCGACGGCTCCGGTAAGCGGCAGAGGGTGCGGGAGAGCGGCGGGAGGGGGGGGGCTCTCTCCCGCCGCCGATAACGGTGATCTTGTGGCGAATCCGCCACTGAGACCACCGTTATCGTTTAGAGCATGGGTGCTCAACCTGTGGCTCTCCAGCTGTTGCAGAACTTCAAGTCCCATCATGCCTCTGCCTTTGGGAGTCATGCTTGTAACAGTCAGTAGCTTGCAATGCCTCATGGGACTTGAAGTTCTGCAACAGCTGGAGAGCCACAGGTTGAGCCCCCATGGTTTAGAGGACTGCTCACTGAAAAGATGGATATCTCGGTTGTGGCAGCGGCTGCTACCGTTACCGAGATATCCATCTTTAAAAAAATGACGTATATGTACAGTGAGGGGTCCTTAGGTGGTTAAATATGTATGTGTTGCTTCTTCAAATGTGTCAGTCCACACACTTTGATTTACAGATGGTAGTTGAAGGTACACCAAATTTTCAGCTATCCATTTTGTATGATAAATCAGAACATTGAAGTTTTATTCCAGGGTGAGATTGTCTCTGAGATTTTTTTCAGCCCTTACTGATGCACTATCTCCTTATATGAGCTCCTGCTTAGTGTCCCCTGTTAATAGGCTTGAATAGAAGTATAGGAAACACCTGCACATCTAAGCATTGATCTGGATTTATTTTCCAGCACTGATCTAAAAGGCTTTTGAAAGTGTAAGGCTGTGTGATGTGCCTTATTCTTTCTCTCCTCTGCTTTATCTTTTTTGCGAATGTTCCTTTTAAGCACGGACAGGTAAAAAGTTTACACCTGGAAGTCCAGGTATCCTCAACCTCTGTACATTGTGATTTGGCAAACACCCCATTACTTACCTGGTATTGGAATATTAAGCCATAAATTTTCCCACTGCAACAAAAAAAATCTACCTGGATCAATACATTTTTTGCTTTCCTGATAACATGGACTAGACCTTGTATTATTAGGCAAATTTCCCAAAAACGGATACCAAAGTGTTTTTAACCACTTCAATACAGGGCACATTCTCCCTTTCTGCCCAGGCCAATTTTCAGCTTTCCGCTCCATCATATTTTAAATGACAATTTTGCAGTCACGCAACACTGTACCCAAACAAATGATTTATCATTTTGTTCCCACAAACAGAGCTTTCTTTTGGTGGTATTTGATCACCACTATTTCACCACCACATCGCATATGTGTGAACCAAGGCTCAGGGCTCGTTTACACATGTGGTGTCCTCTGAAGAGCAATCCATGTTTGGATTGCTCTTCAGAGGGAAGCAGTCATCTCCTCTCGGCTCTCACTCGGCTGCATGTCACACACGCACGGCCCCGCCTCCGCCACCAGCATTGGACCAGTGTTCTATCTGTCACAGGAGATGGTCCAATGCCGATGGCGGAGGTGGGACTGTGCGTGTGTGACAGCTGCCGAGTGGAGATGACGGCTCGGTGAGTTCGGGTGGTGATTTCTGGCGGGCTCGTCCCCTCCGAGGTATGCCATAGGCTCGGGCAACTAGCAACAAAGTCCTGCTCCTTCCTGGGGATTTCATACAGCCACCCTCTCTACTTGGACGCAGATTGTGCTCTGACAAGGTAATTACAGATCTGACAAGCTTCCATTGTAACTACTAAGTAGTTACAAAGTCCCTTTGCAGGCGGTTTATGTGTGGGAGGTAATTGGTGTACAGGTACAATTTGCTGTTGATCTTTGTACTTTACAACTAGCAACTGAAGATCAGTCCAAAAATACTACCGAGATTGACTTTGCACTTGAAAAGCCGGGCTCTGGACTATTTCAGTTTATTATTGCACATGTCATACGTGATTTCTTATTGTGCAAATCACGCACTTCTTAGGCTGGTTTCATTTAAACTGCATTTACCATTTGCACTAAAAAAAAATTGTTTTTTTACAGAAAACTCCCTCTTAAAATTGGGGTGCGCGTTATACGCCGATAAATACGGTAATTATCACTC
The DNA here is from genome assembly GCF_905171775.1 of Rana temporaria. NCBI lineage: Eukaryota > Metazoa > Chordata > Amphibia > Anura > Ranidae > Rana > Rana temporaria. The sequence continues at coordinate 344,327,743 of NC_053492.1, forward strand.
AGTTCTATAAAACAGTGCCTTCCTTTCTTCAATCTGTTTTCCTTTCCCTGTTTCTTTCCTTCCATCTACACATGGCGTTTTAAATTATCGATTACTGAATGCTTATACAATACCATTTCCTAAAAGGCAGACATATGCTGTAAAGCACACCAACACATAGGTCAGTTTTTAACAGTTTATTGCAGGTGGCGTAAAGTAGGCTAAGGCAAGTCATAGATGAATTAATTTTCTTTCCTTCCACTATGGCGCAAAGAGGCTTCCCGGCCAGCAGAATACAAATATTATTGCTAGCTGTTGGCAGTAATTTCATGCATAAAAATCAGGCAGACTGGCTGTACCCAAGTAAATCAGTTGATTAACTTGGGTACAATCAGCCTGCCCATTCATGAATTTAAGTTTGGACTGTCCCTGCTGAACCGGCGAACTGTCAATGGGTCCATGGCCAGCTTTACGCAGCAATACAATTTGGACCACTATTTGTTAAATAGAATTGTGCACAGCAATCAGACATTACTTGGATTTTGTAACGGATATCATAAAAAAATAAAAAAAAAGGACAACTCTTTGGGAGATGAGCAACATCTCCAATTTCTTCCAATACAAGCAGACTATTTAGTTAACACTTAAATAAAATATATTTTTATCATGTATTTATTATTGATACATTAAATTGTGCAACCACAGATAAAAGCCTAAGAAGTTAAACAGCATGTTTTTTACCTTTAAAAAAAAAAAAAGTCAATATTTATTTCACGAAAAAAAAAAATGGTGTCACTGGAAACATGGTACATTATTAAAATGTTAATTTATTGTGCTCACAGTGGAAAAATTGCTTCTAACCAAGATCCTGAAGCACCCACAAAGCTGTCAGTGCCACAAGGACCCCAAATTAATCCGATTACATCTACCCAACATGAATTTCATCAACCAGAAAAGAAACGGTTCCCCTTCCATAACTACCATTTGTCATGTTTCTAAAAGCCGCCAGGTTAGCCTGATTTATTGAAGGAGTAAATAATAAATATAAACACCTTCAAGGAGAGAATAATTATAGGTATGAAAAAAACAACAGATTGCCTTTCTGGGATTCACAGGTGGAGAAGCAAAATAGAAGCTGAGAAATTGGAATTAAATGTGGCAGACTGCATTCCAGTGTTGTGATTACTATTAGTTTGGGTAAGCTCTCACCACTGCATAGATTTATTATACAGAAATCAAAACGGTGGCAGCAGTTACAGCGGAGCTTGGTGCTTCTAGGTTTGGGGACAGGACAGGTGTCACAAGCATGCTGGCGCTGTCCCCTGAGATTAGGATTAACGCCACATATGAAAAACGCTTCCATTCTTTAGAACTGCCCTAATAATTCTTGGTATGAAAGCAGGCAACAACTATTGTTCAATCCACCGGTTTTAACTGAAAAAATTATGTAATACTTTTTGAAATTTGAAATGTTCATTTGTTTTCGATGTCAAAGTTTTCCACGCTATTAGGTTTTCAATAATCGGAGATGGAAAAAATAAATAATACTACTACATGTTGTATCCAATCCAGTAAAACAATAGCATGATTTTCTTTACAACAAATTACTACCAGTTGCCTTCATGACTCTTTTACACGGGGCCTCTATTTGTGGAATCCACTTACCCAGCGGGTGATTGCTCTCTATGAGGTAAGTGGTTAAAAACGGGCTGCTAGTTCGTTTTCGCAAGGTATACAACACTAATGTTTATTTTCACCATTGTAAAGCTGAACTCCGCTTACTACAAAGCTTATGTTGTACCTCGAAACTGTATGTACTTATTTTCCTATTTCTGTTATCTTTGTTTACCAGAAATAAAAGTTTGTTGGATAAAAAAAAAAAACACACATGCAGATCGCCGCCATAACTAGTAAAACAAATATATATATATATATATATATATATATATATATATATATATATATATATCTATAATAAATTTGCCATAAAACTACCCCCTATTTTGTAGACAGTAACTTTTGCCCAATCCAAATATACACTTTTTTTTTTTACAAAAGTATGTAGAAGAATACCCATTAGCCTAAGCTGTAAAATAATTTGCCTTAAAAAAAAAAAAAAAATGGGGATATTTATTATAGCAAAGGTACAAAATATAGCTTTTTTTTTTCTTCAAAATTGACGCTCTATTTTTGTTTATAGTGCAAAAAATAAGAAACGCAGAGGTGATCAAATACCACCAAAATAAAACTCTATTTGTGGAGGAGGGGGGGGGGGGAGATGTAAATCTTGTTTGGGAGCCACATCGCACAATTGTCAGTTAAAGCGACGCAGTGCCTAATCGCAAAAAGTGGCCCTGTCATTTGACAGCCAAATCCTTCGGGGCTGAAGTGGTTAAATGCTGCGGTTTACTACCGCTTTAATGGACTGATGAGGGAGAAATTGGAAGTTTATTTTCAAAATTAAAATTAGTCAGATAATAAAAAGGTATATAACCCTTTCAAGCGCCACATGCAAAAAAAAGATGGTGACCAGGGGATTATATATACAGTATATATTTTTTTTTTATATGATTCTAGCTGGTGGGTACAGCTGTCAGAATACAATGTCCTAGAGAAGGTTTTACATAAAGTAGATGTACAAAAGCTGACCATTGTAAGCACCCTGGTCTGTGTTAGATGTGTTTCAATCATATATTACTGTGGACAGCTTGGTCTGTCCACCATGTGAAAATAAAAGAAAAAAAAGGTTAAAAAAAAAAATGAATGCAGCCATTACTTCTAAAAATTGGTAAGCTGCAATTTAATAAATTGCAGATTCTTGATGCTTGGGCAATAACAAAAAGGGTACCACTTTAGGAGAAATACAGCGTTTATACAAAAAGAGAAAGTAGGAACCAGAATAGTATGATAACAGCCTTAGGCTGGCCATAGATGGGTAGAACATTGTTCAAAAAAGAATTTGCATTTGATAAAGATCTGTCAATGTCCATGTTTGCACTAAAGTTTGGCGGTGGAAAGAACTTTGCTGTGCTTCCAGGATTAACTTCAGCCTGCTTATACACTGCAGGTTTTTATTTTTGGTCTGTTTGTGATCGATTCCACCACTTAAGTTTAGAAAATTGCTTGTTTCAGCCACAAAATCACACATTTTTGTATTCTGAGAATCGAGTTGAGCCATTATCTAAAAAGTTGAACAAGCAAGCATTTTGAACCATCTTCCACCTACAGCATATATGGCCAGCCTCATGCCGCGTACACACGATCGGAATTTCCGACAACAAAACCGTGGATTGGAATTTTGGCTCAAACTTGTGTTGCCTACACACGGTCACATAAATGTTGTTGGAAATTCCCAACGTCAAGAACGCTGTGACATACAACACTACGACGAGCTGAGAAAAATGAAGTTTGATGATTCCGAGCATGCGTAGGATTTTTGTGCATCGGAATTGCATACAGAATATGGGAATTTTCTACAAGAACATTTGCCAACGGAAAATTTGAGAACCAGCTCAATTTCCGACCAAAAGCTCACATCGAAACATGTGTCGGAAAATTCTGATTGTGTTTACGTGGCATCAGACCCGCCCAAAATAATTATTAGGTAAAACAGATAGTAGACCAATGTGTCTACATTAAATTGATGTATTTGTTATGCCAAGAAGATATATTATCAGCCAGTAAACTAAAAAAAGAACACCTGACAATCAATTCACTTTTTGCCCTAAAAAGTAGCACTGCACAGTAACCATTTCAAAAGGCACTGACACCAGTGTATCAGTATGAATTGATTCCAGTCCTGCAAATTATGTCAGTTCCTTTGGATGCCTGTGTCCGCTGCTTACTTTGGATCCAAAATAATGTTTTTAGGGAAAAAGGGGGGGATGGGAAAAGCGCAAGTAGAGTCACTAGTGTACTAAGTATCTCAAATAGAGAGTACTTAAGTGGGGTCATCCGATGAATATCGGTGCTGTTACCGTAACCTTTTAAGGCATTGGATAAATAAATGAAAAAGATGAGTTTGGGGGATGGGAATTAGTTTAAGAAAAAACCGGAGGATTTAGATAAGAGGGTTACTATTAGTAGCAGTGATTGACCATGAGACTTAATTAGAAATATATCAAAAATATGAAATTTATTTAACACAGTTCATAAGGCTATAAAGGATTTTTAATAGTGTTATTATCAGATATAAGATCTAATAGATATTTAAAGTTCCTGAACACATGTAACGAGACTGACAAGACTAACAATGACTACAATTAAAGACGCCCGACTGCGCGTGCTAGAAGTTCACACAACAATGACATGCATCATCTATTAGTAGCAATTTTAAAATAGTCCTGGCATGAGTCGTGGGGACTATGTAGTAAGTAATCATACGTGGGAATCCATAACGGTCTCACCACATTAATGATATTTGAAATGTCAAATAGATGCAGTATATGGTGGGTGAACCTATGATTAAGGAGAAAAGGAGAGAAAGGGAAATGTGTAGTGTGTCTTATGTCTGTCAATACCCAGAATAAAGTAAATATATAATGCAATATTGTTTACAAATATAGTGGGAGTCCGAACAACATACTAGGCAAAAAGTGTGTGATGTGATACTAAATAACTTTTCAAAGTTCCAGCTAAATTAGTATCCTCTAGAGCAAGTTGGACAATGATACTTTGTTGGTAAGGTTGAATACTCAGTATCAATATTGGCTTGATCAAGCAAAATGATTTATACATGTATATATTGCTGAGAATGTCCAGTTAAGTTTCCATTTGTAAATCAATTTCTGGTAGTGCAATAATAATGTTGGTATTATTTAAACGACAGGCAAAAAATCAGGCATCATTGGGAACTGCTGTCCATCACGTATATTGAAGTGTCAGTATAATTTATGCTGCTTGCAATTAATTACCCATTCGTTACCTTGGTATAGATGTAGTTTGGTCTTTGATCATCCGATCTTATATAGGTAAAATTACCGACCTTTATTTGTTGTTCATCTAGTTAGTAACGATATCCATGGTTGTGTTATAGCAAGTTTTCCAGCAGAATTCAAATGGTCCAAATGGTCATTGCTGACCTTGATGCGCTGATTGTATTAATTTCCCGGAATGTTGTTTTCCTTTCAGTGTTTTGTTGAGGAGGCCGCTCTATTGGCACTAGATTGCATCTGTGCCTTGGAACAAACTTACAAGTAGTTTGTCTGTCATGGGCCGTCTCTTCCGTTCGACGGCTTGTAAGTTGTTCTATCAAGAGAGCCGTTCTCTCCTTCTCCCGTCAGTCGGCTGAACGCCGGTATAGGCGTAGCGGGCGTCTAGCTGTGACGTCGACGCGTTTCGCCGTGCTTAGTGGCGTAGCTTCTTCCTGGACGTGCTACACAGTTGGTCAATGGGTGTTGTGTATTGATGTCTTAATTGGTGTCAAGCTGAGATCGCAATCATTCTCAGGTTTGTGTCAATGATTGGCACAATGCGGTACACTGTTGTGGAGGAACTTTCAATTTTAAATGAAACAGTCTATAATGTAAATTTGCACTACTGAATCGAAATCATAAATATCTGACATGTATTCATCAATGCTGGCAGACATTATCCTTTTTTTGAGAAGTAATTTTAAGCTGTTCTGTCAGTAGGGATAATTATCTAGTTAGTAAGTATCAGTGTTGGAAAATGCAGTTGGAAATAAACACTGAAAGATTATAGGCATAGAGTAAGATGGTGCAGTTATTCATGCAATCAGAAAATGGAACTAGAAAGAGCTATTATGATACTAGGAAGATAGTATCAACTGGATTATTGGATAACCAGTAAATTTGTGATTTATTCGGATTGCGCGACGGTATTATTAGATGTTAAATTTAATTTTAATTTTGATTTTAAATACGTTTATAATGAAAAGCTATGGGTTCAAAAAGACCTGTAAATTTAATTCTGTGTTTAGGCCGGCCGGCATAAGCGATTTTAAACGATAAATCCAGAATTTTTCTTTTTGCAACAGTATTTTGTTACTTTGGATCCACATGCACCCCTACATCACTTCTGAGTCTCTTTAGTGACAATTTTAGTCAAAGGATGGAACCACCAGTGAGTGAAAGACACAGGGTCACTGGAGAGAGGAGTACAAGAATGCTTCCACTGGAGTGAGCTTTAAACTTGATTTCTTTGTCACATCACAAGATTGCCACGTAATATGAATATGGAAAAAAGTTGTTCACTGCAGATAAACATATTTCTAACTGTTCATATACATGTAAGGGGGCCAGAAAAAAATGTCTTGCATCACCTTGTTTAGCTAATTTGTTATCAGACTGAGACATTTTCTGCAGTGTAATGCCAATGTTTATGAGCAGAACATCAAGTCATTAGAGGTAAATGGTCTAATGAAGGTATGAATAATGCTTAAAACCCAAATTGCTATATTATATAATGGGCCCTTCTTATTTTTTATTTAAAGCTCATCTCCGGGGTAAAGGAGAAATGCTGCCTTCCAGTGGGACTGCTGGTTTAGGTCTACGGAGCGGTTTTTTTTTTTTTACTCTACTTTCTCAGGCTCCCTCCAGAATAATCCCTGCAGTGTTTAATCTCCTATGCTCAGGCATTCAGATGTCCTCTGAGATCAAGACCAAGGCCCATAGCCTTGCACTGATCATGAGGACGCTGAGGAACAGTTCACTACAGGAGCATAGGGGAGAAGAGGAGAGTGCCAGGGGAGCAGCTCTGAAGACCTAAACAAGCAAGGCAGCATTTTTCCTTTCCCCCGGAGATGAGCTTTAAATAAAAAATAAGAAGGACCCATTATATAATATAGCAGTTGTCTTGACTCAAATACCTTAACATTGGGTTTTAAAGTGGATGTAAACCCACTCTCCTTTCTAAACGACTGCCATGGTGCTGATCTATAAGGATATACATGCCTCCTGCATGCATCCTCACCTGTCAAATGTCTGTTATAAGAACTGGAAAACTGCAGATTCTGTGGGTGGGTCTGTTGTCTGGAGCTCGGTGGGTGGAGTCGTGATGTCAGTAGACTCCCCGTCCACCTCTACACTCACCTTACACTGAATTCTGCTATGATCACTAACATCCAGTCAAAATCCAGAAAAGTAACCACATGACTTCAAAAAAGGAGTGGGGGGGGGGGGAATTAAAAAAATAATGCCCGTCTCAGGCTAGTGCATGAGATATGTAAATAACCTGTAATTCACAGCAAGGGGGAAGAACAGACAAACATGTTCTCCTGTTTGTCTGTTTATCTCACTGGAAAAAAAAGAAAAAAAAGAGGATTGCTCAGAGCTGGATTAACTCTTTGTGGCAAGACTTGGCACAGATTATAGGACATCTTATACTCTGCATCGTGACAGCAAAAAAATAAATAAATTAGGTTTACATCCACTTTAAGCATTATTCATACCTTCATTACAGACCACTTACCTCTAATGACTTGATGTTATGCTCATAAACATAAGCGTTACACTGTAGAAAATGTCTCAATCTGATAACAAATTAGCTCAACAAAGTGATGTAAGACTTTATTCAGTAAGGGAGAGTTGTGTTTTGGGTAACTTGTGATAAATGTCTACTACACACTTGTTATCCCTGCTTGACATAGTTTATCACATTTTCCAGCATCATTAATTATTCCTAGCAATTGCTGCAAGGCTCTCTCTCTTTAAGCGGACATCCACTGATTGCCGGAAAAGCTGTACAGCAGGAAAAGAACATTCTGATGCCTCTGTAAAATGAAATCTATGCAAATTACAGCCTGACACACATGCATAATTGACAGAACTAATAGAAACTACTTTTGCGTTAGTACAATGAAAAATCAGGACAGGAATCCAGTTTCCTCTGGATATATAGAAATATATTAGATATTTATGGAAACCACTTACATTTAACAGCCACAGAATCAAGGATAAGTAATTCATCCTAACATATATGGCCTACTGCTGTCTATGGATTATGAGCAGGGGAGATCAAATCTGTTTTTATCGCACAACTCCAGTAGCTAGAACTACTGCACAATGTGGAAAATCCCCTGTGAGAAAAACTATCAGAAATATTGTATACGTTAAATAGAAAAAATAAATTAATAATTTATGGGTGTTTTTTTTTTTTTTTTAAACACATCTAGGTATATATTCTTTGCATTGGCTTGGTGATCCCATCCATATCATGATTTAATGAATATTCTACAATTACAATACCAGGTTTTCACTGGTGGAGGTCATGGCCAGCAGTGAAAGGGGTGTGGGGAGGGTTACAGCAACCTCCTGGAAAGACATGTTCTCTCATAAAGTCCAACTTTTGAAAAAACAAAAAAATACAAAATAATAAAATAAATGTACCATTATTAAAGTGGTTCTAAAGACAAAATGTATGCATTTCCTGCAGTGAGGTAAAACATGTTTCATGGCTTGTTGTCCTCCACCTCCCTAAATACTTACCCGAGTCCTCAATCAATCCAGTGCTGTGCACGGCTATATCACCTCTCTCCTCTTCCTCAGGAATTCGAGCAGCAGCAGCAGAAATTGACTCTAGTTGCTGTGAAATCAAATGCACTGCCCCATAGACACACACAACAGGCGAGTATAACATGTTTGTTTATTATTTTTGTTTTTAAAAATTTCCTTTACTAACCTTTTAATATATATTTTTTTAAAGTGCTTTTATTTCCCATAGCCGACTTTAACCATTTAAAGTGGATGTAAACCCAATTCATGAAATTTGAGCTGGGCACATATGTGCAGTATTTTGTTATCTCTTTTCAATGAGCCAGGTCTTGCAGCTCTCTTCCGAACGGTTCCTCTGTTATCAGCCTGAGAACTTCTGACGCATTTTTTGACTTTTTAGACAAAAGCAGCCATTGTCAAAGGAGGTTGCTATAATAGATTAGCAGAGAACAGCTCCTATTACAAAACACCTCTGAGAGTCTCTGCCTATGATGAGAGAGGGTGTGTGCCTTTCCTCCAATCAGCAATGTTACCTATCTTGGCTGTATGCCAGGACATCACACACTGTGTTAACCAGGAAGAGAAAATCTCCCAACAGGATCTCAACTTTCCAAACAGTATATAAATGCGAAGATATACATATAAAACATATGTAGGGAGATTTGGTTAATCTCTGTGTATCATCTGAGGACATTCACTTCACTGGGTGTATGGAGGGTTTACATCTACTTTAAAGGGGAGTTCCAACCACAATTAGCATTTTTTAAATGTATGTCCTTTCATCCTGCGTTTTTATAATATAAATCCGGTCACTTACTATTTTACAATCTGCCACCGATCCGCATAGATATTCAAAAAAGATAGTTTATAAACCGATATCTACACTGTTGTCATTTTGCTTGTGGGCATTGTGAAGCCTACAGGCATTTACTTCCTGGAAGTCTTGGCTGGGGAGTGATAATTGGACAGCGCACTGCATCCTGGGAAATGGTGACACACATTTCCCAGGAGCATTAGAGGGAGATGATGTCAGAATCCTAGGTGGTTTCAAAGGCAGATTTTGTGGGACCGCATAGCAACAGGCATTTCCAGATGAGTAAAAAAAAATAAAAATCTTTTTTTTGTTTTCTTTTTTAGTCGTAAGCTACAGTTTAAAGCAAAATTGTTTTTGTTGATGGAACCTCCACTTTAAGCAACGAGCCTCTGAGATTTGGTGTTTACAAGTTACATTTTTTTTTTTTTTACTAGAAAATTACTTAGAACCCCCAAACATTATATTATGTATATATATATATATATATATATATATATATATATATATATATATATATATATATATATATATATATATATATATATATATATATATATATATATATATTTATATTCAGACATCCTATAGAATAAAAGGGCAGTTGTGGCAATGCTTTATGTCACACCGTATTTGCGTAGCGGTCTTACAAGCAAAATGTTTTAGTAAAAAATCAGCTGACTTAAACACTCAAGTTATCCCAATTCTTTTTATATTGTGAAAGATGTTATGCCGAGTAAATTGATAGCCAACATGTCATGCTTCAAAATTGCACCCGCTTGTGGAATGGCGACAAACTTTTACCCTTAAAAATCTCCATAGGCGACATTTAAAAATGTCTACAGGTTACATGTTTAGAGATTTACAGAAGAGTTCTAGGGCTAGAAATATTGCTCTTTCTCCAACGATCGCGGCGATACCCAACATGTGTTTGCACACTGTTTTCATATGCGGGCGCATTTTATGTGCATGTTCACTTCTGCACGCGATCTTATCATTCATATTCTTTGGAAAATGGCCAAGAAATCATAAAAATCTGCCACGGTCTGAGCACAACACAACTGTGTGTGTACACACACACACAGGTTTTCAGCTGTAATCTCTTGTGTCTTTATTGACCACACCCACCTGGTAAACATTGACAAAGATGAAGGAAAAATTAAGCGAACTCATACTCGAATTACATATTCATACTAATTACTAGCCACTCTCCTGGAACACATGACAAAAGAAGAGCAGAGTGGAAGGAGTTAACCCGATTACTTTTGTCACAATGTATATCACAGACGAGATATCACAAACATCTTCCGATTTTGTCCACAAAGACCCGATGTCAGTTACTGTTGTAGGTTGTCAAGCCATTGTGCTAGCACTTTAGGGGACATTCTTTATCCCGGTCACGGAGCCACAAGAGGACATGGCTACATACCACAGGATCCTATAAATGTGGTGTTAACACCTGTCGGTTTTGCAGCAAGCACTCCAAAAAATCTGGTGTAGTGTGATCTTGCTCTACTGGTAAAAGCTTCACAATACGGGACTATAATATTTGTGCTACTAGCCATGTCTTTTATACAGTGGAATGTACCTCTTGTCAATTACAGTATGCAAGATGTACTATGAGACCATTAAGGACTAGGACCATGGTGCATCCTACGCTTAAGAAAAAGGTTCATCTAATGTGCCCAAATGTTTTAAACATCACTGTTCAGAAAATATGTCATTGTTTACTTGTTATGGCCTAGAAAAGGTTAAAGCGGTTGTATACCCGCATTTTTTTTTTTTTTTATACACCTGAAAAGTAAAAGCCATAATGAGGGGAATATCTCCTAAACCGTAGAGGTTTAGGAGATATTCTCTATACCTACAGGTAAGCCTTATTATAGGCTTACCTGTAGGTAAAAGTTTAAAAAAAGGGTATACAACCGATTTAAAGCGGGGGTTCACCCAAAAAAAATAATTCTAACATTGCATGGAGCCGACCTATAAGACCGACAGTATGCCGTTTTTTATTTTATTTTGCGTACATACCATTTTAGGGCTATTTTCACCCCCGGCTTTCCCGCGGGAGTGGGCGTTCCTAATCACAGGCTGTGATTGACGTGCTTCCGACTCGTGACGCGCAGTATGCGCCGGTCGGTATGTATGCAAGAAAAAAAAAAACAGCATACTGTCAGTCTCATAGGTCGGCTCCATGCAATGTTAGAATTTTTTTTTTAGGGTGAACCCCCGCTTTAAGAATCCACCTCAAGGTGGTAACACACATTGCAAGCTTCGAGTGTGAGGTTTGTTGGATTTTTAACCTTCATACCAGGATTCCATCTGGTATGAATTTTAGATACTGGTACTTTATCCCAGTGAAACTTGCTTCTTTCTACTCAAATCAATCTCCTCTTTATTGGAGGAACTGTGACTCATAAGGCTCCTCATCTCATATATGGTGGGACTGCCCTGTCATCCTGAACTTCTGGTCCAGAGTATTCTTGTTCATATCTAGTATTACTGAACCCAATATTCCACCCTCTCCCAAAACTGCATCACTTGGTCTAGACATGGATTCCTGTTCCTCCAAGTTTCACGCAGTACTTACCCATATTTTTGACGCATAGCGCTTACTCATAATTAGAGGTCTCTAGTACCTCAAGATCCTACCTTGATCATTCCCCTTTTAAAACTAACAAGCCTATTATGAATACGCCTTGGCTAAAGCCCACCTTCTACAAAAAAAGATTAACCACTGACAAGACTGGCTAAACCACCGGAGCTGTTCTTTGAAACCATGAAACCCCCACTGCAGAATATATACCTGTGGATTATCCCTTTTTACACCCATTTATCCCCATTGTTCTGATTTTATCAGAAATCCATGTCTACACTTGGCCTACCTATGTTTAATAATGCTCTGTATAGAACCATACTAACTTGTATACACATTTGTTTTTCATCAATTTATTGTCAGTTCTATCACGTTCATGGTCATAAATTACTTATCTCCCCTTCTCTCTTCTATACCTATGATACCTTTTTTTTCTCCCCCTTTCTCTGCCCTGCTCTATTCTCAGTAGGGCCCCCCGGGCCATACATTACCTCTCCACTTAAAATACACTGTCCAACCTATTGTTATATACCGTTTACAGATTATACATTTTGTTGGATTACTAAAAATATCTTAATAAAGACTCGTTGAAATTAAAATATGAAACAAGGTCTTCCTATGGAACTATTGCATATTCACTAAAAATTGGGAAGCCATCTATCTAAATTTCCATCTTTAATGACAAACTCAGCGGTGCACGTTCTAAAATGGTGTGTCCCTGCTGACAGAATACAATAGCACAGCAGGAGAGATCCCTGAATCACACATTGTTGCAATAATGGAGGGGGAAACTAATACAGCCATCACATATAGGAAATGGTAAGCTGCAATAAAAAAAAAAAAAATGTTGTTGGATTGAGATATCTTAACTCATAAGCGAGATAGAGAGAGATTATATATATATATATATATATATATATATATATATACACACACACACACACACACATATATATATACACATATACACAAACATACATACATACATACACACAAACACACACACTTTTTTTTTCTCCTGACTGTTTCCAATCTTTTCTTTGAGGTCCTTTGTCTATGGTTTACATAATAGGTTCTTCAAATCGGAGGATAGAAGACAATTCATCTGCTTAAATGAAAAAAACATGGCAGCTTACTGTATTTCAATATTTTTTCAAATTAAAATGATCCTTATGGGGCAACATCCACACAGACTGCATGTAAATGATACAGTTATAAAAAATCTATTTAGATTTTTTTCCATTGTCCTAAAGGTACAAGACAAGCTGAATACTCTGTGTGCCATTAAAACCAATCCATATTTTTGTATAGAATCCCATCTTTGCAACAAAATATGAACCAGTGATGCTTTTTGAAGATGACAGGCTTCTTGTCTGTAACCTTGAACATCTATTAAACATAACATTAGCGTTGCTGGATGCCAAGGACTGCCGCCATTCAATTACAAGGGTAGAACAGTCACTACCCCTATACACAGAAACAGAAAGGCTTCTTTCAATAAGATTCACAACACATTAACCTTCTGAAAAAAAAAATTTAGTATTTGCAAACAAATAAAAAAAATATAGCATTGAGAACTAAATACAAAGTATTTTATTTTATTTTTTTAATGCTCAGGCATGTAGTACATGTAGCTCTTTATTTCATTCTTATTTAACAAAATGTCATGTAAAATGTTTTTTTAGTATATCGTTTGCAGCCAAAATGAATTAAATATATTTATTTATTAGATATATATATCTATATATCTATAATCTATATCTATATATCTATAATCTATATCTATATATCTATAATCTATATCTATATATCTATAATCTATATCTATAATCTATACTTATAATCTATATCTATAATCTATAATCTATATCTATATCTATATCTATATCTATATCTATATATATATCTATCTATCTATCTATCTATCTATATATATATATCTCTATCTATCTATCTATTTATATATATATATATTTTATTTTTTTATTTTTTTTTTGTTTGGAGGGATGGGGGGAGGAGGGGAGGAGGGTACATCACCAAACACATTAGGTAAGTGTAATGTTGTGGATCCCCTGTGTTCCAGGCTACTGCTTCTTGTAAAACACCCCCTTTGTGTCCCCTTCATAGCCACTGGATTTTGCCTATAGTGGCCATCTTGTAGTGCTGTATGGGTTAATAGTCACTGCTAGTGCGAAGATTGTGCCACTTGTTCGCCCGCTCCCTTCACCATTCAGAGACCTCATACTACTACTTTCCCACAACGCAATATTTTTTTTTTGTATAGGCAGTGAAGATCCTGTCATTTACTCACTTCACCTCCGTTTACAAAACTCGGAGTTGTTTAATACAATGAACGCATATGCAAGGACTGTAAGAAACTGGGGTATTGTGGTGCTGTGAGTGACTGGTGTACTGAGAGTAACATGGTACTGTGAGTAATTGGACACTGAGTACATGGGATCTTTGAGCAGGTGGAAAGTCTGTGTGATCATATATAAATCAACCGTTTTACCTTTAAAGCAGTTGTAAGCTGTGATTCACAATGGTACGATTTGACATGTGATTTGAGATGTCAAATTGCATTTCAAATCAGCCGCATTTGCCAGAAATGGCACTGTCCTAATCGGTGCGACGTTGCATTTGCGGCGCCACACCGTTTTCCAAAAGTTGTTTCTGTACTACTTTTTTGCAATTTCGGGCTGCGATTTACATGGACATCTGTACAGAAACCTGCACAGATATCTCTAAAATCGCAACTGAAATGGGGACTGACATGCAGGAGTGAAATTGTGCGAGTTCTGCTGAACTTGTACGGCTTCATTCCCGTAGCTCAGTGTGAACCTGGGCAAAACCCCACTTGGTCATTTTAATAATATGTAGGTAAAATTAATATCCCCTATATGTGCACCATTTAGGAGATATTCACCCTGCATGCAGCCAGTGACATCACTGGCACATGCGAGAGAGTCCGGCATACCCTTCCGGAACTTCAGAGCTTCATGCTAGAACCCAGGGCTCACACGTGCATGCGCAGGAGGGACGTTATTGTGTCTCCGGCCAAACACATAGCTGGAGAGCACAAACATGGAAGAAAGCCGGGGGAATATGTCAGCCCGACATTACAGCGCTGGAGGGCTTTGTTCCAAGGTGAGCATTTCATAATGTGCTAGTATGCAATGCATAATAGCACATTATGCCATTGCCTTGCAGTTTTTTTTGTTTTGTTTTTTAACAGCTGTGCACTGTGCTAAAAAGTATTGACTGCGACATCAAATTATTTAGCTGTTGAAACCTTTATGGTGACAAGATGTGTTTAAGGAACCAAAACACTTGTAAACCAGGTAAGAGTCTTTAACATCCAACACAAAAAAAAAAGCACACAAGAAAACAAAAGCAAGTAAATGCAGAAAAAGCGAAGGCAATGTTCAAGCTTCCGCCTACCACTGTGGCAGTACTGAAATGGCTTAATCAATGTCATATCCTTGACCTCATCAACATATCATTAACCTGCCAGCTCTGTATGCAACTGCAAAACTAAATGTCCAAAATATGCTTGGAGACCATTTTACATAAAACTGTGTTCTGACAAAAGGAAATGTCATCTAGGATCAAGTGGTGGAGCAATATGATTATTTTAATTCTATGGAAAGTATAACTAAACCAAAGAACAAAAATGTCATATGTTGGAGCTTCCCAGTCCTTAGATGTGTGGCTGTATTGGTTTTCTTTTATAAGGCAAAGAATTTTCAGCAGGTACAGAAAATACCAGTTGATCTTGTCAAAAATGTATTGTCTTAGTCACTTCCTGTAAGCAGTTCATAATTACATTTTATGTGATTGTAAAGTTATTTTCTATTAAAATAACAAAAATACTTACCTGCTTTGTGCAGGGGTTTTGCTAGGGGGTACACAAGCTGAGCTACCACTCCATCTATCCATTCAGACCAGGAGCTGCAGTTCGACCCCACACCCTCTCTCTCCTGATTGGTTACATTTGATTGACAGCAGAGGGAGCCAATGGTGAAACTGCTGTGTCTAAGCCAATCAGGAGGGAGAGTTCTGGACAGCCAATTCACTGTTGCATGTGTTGCGCTATATAAGTTGCTCACTCACTCACTTGTGGACATTGCTGGATAGAGATGGGGCTTGGGTAGGTGTTAGGGGGGCTGCTACACACAGAAGGCTTTTTATCCAAATGCCTATAATGTATCAAGATAAAAAAAACTTCTGACTTTACAATTACCTTAACTCACCATCACCCATGTAATAGAGATAAACAAAAGGCAGACATGTTTGAGGTTCAGCCTGGGTGACAACAACTCCCTCCATAGACACGGTGAAGATTTTAATGCAGATACACAGTGGAAAGGATACATGGGATACATGGAATACATGGAAACACATGGAACACATGGAATACATGGAATACATGGAAAGGAAATGTATCATTTGCAGGATTGCTGCAGCATAGAGGAGAGTGTGTATTTTTTTGCTAACCCATACTACGTCTGTAATAAGCGGTTGAAGTAAAAAAAAAAAAAAATGTGTTTTGTCTGCATCACAACATTATTCACTAATAAAACATGTAATCTAATTTGTTTGTATAAACAGGTACTTATATTGTGTTTTGCCTAACAGTCATCTTTAGGTTTGTGATTAAGCCCCACTCATGCTGAGATTTTGATGGACTATTTATTATGTTTTACTTATAATTAATGAATTGGATGCAATTAGCACTAAGTAAGCAGCATGACTGCTTAATTACATTCATATGCTGATCTAGGCTGCTTGAACACGTGATGGCATTACCCCTGATGCCTTCCCATGTTTGAGATCACTGTCCAACACCAGCTCTTGTGTCGGATGGCTTTCAGCTATAAAAGGGAACCTGTGCTTTGCCCATACAAGCAATCCCCCACTGGCACAACACCTGAAATTCCTGTGTTGCGCTTGCAGACTGGGTGGCTGGCATATTGTGGACTCAGTCAGGTGTATGCTGACTTATTCTGTTAAAACACAGGTGCTTATATAACATTAATAATAAATAGGTGCACATATATATATATTTTTAAATGTAATTATTTAGTTTACACAGATTCACATGCAAATGTACACTATTACATTGGTTTTCTTATTATGGGAGGATCACATAATGTCTCCACTCTGTGATAGGGAGTGTCTTCAGCATATGGCTGGTATTAGAAAAAGACAGACACTATATTAATCATCTCATCCAAGCAGCCGGCAGCAAAATACTACAGGAGCTTTGCTATCTTCCCTACTCTATCCAACTCTAAATAAAAAATAAAGTTCTGGAGCTTTGTTGGAAACACTTTGCCACAGGTGTCAGGTTTTACCAATCGCTGTGCTATTTGCATGTTATGCTATGCAGCCATTGAGGTTAATATACTAATGTAGCTTGTTCACTTCAAAAGGACTCTAAAGTCACCATATACTTACCTGAATCCTCACTCAATCCAGTGCTGTACCAATCTGCAGTGGCTCTCCCCACTCTCACAGGCTTTGCTAAGGCATTTGGAACCACTGGCTCCAGTGACAAGGAAGTGGGGGGCCCAAGTTGCACTGTCAGTGTCTATGGATGCGGGCAGCACAGCTCAAGATCGAGCTTCCTATGGTGGCAGACAGAGAAGAAGACAAGTCAGGAGCGCCAGTGGGTGGGAGATCCCAGAAGAGGAGGACCTGGGGCTGCTTTGTGCAATTTATTTTTGCTTTTCACTTTGCTTATACCTGTGTTATGCCTACCATAATTTACAAACAGCACAGTGATGGGAATAACATGCAACCAATATAAGTCCATATAAATGTTGTAATTTTTTATTTTATTTTAAAACCTTGTTTGGGTCCTTTGCCAGAGGTCCTGGCTCCTCTGCCCTGCCAAGGTCCCCCATAGAAAGCCTCTTGCTATAGGGGCACTTGACCAGGCTTCTGTGAATGGACATTGTCCATTGACACAAAGCGTGGCTCGGCCCTGCGCCCTGCTCCCTGCTCTCTACTTATTGGTTCACTGGCTGTGACTGACAGCAGCAGGGACCGATGGCTCCCACTGCTGTGTGAGCCAATAAGGAGAGAGAGAGACCCACGAGAGCAGCTACCCTCATGCACATCGCTGGATTGAGATGGGGTGCAGGCGAGTATAAAGGGGGCTCTACACCCAGAAGGTTTTTTATCTTAATGCATAGTAAAAAAAAAAAAAAAAACTTCTGATTTAGAACTATTTTAAGGGCTTGTAGGCACAATACGACAAAGGGTATTTTTTTTTCCACAAACCAGTAGATATTCACATCATAACATAAAACAGTGCAGCACTGAGCGAAACATATAACAATCGAAAAAAGTTCAAACTAATAAAAGGTCATACAAATTCATACAAGAATAGGTGTCCACAAATAGTGCCTCTATGTGCGATCATGCAGGTGAATCCGTGAAGAACCTCCACCACTTGCAATACTAGCTGCTCACCTCACTGAGTGGACGCCTGAATGAACAGAAGGGTCACAAGTGCTTTCCCCAAAAAAGTATGTATTATGCTGTCAGTAGATGTAATCACCAAGCTGAGCTGGCAGGAAGGATTCCTCTCTCTGCGCTTGACTCTCTACTTGTGTCAGACAGGATCTCTGATACCACAAATTGCATGCAATTAAGAAAATATATAGTGATCTCTACAAGGACTGATGTTTATTCTATTAAAATAATACAGTTTCTTTAACCACTTGAGGACCCCTTCACGCCGATATACATTGGCAGAAGGGCACAGGCACGTACAGGTACGTCGCGCACGCGCCCCCGGCGGCGTGCTCGCGACCTAGTGCTGAGCTCCGTGACCATGACCTGGTCACAGGAGCTGAAGAACTGGGAGAGGTGAGTGTAAACAAACCTTCCCCGTTCTTCTCTGTGGCTTGTCACTGATCGTCTGTTCCCTGTCATATGTCACTGATCGTCTGTTCCCTGTCATAGGGAACAACGATCAGTGACATCACACGTCCAGCTACGCCCCCCTACAGTAAGAAACACACAATAGGACACACTTAAGCGCCCCTAGTGGTTAACCCCTTCACTGCCATTGTCCTTTTCACAGTAATCAGTGCATTTGTTTAGCACTTTTCTCAGTGAAAATGACAATGGTCCCAAAAATGTGTCAAAAGTGTCCCATGGGCCATTATGTCGCAGTCACGGAAAAAAAAAAAGCCGATCGCCGCCATAGCTAGTAAAAAAAAAAATATTAATAAAAATGCCATAAAAACGATCCCCTATTTTGTAAAGGCTATAACTTTTGCGCAAACCAAACGCTTATTGCGATTATTTTTATCAAAAATATGTAAAATAATGCGTATCGGCCCAAAAAAATTAGGAAAAATAATGTTTTTTTAATATATTTTTTGGAGATATTTATTATAGCAACAAGTTAAAAACCGCAGAGGTGATCAAATACCACCAAAAGAAAGCTCTACTTGTGGGAAAAAAGGACGCCAATTTTGTTTGGGAGCCACGTCGCACGACCGCAATTGTCAGTTAAAGTGATGCAGTGCCGATTCGCCCAAACATTCTGCCCAAAGTTTTATACATTTTTCAGGCAATTCCTAATCCACCTCCTCATGGCTTCTTCCAATCGATCAACATGGCTATTCGGAATGTCATATGGTGACATAGGAAGTCCAGGATTGGCTTTAATGTTTTAGCGTTACCTAAAAATAGAGGGGGTGTCGCTCTCCCTGACCCAAGGCTGTACTTCCACGCTGCATCGTTGATCAGAATAGTCGATTGGTACCACGGTTCTTTCACTAAATTGTGGACGTCATTTGAAAATGACCAAATATCTCCCAACCTCACATTCTTTCCATGGACACACCCGGCACACAGACCCCC
The DNA here is from genome assembly GCF_905171775.1 of Rana temporaria. Taxonomy (NCBI): domain Eukaryota; kingdom Metazoa; phylum Chordata; class Amphibia; order Anura; family Ranidae; genus Rana; species Rana temporaria. The sequence continues at coordinate 344,347,466 of NC_053492.1, forward strand.
TACAGACCTATTACCCCTTGTGACATCCGCTACGCTGCAAATTTGGGACAGCTACCTTACCAAAGGTTTATTGTCCTCGAAGACCCAGCCATTTGACTCCATAATTTGATATCAACATTTTCCCTCCAACATGGGCTAAATCTAAATTTCTTATATGCAAAAATCAGGAGGCTCCTCTGTTGAATCATACGCGTCGCACTGAACAACCGATTTCCCTACCAGACATGCTCTCTTTCTGCCACAAACCTTCTATGGCTTGGCTTGAACACACTAAATTAAAACACTTTATGAACAAAATACCAAATGTTGACAATATGACTAGACCACATACAGCCTTTAAATCCTTGCTTTCCCAGTCAGACAGACCGGAGCATTCGCTATCCCTGATAACAGTTACTGATTCAGGTCTCCTATCCAAACTCACCGTCATTTCTCTCAAAATGTGAAAGGGAGATGAATAGGTCTCCGAAGGATATGGAGTGGGGCAAAAGACTGGTGTTCTCTTAAATGATCCATCTCATGCCCAAGAACGGAATTATCATATTTTCTCTAGGTGGTACCGTTGCCCCACTATTCTACACAAGTTTGATTCTAATGTTTCTGACATATGTTGGAGATGTTTGCAGGCCCCGGGGAACATGACACATGATTGGGGTACCTGACCACGTGTTACACCCTTTTGGGACAAGATTCTAAAGCTATATGAACCCAATGAACCCCGCTTAACAGTCCTATCTATGTTACCAGGGTCATACAAACAAATTAAGAAGAGCTTAATTTGCCAATCCGCTCAATTATTGCCAGAGTTTGGCGTCAACCTGTGGTTCCCTCTTTAGCTGATTGGGCCTGTGAAATGGACAGGATCAAACATATTGAAAGGATGTTAGCGTGGGATGCCGATAAGAGTGAGGCCCACACTATTACATGGACCGTTTGGTTACACTTTTGGTTCTCTGCTGATTTTGACTTGTTATTAGCGGGATACAGCTCCTACCGCTTCCCTGGGGCCCTCTCATGAGTAGCTTCATATCCCTTCTCCCCACTTTCCCATTCCCTCCCCCAACTCCCCCCTTTTTTTTTCTCTCCTTATTCCTCCTCCTCCTAGTGTACCTTTATAAGATTATAGTAATCTTACAAGTAGATTCAACCGTACTTTCAGGCCATATGTGTTGAGCCTTTTTTACACACCACTGTTTATAGTGGTCTATTCGTTACTTGATTTACCATTACTTGGTTTATTTCACTTATTTCTACGTTCATTAAGGATAGCTACCAGACTATGCATATGTGATGCATGTTATTTTAGTGTCCTTCCAATCCTAATGTAGACTTGTACACTCAATGGACATATGTTATTCCTGGCCTATGTTAAGTCTATATGTTTTACAAATGATTGTAACTCAATAAAACAGATTCAACATAAAAAGAATAAAACTTACAAACACGGCACTGCAACCTGGTATTCGAGCGTGTACAAACAATTCCACATGAATCACCCCTTCTGTACGCGTTACGTCCCAAGAGGCGAGACTTTGTCAGTGGATACGTAATTACTTAAGGCACCTGCTTTAAATAGTATCGGTCGGTAACTATGGAAACAGAAAACTTCTCCACATGGTATATTACCAGAATGGCTCTACACTCTCCCAGAAATTGCCAGGTGGTGGCCACAGACATTGGAATAATGTAATAGCAAATAGCCTGACAGGACAATAAACCAAATTTATAGATAGACATCTAGATGCAATATTAGATATATATCTGAGCCACAAATAGATGTCCAATGGATATTGAATCTACAGTATTTTAAAATTCACACTTTATATCAAATGTACAAAAATTTTAAATTTAGAGAAAAAAAAATTAACGCACTCCGCGGTCATCCTTAATGATAAACAATACAACCTAATTAAAATATTAATTTAATGATCAGAGATGAAAAAAATAGTATCGTTATTGTTTCATCTCTGATCGTTAAACAAAATACAACCCAATTAAAATATTAACGATCAGAGATGAAACAATAACGATACTATTTTTTTCATCTCTGATCATTAAATTAATATTTAAATTAGGTTGTATTGTTTATCATTAAGGATTGATGTTATGTAATTTTTTTTTTCATTTTTTTTTATTTTTGTACATATTTTATATTTGATACGTGTGAATTTTAAAATTGATTTAATATTACAGGACATCTACTTTGGCTGGCCATACAATTTTCTTGTTCAATTTTCCTTTAGATTTACAAAAACCATATAATATGAGGTCAATCCGAAACACTTTAATTTGTATGCAATCAGGCAAGCCCTTGCATGGTTGAAAGTAAATCTAAAGGAAACTGAATAAGGAAATTGTATATAGTGTACAGCCAGCTTATGGACCATCCATTGCTGATGCTTCCAAATCTCTCCTGCACTGAAGCTAGCCGACACAGGGGAGCAGAATAACATGACTGGACCGGAGCGGCCCGAAAAGCCTTACAAAAAAAAAATGCACTTAATAGTTTAAAATGGGACTTTACAAATGCCTTTGAGAAACACGCGCACAACCGCATATATAAAAATCAGATTGTTAATAGCAAAGATAAAAACATTCACTAAAATACTTGATATACAAAGAGAAAACCCATAGGTTATAAACCCCGTCGAGCTTTTAGACTTGCAATTCAATTGTAGTTCAAAGTCTAGTCTACAAACTGGACAGGCTTTGTATGTGTCCAAAAAGTATATTAGTGAATGTTTTTATCTTTGATATAATTAAATCTGTTTTGTATATATGGTTGTGTGGGAGTATTCTCAAAAGGCATATATAAAGTCCCATTTTAAATTACCACATGCTTTTTCTATGATCATCTGGGAGGATGCTGATGGGTGCCTAATAATGTATTTATGCATGTCATCACAATCCAAATTTATGTGATAGCCTGACACATCTTTCTTACACAGGTTAAAGAGCACAGGTGTTGTGGGGGGGGGGGGGTGTTATCCCACAATTCCACTTTAGTTACCATCAAAATAAAGTTATGTGTAAAAAAATTATTTGGGTACAGTGTTGCATAATCAAGTATCACAATCTCAGAGTACTGAATACTGAAATATGGCCTGGACAGGAAGGGGGTTTAACATGCCAGTCTTCGAGACTGAAAGAGGCAGGATTTTGCTCCATATATGACAAGCTTAAAATTAGAGATTCTACTATTAATTAACAAGGAAGAGCAAAAAGGACATTATGTTGAATGTACTGTAGTCCCATGGGGTGATTTCACCTCACAAAGTGGGCACCAACAGTAAGTGAAACCTGGCAAAAGGTTCCATCTAACCTGAACTACATCAAAACATAATTTGTGACTGGAATTACACTTCTTTAATTTAAGAATTTAACCACTTGCTTACTGGGCACATATACCCCCCTCTTGCCCAGTTGAAATTTCAGCTTCCGGCACTGCGTCGCTTTAACCGACAATTACGCAGTCGTGCGACGTGGCTCCCAAACAAAATTGACGTCCTTTTTTTCCCCACAAGTAGAGCTTTCTTTTGATGGTATTTGATCACACTTGATCATACTTTTTGCTATAATAAATAGCCCAATTTAAAAAAAAAAAAAAAAAATTCTCAGTCTAGGCCGATACATATTCTTCTACATATTTTTGGTAAAAAAAAAAAAAAATTGCAATAAGCTTATAGTTTGCGCAAAAGTTATAGCACCTACAAAATAGGGGACAGAATTATTTTTTATTATTTTTTTTACTAGTAATGGCGGTGATCTGCAATTTTTAATCGGCACTGCAACATTGTGACGGACACATCGGACACTTTTGACACCATTCACATTTATACTGCGATCAGTGCTATAAATATGCACTGATTACTGTATAAATGCCACTGGCATTGAAGGCACTAGGGGGTAAGGAAGGGGTTAAATGTGTGCCATGCATAGTGTTTCTAACTGTGGGGGAAGGGGACTGACTGGTGGAGGTGGCCGATCTGTGTCCCTATGTACAAGGGACACAGATCGGTCTCCTCTCTCCCTGACAGGACGTGGATCTGTGTGTTTACACACACAGACCCACGTCCTCGTCTCTGTAACCGCAGATCGCGGGTGCCTGGTGGACATCGCGGCTGCCAGACAAGCGCATCGGCATCTCAGTGATGCGGCGGGGGTGCGCCCCCCCAGTGGCTGGAGGCCCAAAGCCATATATAGACGGCCTCCCGGCAATTAAGATCCACACTGCGGCCGTATAAAGCCGTATGGCCGTCAGGAAGTGGTTAAGATAAAGACAAGACAGTGAGCACAACATTGGAATTATTGCTTATAGTGAACAATTAGAATTTGCATGTAAATGTTCCATTATAAAACTTAAGATGAAACCAGACTCCAATTGTGTTCATGTTTTTTTCTTCAGTTTTTATGAATCAGCCACACTGTATTGTATAAAATGCTTACAAACACTATTGAAGTCTTGCCTGCTGTATAAAGCAATGTAAAAGAAACAACATGCTGAAATAATCAAATATGAAAAAAAGTTGAGAACTCATTTATTGTACTTGTAGTATGAGAAAAGAGATGCAATTGGAGAACTATTGCAGAAGATCGCTCTTTTTTTGATTACTTTTGACAGCTCTCTTTTCACTGCATGTTGCCGCTACCTGATTTATGATAAGAAGAGTGCTTTACAAATGCTCATTTATGTCAGAGCAGTCAAGTTAATGGCGACACCACTGCATTAAATAACACTTTTATGTCTCTTCTGCAAGGCTGTGTATAGCATTAAGGTTTATATAATGTTGCATTGTGAAGAACATTAATAAAAAAAAAATTGTGATTGTTCGGTTTTTGAAAAGTTCAGCCACTGAGGAACAATAGATATGTTAATACACTGACCCATTTGCAGGAAATATACACTGCTCAAAAAAATTAAAGGAACACTTTTAAAACACATCAGATCTCAATGGGGAAAAACATCATGCCTTGATATCTATACCAATATGGTCTGGGTAATGTGTTTGGAACGAAAGGATGCAACATTGTTTAATGAAAATGATCAACCGACAGAGGGCTGAATTCAAAGACATCCCGAAAACCTACGGGAAAAATGTATGCCGCAAGCTAATTCAGTTTAGTTTCATTGCAGCAATTCAAAAATGGTACTCAGTAGTTTGTATGCCCCCCATGGGCTTGTATGCATGCCTGACAACATCAGGGCATGCTCCTAATAAAACGACGGATGGTGTCCTGGGGTATTTCCTCTCCGATCGGGACCAGGGCATCACTGAGCTCCTGAACAGACTGAGGTTCAACCTGGTGGTGTAGGATGGACCAAAACATACTGTAATGTCCCAGAGGTGTTCTATTGGATTTAGGTCAGGTAAGTGTGGGGACCATTCAATGGTATAAATTCCTTCATCCTCCAGAAACTGGCTGCATACTCTCGCTGGATGAGGTTTGGCATTGTCGTGCACCAGGAGGAACCCAGGACCCACTGCACCAGCGTAGGGTATGACAAAGGGTCCAAGGATTTCATCCCGATACCCAATTGCAGTCCGGATGTCATTGTCTAGCCTGTAGAGATTGGTGCGTCCCTCCATGGATATGCCTCCCAAAACCATCACTGAGTCATCACCAAACCCATCATGCTGATTGATGTTACAGACAGCATAACATTCTCCATGGCTTCTCCAGACCCCATCACGTCTGCCGTATTTGCTTAGGGTGAACCTGCTATCATCTGTATAAAGCACAGGGCACCAGTGGTGGACCTGCCAATTTTGATGTTCAATGGAAAACGCCAGTCAAGCTCCACAGTTCCTGGGCAGTGAGCACAAGGCCTACAGGTCACCCCTGTGAAGTCTGTTTCTGATTGTTGGGTCCGAGACATTCACACCAGTGGCCTTATGGAGGTCATTTTGTATGGCTCTGGCAGTGCTCATCCTGTTCCTCCTTGCACAAAGGAGCAGATACTGGTCCTGTTGATGGGTTAAGAACCTTCTATGACCCTGTCCAGCTCTCCTAGAGTAATTGCCCATCTCCTGGAATCGCCTCCATGCTCTTGAGACTGTGCTGGGAGACACAGCTAACCTTCTGGCAATGGCATGTATTGATGTATATTCTGATTAAAAAGTTTTCTTGTTAATTCATTTAATTCATTTGAGCAGTGTACATGCCTATACTAAAAAAAGAAGTTGGCTGTAAAAAGTCAGTGCTACAACAAATGTATGATGTATACTGCAAGGTCATCATTCCATCATACACATCACATCTGTGGCATAGTGACTGATAAATTAAGAATCAATTCCGTTATAGTATATTCTTACAGTGTAAACATGTACAGTGCCTTGCAAAAGTATTTGGCCCCCTTGAACTTTGCGACCTTTTGCCACATTTCAGGCTTCAAACATAAAGATATAAAACTGTAATTTTTTTTGAAGAATCAACAACAAGTGGGACACAATCATGAAGTGGAACGAAATTTATTGGATATTACAAACATTTTTAACAAATAAAAAACTGAAAAATTGGGCGTGCAAAATTATTCAGCCCCTTTACTTTCAGTGCAGCAAACTCTCTCCCGAAGTTCAGCGAGGATCTCTGAATGATCCAATGTTGACCTAAATGACTAATGATACAAAGAAACCACCTGTGTGTAATCAAGTCTCCGTATAAATGCACCTACACTGTTATAGTCTCAGAGGTCTGTTTAAAGTGCAGAGAGCATCATGAAGAACACGGAACACACCAGGCAGGTCCGAGATACTGTTGTGGAGAAGTTTAAAGCCGGATTTGGATACAAAAAGATTTCCCAAGCTTTAAACATCCCAAGGAGCACTGTGCAAGCGATAATATTGAAATGGAAGGAGTATCAGACCACTGTAAATCTACGAAGACCTGGCCGTCCCTCTAAACTTTCAGCTCATACAAGAAGACTGATCAGAGATGCAGCCAAGAGGCCCATGGTCACTCTGGATGAACTGCAGAGATCTACAGCTGAGGTGGGAGACTGTCCATAGGACAACATCGTATACTGCACAAATCTGGCCTTTATGGAAGAGTGGCAAGAAGAAAGCCATTTCTTAAAGAGATCCATAAAAAGTGTCGTTTAAAGTTTGCCACAAGCCACCTGGGAGACACGCCAAACATGTGGAAGAAGGTGCTCTGGTCAGATGAAACCAAAATTGAACTTTTTGGCAACAATGCAAAACGTTATGTTTGGCGTAAAAGCAACACAGCTCATCACCCTGAACAAACCATCCCCACTGTCAAACATGGTGGTGGCAGCATAATGGTTTGGGCCTGCTTTTCTTCAGCAGGGACAGGGAAGATGGTTAAAATTTATGGGAAGATGGATGGAGCCAAATACAGGACCATTCTGGAAAAAAACCTGATGGAGTCTGCAAAAGACCTGAGACTGGGACGGAGATTTGTCTTCCAACAAGACAATGATCCAAAACATAAAGCAAAATCTACAATGGAATGGTTCACAAATAAACATATCCAGGTGTTAGAATGGCCAAGTCAAAGTCCAGACCTGAATCCAATCGAGAATCTGTGGAAAGAACTGAAAACTGCTGTTCACAAACGCTCTCCATCCAACCTCACTGAGCTCAAGCTGTTTTGCAAGGAGGAATGGGCAAAAATTTCAGTCTCTCAATGTACAAAACTGATAGAGACATACCCTAAGCGACTTACAGCTGTAATCGCAGCAAAAGGTGGCGCTACAAAGTATTAACTTAAGGGGGCTGAATAATTTTGCATGCCCAATTTTTCAGTTATTTGTTAAAAAAGTTTGAAATATCCAATAAATGTTGTTCCACTTCATGATTGTGTTGTTGATTCTTCCAAAAAAAATTACAGTTTTATATATTTATGTTTGAAGTCTGAAATGTGGCAAAAGGTCGCAAAGTTCAAGGGGGCCGAACACTTTCGCAAAGGCACTGTATATACCATACCCGACTGATGCCCCTGGAAGCCTTAAATTCCTGAAGTAGACACCTCAAATCAGTTTGAAGTGCTTCGGAGATTGTTGGAGCAGTGGAGTGCACAGAAATAGAATCATTCTGGTGGTAGTGGTGTGGTTGATTTTGAAAAGACCTTGTAGTGGCGTTCCTTCTGCACTGTACAAGTTTTACTTAACTTCCTTCTCGCTCTCTTGCTCCCCCACCCCCCTATCCTCAATACTACCGGTGAGTAAATGGGTCTTCCTTAAGCATCCTCACTTACAATACAGGCAGGATAAATTGTCCTGCATTGTAAATAATGACATCAGAGTGTGATCAACAGGCAGAGTATGATATAGAGATGGCTTTGGGGGACTGGTCACAGAAGAGGATGAAGCTTGGTAGAGTGAGGGAAAGGGTAAGTAAATATGAATGTAATGGTATGCTACATAAGGATAAACACTTCGTCCCACTGCAAGGGTAGTTTTGATTTTTTCTGGAATTACAGTCTCTAAAACTAGGGGTATGTGTTTTGGGGGAGACTGCATCTTAAAGGGCTGGTAAACCATTGTTTAAAAAAAAAAAAAAAAATGACAAGGATATCATACATACCTCCACTGTGTAGTAAGTTTTGCATAGTGTGGCCCCAATCGTCTTCTGGGGTCTCCAGGTTATCTTGGGGGTGTGATCCCAAGTCCAGCATTTGAGTCCATAGACAAGAATGCTGGACTCGGCCCCTCCCCCTGGGTCATTGGATTTGATTGACAGCAGCGGGAGCCAATGGTGGCGCTGCTATCAATCCATCCAATAACCCCAGCAAAGAGGTACAGCGCGTCTCCGCTGAGGGAACAAACAGACTCAGGTGAGTAAAACGGGGGGGGGGGGGGGGTGCCGCTAGGGGGCCGGTTAGTGTCAGAAGTCTTTTAAGGTGGGACAAAAACACAAGGGTTTAAGTCCCTTTAACATGTGAAATTAAACAAGACAATCTAGAGTTGTATTAACCATTTATCAACTACCAATTTGTCATGCTGTCCACAGTGCTTTTCGCCGCTCCGCTTTCCTGAATTCAAAAAGTTTACACTTAGGGGAGTATTTATGTTCTGTGTCCCTGCTGTGTTGAGTGGTACCTCCTTCTAACCCCCTGGTCACTGCAGGACACAATAGTGAGGTGAGGGTTGGTAGGCGCAACGCCTGGGTGATGTGAATAGGATTGACTTATCTAGAAATGTTGTTTTCTGCAGAAACTGTGGGTATTAATAAAGTATCCACAATTTACACACTTACATACTATACATTCAACTTAGTCATTGCCCTTTAGAAGTTTACACACTAAGGTCCCTATCTTACATGCATACACACACCCACATACTAGGATCACTTTAGACAGAAGCCAATTAACCTAGCCACATGTCTTGAGAGTATGGGAGGAGCTACTGCACTCTGCAGGTACTTCTTTAATAGCATGTTTATTTTAAAGACACAGTAGCCTTAAGTTACATGTTTTTCAAACCATGCAGGCATTTCTTGATGAAGTAAAAAGCATATTCCATAGCTTTATTAAAGGGGTTGTAAAGGTAAAAGTTTTCACCTTAATGCATTCTATGCATTAAAATGAAAAAACTTCCGACTATACCCACCCCCCATTATACTTACTTGACCCCCTCCTAAGACCCGCGCTCGGCCCCAACAGCCTCTTTGCCGCTCAGCCTGGCCGTTGACTGGCTAGAACGGATACATTGAAAGCCGCTCGCTGTATCACGGAAGCACGCCCGCAAGGACTCCACACAATGCGAGGGAGCTCGCATGAATGTGTGGCGTTCTTGCGGGGAGGACCAGAGACAGCCGCCAAGGGACCCAAGAAGACGAGGATCGGGGCCACTCTGTGCAAAACGAGCTGCACGGTGGAGGCAAGTATAACATGTTTGTTATTTAATTTTTTTTTTTTTTTTAATTTCTTTACAACCCCTTTAATATGAAAGCAGATCTCGGTGTTTTTTGTGCATTCAACGAAGGAAATGTATGAAAACTGTACATACACTAGTGTATGTGGTAGTAAAATATCATAATATTAAACACATACATATCAAGGAGTACTTTATGCAGGAGTGAACCTCATACATATCAAGGGGTAACTGGTCTAGTTTATTCTATTGGCAAGGAATTTGTGGTACTACCTCTTTTTGAAGATGTACATAGTTAAAGTTAAGATGCCATATTCAGTTTGGAGTTTGTGCAGCTGTGGAAAGAAACTAATGGCAGCTTTACTTATGAAGTCCACTTCCACAGAACTGAGGTTTTCTTGTTACAGGAAATTAGGTATATTTATTAAATGATTCTTCTCTGGGAAATAGAAGAAACAAAATACCAATACAAATTATGTTGCCATCTGTATAGAAAAAATAAATTGCCTGTGAACATTAGATTTATTATGCCTTCTTTCTGTTTTGTTTCAGATGTTAAAATAACCCTATTGATTCCTAAATCATACAATTACCTGAAGCATCACAGTGTAGCTACAATGGAGAAGTAAAGTATCTATTTTGTTACCAGGTTTACAGAGTAGGGTGGGTTATACGCTGCATCGCTTTGCCCAAATTACCCTTGCATGTATTTTATATTCACAGCAATCTCAAACATGCTGCATTCTATACATCGTGTAAGATTTGGTGCCTCATAGGCCTTGTAGCCTGTGCATTGCCACATGGAACGCAGGGGTTTGAAATCTGTATACATACTTGGGGGTTGGTGCTTTACAGAAATAGACCATTAGGCCCCATGTACACAGGACGCTGCTAAACGTACGTTCAAAGGCAGTTGGTCGCTTTTTTCAACTGCTCCTGATCTCATTCAATGTTATCCTATGTGACCATGTAACAGTCTCGTTTATTGCTGTTTTTAGACAGTTGCTTTTAACAGTTTCTTTGAAAGCAAAAAAATGGGTTCAGACGCAGAAGATTTCTACGTTTCAGACGCCAAACGCGACACGGTAACCCGCATTTAGCAGCATTTCGTTTATATATTTTGTTTTTTCTAACGCTTCTAAATGCAAATGTGGCAAAACAGACGTTTTTAACGTGGGTTTAATCATGAAGTTTAATCATTTTGGAGCAGTTGTAAAAACGTCCCGTGTACATGGAGCCTTATACGGAAGATATGCACTGATATTTACCGTAATCATAATTGCTCTCCTGTAATACATCGATTTATAAAATTGTGTGGGATTACAGGTTACATGTAAACGTAGTAAATTCCCCTTGGTGTGTATTTAGATCAGTATTTTGAGTTCTAAGACTGAAGCTGACTGAATCTTGAGTGGCTATGCATGGAAACCAATCTGCTTCTATCTTTCATTTTTAAACTGAACAAGCTGAAATTAGAAGAAGTTGAATGAAGACTACGAAAAGCTGTTTCAGTTTTAGTAAATTCTCTATAATCAATAATCACTACATTTCCTGTTGCAGGGTTACAGTTTCCACATTGTCTGCAAGGCTTAGAAAATATAAGGTAGAACAGTTATACTGTTGAGACCCTCCATGTGTTTTCCTTGCCCCTGCCTCAGCCAGCGCTTGAAAACATGCATTTTATGTATAGCTGGCATAAAGGCATCTAACATGTTTAAACTAAAGAACAAACATTTCCTATATTATAGCTGGGTTGTCCTCATGGTAGCTGCATCCTTTTTTTAGCAGGTGATCCTGCCAGTAACACACTTACTGTTCTAGGGGAACAATGCTCACACACCATACATCCATGGGGGATCAGTGTTGTCATCCTAGGCTGCTCTCCTGATTTAATATGGCCATACACTACACTCACCTGTATGGCAGGTACTGGATGAATTTAGATCAGCGTGTGGCCATCCTCGCCCCACACAATGTGATCATTTGATTGGCTTCTGTTAAAGGGACATGCTGGAAAATATTCCTTAATCAGCTGATGCAGTTACCGATCAGTGTATTCTGACAGTGCCGTGTCAATAAAATGTCCGAAATGTGCTGGGGGGGCAGCTTGTCTGTCAAGATAGAGGAATCTGTGTAAGGAGTTTTTTTTTTTCAGGCCATTGGCTGGCTAGGAAAAAAAAAGAAAACTAACCTGCTAACTAACCAGTTTCAGGCCACAAATATCTCCCCCTCTCCTCAGAGAAAGCTGAGAAATGTAAGGCTGGCTGCACACAGGTTGAAAATTGCAAATAATTTGCCACACAAGAGTTAAAGTAAGTACAATTGCATTATAATTAGCATATTGAATTGCTGTGCAGTATTAAAGTGTTAATAAACCCAATAATGGCAATATAGTGTAGCATGGCTTACTTGTTTTCAAAAATATTCTCTCTCATGAACATCTATTCTTTAGAAATACAATATATTATAGTATTTATTATTACATTTATAATAATTAGGAGGTGCATTGAAATTTTGGCCGCCGAAAATTATCAGTCAAAAACTGTTTTCGGTATCAGCCGATAGCAAAAACCAGCTGATACCGAAAGGGGGCGGGGTCCTCCCCGGGTGCCACCCATTGCGGGAGTGTCCCTTTGGAGCTCCCAGCCCTACACTCCCTCCAATAGCAACACTCACCTGTTCACCGCTCAACAAAGTTGGCAACGCCTACAGGCTACATGTCCCGCTCCAAGTACGTCATAACGCTTGGTTACACCCTCTCCTCACAGGCCCTCTCCACCCTGTTCGAAGAGGTTTGCTTTTTTGCTCTCAGCCTGTTCAATGATTGGCCTCAGTCTATCGCATGATTGGTTGAGCTTGTTCGCGCATGCACCCTACGGGAGTGATGATCGTGTGGCCGAGAAGAGAGCTGAGTCGGTAAGGCTGAAGTAGAGGATGGAGGGGGAGGGACTGTGCTGTAAATAATGTGTGGTTTTTGTATGATGAAAGAAGTGTGCACAGTGAACAATGCACATCAAAAGGAACACCAGCACTGAGGATATGCCTTATTAGGAGTGCAGCAAGGGGGCTCTATGGTACTCACATACATTTTCATTGCAGGCCATTAAAAGCTGACCTCAGGCTGGGTCTGTCCCTGCACTGCAAGGGTTAAAGGGTTCATAAAATTCATTTTCCCCAATTGTATCCCCAGCAGTCTTCTTTCCAGCTGCATGACTGCTCCCCCAAAACCGCTCCTCAATACTCCATTAGTCTCAGGCACACTGAGGTCATCATGTACAATTCAGGACCAGTAGACCTGCATTGTGAGCCAATAAACGGAGGCCCGCCCACATCTGTTAAGATAAGAGTGCTGGGGGGGGGAGTGAGGGATGACGTACCGCTGCAGTTTATGTGCCCCAACACTGAGCCCCAGTTCACATCTATGTGGCTTCAAAGTCGCACCACTTTAACAGCCAACTATCCTGTGCAACCTCATTGTAGCTTACTGATGCTCATTGTAATTGAATTAACACAAATTGCACAAAAATAGTGCAGAAACCTTTGTCTTAGTCGCTGTGACGAAAACGGTTCCATTGCCGGCAATAGGGTGTGACTTGGCATGCGACTGAACTCTCAGTTGCACTGGTGTGGACCAGGGCTATAAAAGAATATAGCCCTTGCAGATCTGAGGGAGCCCTATTAAAAAGATAATGTTTGATTTTACTTTTTTATTTGGGATAGAGTGGAGAAAGATTAGAACCTCTGTTTATATGTCCATAGCAAAATGCATGTATTAAAACTCTCTGACCATCTCCTGCATCATATCTGCTAGAGGTGCACCGCATGGAATTTTTTTGAATACCATTAGCAATGTGTTATATATATTTTTGTATATTTTAAATAAAATGTATACATTTTTATATATGTTTTTTAAAACCTTTATGTTCGGTATCGGTCATTTTCTGTATCGGTTTTCGGCCTAGTGTATTTTTCATTTTCGGTATCAGTTTTGGCACTAAAAAAAACATTTGGTGCACCCCTAATATTAGCCACACTTAAGTACACACTCTGTAAAAGAAGCTCTGAGTTCTCCAGCCAAAAGTTTGGGGAAAGCAGGGAGAGGCACCGTCAAAAAATTTGCCAGGTCAGACCTCTATTTTTACTGCTTCAGCTACGGATGTAGAATGGACAACAGTATCAATAAAATGTCCCGCCGTAAAAATAAGTCGGAGCTTTGACGCTAAATACTGTTGTTATGCCAGCAGATATATGCCTTAACCCTGGTATTTTCTTCAATGGCAGGCAGTCCGCTTTAAGATAAAAGTGGTCTCTGCAGCGGATTTGCCACAAGATGAGTTTTATTGGATGGCGGAAGAGGTGCCCACCCTTCTCCTGCTGTGCCCCGGTCATCTCCGCTGCTTACTGGAGCCGTCGGTAGCGGCAGAGACGACCCAATGCTATCCCCTGAGAGGCAGGAAGTCGAGTGAGGGAATAATGGCCCCCACTCGTCTCAATGCCATTGGATGACGGAAGCGACGTCAAATGTCACTTCCACCCAATGAATTTAAATGTAAATGTGAAATCTACACCTTTTTATCCCAGATCTTACATTAAAGAAGAGGTCCTGTCATGCTTTTTTTCTATTACAAGGTATTTTTTTTTAAAGTGACAGTATGTATATATATATATATATATATATATATATTTTTTTTTTTTTTTTAAGTGCCCTATCCCACCGTGCTCAGGCACAAAAGTGAACGCATACGAAAGTCTCGCCAGCGTGTGTAAACTGTGTTCCAACCACACATGTGAGTAGAAATTTTTAAATGTCGCCTATGGAGATTTTTAAGGGTCAAAGTTCGTAGCCATTCCATGAGCGGGCGCAATTTTGAAGCATGACATGTTGGGTATCAATTTACCCAGTGTAACATTATCTTTCACAATATAAAAAAAAATGGGCTAACTTTACCGTTTTCTTATTTTTGTATTCAAAGAAAGTGTATTTTTTCCCCAAAACATTGTGTTTGCAAGACAACTGCGCATATATGGTGCGACAAAGAAATGCAACGACCGCCATTTTATTCTCTAGGGTGTCAGAAAAAAAATAATGTTTGCGGGTTCCAAGTAATTTTCTAGCGGAAAAAAAAAAAAAACTGGGTCGGCACCGCCCCAGTGTGAAAGTACCCTAGAACAAAGTGTGGCCAAAGCCTTGTTTTGAAGCAAACCAGACCCTGCTGTGCATTGGTAGAAATATTAGGTAGGCAGTACATATACAATTTGAGCCCCAAAGGTGAAAGGGTCCAGGCTGTTGATCCAGTTGCCACTATAAGGATAGTCTGAAAGCCTCCTCATATAGCTGATGTGCTTTTAAAGTAGGAAAGTATCACCAATGGACATGTTAGTTATGGGTTCTTCAATTGAAGACATATACAATAATAAAATCCTGAGTATATTAAGGTACTTGATACACACAATCACAATAGGCACTAAAAAAACCATTTGGTGCACCCCTAATAATAATAGTACACACTCTGTAAAAGAAGCTCTAAGCTCTCCAGCCAAAAGTTTGGGGAAAGCAAGTGGTTTTTAGCCTAAATCTTTCTTAAAATAGTTTCAGGTGGTCTTTAGTAAATAATCAAGCCAATAATATGCAATGTATCTTTTGTCTAAAATGGAAACATTTGTCTAGTAGGAAAAGGGTTAAACAACTTCAGAGTTAAGAGTCAAATAAATAGCTTTTACATTTTCAAACAAATGCAAGTTCTTGTCAGTTATGTTTTCTAAAGCTTTTACTATTTTGTCTTTTTTCTCCTTTTAAGAAGAAAGTCGGTAATAATAAATTATGAAAACTTATACTTATATAATGCTTTTCATCCTTCAATATCAAAGCATTCTAGAAACAAGTTTTTTACATCATTGCAATTATTCTTACAAAATTTTAATTGCCTTTACATAGAAAATGTTCAGTTAACTTCTTAAAGTTGAATACGAAAAATACTGATGGTCTTTGTCAGCTTAACCTTTTTTTACTGAAAACATCATTATGCTTATATTCAACTTTGTACTCATATCAGGACTTTAGAATCACACATTATTGGACAGTACATATCCAGAGTTTCGGTAATCAGTTAATTACCCATGCCATCACCAAGCCTTAGCTCTAGGGAAGAAATGCATATATTGTTCACTAGATGGAAGCCAACCATTTATACAGCCTCCAGATACAAACTATTAACAGCCATTACAGCAGAACAATTACTGGAAAAGTAGGCAAATATAACGGTTTATATGTCTTACGCTGGAAAGTATAGTTTTCAAATAATCTGACTCAGTTTTGTTATGAGAGCCTTAAAACGGAAAGTTCACCTTTACCAAAAAAAAAACTGCCTTTGAAAATAAACAGAATCTGAAGATAAAAACAAACTGTGCAGCTTTGACCAAAGATAAACAATTCCCTAGCTGTAGGCCGTTTAAGTACCGGACTGAAAAACTCCCAGATATAATCACCCTGTCCTGCCTTATTGCCAAGACACGTCCAGCTTTTACTGTTCACCTCTACCATCACAGGAGCCAGGATTTTCTCGGACTCCATGTGCATGCTTAGTCCTGATGCAGTAGCTCTGAGCTCAGCACAGAACTTGCTCCTTTAATGGTGGTGAGCAGAAACAATTGGAAGTCTCTTCATGATGTCCAAACAACAAGGTAGGATAGGGTTATGTCATCCTTAGGAGTTTTTTTAAGACAGGATTCAGGAGGTATGTAAATAGCCTACACCTATAGCCAAGGGATTATTCAACTTTGGTCAAAGCTGCACAGTTTATTTTTATCTACAGACACCCTTTACCTGCATAGACAATTTATTAGTAAAAAGGTGAACTATACCTTACTATGCCTGTAAAATCCTGTTTTGCCAGGATTTGTTTTCACCAGAATTGCTGCTTAACTTATACATGTCAGATGGAAGGTAAAAGAAAGGAATATCAGGGTGACGAGTGGGGAAGGTGAGGAAAAGTCTCCTGTGATGTATAGATAAACCTGGAGGCACGTTCGGGATTAAAGGGTCACTAAAGGAATTTTTTTTTGCTGAAATGACTGTTTATTGGGTATAGAGACATAAAAGTTAACTGATTCCTTTTAAAAATGATTAAAAATTGAATTTAATCTATCATATAATGTGCCTCTAGTTTCACTTTCGGTTTTAAAGGTACATACATAAAGTTCCGGGTGAGAGGTGAGTCGGGAAGACTCACAGAACAAAAACAAACAAATCCAGGGCAGTGTTTTGTTTTTAAAATGAATCTGATTGGTTCTGAGGAGTTTTAGACACACAGTAATGACAGCTTAGACCACCGTGAAAATCTCCCAGTACGATGGTTATAAGGAAACAGGCAACCAGTAAGTGTGGATATCACAGCAGAATTACAGCTACTTCAAAGCAAAAACGAACAATGAGGACATGAAACCAGGACTGCAGTAAGGTAAAGGAAGCCATTTAGCTAAAAAAAAAAATCCTTTAGTGACCCTTTAAGGTTGGGTTGAGTTCTCAGTTTACTCTAACTGAGGAGAGAGCAGGTATCAGAGGTCTTAAAGCAGTTGTATAGTCCAATTTTTTTTTTTTTTGTCACCTGTAAGGCAAAAGTCATAATGAGCTAGTATCAACTTGGGTACAATCAGCCCATACATGTTTTGAATATAGGCCAGTTGAGCAAAGTTGGCTACTTTAGGCAAGTGGCCAACTTTTGAAATTGGCTTGTATCCAATCATATGACATGGTCTTATATCTAGTGGTACATGGAGATGACTGTTGTTGGAGCCGACTTATAGAGCATTAAAATAAAGTAAAACAAAAAAAAGGGGGGGGGCTAAAACTAAATTTTTAAGTGATAGGACATCTTGAGATTGTTTACCCAATTATGACAAATCTGTGGCTATTGAATCTTGACCCACCCCCCTTGTGTTGCGCTTTGTGCATAGAAGGCCCACCTAATGTACGTTCAAATTATAACCTACTGAAGTGGAAATATGTTTATCCTGCTTAATATGGACCCATCAAGATCATCTGACAGATGCTTTGTGAGGAGTCTTTACAAAAAGTCTTGGGTGTTCCATAGGTTGCACTGATTGAGAGCCAATGGAAAATGCGGTGTTGCCCACTTGGGCAGTGAAGGGGTAAATACAGCTAGAGTCTTCAGGAATCCGAAAGCCATGAATTGTTGCCATAATTATGTAAAGAGGAATGCATTGCTTGGAATATAAAAGCAAGATGTGTGCAGAACCTACGGCTTACATCTGTGAATTCATTAGAAAAATTTGTGATGTGCAACTTGCTTAGGTTCCGTTAGTAGAAACTACATTAAGAGACAATTCCATAAGTCTTACTGACTGACACGCTTGGTCAACATAAAACCTACTGCAGGCTATGTGATATACTAAAGCTTTTGATAGGTTGAAAGAAGACATGAATAATTCATCAATGATAAAGCAACTGTATGGTAGAATCTGTGAAAGTCAAATAAGTAAACATAGATCTTTTTTAAAACACTATTCTGTATCCAGAACACATTTCTAACCCTCTCTTATGTCTGGTTTCTAATGATACATATTTATGCAACAGCTGCAGTTTTAATTTATGTCTGTTATACCTTTTCACCCTCTGCTATACAAGTGCTGGGACTTTGGGCCCAAACTTTTTGTGCACGAGTCATCTACATGCAGATACAAAAAGCTTTAATCAAATCTAGCCTAGATTTTTGGACAGTGTAAAAATTATCATCATTACTGGGATTTTTGTCATGCTCTGCTGTGGGGAAAAAAGACTTAATTATTTTACAGGATTTTTATTGTGCCCCCAGCTTGTGCAGAGCTTTGAAGGGTCACTAAAGGAATTTTTTTTTGCTGAAATGACTGTTTATAGGGTATAGAGACATAATAGTCAACTAATTACTTTTAAAAATGATTAAAAATAGATAAAAACCAATCATATAATGTACCTGCAGTTTAGTTTAGTTGTTGCTGTTGTTTGCTGGTTCTCTGATGTACAGAGACAAAGAGCCAATAGAGGGCAGTGATGCTTTGTAAAACGAAACTGGATTGGTGCTGACACACAGTAATCACACCTCCTTGATTAGTCACCACAGTGAGAAATCTCCCAGTACTGTGGTGATCAGGAAACAGACAACCAGGAAGTGTCCAGAACAGAGAGGAATTACAGCAACATCAAAGCAAAAACGAACAATGAGGACATGAAACCAGGACTGCAGTAAGGTAAAGGAAGCTATTTAGCTAAAAAAAAAAAAAAATCCTTTAGTGACCCTTTAACATATAACAGGATACAGTACATTTAGACCCCTTTCCCACTGAGGAGTTTTTAAGGCGGTACAGCGCTAAAAATAGCGCTGCTATACCGCCTGAAAAACTCCTTTACTGCCTACTCAATGTGAAAGCCCGAGGGCTTTCACACTGAGGCGATGCGCTGGCGGGAG
Organism: Rana temporaria; assembly: GCF_905171775.1. NCBI lineage: Eukaryota > Metazoa > Chordata > Amphibia > Anura > Ranidae > Rana > Rana temporaria. The sequence goes on from NC_053492.1 coordinate 344,366,762, forward strand.
AGAAAAAAAATCTCCTGTCAGCAGCATCTTTGGAGCGGTGAGAGGAGCGGCATGTATACCGCTCCTTCCCATTTAAAACAATGGGAAACCGCGGCAATACCGCCCGCAATGCGCCTCTGCAGAGGCGCAATGCGGGCGGTATTAACCCTTTATCGGCCACTAGCGGGGGTTAATACCGCACCGATAGCGGCCGATTCCCGCAGCAATACCGGCGGTATAGCGCCACTATTTTTTGCGGCGCTATACCGCCACCACGGCTCCCGCTCCCATGTGAAAGGGGCCTTACAATAAAAATATACACAAATCAAAGCACTGAATGTGAGAGCTTTGAAATCAACATGAAATGGAAGGGTAAATGCTACAAACAGGCAATAACACTGGAGAGGAGGTTATAGAGGTGACAGACATTTGTTAATTTTTTTTCTTGGATATTTTTTATAGCGGAAAGTAAAAAAAAATGTTTGTATAGCACAAAATATAAAAAATGCAGAGGTGATCAAATACCACCAAAAGAAAGCTCTATGTGTGGGAAAAATTAAGGACATACATTTTATTTGGGTACAGCATTGCATGACCGCAAAATTGTCAGTTAAAGTATTTATTTATTTTTTCCAAGAGTTTACTTTTAGTTTAACCAATTTTACCCCTCTATAACTATGTTTTTCATTGTTCGCACAGGGTATAACCCCATTTGCTGCGATTACATTTTTCCTTTTCACACAAAGCAAATTATGCTTTCCACATGTGGTTGTAAACCCTACGAGAAGAGGGCTTTCTGGCCCCCAGCAAAGTGGAAATCATGGAGCCTGCAGGACCAGTCCCTTAGCACTTGGGCTTGAACAGCCAAGCAGTCAAAGCTAGCAACTATGAAGCAGGATGGAACATGGGACCTTGATAGAAAAGTTCTGGATAGTCCAGTAGAGCCCAAGCAGCATCTGCTAGGAGTGTGGCTTTTTCCAAGAACCACACTCTCCTTGGCCAAGTGGATGCAATGAGAATAACCAGATTGACTTCCCTCTTTATCCTTGGAAGCAGACAAAGTAGGAGTTTGAAGGGGAATGAGGAGGTTGAAATGATTCCACAGAATGACCAAGGTATCCACATTGAAGGCCTGAGAAATTAAAGACCTGGACACAAACCTGTTTTTTGGTTGAGTCTGGATGCTATTAGATCTATGCCTGGTGTACCAAACCAAAGACAAAAAGTTTGTAAAACGTCTTTCTGGGATCCAGGTGCTGGCAGCTCAGGAAGCATGCTTGCTTTTTCTCCACTCCAGGAATCGATGAGCGGACAGAAATGGAACATGGAGTTCCACCCAAATCAGCACGATCCCTGCTTTTTGGTACTGTCTTAGTGATTAACACACACCAATTCCATGTCTTATGCTCTGGAGACTGCTAGACCAGGTCCAATCAGGTTGTTTTTTGGCAAACAAGCATCCGCATCCCCTGACAAGTTGGCATCTGTCATAAGCATTTCCCACACCACAGAGAGAAAAGATTTACCGACTCGAGCTGGATATCCATCATTACAAGAATAACCTGACTTGGTGTTCAGAGACTGAGACAGGGTTCTGATCCAAGGACAGAGTCCCTTTGTCCCACACAACCCAGAGGTTGAGTTGTAAAATTCTTGAATAAAACTGCACATATCACCCTCATGCTATGACCACAACTTGTGGACCTATACATCAGAGACATCTCAGATCCATATGGCTACAATAGGCCACCAATTGTACCACCATTGCAGAAGGGCAGGTGCCCCCTTCATTGGAAGAGATGTTGTTGCTCGTCTTTGCAGGCTTGAGCCTCCGGGACTTTTTCCAAAAGGAAGTTTTCCGTTTTGCCCCCAAGTTCTAGAAAGAACAAAAAGGAACCCTTATTAGTACAAGACGGAGATGGCGTATGTGGCTTCTTTAGAGTTAAAATAGTGCTCTTTTCTCCCATGAGTTTTTTTAGATAATTATATCCAAAACATGGTCAAAGAGGCATTCAAAAGGCATACTTTTCAAACTGCTTCTTGTAGGGTAACTCTGCTGACCAATATCTGAACTACAGCATCCATCTCATGTGCCAAGTTGATGCAAAGAGAATCACCAGGTTGTCTATCCTCTGAAACAGATGAGGTAGGAGTTTGAGAGGAAAATGCATAAGCCCCAGACAATATACTCGTCATAGAAAATCTTAGTCCTCTCTTCTCCCCCCTTTTCCCCCCCTCTCCTTTCTCTTTATGCTTGCTATATGTATTGGTCTCCCCAACTGACGGTCTGCGGAGGCTGTGTATTAGAAATGGCGGAAAGGACACTTAGCCTACATATACCCTTGACTGACTATGCATTGGATTGAGCAAGTTGAGGTACCGGGTATTAATACCCGGGCTCAGGAAAGTTTATGATCCAATCATAGGAGTACTATGTTACTATATGGATCCGCTAGGACAGTCTGAAGGTTTTATGTTTATTTGTTTACGTTACTGATGGGATTGTGATTCTCATTGCACAGCCTGCTAGCTTGTATTATGGTCTACTGTGACTGCAGTTGCTCTGTACCTGTTCTGTATTTCTTTTGGAAAATGAAAAAAAACGAATAAAAATTTATATTGGAAAATAATAAAGGAAATCTTAGTGTCTCCAGGCTGTAGCACAATGCTTCAGGAAAGAGCTTCAATTGCTGCCTGACCAACGAACTGAAATGCTCCAGTCTAGGTTTTTTTGCCATACAAGCAAGGTCTGACAAACCCTCATAGATACAATGGCATGGAAACACTAGTCCTGTAAAAGAAAGCCTTAAAAGCAGAGTAGCCAGCTTGTTTTTTTTTTTTTTTTTTTTACATAACACCCTGCAATGATCGCAGAAAATGCTATTCATAATGAAATGTAGCTACTATAAATCATGATCTTTAAAGTAAAATCACTTTGTAGTCCCTAGCGAGTGTGCTCCAATCTTGAGTGTGAGCATCCAAAGCCCACGTGTTCCTCCTTCAAGGATATGGCGCTGCTGACTACACAGCATGTGCCTCCCGATCTTGCACATGAGTATATAGTACAAAGTGAGGCATGATGCTACAAGCTGCGCCAGGTCCGTCCGCCCATTGGCTCCTGGGATATGAGTGTCATCAATCCCAGGAGCCAATGGGCAGGTGGACATGACACCAGAAGCAGAGGATTAGGCATACGTACAAGGTATTTACATTGCTGCAAACAATTAAAAAAACTTCCAAACTGATCACAAACATGGAGGGGAACATGAAAAAAATGCCTGCAACTCTGCTTTAAAAAGTGACTCAAATATTTTCTGTCCACAGGGTCCTTAAACTAAGCAAGCAGTATATTGTTCAAGGTGACAAAACCCCTCTACTCCACTGCCCATGAAAAGGGTGCCATCCCTGCATGCTTTAGAAAACATTTGGTGAAAAAAGTCTGGATGGCCACACTGAAATTAAATCCCCTTTTTTAATCCATATAATAAAATGACAATCCATACAGCAAAATGGTGGTATGAAGTACAGCACAGCTAACACGTTTCACACATCTGCTGGTGCATAATAATAGCGATGATTAAGCACCAGAAGAGGTGTCAAACGCATTAGCTGTGCTGTACTTCATACCCCCGTTTTACTGTATGGATTGTCGTTTTATTATAAAGGTCCTTAAACTCTAGCACATTATCCGCTGGTATGATAGCAATCTTATTCAGGTAGGACAAGGCAGAGTTTCACAAAAAGTACCACTCGCGTCTTTCAGAAAGTCTTCCATTAGGTATTCTTGCATGAACGATTGAATGGGTACAAATTAATTATTCAGATATGCCGAGTCCTTGCACAGAATCTCATGCAACACAAAAGACTTGGTTGATTTGGGCACTTTCTAAGACCCCGACTCCGATACCCAAGGCCCGAAGATTCTGGTTGGGACAGTTTCAAGGGACCTCTTATGGTCGGTCATCTCTCCACAAATCATTATATCTAGTAGCTGTTTCAACATGGTGGAAACAGTAGCTGAGAATTGGACACAATGTTCCTGATGATGGAGCCCTTGAAGAAATTAGTGAGAAAACAGAAGTTGCTTAAGGGGAAGAGCTGGTTTACTGTCCCATAACAGATTTTGGAAGGACGACTTCCTCTTGAAATAAGAGTGTAGTCCCCTAGGCTTATCCCCCTGCCAAGCCCAGAAAGGGGGAGGCACAATACAAAAAATTCTAGGCAAGAGCACCAACACTGGGGGGTAGCCTCCCAGTGTCCCATCTAGAGGCTTTGTGATCCCCAGTTGCAGTCAAGTGGCACCTGTCATAGCAGTACGGAGCTGTGACAGAGGGGAAAAGCATATTGTAGATAAAGGAAAATTGATTCAATTATTAGCCCCTTGATCATGAGAACACAGTCATAGCTTATGCACAAGGTGGCCAGGATCACTCAGTATGCTGTTTTTTTGGCCAGGATTTGCAGTAGCCACACTTGGTCTTAAGATATAAAATTGAAACAAAGCCAAGTTTCTCTAAAAAGCACCACGACTTGTTAACTAATGGGGCCCTTTGATTGCACATACTTTTTTGTTAAAAAAGGAGAACTAACCTGTTAATAGGACACAGGAAATTCTCAGGTTCCTTGTAGCATGATGAAAAATTATATTTGGCAAAGCTCTAAAACAGGGATATGCAATTAGCGGACCTTCAGCTGTTGCAAAACTACAAGTCCCATCATGCCTCTGCCTGTGGGTGTCATGCTTGTGGCTATCAGAGTCTTGCTATGCCTCATGGGAATTGTAGTTTTTTAACAGCTGGAGGTCCGTTAATTACATATCCCTGCTCTAAAAGTTACTTGGTTGGCCTAGGCCCGACAGAAAACTGTTACATAAATATACAAAAATACAAACATGCAAAACGGGAAAGAAAAAACAAGTATGCATTTTTATGAAGCCGAGTGGTAACAGAACAAGTTGCGTGAGCTGAAATTCATCTGTAAAAAGTGTTTCAGTAAACATATACTCATCCCCAATGAACAGTGATATCTATATTTACAAAGATACGCTACAAGCTCTAAAAATGTTTTGACAGAAGAAAAGTACAAATATTCTATTTGCGCTGCATAAGAAAAATGAAAAGAAAGATCAGATTATTGAAATGGAGTCTTCTGTGCTCTCCTGTGAAAATGTTTGACAAGTTGAATGACCTTAAAACCCCCAGTCATACATTCATGTCAACTTTCAATGGCTGATTATGTGTTAAAAAAAAAAAACATTCCAGCTCAGGTCTGAGCTCAGAAACAACTGCTCTTTGTTTGTGAAGTCTGACATGCTGCTTAAGACTAACCACAAAGTGCTGCTGACCAGGACACAAAGCAAATTTATGCCAAAAACACAACTCTTTCTTTATGTCCTTTTGCTCATAGGGTGTGGGGAACAACTACGCATTCATACACATGTTATTTATGTGTGAAGGGCCCGTGCCAAGAATGAGATGCACCCGTAGTGTTTGAGGGTAGGCCAGTTAGCTAAGTAGAGAAGCTGAGCATTAAGATTGATGAAGTATGTCTTTGAATTAAAAGTTTTTTTGTTTTTTACGGACATAAAATAGCTTACTCATATAACTACTTTAAAAAGAATACCATACAAAAACACAAAATTTGTATACCCAAAAGATCTTCATATTGGATAAAGCAAATAAGGGTTAAAGCTACCATCATGATATTTTTTTTAAATCTCCCAACTAGCTGCATAAAAATTATCACCACATATTTAGGCTCCGAATTAAATCCACAGGGGGAGAAGCCCATGTAGCATGTTGTCCTGTTCCGATCTGTCCTGTGCTTACTGATTAGCTTTGGTTGGACAGCTCGCCCTCTTCTCCTCACCACTTTCTGACCACTATGCTAGCAAGGAGACAAATACATAATGGGGACCGACTGACAGTGCTCGTCTCTGGCAGCAGAAGCATATGGAAGGTGAGCATCCCCATTTATTAGCACAAGAGGTGGGGGGTCACAAAAGGAGGTGGGGGGTCATACACAAGCAATGACTTAATTTACAATAGTAAAAAATAAATATAAAAATCAGTCAACACAACAAGGAAATCCAGACGGCTGCACTCTATACCATCTTTATTGGAACAACGTACCAATAAAAGCAGCCACAATTCACAGTGGAGGAGAGAGAGAGAGAGAGATGGTCTATGTGTTTCAACCGAGATATTATTCCTTTTAAATGCATGCCACCGTTTAGGAATACACAATTATTATACTTGTAAAATGTGCTAAATTCAGTATGTAAGGAGAACCACAAGAAGGCTACAAGATCGTCTTTATGATCTATAATATAGAAAATAAACATTCCACCATTGTGGTGAGGCATTGTAATAATGTGTATGTGGGCAATCCTTCAGCCTTGCAAATACAGGGTATAGAGAAAATTGGGGTCCTTAAGAGAAGGGTAATGCTTTTCAATTCCTGGAAAAGGGGGCACAATATAAGCCCACTTACTTGGGATTGTGGCCACCCCATTCATTATAGTATAAATACTGTTAAAGGAGTTGTAAAAGGAATTTTTTTTTTTTTTTTTTGCTGAAATGACTGTTTACAGGATATAGAGACATAATAGTAAACCGATTCCTTTTAAAAAATGATTGAAAATAGATAAAAATCAATCATATAATGTACCTGTAGTTTCAGTTTCGTTTATGCATCTAGTTTCATGCTTCTGTGAAGGACAGAGACAGAGTCAATAGAGGGCAGTGATGGTTTGTAAAACGAACAATGGGGATATGAAACCAGGACTGCAGTAAGGTAAAGGAAGCTATTTAGCTAAAAAAAAATATTTCCTTTGGTGACCCTTTAATGCATTCCTTGTGTTAACAGCAAATATTAAAAGTGTACTGCCGTTTTAAATCCAGGAATAGCAGCTAGCCAATGGAAATATAATGCAATCTGAGAAGTCTTTATAGGGAACTGCTGGGCATTTCCCCATTTTCCTGCTAGGAGCACCGTCTGAAGAGCTCTGCCTCTCTCACTGAAGCTATGGAGTCCCTCTTTAACCCCTTAACGCCCGCCGCACGACTATATACGTCTGCAAAATGGCACGGACAGGCAGAAGGGCGTATATATACGTCCTTGCCTTCTAGCGGGTGGGGGGTCCGATTGAGACCCCCCCGCTGGGTGCAGCGGGCGGATTCCCTCGGGGAGCGACCCGGGACGACGGCGCGGCTATTCGTTTATAGCCGCTCCGTCACAATCGCTCCCCGGAGCTGAAGAACGGGGAGAGCCGTATGTAAACACGGCTTCCCCGTGCTTCACTGTGGCGGCGTATAGATCGAGTCATCCTTTTTATAAGGGAGACTCGATCGATGACGTCAGTCCTACAGCCACACCCCCCTACAGTTGTAAACACACACTAGGTGAACCCTAACTCCTACAGCGCCCCCTGTGGTTAACTCCCAAACTGCAACTGTCATTTTCACAATAAACAATGCAATTTAAATGTATTTTTTGCTGTGAAAATGACAATGGTTTCAAAAATGTGTCAAAATTGTCCGAAGTGTCCGCCATAATGTCGCAGTCACGAAAAAAATCGCTGATCGCCGCCAATAGTAGTAAAAAAAAAATAATTAATAAAAATGCAATAAAACTATCCCCTATTTTCTAAACGCTATAAATTTTGCGGAAACCAATCGATAAACGCTTATTGCGATTTTTTTTTACCAAAAATAGGTAGAAGAATACGTATCGGCCTAAACTGAGGAAAAAAAAATTTATATGTTTTTGTGGGATATTTATTATAGCAAAAAGTAAAAAATATTGAATTTTTTTCAAAATTGTCGCTCTATTTTTGTTTATAGCGCAAAAAATAAAAACCACAGAGGTAATCAAATACCACCAAAAGAAAGCTCTATTTGTGGGGAAAAAAGAACCCCAATTTTGTTTGGGAGCCACGTCGCACGACCGCGCAATTGTCTGTTAAAGCAACGCAGTGCTGAATCGCAAAACCTGGCCTGGGCATTTAGCGGCAAAATGGTCCGGGGCTTAAGTGGTTAAACAACTTTTGGAGAAAGCTGGCAGCGAGGGAGGAGAAACATGGCTGCGGTGGTGCCCGACATTAAGAGCAGCTAAGCATGATGGACGGCAGGAAGAGGATGTGGTGGAAGCTACACCTGGTATTCCACGGGAGCAGCAAGGTGACTGGGTGAGAGGGGCAGCGGTTTGGGAGCAGCTGGGGAGAGTGAGGAGGAGCCAGCCTCCTGAACGAAATAGAACAGTTGAGGAGGATCCGGAGGAGGAGTATGGGCAGCACGGAGCAGCCACCGAAGATAACAGGGGAGGCTGCGAGTGCACGCCTCTCCTCAAAAAAAGAAGAAGAGGACATGTTCCAGGTAGCCTAATAGAAGAGGCGGCAGGCGGGGCAGCCCACTGTGGGAGCAGGGGGGGGAAGGACGCTCTCCACAAAAGCAGCCAGCAAGGACAGTGCTACACAGACAGGTGCCAGTTCACGGTTTGCTGCTGGGGGAAGCTGTTCAGCAAGAGGCTGCACAACCTCCAGCAGTCCGAGTGTGCTCAATTTCAGTGCAATGTTTTAGTTGATTCTGTCATCTTTAGTGAAAACGCTTTCACCTATGATTCCTGCTGCTGTTTCTTCTGGTAACTCAGCCCAGAACTCTGTCTGCTGCTATGCTCAAACTTTGCCCATGGTCAATGTTCCAGAAACATGCATGAAGGAAGTCATGCCGTGTGAAATGTCTCCCCATGGCTATGATTTGAGTGTAGCGTTAAGGAAAAAAATAGAGAGGGGATTTTATAGATATCCTTTCCGTTACCCTTGCATAAAAATTTCATGGGGAAGATAGAGAAGAGAGGGGATGAAAAGCAGATGGATGAGAGGCGTAGACCTTTCCCTAGGTCAGTCAATAACTGGTTGCAAGCTTATTGCATCTTTGCAGGGGTAATGGCTAAAAAGCACCCAGAGCGGTGCAGGGGTTTGTTTCAACACTTAGCCCACATTCTGGAGGCATACAAAAGCTTTGGGGGACTTGGCTGGTTCTATTACGACTAAGCATTCAGACAGAATTTGTCAGTCCACCCCTCTGAGTTGGGGAATGAAGGACGTAGGGCTATGGCTCAATCTGCTTGCCCCCAAGAGACAAGTTGCGCCCAAGCCAGCTGCAATTACCCCTTCAAGCTCTGCATACACAAAAAGCTATTGCTTTGCTTTTAATGACAGCCAGTGCCGCTGGAATGTGGCTTGTAAGTATAGGCATGAATGTGCCTATTGCGCTGGTGCACACCCTGTAGTTAAGTGCTTTAAGAATGCAAGTGCTGGGGCTAATCAAAGTCGGGGGGGGGGGGGGGGATAAGTAAAAAAAAAAGAAAAGCCTGCACGCCAGTGAAGCTGGAAAGAATGCTCCCATGGCTGGACAGGTATCCAAACCGGGAGAAGGTGTGTTTTCTCATTAACGGCTTCTCTCCCCTTTTTTTTAGGGGAAGGATGCAAGATGGTGGGAAATTTAAAATGGGTAAAGACGTCTGGCAATAGATAGGTTGAAAGTTTTCAAATTCAAATTAAAGAAGGGTGCATTGCTGGTCCTTTTGAACACCCTCCTTTTGAGAATTTCCGTATATCACCTTTGGGAGTGGTACCCAAAAGGGAGCAGAATGGATATAAAATTATTCATCATTTGTGTTTTCCTAAGGGGGATTCTCTTAATGATGAAATTGACAATGCACTCTGCTCAGTCTCATATGCAACGTTTGAGGAGGTGATTTTTTAGGATTTGGGAGTGTGGGACTGGAGCATTGTTGGCCAAGGCCAATTTTAGGCTTTTGCCGATTTCGCCTTTAGCTTTCTATTCCTTATGGTTTTATTTTGAAGAGGCCTATTTTTTGACAAATGTCTTCCCATGGTGTGTTCAGTGTTGTGCTCATATTTTGAAGCGTTTTCTTCTGTTCTCCACTGGCTGATTTGTTTTCATTCAGGTAGAGATAGCATGGTCCACTACCTGGATGACCATTTGTGTGCTGCGAGTACCCGTGTATTGTATTGTTAAGTATTAGTGTCAGGAAGCTTGGACTGACAGGGATTTAGGAGCTAAATTGAGGAACAGGACCTCCAAGGTAGTATTTTCAGAAATACATTATTTATTTTTATATATATATATATATATATATATATATATATATATATATATATATATATATATATATATATATATATATATATATATATATATATACACACATACACATACACACAAAACACATATTTGACATTTAATGTGATTAGGGTAAGGCAACTCTATACAATGTAATCAAAATTTCAGAAACATTTAAGTATTCCAATTGTGATGCATTTGTTACATATCAGGGTTTGAACTCTAATTTGCACAGGTAGTAAAAGGCTACGTGGGCTTGACTTCTGCACATGCGTTGAACCCCCTCTAAATCAATGTATTCTTTTATCACCCTTTTTTTTTTTTTTTTGGTGAGGGGGGGGTAGGTTTAAAGACACAGAACCTTACAGGTTTCAGATACTAAACAAAATCAAAACTGAAAAGAAAATGTTCTGAAACGTACACAGGAAGCATACTCTATAAGTATAAACTGCTGCAGAACAGGATTTCACCTTTCTTGCCAGTAACATGATGACCCCTCAAGTGGTTCCGGAAATTTATACCTAAACAACTGTATTCTCCCAGCATATTATCAGAAAGCCAGATAAAAAAAAAACAACAAAAAAAAACAAATGGCAATACAACAAAGCTTTTCACAGCCAACAATCAAAATGCATTATACGTTTGAATGTGACCTGTGAGGTAGAAATAAGAGGTTATGCAACCCATGCAACAAGTACATTACCTTTGTAAGGCTGGCCATAGAATGCAACCACGGGTGTCACAATTTTGACAAGGGAATCCTTCTCGCCGAACCAATGTGTTCTCCCGGCAGGGGGGGTGGGGAAAGCCATCCCGCTGGGAGAACACATGGATTATTGCTAGTGGATATGACAGCCTCTAGCAATAATTATATATAAAATACATCAGGCTGGTTGCACCCAAGGTGAATGATCAACATTCAGCCTGCCCATACATGGTTCGAATCTCAGACGATTCCTGGTGAACCAGCTGAGATTAGAACCGTCTATGACCGACTTAACTGTGATATGCTCTCTGGATCCTGGCTGCAGTGGATTACACAGAACAAAGGTAAACTATATAAACTTTACGAATTGAGTCATTGACAAGCCACAGTGCTTGCTGAATGGCATTACCAACTCACTAATTGCTAACTAGTTTTGTCAGGGTAAAAGTAATGATACCCTTTTAATTTCGAAAAGTAACCTCTGCCAATTAAAAGAAAGAAAAAAAAATTACTTTGGCAACATTTAGATGGGCAAACTTAGCAATTATATTTTGGGCTAGTTAATGTTCAAATTGCATAGTTTAGCATATCAAGAATCATTATTTGGAAATTAGTTAGTTAAATAGCACTCTGTAAGGTAATTATTTCTGGTATCAAGATTTTCTGAAACATTTACATTAGTGTCCTTTGGATACCAGACCAGCTTTCATATTCTGTTTGAGTGTAAGAATTGTAGTGCACAGTAATAGTGGTTTTTGCTTTTAACTCCGGCTCATCATAACCAGTTTGGTTATACCTTCACAATCAGAACTGCAATTGGTCATTTTTCAAGCATTTCCAAAAGTTTTCCAGTTCCACAGAAAGAGTGCTGCATTGCACCAACTTGAGCCACCAGATGTCTAACACATGAACACAAAAACAGCATGCTAGGTTTTATATAAAAATAGAAAGGTATAAAAAAGGAGGTTTCTGCCCACAGTATCAAGCACACCCCAGCTGCAAACAAAATGCAACATTTCAGATTTTCCACTTCCTAAACATATTCGGCCTAAGGAAGAAGCAACATCACAGTTTTAAAATCCTTGTGAAATTCTCCAGGGTATCAAATACATGAAGTGCTTGCTCCCATTTTGTAATGTGGTTGCTATAAAAGGGACATTTTTAAGGTGCTGGCTGTCAGCTCCACCTCAGGGTGAAGACCAATTTATGGGCATTGCCATGGAGGAGTTACAGCACAGCATTGTAAATGCCATGCACATCGAGTTGTACTACCACATTCTCACTGAGCTGCATCCTGTACTGTATATCGGATGTGAACCCAACCCCACACCCCCTGTATGCTCTTCATCTCAGATCAGTAGGCAGGCAACTCTGGGCACTCGCTGTGACACCTATATTGTGCCTTTTCCATGAGCACCTTGCATTCAAAAGCAAATATCAGAGGATTCAAATGGCTGCCATTTTTTTTTCTTTTTTGCTTGCTGGTTTCAATGGAGGGAAACACTAGAGGTCTACAGCTGTTATTCTGTGATGCTGGGCTTCTGGTGTATCTTCACTTTTAAGGAGGAATGGGTAACCCCTGCTGGCATGCCTGCTCTCAATTTACTTGCATACATGTCGCAATCAGGGAGCTCTCTCAGAAAAACAGTGGGGCCTTGATGAGGCAGTGTGGCTTCCAAATATACCTGCAGGTGTATGCTACTAAAATCTATCTCCATCTATCACACAAATACAAAAGCTGAGGATTAATACACCAAGATTAAAGTGGATGTAAACCCACTCATCCTTTCTAAACTACTGCCATAGTGCTAATATATAAGGATATAGATGCCTCCTGCATGTATCCTTGCCTGTCAAATGTCTCCCCTCTGTCTGTTATAAGAACTGAAAAACTGCAGATTCTGTGGGTGGATCTGTTGTCTGGAGCTCGGTGGGTGGAGTCGTGATGTCAGTAGACTCCCCGCCCATCTTAACACTCCCCTTGTCAACATGCATTTTGTCCTGTGTATTCCTTACACTGAATTCTGCTATGATCACTAACATCCAGTCAAAATCCAGAAAAGTAACCACATGACTTCAGAAAAGGAGTGGGGGTGGGAATTAAAAAATAATGTCGGTCTCCAGGCTAGTGCATGAGATATGTTAATAACCTGTAATTCACAGCAAGGGGGTGGAACGGACCAAGGTTTTCTCCTGTGTGTCTGTTTATTTCACTGAAAAAACAGAAATGAGGATTACTCAGAGCTGGATTAACTCTTTGTGGCAAGACTGGGCACAGATGATAGGAAATCTTTTACTCTACACTGATGGCAAAACATAAATAAAAAAATTGGGTTTACATCCACTTTAAGCTAAATTGATTTGTATTTTTATCAGTAATTTAGCAAGAAACTGGTTTTCTCGTCTTCCTTTGAGTTGCATCCATTTCCACGAGGTCAATGTGTGGCAACAAATTTTTAATCTCTATCTCCAGTTACATATAAGCTTGCAACTTTTTCTGGGTACGTTGTTCAAACAAAATAGCGCAAAAAAAAAAAAAATAGATGTCAGTAATGCAAAGTATCTGCAGCCTGGCTGAATCTACAACCTTGTTTAACAAATTGGTTCCAACTGACTGATTAGCTAAACCATGCAATGCTGAGTAAATGCCACTTTGCAGGGTAAACGCATAATTCATTAAAGTTAATATATTCATAAAAGGCCATCAACAAGAACATGTTTCAATCCTGATAATTTATTTTAGGCATGCATATGCCATTTTTAAAATAGATGGATGTCAACATTTTTAGTTAAACACAAGTAGGGTTCCAATGTATTGAATAGATTATAAATGATGTATGCGTGTGTTAAGTTTTGCCTACAGTGGTAAGGGTTAGACACTCTGAAGTCCCTTTAATGTGGTTTGTCTCTCATTTGGGGAGATTTGTGTACTGGTGACTATGGATGAGCAAACTGGGCAAAGTTTGTTTCATAGGAAGTTTAGCAAACCCAGAACACAACACCAAACCCGATTGATGTCTATAGGAGAGGAATCTTTTTATTTGTTTTCCTTTATCTTAAATTAAGGACTTGTTGGATAACCTACAATGTTTCACTTCTGCTATATATGCGATAGGATTTTCATTTATTTTTAAATAACAGCCAAGTTATACTTATCCGAACCTCTTCACCTGCAGCCCCCCCCCCCCCCCCTCTTCTTCACATCATAGCCAAAAGCGATTATCAGTATATTCTGACAGCAGGGAATTGTTCCCACTGTCAGAATACAATAGATCAGGGCAAATAAATACCCATTCACCTCGAATGTGTGGATGGGGGAATCGGGTCATAATTTTTTTTTTGCATTCAACCCTGCTGGTTGAACAACAAAAAAGAAAAAGACTAGTGTATGGGCCACCTTATCTGGCCATACATTATACAGTTTTATTATTCAATTTCCTTTTGATTTACCTTTAACTATGTAGTTTGTCTGCTTACAAAAGAGTGCCTCGAAAAAGTATTCTTATCCCTTGAAATTGTTTACATTATCATGATACAACCAAACATTTAAATGTATTTTATTGTGATTTTATGTCATGTAGCATGTAAATTGTGAAGTGGAAGGAAAATGATAAATTGTTTTCAATTTGTTTTACAAATAAATATCTGAAAAGTGTATTTGCATCTGTATTCAGCCCCCCTGAGTCAATACTTTGTAGAACCACCTTTCGCTACAATTACAGCTGCAAGTCTCTTTGGGGATGTCTCTACCAGCTTTTCACAACTAGAGAGTGATATTTTTGCCCATTCTTTTTTGAAAAATAGCTCAAGCTCTATCAGATTGGATGGAGGGTATCTGAACAGCAATTTTCAAGTCTTGCCACATATTCTGCTGCCTTCTCCACATCTCAAACTTCACTCTCAAACGCTACAGAAAATTCTCTAACCAAACACCTGCTGAATGCAGCCAAGGCGCTGTTACCCATCATCACGAGTGCCCTCAATACCTGAATGGCTGACTTGGGTGGCTGAGATCTGTGAAATAGAGTACACACTCGCTTAGGCCATGGTTACGGTGGATAGCTTCCACAAAACCTGGTCACCTTGGTTTTCCTTTCCGCTACTCAGAAAACTACAGGGACTTGATTTCCGGCAAATAACTTAACCATGCCTACCTTCTTTTTATTACCCTTAGCCCTCTCTACTTTATCCCATTCTGTCTGTTCATTGTCCTTTAACAAGTTTTATGTGATGTATAGATCCATTTGATTATTCCTCAACGTATACTTCAGCAATTGGACAAAATGTGAAAAATGTTATGACTTTGTCACACGCTCACCTGAATAACAGGTATTTCATATGATTGTAAATCAGTATATTCCTTAGATTGTGGTTAGATCTAATTTTTTTTTTCCTTTTTTAGCCGAGATAATTACATATGTGAACACCACCACAATTTTCTTGTGGGATTTCTATACATGTTTAACACACTATGTATTTCTTTTGTTGAACCTCAAACCTTTGAGGCCGGGTTCACACCTATGCGAATTGGGTGTGGCTTAAACCGCATCCAATTCGCATAACATTATAAAATACATTATTTTCAATGAGGCTGGTTCACATATGTGCGATGCATTCGCACTGCGCATTGCCAAAAAAACGTGTGCCTTTTCTAGGCATTGAGGTCAGGTGCGAATTCAGGCCCATTATCTTCTATGGGCACGCATCTGATTTGGACGTGTTCATTTCTCATCAGGATTTCTCTCATTCACCTCAATACACTTGCCCCCTCCCCCTCCCCTCTCCCAGGTCTCCAAATTTGCAGCTAAAACGGAGATGATCTGCTGAGATATGAAAGCTGAAATTCGCACCACACAAGTGTGAATCCAGCCTAAATGTTTAAAAAAAAACAATGCTTCTTGAAGTACTGCCCCAAATACTATGAACACTCTTTAAGCTAGGTGATCTCATTGTTTTATACTTTACCCCTTAAAAAGGATAAAGAGGTTCAACACCACAAAATGTTGGATGTTCTTTTAAAATATTGTAGCATTTCTCACAGTGGATGAATTTCCAAACAATAATAATTAATTATTATAGTAATTTCCTGCTTTGGGAAGATCCACCACCAATTCCTATTCAACCCATCCAACCACAAAGAAGGCCACATATGAAATCTACTTTGATTCCTCTACCTCTATTTATTTATAGGTAAACCGAAATGTAATTCCCACTTGCTCATAGCCCATCTTATCTTCCAACAACTATAAGATCGCTGTTTTTCTTCCCAGCCTCTTCATTCTGCTGTCTATCCACAGACATTATTTATAGTCCAGTCTCCCCTTTGACATGAAAAATGATACTAGTTACAGGAGAGAGCTCTGTAATTTAGTATAGCCAGGCACTTGTCAGTTACAGAACACTCTTCACATCTTTACAGTTATAGCTTAATAAATTATACTCTGCAGGGTGCTAATTTTCTGGAAAAAAAAAAAGCCACCCTTTCTCGGACATAAAAACTTTACAGTTGTGTAAATACAAAGGGAACTAAAGGGAGAGGTTTCAAGACTTTTAGAAGATTTCCCTTTTTTGTTATGCAGCCTAAGGTGTGATCATTGCGGTTATTGAAAATGTATTCCCCCAACTTGAGATAGAAGCTTAAAAAAAGGAAAAGCGCTGCTTATTTCCTGGGGTCCCAAATAATGCACAGTTTTGTTTGTTTTTAATCCAAATTTGATTGTAGTGGTTTCCAAACTGCTAGAAGAGTAGGATAATAGCTTGTTTTTACTTTTCCTAGGTACACATTTTTTAAAAGGTCTCTCTGCCCCCACCCTGTTGTCATAATCAGTCACCTAGGTGTGAGTGGCACAAGAATTTGTAGAATGTGTAGAAAACATAAATGCGACCTTGAAAGTTTAAAGGGTAATTTTTTGCCAAAATGTTGATGCTTTCATCTAGGGCCGAAAGAACCAATTGATTATGAAAATGGTTATCAACTATTTTCATAATCAAATCGGTCAGCCGATTAATTTTGTATTTACATATCCGGAAAATACAGTGAAGCAAACATACAAGTACACCGTCCACACATGTCAGTAGGTGCCTGGTTCTAAAGGCAGAAGTTTTTATACCTTGCTATAGGGGCACTCTACATTATACTTTGCAGCTTGCTATTGGGGCATTCTAAAGGGAGGAGGAGCAAGAAGCGTCGGTGAGGGATCCGAAAAGAGGGAGGATCAGGTCTGCTCTGTGCAAAACCATTACAAAGCACAGGTAAGTATGACATGTTTGTTTTTTTTTGTTTTGTTATTTTTACTTTAAGGCTGCATTCGCACCTGAGCGTAGCGTTTTGCGGCATTTTCTACCGCGATTTGCCGCGACAAAACGCGTCGGTTTTTACCGCGATTTGTCGCGATAAAACGCAGCGTTTTTTACAGGTCTAGGGTCACCAATGTAAAACGCCCAAATTCGAGCGACAAAAAAGGGTCCAGAACTTGTTTGGGCTTCGGGCGTTCGGTGTCAGGCGTTTTGTAGTGGAGATGTGAACCATCTCCATAGAGAATAATGTATTTTTTCCCCTCTAGCTTTTTGGGGCGTCGCGCTTCAGACGACAAGGCTGCATTCACACCTGAGCGTTTTAAGATACAGGGAGGATGCAGGGAAGATCAGAATCTGAACCCAGAGAAGGTGGAGACCGATAGGCTGGAGGGAATAGAAGGCATTACAATTATATTTAAAGAGAAACTTTTACCAGTATTGTGCATTTTGTTTAAAATCATATCCATGAAATAAAAAGGTCTCAGCTTTCAGCACTACTTTGATATTAAAGATTTATATCTCCCTTCCACCCTTCATATAGCTTCACGTCTGACTCCTAGTTAAAATGCCCATATATTCTACTGCTGGGTGTATTATAGGGTTGTCCCGATACCACTTTAAGACAAGTACCGATACTAATTACGATATTTATTTTTCATGTCATGCGGCAGTTTCTCAGACAGTGTCTACTGCTGGCATACTGTGGCCGAGTGCAGGGTATACCAAAAAGGGTGTCATTATTTTCAAGCACTGACGGCAACACGGACCGTCACTTCCGTGAACCCTCCACTCCACCTGCTGACTCCGCCCACTGCCTCTCTCCCATCCTAGGTATCGGTTAACGCATCGGGAGCAATATATATTACTTTGACTGTTGCACAGTATAAAAGAACCCCATATAGTAGCGATTATCTGCTCTTTTTGTACTAAAAATGGCTAGATTTTGTTATTTTAACCTCATTATGACAGGTGATACAAAAAAAAGCATGTTGCCAATACTAAACGTCTTAGGCCTGGTTCACACCTATGTGGTTTTGGTGCTTTTTGCATTAAAGCACCACAATTCATTTAACATGGTTCCCTACGGGACAAATACACATACATTTTTTTCAGCCGCTGCATATTTGGAAATGGTTGAGGATTTTTTTCAATGCAAAACTGTGCTATTTTTGCTTGTTTGGTTCAATAGACTTTAATGGAGAAGCTGCAGAAAAGCATGTAATGCGTTTTTGCCTCAATTCGCGTTTTTTAATCTGCCCAACAAATTGTCAAAAAAACAACAACTCAAAGACTCAAAATAACATGTGCAAAACCGCATACATTTACCACTGCATAGAGATATTTAAGAATACATTTCTTTTTTGTTTTTATATTAACTAAATTATACACCACACTTTAAAGCAGAGTTCTGTCCATTTTTTTTTTAAGTGAGCAGCAACAAATACTGCAGCTGTCCAGGGCGCCCGCGATGTCGGCACCCAAAGCCGATCTGTCCTTCGGCTCTCGGGTGGAGGCACCGCCATCTTCGGTAAGGGGGATCAGTTAGTGAAACCTTGCAGCTTCACAGCCTGGTTCCCTACTGCACGTGCGCGAGTTGCGCTGTGTCCGTGCTGTCTTCTGGGACCTGTGTGTCTCCCAGAAGACAGCGGAGGGACCAGACATGGCGTAGATATCCATGGATACTGAGGCTAGCTATACGCAGAAGCAAATACCTGGCTTAGACAGACATCTTCTGCTTCACCCCTATATTTGTGACACCGGAGGGGGGGGGGGATTCTGAGAAGAAGAAGCTCAATTTTTGGGTGGAACTCTGCTTTAAGGTTATTATCCGATCAAAACAATAAATCGATTATGAAAATAATTGTTAGTTGTAGCCCTACTTCATCCATTTAGGGATTCCTAAATGCATAATACATAGTTGCATTAAACCAAGCATGTGTGAGGTGGTGGTGAAAAAGGTGTTTATTTTTTATTTTTTATTTATTGTGTTTATAATATAGCTTATGCAGCATTTCAAATAAACAAATAAAACAGTTTGCAAAGATATCTGACAGCTTCCAATAGAATGGATTGGTATATAATAAAATGAATCCTCAAACATATAACCCAGTGCATTGCTATGTATCATAGAGCCAACATATTGTTAGCAAGTACAAAAGTCTGAAATAGGTATATTGAAGAACCAACTAGAAAACTAGTTAGGAACTCGAAGGGCTCTTTCACACAGAGCGGATCCGTATTGATCCGCCCCGTGTGTGTCCGTCTGCTCAGCGGGGATCATCCGTAAATCCCGGCTGAGCTGTCGGCGGACAGGGCGGTCCCCGCACACTGTGCAGAGACCGCCCTGTCTTTCCTCCGCTCTCCCCTATGGGGAATCAGATAAATACGGACTGTGTGTCCGTATTCATCTGATCCGTTCCGCCAGACGGAAGAAAAATATGGTTTTCTTCCATCTGAAAAAGCGGATCTTTGCGGAGGCGGATCTTTACGGACGTTAGCGGATGCTCATCCGCTAACGTCCACAATCCCATAGGGATGCATTGTGAGTCCGTAAACGGCTTTTTTTAAAAACGGACCGTTCGCCCGCCCGTGTGAAAGGGCCCTAAGGTGTCAGTAGTCCAGTAAGAGAATCTCCAGAGTATTAAATAAGCTATCCTAGCAGGCGATTAGTTATGTGGTCACATGGTACTATACCCATCCACATATCGAAAAAATGTAAAGCTATCTAGGTAAAATACAATGTCCTAATGTTCCAAAAACAAGAAAAAACAAAAAAACAGTACCAAAACACATCAACCCACTGTGCCCATACCCCATCAAATTTACAAGGACATCTACGTGCTTCATAGGTTAGTTTAAAAATTGGTAACACGTGATTAATCAGGTTCTTCCAGAGGTTAATAGGGACAATCTCTCCATTGTAGCACCTCCTTTTCCTGGCATAAAATAACGGGTACTGAAGAAATGGTTTTTGATGGGAGCTCAGATCTATCCCCTCCATGACCCCCAGTATACACCAAAAAAAAAGCCTTTTCATGACAGTTGAAAGTCCTAAAGATGTTAGGAGGACCAAGTCCAGTCCATAAGCCTTTCTGTCTGACTAGTGCAGACCTAGATGTTTGGCAACATAGGCGCTGTTATTTATCTAAATTTGTAGAGTAAGAATGGGCACCTATACTAAATCATTGCAGCCAGCAAAATTGAACGCGTCAAACCCAAACCATCAATTTCCAGTGCAGGTTTGAATGTGATTTTTTTCTTCCTTTAATATGAAACACAGACAGCTGTTGATGCATTTTGATAAATGAGAGCCCTACTATTCTATCTGAAACTGATTTAATATTCAGTAAATATAAACATCCTTGGGGTGGAAGTTTTGCTGTTAATCATAAGTGTATGCAATAGGATACACTATGGAAGGGTAAGAATGGTAAAAAAAAAATCACATGTTCTAATATAAATTTACAAAACAGTACTGTTAACAGATGACAAATTTATCTTATTTAAGATTTAAACAATCAGTTTAATATATATTCTAATTGAATATAGAATTGATCATTTAATATAAATTACTTTAAAACAGTTTCCCAGGCTAGATTTCATAGTATATGATGCTCTAGGATCAGTAAGCTAGTCATTAAGTTTGGATACATAATAATTTCTTTCATGAATCTGATCATGTCAGCAATTCAGATCATTCGGAATATGAAGTCAGCTATGGACCCCCTCTGAATGCCAATACGGTGTCATGCAACCCAAAGGAATGTGGAATATACAGTAAATGAATGCAAGGAAATGCCTTCATATTAATCACATAACTGTTCAGCAATGAGTGCCCTCTAATTGCCTTTATTGTTTAAACTGCTTTAGCGAGAGTGGATGTTTGCATTTAAGTAATCAACTGATTCTTTTCCTGTGTTTGCATAATGAATTTATTGTAACTCTATAACAAAAGCTCATTGACCTAGTTAAGCATTTTTAACTGATGTTCAGCTGTGCGTATCTCTGAGTATTCTGTTGGTTTGTGTTAACAGGTTTGCAATGGATTTTCCAAGTTTAAAAAATGAATAAGATGTGTTGTGTTCAGGTATGTTTTAGGCCAGGTACACGACTATGAGTTTGATTTACAAAATCTGTATGGACACCAAATCAGCTTTATTTTTTCAGTTTTTTTTAATCAAAGTTAAAATTGAACAAGCTGTTAGATGCTGATTGGCTACCATGCACAGCTGCACCAGATTTTGCACTTTTCAGTTTTAATAAATCAATCCGATTTTAAAGCACACCAAATACACGTTTTAGACATGCAATGGTCTGTACAAAAAAAAAAGGCAGTCAGTCCTCTTGTTGTGCATTGTGTTTTAAACCACAGGGGTGTTTACTTTCACCACTTGGAAAATATGGGACAGACTTAATGCCAGTGGGGCCTTCCCATATTCCCGCTGTTTTCTCTGGTTTGATCCTGGGGAAGATATTTCCTTTTTTAAATGATGGAAACGTGATGGCAATACTTTTTGAAACTCTATGTGATAGCAGTAAAAGGTAAAACACATCTCCTTTCCCCGATATATACATTTTTGTTGTAAAGCGCTGCGCAAACTGTTGGCGCTATATAAATCCTGTATAATAATAATAATAATAATAATATTGTCTACATATTATATTCAAGGTTCTCATTTTATTAAAGACCAAAAGCATTTAGGCTGGATTCACACACATGTATTTTTAGTGCTTTTTGCATTTTGCAGACTTGCACTACAGTCCATTTACCATGGTTTCCTATGGAACACGTTCTGTAGTGCAAATCTGCAAAATGCAAAAAAAACACTAAAAATGCATAGGTGTGAATCCAGCCTTAGCGATGGTTTTGCTATAAATTCCAATCTCGTAGTATAAGGCTTTCCTCCTGACTGGCCATTATGTTATTGGACACTTCCCTCAGATTCTGAAGGGGATGCCCACATCTAGATATCCAGTTTTCTTCACATTTGGTCAACATATCCTAAGAAACCCCAAACCTATCAATTGTGTCCCCCACCGTTATTTGCTTCAGGACACACAAATCTCACAAAAATGGCATCACGCCACACATTTTTAATGCCACCAAATGTCGTATTCCTAGATTTTAGAAACAGGAAGTAAATAAGATTACAGGCTGGTGGGTGTTTACAGCCCAGGATAAATACAAAACTATGACGATATTTGGTCTAGATGGATTATTAGTCCTGCAAGATTGGTATGGCATCATAGATCTTGTGACCTGACATAGCAAAAGTCTCTGGTGGTTTGGTTCTGCAAACATATGGTCTGCATTGATGGATACTCACTTTTGCTGTCAAAGTGATGTGTTTGGGAGTGAAAAATTCAAGCGCGCCATTAGAATAAATTGTACCTTCCACTTCTATACCCCCAATAGCATTATAGGGTACATATTATTTTCCCAGTTACATGTGATTTCTAGGGCTGCATCGAATGTAAAGTTTGGTGCCGAAACTGAAATTTCATGATGCACTTGGTGAAAAGAAAAAGACAGTTTTTAAAAATGATATATAGTTACATAGTTACATAGTTACATAGTTAGTCAGGTTGAAAAAAGACACAAGTCCATCCAGTTCAACCACAAAAAACAAAATAAAAAAACACAGTAAAATCCTATACACCCAACTTCATACCCACAGTTGATCCAGAGGAAGGCAAAAAACCCCAGCGGAGCATGATCCAATTTGCTACAGCAGGGGAAAAAATTCCTTCCTGATCCCCCGAGAGGCAATCGGATTTACCCTGGATCAACTTTACCTACAAATCTTAGTACTCAGTTATATTCTGTACATTTAGGAAAGAATCCAGACCTTTCTTAAAGCAATCTACTGATCTGGCCAGAACCACCTCTGGAGGGAGTCTGTTCCACATTTTCACAGCTCTTACTGTGAAAAAACCTTTCCGTATTTGGAGGTGAAATCTCTTTTCCTCTAGACGTAAAGAGTGCCCCCTTGTCCTCAGTGATGACCGTAAAGTGAATAACTCAACACCAAGTTCACTGTATGGACCTCTTATATATTTGTACATGTTGATCATATCCCCCCTAATTCTCCTCTTCTCAAGAGTGAATAAATCTAGTTCCTCTAATCTTTCCTCATAGCTGAGCTCCTCCATGCCTCTTATCAATTTGGTTGCTCTTCTCTGCACTTTCTCCAGTTCTCCTATATCCTTTTTGAGAACTGGTGCCCAAAACTGAACTGCATATTCCAGATGAGGTCTTACTAATGATTTGTACAAGGGCAAAATTATATCTCTGTCTCTGGAGTCCATACCTCTCTTAATACAAGAAAGGACTTTGCTCGCTTTGGAAACCGCAGCTTGGCATTGCATGCCATTATTGAGCTTATGATCAACTAAAACCCCCAGATCTTTCTCCACTACAGACCCCCCCAGTTGTACTCCCCCTAGTATGTATGATGCATGCATATTCTTAGCCCCCAAGTGCATAACTTTACATTTATCTACATTAAACCTCATCTGCCACTTAGTCGCCCAATTAGACAGAGCATTGAGGTCGGCTTGTAAATTGGCGACATCCTGCAAGGACGTTATTCCACTGCATAGCTTGGTGTCATCTGCAAAGACAGAAATGTTACTTTTGATCTCAGACCCAATATCATTTATAAATATATTGAAAAGTAAGGGTCCCAGCACTGAACCTTGGGGTACACCACTGATAACATTGGACCATTCAGAGTAAGAATCATTAACCACGACTCTCTGAATTCTGGCTTTCAGCCAGTTTTCTATCCATTTACAAACTGATATATCCAATCCTGTAGACCTTACCTTACACATGAGCTGTGTGTGCGGAACTGTATCGAACGCTTTTGCAAAATCCAAATATATCACGTCCACAGCCACGCCTCTGTCCAGGGTTTTACTTACCTCTTCATAAAAGGAAATCAGGTTTGTCTGACAACTTCTGTCTTTCATGAATCCATGTTGACTGCTGCTTAAATAGTTTTTTTCCAGCAAGAACTCATCCATGTGGTCTTTTATTAAACGTTCCAGTATCTTCCCAACTATAGAAGTTAAACTAACAGGTCTATAGTTACTTGGTAAAGACTTTGTTCCCTTTTTAAATATGGGCACCACATTGGCCCTGCGCCAATCCAGTGGTACTATTCCTGTCTTTAATGAGTCCCTAAATATTAGATACAGTGGCTTTGAAATGACAGAGCTCAACTCACCTAGGATCCGTGGATGGATGCCATCAGGTCCAGGTGCTTTATCCACCTTTATTCTGTCTAAATATTTCTGGACCATATCACTTTTGAGCCATTGTGGATTTGGGGCTGTGTCACTCCCACCCCCATTTTGGACATGAGCTCCCCCATGCTCCATTGTATACACAGAGCTGAAGAAAACATTTAATAAATTTGCCTTCTCTTTGTCCCCAGTCACCCACTCTAGATTATTTTGTAAGGGGCCTACATGCTCAGACTTCACCTTTTTACTATTAATATATTTAAAGAATTTTTTGGGGTTTGTCCTACTATCTTTTGCAATCTGTCGTTCGTTTTGAATTTTTGCATCCTTGATTTCCTTTTTGCATATCCTGTTATATTCTTTGTAACATTTAAACAACACTAGTGTTCCTTCATTTTTATATTTTTTAAAAGCTACTTTCTTATTGTTTATAGCTTTTTTAACTTTGACCGTGAGCCACATAGGTTTTATTTTTAGCCTTTTAAACTTATTGCCCATGGGAACATACTTTGCAGTGAGGTTCCACACAGTCTTTTTGAAGAATTCCCATTTCTGTTCTGTGTTCATATGTGCCAATAGTCCCTCCCAGTCCAAGTCCTGGAGAGCAGCCCTCATCCTTGGAAAATTTGCTCTCTTAAAATTTAGTGTTTTAATATTTCCTGTATGTATTTCTTGCTTATAGTTAACATTAAATGAAATCATGTTATGATCACTGCTACCCAGGTGTTCCTTTATCTGAACATTAGTAATAAGCTCTGCATGGTTTGAGATTATCAGGTCCAACAGAGCATCATTCCTAGTTGGGGCCTCAATAAACTGCACCATAAAATTGTCCTGCAATAGGTTTTTAAATTTTTGTCCTTTAACTGTCCCAGAAGTGCCATTAATCCAGTCAATTTCTGGGTAGTTAAAATCCCCCATTATTATCACCGTCCCAGACCTTGCAGCCCTTTCCATCTGTGCAAGGAGCTGAGTCTCCACCTCCTCATTAACATTGGGTGGTTTATAACAAACTCCAATGATTAATTTTGAACTACGCACATCTGTATGCAGTTCCACCCATAATGCTTCAGCCTCATCACACGCTCCATCAACCAGGTTCTCTTTCACGCTTGCTTTGAGGTCACTTCTCACATAGAGACAGACCCCTCCACCTTTCCTTTTTACCCTGTCTTTCCGAAAGAGAGCATAGCCAGGAATATTAATAGCCCAGTCATGTGAGGATTGAAGCCAAGTTTCAGCAATACCGATTACATCATAGCTCTTCTCATGCATCAGAGCTTCCAGCTCACCTGTTTTGCTTGGCAGACTTCTGGCATTGGTGAACAAACACTTAAATGTATTGTTACATTTTTCTCTGGTGTTTTTCATATAATTTATAGTAGTACAAATGGCACTATTATTTCCAATGGCTGTTTGCAACATGGGAACTTTCTTGTCACCTGCCATAACCCTCCCCCCATCTATCCCCATTCCACTCTCCATTAATGTCTGACCACTAACTGACCTGTCTGCTCGATGTAATTCTAATTCACCCTCCCCCCTCAATCCTAGTTTAAATACTCCTCCAGCATTCCCATAAACCTCTCCCCCAGCACAGCAGACCCCCTTCCATTCAAGTGCAAACCGTCTTTAGCATATAGGCTGCACCCCAATGAAAAGTCAGCCCAGTGCTCTAGAAACCCAAATCCCTCCTTCCTACACCAGGTCTTTAGCCATGCATTCAGCTCTCTAATCTCCCCCTGCCTTTCCTGTGTTGCGCATGGCACAGGCAATATTTCAGAGAATATATATTTTTATATAGAACCATTATATTTGACTTTTTAATCAATATAAATTTAATTTAATATGAATGTATTGTCAGCCATTATCCGCACCATTAAAGCAAGAAAAGCTCAAGAAAAATGCATCCCTTTAAATTATATGTATGCGATCACACTGGTCCGCTGCGCTTCTGTTATGGTGTTAAAAATCTTGCTTGCTGTATTTTTGGTCAGTGAAAAAAAAATGCACCAAAAATGTACCAAAAATGTACCACTCTATTGAAAAACGCAGCTTGAAGACATCACTAACCAACCAGTGTTACAGTTTTGATGCAGATTTTGGAGTCACGTGACCTATGAAAAACACACCATAAGCACAGTAAAATTGCAGTAAAAAAAATTGCAATAGAAGACCATTCGTGAGGATCTGGTCTTCTGCCTGGTTTAGCTCAGTGTGGACTCAGAATGGGCAATATCCTGCAAATACACTTCTGTACACGTGAAGTATCTCCAGGGCCTCCATTTGTCTCTAAATTGTTGTTCAGAATTATGGAGTTTAGCTGTCAATTTCTCCATATGGTGGATCTCATTGATTTTAGGGTACCATGGGACTGTAGTTGGCTGCCGGAGCAGGAAAGCAAGCCTTTGCTGCACTGAGTAACTGCATAGCAAGAGGTTTTTTGTACTTCCGAAGGGGTCAGTCAGGTAGAGTAGACATGTGGTGCAGGACCAAAAAATATGGAATATTGTGCCCACCTCCACCTTGCACCAACACGTGCCAGGGATAGCACTATCCATCTTGTGGAGTACATAAGATACTCTGTATTCTATGCATTAAGATAAAAAGCCTTCTGTGTGCAGCGGCCCCCCTAATACTTATCTCAGCCCCATCTCTATCTATTGAAGTCCACCAGTCCCGACTCCCTCGGCCATCCGGGACTCTCCCTGCATTTTGATTGGAATTTACTTTAGGCTCACACATATAACAACCAAAACTTACTTGTATATACCAAAACATAAGCTTAATTATGGCAATATACAACCTATAGGAAACTACCGGTAATCTATTTAAATTATTTAGCATGTTGTATCAATTGTAATTTATTTTTCATTCTCGAAAAATGAAAAGCAAAAGTTAAGCTACAGGTTAAATCTACTTTGCTCACAAGCTCCAAAATGATTTCAACAGTGCCATATTTAGCCGATATTGCATTTATCTGCACTTGTAACAATATGGAAGCAAAGTAAATAAAATTAAAATCAGTCAGACTCAGCGTCATTTAACAGTGAATTCAGTCACCAATACGTTTTGATTCGGCTGCTTCCACATTTAGATACAGTCAATAACATGCAAAAAAAATAGCAATAACAAAATTGGCCAGAAACAATAGAAGCCAATAACATAAAAGCAAACCGATAAAAGTAAGCCAATGCATGTTTTCTGTCAGAATAGCGAACCTGTCAAATTAAGTAACAAAAGTGACGTTCCGTCAGCTGTGCAAGTGCCCCACCACTACCAGGTCTGCTACTCTGACAGAACACGGCAGAAGGCGGCAGCAGACATCTTACTACATCCAGCCAGGTCTTGAATTTCAGAGTAATTTTAGCAATATATAAAGTATATTGACATCGGTGATGCAGCTGTGATATTTAATTTTGAAACCCTAAAGATTTAGTGCCGAGTAGTGTGTGGTGTACCAACATGGCCTCCGCCACCTTCCTACTGCTGGCATCGAGCAGCTTTTAAAATGTAACATCAAAACAGCATCACAGATGTCATAATATATTTATATACAATCACTTTATTGCAAAAATTGTTCTGAAATTCAAGACCTAGCTGGGTGTAGTAAGATGTCTGCTGCCGCCTTCTGACTGCAGGTTAGCAACGTCACTTCCATTACCTAATCCGACTAGTTCCCTGTTCTGACAGAACACAGGCTAAAGCAATTGAGCATATTTAATAATATATATTACGGTAAGTAAATATGGTTTATTAAATTACACAAACAGCCCAAAGAAATAATTTGAGTGCAGTAATAACTGCATAGATAGTATTAGCATGATTTGGTCAACCAATTACTGCTTTAGATGTGCGCTGTTGCAGGTAATTTATTAATCTACAGCAGATGCATAACAGATCCTAAAAAAATGTCTAAGCATGTAAATAAAAAGTCAGTGAGAAATGGGCAGACTCCACGAATTTAGGTACATTTGAAGAGGAAGAATGTAATCAAACTACAAAAAAATTCCAATTAGCCTGAAACAATCCACATCCAGAAAGAAAGTGGGAGAAAAACAAATGAATCTCACAAGCTGGATTACTTTAGGAATGATCTGCCAAAAAGGATTTCATTCATTCCTTTTAGGATGGATTTATCGTCACAAACTTGACCTCTTGTAAACTCCCATGACCAAACGTCGAAACAGAGACTCGGTTTGTAAGGCTCTGTAAATTATACTTCCTTCCCATTTCAACACCCAAGCCACAGTCCAAAGGTTTTCCGACAACAAAACAGGATACAGGCAAAGAATAGAAATTCACACACTTCTGGAAAATTATCAAGATCAATTGTGAGGCTAATAGAATACTCTGTCAGTTATGTCCAGGGCCAAGGCCGAGCTTTCTGAGTAAAAGAGTTACCTGAGCCTTAACTGGGTCAAGTGTTACTGCACATGGCTGTTGTGAGGGATTTCACCAGGGAAAAGCATTCTGTGACTCACTGTAAGACGGCAACAAGAAGGAGATATTCTGGACCTTGTACGAAACTGGCTGAATCTTAGTTGCAAAGTAAGTGTGCATGCCCAACAGCATGCATTGCTTTGAAGGGGACAGGGTTACCGCCGAAGAGTATCACAGCCCTTACAAAACATCCATGACCAAATCTAAAAAGTGTCACTGCGCCAAAACAAGTGTAACAAAACCTTTACAACAGGGCTCAGAATTTCAAGTCCTAAGCTACTAGCCAGGCCTCAAGGGTTACTCAATGGGAGAAGGACTCCCATTACACACAGGCTGCCGGCGGTGCTTGCCCCCCCCGGCTCCCAGCCAGCCCTTCCTAGCCAGACCTCAAAATCCACTCGCAAAATGCGAGCAGATTTTTTGGGGACTGCTTTACAAGATGTGCGCAGAAACATTTAGAAGTGGCAAAAAATGTATTGCAGCTCTCAATGAGTACACCCAACGAAGTAAAAAAAAAAAAAAAGGAGGGGGGGTTGGGGAACACCAATTGAATGTCTGCCATACAAATTATTGTCACAGTAGCCCATGTGTACCTTCCAAAGAGGGAGAAGGAAATACAATTGGAATGATCTTGCCTCTGTGAAGTATATGCACAAGCTCTGTTATTGACTGGTGGTGGTCTGCATGGATGACAGTGGCCTAAGCAAAGCACCAGGACAAGCCAAACGCTGTTCCTCTGGCTGGCATGCGCGCTGAAGGTCAGGAGGATGCTGCCGGAAATTCTGAGCTCCTTGCTGGAAACAGGGTCTCTGGCGCACATGCGCGGGATTACCTACTTATCCAAGCCTGATCTTCCTTCAGCGCTGTGCATGTGAGCCTCGGCTCTCCTGGGACTCTCCCTCCTCATTGGCTAAGACAGCAGTGGGTGTCACTGGCTCTTGCTGCTGTCAATCACAGCTAGTAAGTCAATGAGGAGAGAGAATGGGCATGGCCAAGCCACGGTTTGAGTGTGAATAAACACATATGCCCCCACTGCAAGCCGCTTGCTCTGGGGGCAGGAGGGAGGGGCCAGGAGCGCCAGTGAGGGACCTGAGGAGGAGGATCAGGGCTGCTCTGTGCATAAACACTGCACAGAGCAGGCAAATATGACATGTTTGTTAATTAAATTTTGTATTTTATTTATTAACACTTTAAATACAAATGAGAGTGGTACATTTAAGCTTTACAAAACTCCACTGGTGAAAAGACGACCCTCCCAACAAAAGCTAAATGCTAAGTCATCCCATATAAGATAAGATATTTTCTTTCCTTCCACCATGGGTGGGGTGTGGGGAGCCTTCCCGGCTGGCAGAACACGAGGATTACTGCTAGCAGCTATATACAATTTTGACAGGCTGATTGTACCCAAACTGATTGATGACGTGACTTGGGTCGCTTGCCCATATATGGATACAATTTTGACTGGGCCCTGCTGAACCGTCAAAATTCTGATCCATGACCAGCTTAACCACTTGCCAACCATGCTGTAGCTGTCAAATCGGACAGTTTTTGGAGTCCTTCATATGACGGCCTCCCGTGATCCCGAGTGCGCTAATCACAGCTTTCTGATCTGCTTATCAAAGATTGAGGTAGAGAGACAATCAGTGGCTCTTTATCACATGATTAGTTCTGTCCAATCACAGCCGATCATGATCATGTAAACAGAAGCCATTTATTGACAGCGTGAGGAAGGGAAGAGAGATAACGGCTTCTGTAAAAGGGGCATGTACACCGATTATCAGTGCAGTTCCCAACAGTGCTGCGAATCAGTGTGCCTACCAGCGCCGCCTATCACTGCAGCCTATCAGGGCCCAACAGTGCTGTTAATCATTGTGCCTACCAGTGCCACCTCATCAGTGCCATCTCATCAGTGCAGGATAAAAATTACCTGTTTGCAAAATTGAATAACAAACTATAAAAGTGTAGCACTACCCCCCCCCCCCCCCCCCCGGTAGGAGCTGCTGGTTTAGATTTGGGGTTTGGACATTACCTTTTAAGCTTCATTGTCAGGGTGTGGAAGTCCATAATAAATGCAATGTCCAGACAGATGTAAAACCTTCGACAGTTGGGTTTTATTTTCTCTGCAGGGTAACTTGAACAAGAGAGAGTAGAAGTGAGGGAAAGAGTAGGGGGAAGGTTCAGGTACGCGGTCCAGAATGCTCAAAATAGTCAATTTGTCTCCACTCACAACTATTGAGTGGTTATTGCTCATCCGCATAGTCCCCTCTCACATGGCCTAGCAGCCGGGATGATGCACCAACTAATGTCCAGATGGTCTCTGCCACAGACCTTTTGGATGAACTTGGATGCATCCAGGAATCCTCTGCCACAGACTTGCAAAGTCCCGAACCTCCAGCCGTGCAGTAGGAAACCGGCACACTCCAAGGCAGGTCCTACCCTGGTTTCCTTCATCAAGACAGCTTCCTCTGTTGTGGACACACAGCTTGGGATCCCCTTTAAGGACTGCAGGCCCCAGCCAGCATAGCCAGGCCTACTCAACAGGCCCCCGAGGTCAGGCTCACACACACGCACCTCGCACCAGGAGGGCCACGAAAAAACGACATCTGCCCCTTAAGTACCCCTCCACAGCATGCACAGCGGGGTCACCACTCCCACTGCACCACTGCCGAGAAGGGACACCAAATACACCATGGTACATCTGCGTTCCAACATAAGCTGGAGATGGTAACGCCACCTGCAGGCAACAAGGGAAACTACCAGATAGTATCACAGCCAGAGCAGAGGCAAATTTGTATAAAACAGGCCAGGGCCCAAATACTGGCCCAGACATCCCTTAAATTTGAAATAGCGGCCCTAGATTTGGGGTGGGCGCTACAAAAGAAAATACGTTTTCAATTTTTTTCATGATTTTTGGTCTTTATCCGTTTATTTCGCTTTTTTAAATAAAAAACCCAGTGGTGATTAAATTTCCACCAAAAGCTTTATTTGTGTGAAAACAATGATAAAAATGTTGTTTGGGTACCATGTTGCATGACAACACAATTGTCATTTAAAATGCGACAAAGCTGGAAATTGGCCTGGGCAGGAAGGGGGTAAAAGTATCCTTAAGCAGTCAAAGTATTCAGGATTGTTCTAGCCCAGTAGGAAAGTATCGTGATCAGCACATCAATTGAGTCTAGACTAGAGTTTAATATCCCCCAGCATCTCTCATCAAGCAAAGGAAACAGATTTGCTGTGACCAGGTAATTAGCAGATTGTTGTTTCTGAAAAGTGTGATCTGATGCAGCTTGGTATTAACCAGTCCCATTCTGTAGTGCAATCTGTTAAAAATATTTTTCCTGCACATCACAGTGTGAAATAAGTGTTGACGTACCAAGAGAAACCTGCTGGCCCTAGGTAGACTTCCTGAAAGGCTCATCAGCCTCAGCAGACTGTGATAAATCAAACTGCTATTACTGACAAAATGTTAACATAGTCCGTGGAAATATTTCCACCTTGTCTCTTTGGGAAGTGACTAGTCCCATCCTTCATTTTATGTTGAAAGTGTACGGTTACTCCAGAGCTGAAAGTGTGTAATATCATGTTCAACAAGACACTCACAGACGCAGCACAGGAAATGCAAGACTAACTTCCATTAATCTTTAAGGAATCCCGAGTCTTGATGTACACGAGGGATATCAGTGAAGCCCAGTTATAGTTCTACAATCTTGCTTCTCTTTTTCCAATTCGTTCCTTTCGTCAAATGTTTATGGACCCTAAAGAGAACTTCCATAAAACTGCACCAACAATCAAATTCTTTAATGCAATTTAAACAGTCATTGTTTGTTCATTTTTACCACAATACTATATATTTTTTTTGGAATGGCCAAGCACAACAATGCAAGAATAACCAACAGGCATTGGCTTGCGTATAAGTGAATATTTGCACATAAGTTGATATATCAAAGAACTCTATGGTTTTAGTCTCAAATCACAGCAATAAATCCATGTTCAAGTTTAACCACTTCAGCCCCGGACCATATTGCTGGTCAATGACCGGGCCCCGTTTTTGCGATTTGGCACTGCGTTGCTTTAACTGACAATTGTGCGGTCGTGCAATGTGGCTCCCAAACAAAATTGGCGTCCTTTTTTCCCCACAAATGTGTTATTAAAGTTGGGTGGGGAGAGGCGCCTGAAAAACTATGCAAGCCTGAAGGTAAAGACTTGAGAAATACATTTCAATATTTTTACTTTTTTTTTTAAGAAATTACAAGAATTGCACATTGCATTGTATATACAATGAACAAGAAAAGATCATAATGGGTTTGAATGTGCCATGTGGCACAGCTATGTTCATTTAAGATCTTTCATTCCCTGCTTATACATCTAACAGAGTGCCTGTTTGCCGAGTAATTTATTGCAACACTCATTGGCAAATGGATAGGGGAGCAGGATTAAAGATGGCAGCACCACCAAATGTAAAAGGTTGGGTCTCCTTATTCTGTTTATTTCCCCTGTCCACCTCTCAACATCTGAGGATAAATTCAGCTACGAAATTGTAAAGTTAAAGGGGTTGTAAAGGTAATCATTTTTTTCCTAAATAGCTTCCTTTACCTTAGTGCAGTCCTCCTTCACTTAACTCATCTTTCCATTTTGCTTTTAAATGTCCTTATTTCTTCTGAGAAATCCTCACTTCCTGTTCTTCTGTCTGTAACTCCACACAGTAATGCAAGGCTTTCTCCCCGGTTTGGAGTGTCATGCTCGCTCCCTCCCATGGACAACAGGAGAGACAGGACGCTCTCTACGTTGCAGATAGAGAAAGGAATTGTTTGTTAGTGGGTGTCCTGACTCTCCTGTTGTCCAAGGGAGAGGGCGAGTACGACACTCCACACCAGGGAGAAAGCTTTGCATTACCGTGTGGAGTTACAGACAGAAGAACAGGAAGTGAGGATTTTTTAGAAGAAAGAAGGACATTTAAAAGCAAAAGCGAAGGATGAGGTAAGTGAAGGAGCACTGCACTAGGGTAAAGGAAGCTATTTAGGAAAAAAATGTTTACCTTTACAACCCCTTTAAGGTAGCTACAAAACAAACAAACAAAAAAAGTGCAGCTTTTCTCCTTTCTTGTTTGGTGATCCATACAGTGAATGTGTTATTAAAGTAAATTTTGTAAAACCATTGACAGGCAAGGTTTTCTTTTTTTTTTTTTTTGTTAAGGTGAGACACTAGTGGTCTCTTAGTCTGTTTTTTTAGTTAAAAACAACAAACATGTTATACTTGCCTGCTCTGTGCAGTGGTTTTGCACAGAGCAGCCCAGATCCTCCTCTTCTGGGGTCCCTCTTCGGTGCTCCTGGCCCCTCCCTCCTGTTGAGAGCCCCCACAACAAACAGCTTGCTAAGAGGGCACCCAAGCCGAGCCACAGTTCCCTGTGTCCATTCAGACATGGAGCTGTGGCCCGTCGTCACCCCTTTCTCTCAGGTACTCAGTCACCTGTCAAAGTCTCCTGTAGGGCTCGCCAGCAACTTCAGTCTCTCCTGGGCAGCCTGCCAATCTGATCCCACCACTTCACCTTTTGTCTGTCTTACACCCCCCCTCCGGTCTGCAGTCTCACTTACCCACCGCCTCTCCTTGTCAGCCTGACACTCTTGGTCTTCGGTCCTGCCTCAGTGGGATGTCACTTCCCCCAGTCACTATGCAGTTTGTTTATTTTACATAACTGTTCATTCTGTTTAGGCTGTATAGTCCTTTACTATAAGTGCTTTATCTGACTCGAAACTGCTGATCTTTCCATGTAAAGAAAAACTTGAGGTAGAGTAAAAATGACTGATGAGATCAAGTTAAAGCAGAAATACATTATATTTTTTCCATTATTAACGCCCCTCCCCGTTTATCCACTTGCTGTCCAGCGATGTACCAGTATGCTGCTGGATTGTAAGGGTGATATCTCTGTCATTGCTGAAGCAATGATCAAGATATCATCAAGATATCATTTTTTTTACAGCTGGGGATTCCCTTCAAAGTAAAAGTAATCCTAGAGGCCAAGAAGCTGCTCTTGATTTGTTTAGATGCTTTTGGGGGCAAAGCAGAGATCTAATGGACCCCAGATCTTCCCATAAAGAGGACCTGTCATGGCTAATGATATCACAAGGGATGTTGTTCATTCCTTCTGATACTAAAAAAAATCCCAATAAAAAGATGCAGTATATTTTTTGAAAAAAAATTAATAGTAATTAAAAAATGTAAAGCACCCTGGGCTCATGCGCAAAGGTGAACACATATGGTTTTTGCTCCACACATGTGAGGAAAGGCTGCAAACCTTATAGCAAGAGCAATGATTCTAGCACCAGACCTCCTGTGTAATGCTAAACTAGTAACTTGTAAACACTTATGGAGATTTTTAAGTACCGCAGTTTGGCGCCATTCCACGAGTGTGGGCAATTTTAGAGTGTGACAAGTTGGGTATCCATTTACTCGGCATAACATCCAATTTTATATTTAACCAAACAGTTGGGTATTATATTGTGTTTTTATGCATGAAAATGTACAAGTGGTACAAGTTGTTAAAATTAAAGGGGTTGTAAAGGTAAAAAAAATTCTCAAAAAATACCTGACCTTTCGAAAGTCCCGCGCTTGCCCCCGTCCGCGAGTCAAAGCCCGGCCTTTGATTGGCTGCAATGAATGGATTGAGAGCAGCACAGCCATTGGCTGGTGCTGCTGTCAATCACATCCAATGACGCGGGGCGCCAGGGGGGCGGGGCCGAGTGATACAGCGGCGGCTAAGCCCACCACTGTATCACGGAAGCGCAACAGCTACACACCATGCAAGCTTGCTTGCATGTATGTGTGTAGTTGTTGCGGGGAGGAGCCGCGGCAGCCGCCGAGGGACCCCAGAAGACCAGGATTGGGGCCACTCTGTGCAAAACAAACTGCACAGTGGAGGTAAGTATAACATGTTTGTTAGGTTAAAATAAAATAAAAAATGTTTCCTTACAACTCCTTTAATGTACATATTTTCTCCTTTCTCAGTTTATGTTTATTAAGTCATTGATTTATACTCCTTCACCGGCTAGTATGATTTCCTCTTGTTAATAAAGAAGTAGGGAAGGGGAGAAGTGTAACAAAAGGGAAAACAACTTCTGCTGGAAATCTGTATTCAATAGACTTAGCATTTATAATTTCTTATTGAGGGTTGTAAAAGTATCCAATACCACAAATCACTTTGCAGCAGATGATAGCAGACTTCTAATACAAAAAAAAAAAGAAAAGAAAGAAAAAAGCAGGATGATCATCTGCTTGTTGAAATTCAAAAGTAAGTAATGACTATTGCTATACTGAGCAAAAAGAAACAGACTGTCAGTGACAGGTCCACGTATAAAGGGAACAATCATTTTT
Source organism: Rana temporaria (assembly GCF_905171775.1). Taxonomy (NCBI): domain Eukaryota; kingdom Metazoa; phylum Chordata; class Amphibia; order Anura; family Ranidae; genus Rana; species Rana temporaria. The sequence continues at coordinate 344,402,954 of NC_053492.1, forward strand.
CTTTCAAACTGTCTATTAAAAGCAAACCACAGCAAGGAGAATCTATTAAAACTGGAGCAAACAGAATCTGTAGCAACTGTGCATAGTAACTAATCAACTTCTATCACCCACTTGTTCAGCTAGGGCTTGTTCACACTAGCCATTGGGGTGCCCTCTCACCTCCTATTAAATACTCTCTGAAGACCAAACCGAGCATGGATCATTCTTCAGAGAGCAAATCTAGTGTGAGCAAGCCTAATGCCTGGTACACACAAAGATTATCGGACAAATGATTGTGTGCATGCTAATCTCATATCGAAAATCAAGAGTTTACCAAAGTTAAAAAAAAAATTGTATGACAGAATAAAAATAAAAATTTGGAAGTGATGCAATGTGTTGTAGTACATTTGTATTGTATTTTTGAACAACAACTGTACCGATTAAATGAAAATCATACGATCTGGTATGGTGCGAAAAAATATTTGTCCGATAATAAAAAATCGGATGAGCTGTTCGGATCGGCGCTTGAAAGCCGTGTACCAACGATCAGATTATTGTAGATTGATTCCAACATGGTATTGGTTTTGTACAATTTTCTGATAGTGTCTACAGGCTATTTAGCTTTGAAAACAAAAGAAAGAAGCCGAATAGTTGTCATGCACAGCTGCTTCAGATTCTGGTTGCTCCAGTCTTATTAAAATTTCCCCTAATTGTTCTTTCAAAAAAAACGATCTGTTTTTTACAGGTAATTGCCATACCTTGTATATGCATCTTAGGCCCCATACACACAAGAGGATTTATCCGCAGATACGGTCCAGCGGACCGTATCCGCGGATAAATCCTCTCGAGGATTTCAGAAGATTTCTATGCGATGGCGTGTACACACCATCGCATTGAAATCCGCGCTGAAATCCTCTGGCGATGACGTGTCGCACCGTCGCCGCTATTATGACGCGGCGACGGCGCGACGCTGTCATATAAGGAATTCCACGCATGCGTCAAATCATTACGACGCGTGCGGGGAATCCCTTTGGACGGATGGATCCGGTAAGTCTGTACAGACGAGCGGATCCATCCGTTGGAATGGATTCCAGCAGATGGATTTGTTGTGCATGTCAGCAAATATCCGATCTGCTGGAATCCATCCCAGAGGAGATTTCTCCGTGGAAACAGATCCGCTGGCGTGTACACACCATAGGATCTATCCGCAGAAACCCATTTGCTGGGATTTATCTGCGGATGGATTCTATCGTGTGTATGGGGCCTTAATTAGACAATGAAAGAGTTGTGTAAAGAGAAAACCCTGCCTGATACATACAAAGCATTCAAACGTGCCAAGAAATGCAACTGCAGCCTATATCAACTTCATGTGTTTAGTAATTCCGTTTCATGGAAACTCACACGGGCCGATTCCGTACAGTAGTTCTGGTAAGAGAATTTGCAGAAGGCAGCGGTATATAGTTACAGCAAATTCATGGTCCAAAAATAGCAGTGAATAATGTCAGTCTCAGTCTACCCCACAATTTATAAACACAGCTCCGTGCCAATGAGGACATCAGTGCCTTAAGGACACCTGTGTATCAAAGGCACATACCGGTATATATATTCTTGTCCTATTACAATGTAACATGGACTGAAAAAGTGCAGTCACAGGAAAACAGAAGCTATGCAAATGTGTCCTAAATATATCACACGTTATAGACACCACAAATTTTGCTGTGCATTCAACAAGCAATTGCAGAATGTACTTTATGTGTGGGGCATTCATTTAAGCTCAGAGGGTACGATAGGATGTGGAGGAAAGGAGTGCAGAGTGCAAGAGAGTATTTGTAGGAAAGGAGTGCAGTGTGTGTAATGGTATTTGTAGGAAAGGAGTGCAGCGTGTGTAATGGTATTTGTAGGAAAGGAGTGCAGTGTGTGTAATGGTATTTGTAGGAAAGGAGTGCAGTGTGTGTAATGGGATTTGTAGGAAAGGAGTGCAGTGTGTGTAATGGGATTTGTAGGAAAGGAGTGCAGTTTCTTAGCAACGATGTACAGTGGAACCTTGGATTACGAGCATAATCCGTTCCAGGGGAATGCTCGTAATCCAAAACACTTGCATATCAAAGCGAGTGTCCCCATAGAAGTCAATAGAAACTAAAATATTTAGTTCTGCATTGACTTCTATGGCATGCCATACTGTATGTGGCCAGAGGTAGGTCGGGGCGCCGGAGAGCCTCGGAAATAGTCAGAAAGGCTAAGGGACAACTCGGCTGAACTTGGAAAGCCTAGGAAACTGGAGTTTTTCAGAGTTTTTCTTTTTTTTCATTCAAAGTCTTTTATTGAAAGATAGACAAATATAAAAAGAATCAAACAAACGGTGAAAATTCCATCGCAGGCGCAGCTGGATAGAAATAATCAAAAGGTTGCCATATATCAGATTAAACAGTGCTTTGCTAACAATACGTTTTCTAACAGTGTCAGCACATGAGTGGTCACTAGGCCCCCATGTTGCCGTGGGTTCTTAAGAGTAATCAAGGTGTATAGTATTGCATGTTAGGAATAGCAACTAAATTCGGCTTACTATTGCTACTACGATTGCATCAACCGAAACTATAGTGAATCGGATGTGTAAGGTTATGGTTGGCTGTAAACGCCACATCCAGGCAGTCAAGAGAGAGGATAAAGGTTAGAGATAGTGTGTAAGAGGGCAGAGGGGGAGGGGAGAAAAAAAAAAGAAGAAAAAAAAGGGGGGGGTGGGGGTGCTCCTAAGTAGCATGACATATGATATATGGTGCACAGTCACATTGCTGAAAGAGTTTTTCCGGCAGCTACCCGGACTTCGCTGCTTCATATTCCTGTGAGTATCTGAAAGAGAACCAGGGTTGCCAGGTGTCGTGGAAGCTCTCGGCTGAGCCTCTATCTTGGGCCAAGGTGTCCTCCATCTCGCAGACCTCGATGACTCTATGGAGCCAGTCGTAGATGTTTCAGAGTTTTTCTTAGTACTTCCGAACGGCTCCAGTGTCCCCGCACCTCAGGCCAAATGCGGTACTGCACACCACTGTGGCTTGAATCCCGCTCATTTTGCCAAACACTCGCAAACCGAGTCAGGATTTAAAAAAAAAAACGATCGTATTGCGAAACGCTTATTAATCGCAATCCGAGGTTTCACTGTATATACTTAATTACTAGACCCTTGGGTCAGTTCTGACACTTCTCACATACATTTACATATCAACATGTTTTGCTATAAAATGACTTTGTAACTCTAAACATTATATACAGTTGTGCGTTTAAGTTTACATACCCTGGCAGAATTGATGATTTCTTGGCCATTATTCAGAGAATATGAATAACACAAAAACTTTTTTCAATCATGGTTAGTGTTTGGCTGAAGCCGTTTATTATCAGCCAACTGTGTTTACCCTTTTTGATCCACCTCTGTGTTTCACAGTAGGGATAGTGTACCTTTCATCATAGGCCTTGTTGACTTCTCTCCAAATGTAGTGTTTATGGTTGTGGCCAAAAAGCAAAATGTTGGCCTCATCACTCTAAATGACTTTGTGCCAGAAGGTTTGAGGCTGGTCCCTTTGCTGTTTGGCGTATTATAAGTGGGATACTGTGTGGCATTTACGTAGCTTTCTTCTGGTGACTCGCCCATGGAGCCCATCTTTCTTCAAGTGCCTCCTTATTGTGCATCTTGAAACAGCCACACCACGTTTTCAGAGTCCTGTATTTCACCTGAAGTTATTTGTGGGTTTTTATTTGCATCCCGAACAATTCTTCTTCAACAGAACCCCTCATTTTCCACTTCTTGATTAGAGTTTGAACACTGCTGATTGGCATTCGAAATTCCTTGGATAGCTTTTTGTTTTATACAGTTCAACTACCTTTTCCCGCAGATCCTTTGACAATTATTTTGCTTTCCCCATCACTCAGAAGCCAGAAACATCAGCGTAGCACTGAATGAAAGATGCAAGGGTCTGTCAGCAGTCCAGAAACGTGTTGACCTTTTATACACATACACCAATTACAAGCAAACAGATCACAGGTGAGCATGGTTACCTTTATAGTCATCCATGGAGATCTGAGGTCTGCTAGATCTCGTATCTTTCCTCTGCTCTGCAAAGCATCAGAACAAAAACAAAACAAAACCAGAAGTGACAAAATCCTTATTGCTTCCGGTTTCTTTCATCACAGAGGGGAGGCGGGTACTGATGTATCTTGCTTCCCTCTCAGTGCACCGCTGTACCAAGCGGCGGTGAGGAAGAGGCCAATAAAGAAGGCAGGGGCTGGGGCCCTTACGCAACCTGTAGAAGTGATCGGCAGCTGTAGAGCCACTCATATCACTTCTACAAGAAATCCCATCCCTGGCTGAACAATTTGGTGCTGAAATGATACAGCCACTTCAACCTGAGTATGTCCTAAGGGGTTGAAGTGGTTTAACAAAAAAAACATTGCAGTTGTAAAAAAAATCAAATGCATGAAATTAAGAGTCTGTGAATAAAGAACTGCATGCCACTGCTCATTATTCTCCTATATATTCAGACATGAGTATGATCTGTTTGTTTTGTTAGGAGTGATATACCGTAATGGTATTCTGGAGATTATCTGAAAATAGAGAGAGGTATTGTAAAGAAATAACTGCAGAAAAAGTAATGAGATTTGGTGATCTGTTGTAATGTATGAAAACTTTAATAAAAAGTGAAGGATTTAAAAAAAAAAAAATAATTTATCATGTCTTGAAGTGTTCATTTTTTCCCCCCCACGCAAACATTTGCCATGAAACCAAACTTACAAAAAAAAGAATGCAGATGAAAGGTAGGTTAGATTCCATGACAGCCTGGGAATTGCCCCCCTCAGGTTACTTACAGCTTAAAGTGTCCAAGCTACGGGCATCAAAGTATTTACATATTCTTAAAAAGCCCCTGCCCCAGTATCCTGCACTACTTCCAAATCCTAATGAAAGCCATGCCATCTCTTCACGAGAAGTCTTTTGGGCAGCCTCCGTTTGTTCTATGCACGAATCTCCATCCATTGCTGAGGTTATCTATTGTTAGTACAAATAAGAGATAAACTTTCTGTTGGAAATTCTAAGCGCCTGGCCTTCACTGAAGTAGTAATGCACATCCCACCAAGGCAGGTGCAAAAAAAAAAGCAGTCTGGCAATGTTTATATCAACAACATTGCTCAGCCGTGAATACAGAAACTTACATTGTATCAATTGTAATTACTTAAGGCTCTGTTCACATTGGTGCGATGCAGGAACACTGCAAAATCACTGCTGGTTCCTGCATCGCACCTGACTCGCAGACAGTTCACACTGCCTTATGCCAACCGCTGGAAGTGGCAATACAAAGGTAATGACACCCCCAGATTCGGACAGGAATCAGATTACATGGGACCAAAAAAAGATCCTGCACGTGATTGGTCCGAATGCAATGCAAATTCAGCAATACAATCTGTATGGCTGAGATTGCACCGTACAGACATTGCATGCGATTTGCACAGCAGTGCAGTGCGAATCACATGCAATGTCTGACATTGCATCAATGTGAACTCCGCCTTAAAAATAATAAGAAGTATAATCATTAAACCATACTTACTGTCTATATAAAGTGTTTTTTGTTTTTTTACAAATTTAGGGGTAGGAGATAGTTAAAACCTTATGTTTTTGCAATGTAGACTCAACTGGATGACAGGATAATGTAGGGAGGAAAATCCCCTCCTTGTCATGGGAGCAAGTTTGACAGGGCAATTAGGCAGAATGATTCTCCCCAACAGGGACAGACAGCTAGAACAACCTAAATTATTTTTTATTTAATTTATTTGGGGGGGGGGTCAATATCCTGACACATGGCTTTTACTTTTAGGTACATCTGTGGTGTGATAAAACCGGCGCTGGCAATGAGTCAAAACCAGTCAAAGAATTGTGAGAAAAGATTGTGACCTACTCCTCCAAATTATTCTTATATGAATTGTTCACGCAATGTTAATCATCCATAAACACTGGGATGTGTGTCCCCCAGGCCATTAAATGAGTATAAGTACAATAAAAATGTGTCTAGAATCATTTGCTGCTCATGCCAGATTAACAGCCAAGTGGTTATCCAAACATGCTTTGTATCCCAGCTCACTGTAAACACAGACAGTGGAATTTTTCTGATGCAGACTCCATCGTTCGATCTGATGTGGGAACCTAGGTAAATCAGGCAAACATTTCTAAAGATGGATAGGCCCAAAGACGGGGGGGTTGGGTACAGTAGTCAAGTACTGCAAACCAAAATTTCATCAAAGCTGTTTCAGCAGTTTTTGATCTTGCAGACTTAAAGACTGGAATGTATTTGTTTTATACAGCCTCAGGTAGCATTTCCCAAGCTACTATTAGCATTGCACATCACGACATGCTCCCTGAGGAACACATCCAAAGTGTGTTTAACTGAGAATATTAAAAAAATAATTCAGCCTTTTTGAATTTCTTCTGTGATGTATTTTCAGGAAATTTGGGCTTTTTTTGTTTTTCCTCAATATGTTGCATCCTTACTCATTGCTGTACAAAACCGTGGAATATTTTGCAGTGAATTGCAATAGTATCATGCATATTATTAAACCGTAAAAGATCTATAGACTTTGATGATCTTAAGCCAATACCACCTACTTAATTTGAGGCCTAGTTACAAACTTTATCTAGCTTTGAGGGCCTAGTTTGCTTTTCAGAAACCTAAATGTATATGTTTTTCCTCTCATGAAGTTCCTTGTACCTTATTTTTACCAGAACCATGGTGGGGACGGTTATAGCTACATGGACAGGATACATGCTGAAGCCTATAAGGACTGCCTCACTGGAAACACCCAACGGTCAGTAACAGTGTGGGAGCTCAAGCACTGCATGCATTAAAAAAAAAGGAAGATGACACAGAAAAATCTATTTTCAACAGCCATGCTGTTAAACCAACGAGAGAGGAACAAGTCTAAACACAGGCCTCCACAGGTCCATAATATTCTGGGGGGTCATTGGAGCATTTGTCAAAGGTCTGAGAACAACGGCCTCAATTGCCAATTCAGTGCAATGAAATTCACTGGAATGCCATTCCACCTTGATCCTGCAAAGTATGCAAGGGAGAACCTGGAGGGGCAGGAACAGCATAGATCAGGCAGATGCTGAGGATAGACAACATTTTCCTGACAATTATCCACACCCAAGTTGTGAACCGCAGACAGAGTTGGAACCTGAAGTTCTGCCCAAGAGGATGAAATCTGCGTCTCAAAATCGAGCGACTCCTGGTGCCTCTGATGATTTAGGCAATAGTTGTGGCATTGTTCAAATGAATACCCATCATCAGTCTCTGCAGAAGAGGAGTTCATTGTTAAATGGCCATTCGAATCAACCCAATTTCCAGAATGCTGGGAGGGTGAGCTTCCTCTAACATTCATATTCCCTGCACAGAGACGGTATCCAGGACTGCACCCCAGCCCAACAAACTGGCATCTGTCATGAATACCTAAGGAAAGGACTTTGCTAAAAACTCCAGCACTGGGATGGAAATCCACCACACAAGGGCAGTCTGGCCCTGGGATGTATGGGGAAGACCCCTTCCTGTTCCAACATGGCTGCTCACCAGTGCACAAACAACGTCCATAAAGACATGGATGAGTGAATTTGGGGTGGAGTCCTGACCTTAACCAGATAGAACACCTTTGGGATGAATTAGAGCAGAGACTGAGAGCCAGGCCTTCTCGTCCAACATCAGTGCCTAACCTCACAAATGTGCTTCTGAAAGAATGGTCAAACATTCCCATAGACACACATTCCTAAGCCTTGTGTACAGCCTTCCCAGAAGAGTTGAAGCTGGTATAGCTGCAAAGGGTGAGCCAACTCAATATTAAACCCTACGGGCTAAGGCTGTATTCACAGTCACACCTATGCATTTTTAGTGCTTTTTGCATTTTGAGGATTTGTACTACAGAACATGTTCCATAAGAAACCATGTTATACGTTCTGTAGTGCAAATCTGCAAAAAGCACTAAAAATGCATAGGTGTGAATCCAGCCTAAGACTGGGATGCCATTAAAATCCATGTGAATGTAAAGGCAGGCGTCCACTTTTGGTAATATAGTGTATCTTCATCCACCACCACAAATATGTCCAAAAAAAATGCAACAAAAGGAAAGCAATGTGATTACCCAGTCCCATAGATATGGTAAAACCATAAGACCCTGAAAAAATAGGATTTTTTGTACTCACCGTAAAATCCTTTTCTCTGAAGTCCATGGACGGACACAGCTCCTTAAATCTTGACAAGTGGGTTATGTTCCCTGTTTACAGGAGAGGACTAGGCAGAAACATGTTAAATAGTTAAATACATGTTACATTAACAGAGTTGAACAGCCCCGCCCAGGGGGCGGTCCCTCCAGACATAACCCTCCTCACTGCAGCTTGCAGCCTCAGTTCGTAACAAGCAGTACAAACCTAAAAAGGAGGGGTGGGAGCTGTGTCCGTCCATGGACTTCAGAGAAAAGGATTTTACGGTGAGTACAAAAAATCCTATTTTCTCTTATCGTCCATGGACGGACACAGCTCCTTAAATCTTGACAAGTGGGACGTCCCCAAGCAGTGTCAAAAAACGAGGGGTGGGAAATATATCAGTAAAAACAATTTTAACTTCACCCCAAAACAAGCAGAGCTCCTCAACGGAGGAGGTGCAACTTTAAACAGCCGCCGGCAAAAACTAGCGGCTGAAAAAAACATCATAAGATGCACTCACAGCAACCATGTAAATTCTGGAAAAAGCGTGAACGGACGAGCAAATCGCCGCCTCGCACACCTGTGAGACCGACGCATGATGTCGGGAAAAAAAAAAACCCAGGAAGCACCAATTGCCCTGGTCGAAAGTGCCGTGACCGGAAAGGGGGGCCCGCCCTTAGGAGCATAGGCCTGTATGACGGCCTGCCCGATCCACCGAGAAATGGTGGTCGACGAGACCGCCAGGCCCTTTTGTGGACCAGACACCGACACAAAAGAGAGTCAGAAGCTCCGAAATGGAGCCGTAGTAGGCTGGTATACCCGCAAAGCGCGTACCACGCCTAAAGTATGAAAGGCCGAAACCTCCTTCGGAAGAAGGGAAGGTCGCGGGCGCACCATCACCTAATCCTTATGGGGGATCAAGCATGGCGGCTTGCAAGACAAGACCGCCAACTCAGAAACCCCTCTAACAGAGGTAAAGGCCACTAAAGGGGCCACCTTCTGAGATAGTGTCAAGAGAAAATCTCTCTGATGTTTCCAAAAGGAAGGTTCCTGAAGAACCGAGAGCACCAGAGTCAAAACTCATGGGGGAAGAGATGGGCCAAGAGGGGAAAGTATATGACAAACCCCTTGCACACAAAAAAAGGGGACCCACCAGGGAACGGGCCGCAAAAAGGCCACTAAAAGAACACAGCCAAAGCTGAAATCTGCCCCCAAACGGTGCTTTAAGCAATTTTTAGATCCAATCCAAGCTTTAAAAACAGCAGGACCCTGGACATTGAAAGTACGCCCGTGGACGTCACTCCATCCCTTCGCACCAAGAGAGGTGCGACGGTAGATCCTCCGGAAGAAGACTACGGTGCCCTGTTGAGATGACCGAGTCAGACAGACCCTGGTCACCTAAAGTCTGGCTTCCAATAACCATGTTAAGCAAGTCAGTGACTGTACAACAGGAGGAAGTATGGGACCTTGAGACAGGAACCTCCTGCCCTGGCAATCGCCAGGGTGCCTCCGCTACCAGGCGCCCGATATCAGCGTACCAAGGACGCCGAGATTAATCTGGAGCGATTAGAATCATCGGGATCTCCTCAGCATCCACTCTGTGGAGCGGCCGAGGAAGCAACTACCATGGAGGAATGGCAAAAAATCACCGATACAGACAACACAGGGCCACCAGCGCGACTGACGCGTCTGTACAAGATCACTAGACCTGGCCACTAACTGACACCCTTGCGGCGGAGACAAGCTGCCAGGAGATCCATGCCATGTGAGGCTCACCTCCTGCAAGGGAGCCGAAACACCCCAAGCACAAAGACCAGTCGCCCTGGTCCAGCATCTGGCGACTCCAGTAGTCTGCCTGCCGGCATACCTGATGGTAGACTGAAGCCACGGCCGTGGCGTTGTCCGGCTGAAACCAGATTGGTCGACCACAAGGAGAAGCATAGCCTGATCGCCTAAAATAGTAGGACAATGAACAGTAGACAGCACCTGGTATTCCCAGGCGGTCTTCCACCAGGCACTAGCCAGGCCCGACCCTGGGTAGCTACCGAGACCAGACACATTCAAGGAGGTGTGGTCATAGGTCCACGCAAGTCCAGCGACTCAGGGCCGACTGGACCCCCCAGTTTTGTGAACCTCCAGGTTCACAACCCGTGAGCTGGCATTCGTCGTAAACACCGACCACTGGAAGGAAGGAACAACTTCCCGGACCGAAGAGTCGGGAATCTCTGTCACCAACTCAGAGAGACTCTGACTAGGTGGCGCACAGGAATCTAATGATTTCAGAGACAAGAGATTTTTACCACCTGGACAGTAGTTCCACTGGAAAACCAGGGTGTGGAACTGGGCATACAGTACCACCTTGAAGGAGGCTACCCACAGACCCTGAACCAGCAGGCGCCCGGAGAGAAGACCGATTGCGTGATGCCAATACCTTCTCCGCAGACTGAAGAGTCTGCAATTTCTCCAGGGGAAGAAGGACCTTGCCACTGAGGAGTCTGGATCAACACTAGATACTCCAACGCTGAGTCGGAACCTAGCATGCCCATAATTTGAACCCTGGGTCGCACACATGTAGGGCAGGCTTGCTGCCACTGAGCTACACTTTCTGGCCTAAACGTTTAACATCCACCCGAATCTTCGGAGGGTCTGAATGGGAATAACCCATCCACTAGGTCGGAGACAGAAGCTGCTCTCAGAAGAAAGTCGTCAAAGTAGCCAATGAGGCAAAGCCTCGCTGTCCCAACAAAATTCAAATAAGTGCGAGCTCCTAGCTGAAAACCCATGGTGCTGACGCCAGATCAAAAGGGAGGGCCACAGGCTGACAGAGACCCTTCTCTCATCACGAAGCACAGAAAAAAACACTGTGACATGTGCAAAACGGGACATGCATGTATGCGTCCCTGATGTCCGAGGACGTCAGGACATCCCCCGGATGAAGCGCAGCTACCACCGAACAAATGGATTCCATGCGGAACTACCCGACGTTCACAAAGGTATTTAGGGCCTGAGGCCCATAGAAAACCCCAAAACTCTCGTCCTGCAGGAAAGGTAAAATTACCTTGCAGCTTAGCAAATCCCACACTGCCCAAGGCAGACCGACGTGCCGAGAGGGGAAGACACAAGGACAGAACTTTGTTCTGTGGATAGGAGGAAACCCTATCTAGTACTCCGAAGAGACCACCTCGCAGACCCACTAGTCGGAGAGCAGGGAGGTTTCACTGAATTGTGAACCTGCAAGCCGCCCCTCCCACAGGGAGGGAAGGCTATATACATTGGCAGGATTTGGGTGCCGGCGTGATCGGCTTATGCACCCAGGGACAGATTAGTCCCCCAGCTGGGCCTTTGACGGCCTGGGAGGGTTGCCCCTAAATAATACACACACATAGTGTGTATGTATATTATGTAGGTGTATGCACACATGTCTTTGGAGGAAACCGGAGTACCCGGAGGAAACCCACACAGACACAGGGTGCAAGCTCCAGGCAGATTGGCGTCAGTGTGCAGATTGGCGTCAGTGTGCAGATTCGAACCAATGACTCTTTTGCTGCCAAGTAATGGAGTTAAGCACTACACCACCGTGTGCATAAAACCATTCTGAAACAGACGCCCTGGATAACAAGGGCGCAGCATTCAATGAAGCATCACAGACCTATATGAGGCCCTGGACCAGCTGGTCCGCTAGGCTAATAACCTCAGGAGAGAGTCGGTGCTCCTCCACTGTCTGGTGCAAAATGCTCACTCTGTGAGTTGTATACAGCACTAGGGGTCAGGACTACTCCAAGATGGCCGCCGAGCGTTCAGAACGCGGCCACAGGAAAAAGGCCAGCACAATGTAAGCTGCGCCATAGCGTGGCTACGACAAAATGGGCGCCAATGGGAGTTTTCAATGTAATTGAAAAATCTCCCAAAAAATAGCGCCAGCGACCACTGAGACCCCAGTGTAGTGGCCACAATAGGCCGCAAGCCAGACCCCAGCATGGTAAACATGGAACGGGTCAGTACTTCGGATCTTCTATCAGTCAGATCCATACAAGCGGGGGTTCCCGCCAGGCGGTGAGGGACTACAAAAGCCCTCAGTGGCTTTTCTCATTCCGCATCTCAGAAATTATCAAAGAAGGGCACAGAAGGAAAAAACCTACACAGCGGTCTGATTTGTGTGATCCAAAAAAGACCGAGCCCTCAGTGGAAACCCAGCTGCACTATGCAGCTTAGGAGAGTCCCTTGCAGCAGTAAAAAGCGCACCCATAAATGCCTTATTCTGCCTTTTTTTTTTTAACTAGGTACCTAGTCCATGGCTCCATAACAGAGCATTCCCCAGGGGATAACGGGGGAAGGGGGCACTCTTTTACCCCCGCCCGCAGTCCACCCCCACCCTGGCACAAACTGTGTCCAGGACTAACAATAAAAACTCTGTGGGAATCACAGGTGCTAACACCTGCTGCCACCACCAGCATGTGGGGAAGGACCCAGATACTGACTCCAATATTTACATATAGTGTGTATTATAATATGCACACCTGTCCATACAAATAGACAAAAGCTCCTAGAGCCCTATTCAGGGCCTCTCACCCACTTGCTGCGCTGACCAGGGGTAACCAGGGGACTCCCTCAGGAGGAGACTGCCCAGTGCTGTCTGTGAGAGGAAAAGAACCGTGAGGTAACTTTTGCAGGGACCTGTGTTTAAACAGAAAAAGCCTCATAGGGCTGTTTTATTTAAGGATAAGACACAGATACAGCATAAAAAGCAAAACCGTTACAGGTGTCACCAATCAGTCAGCGTCTGCTGAAGTATAATCATAAACATCTGTGCTCATCACAGGGCTTTTTACCTCACAGGAAAGCCCAATACAAAAAAGAAAAAACACAGGCCAGATAACACAGTCCCCTCAGGAAGGCCCCCTCCCCCCTGACAGCGGCAATGTTAGCAATGCAGCAAGGGAAAGGAGCAGGGAAGTAAGGGGAAGGGACCCCCGAACCCCAGGAATGCCCAGCTGTACCAACCCACCGAAGCAGGAGGGACTGTACTTACCCGTCCAAGCGAGGACTCGCTGACGCATTCCTGACAGAACTACAACCGAAATGGAGGTAGCTGTCGGCCCGGTCCACTGTGAGTGAGACAACACCACAGCCCAGTCATATGTGGACCTCGGAGCAAAGCTCACCGGCCACCCCAGGAGTCATGGGGTATGGCGTGGCAGACCAAGCCTCTTTGCAAAGGTGTGCCCACGCTTGCTGGTCGGACTGAGTAGACTACAAGGATCTATAATATCCAGCCTGTCTCTCAGCCAACAGTTGAAAGAAGATTCTTCAAGAAAAAGTAAAGTAAAATAAAATAAAACTTCTCCTCAGGGCGCTGGGCCCAAAGGGAGCCATACGTCCTTCTCCTTTGCTAGGCAGAACGAAACTGAGGCTGCAAGCTGCAGTGAGGAGGGTTATGTCTGGAGGGACCGCCCCCTGGGCGGGGCTGTTCAACTCTGTTAATGTAACATGTATTTAACTATTTAACATGTTTCTGCCTAGTCCTCTCCTGTAAACAGGGAACATAACCCACTTGTCAAGATTTAAGGAGCTGTGTCCGTCCATGGACGATAAGAGAAACATATATGCGTTTTGTCACGCTGACTTCCTCAGGGGGTCACAGGGAAACATTGCCACCTGCACTGGGTGTTCTTCACATGCATAAGATGTGCACCGATCATGTAGTTTCATGATGTCATTTGTTGCCCTGTACACACATCCTGGTAGAATCTTCACATTCTTGTGTCAGTAGTTTCTGTCGAAACATGGGGCATTTGGCAAGGCACAAGTTGATGCGTGACCTCAAAAAAAGAAATATGAGACTGATACTTCATGTGAGGAAACCACATCAATCTCAGTCAATCAAACAAGCAGGCAGACACAGAGAGCTGGGAGATGTGTTTCATCACATTAGCACTACCGCATTTGTGATGTAACAGAGGTAATGGCGAGACATGCACTGGACGCCACATGACCCTGAAAAGGAAATTGCCTTGTCCTTTTGGTGCACAGGGATAGGCTAGCTGCAGCAGAAAATGGACATAGGGGGATCGATCAGCTAGAACACCAAAAACTGTGTGTGTGGGGGGGGGGGGGCAGTGAGGGGGGCTGCAAGGGTAGATTTTGCCTAAATCCTGGAGTTGGGCTTTAACTATGTGCTGGTGATAAAAAGAATAATGTAGTAGGCTATGCAGCAGTAATGTATAATTAGGAAAAACCATGGATGCAAAGGAAAAAATTGAGTTTTATATTTACCAAGCGTTAATGAAGGTGCTATAAGATTTTCTCTGTGCTTATGTGGGAGTTAAATTAATATAGTGAATGTCACAGTATTCAATTTAACAAGCCGCTATGCTGACATCGCATAATGACTGTGGAGAAAAATCAATGTTATGACAGCATACATGAATAGATGGATTGATAATGTTAGAATGTATCCCGCCCCATGGGCTGTGTTGACATGTTCTTTCTGGTAGGGTATAACAAGAAAAGTGATGCTTATATCTTTCTACAATCTGTGATATACGTTAATTATTTGAGACTTTTTATAATATAAACAAATACCCAAATAACTGAATTAAAGGACCAAGTTTACATCCTTGCTCTATGCAAATTTCCAACCTATGAAAAGCATAACTGAGGTATCACATGTTTTGCCATTATTTACTTTAGACAAGAGAATGGACTTTTTGACCATACCGAGCACAATGGAGCACTTTACCCACTTTCTCTGCTTTAGCCCTGGTTCACACTGGTGCGATTTGACATGTCAAAACGCATGTCAAATTGGCGGCATTGGCACTGTCCTAATTGGTGCAACGCCGCATCTGCGGCGCTGCACCGATTTCAAAAAGTAGTTACTGGGCTGCGGGAATGAAGCAGTGCGATTTCACTCCCGCGTGATTACAGAGACATCTGTGCAGGTTTCTGCAATGTAAGGCACCGTTCGTCCGTTTATTACAAGTCCGTTTACGGACTTGTAATGCATCCCTATGGGTTTGCGTCCGTTAGCGGATGGAGCATCCACTAGCGTCCGCAACCGTCAGGATCCGGTTTTTCGGACGGAAGAAAACCCTATCTTTCTTCCGTCCAGCGGAACGGATCGGATGAAGACGGATAGACGTTCCGTCTTCATCCGATTCCCCATAGGGGAGAGCGGAAGAGAGACAGGGCGGTCTCTGCACAGTGTGCGGGGACCGCCCTATCCGCCGACAGCTCAGCGGGGATTACAGATGATCCCCGCTGAGCCGACGGACACACACGGAGCGGACACAAAAACGGTCCGCTCCGTGTGAAAGAGGCCTAAATCATGCCTAAATCATCGCAAAAAGTAGTACAGAAACGACTTTTTGAAATTGGTGTAGCACCGCAGATGCGGTGTTACACCGATTAGGATATAGCCATTGCCGGCAAATAACCTGAGCATAAGCACAAAGCATTTTTTAAGACACGGATTAGCTCACTGGGTCAACAGGTGAATGCAGTTAACATAGGCAGAACGGCTAGAATATTTTTAATGTTGCAGCATTTTACTTCCCCAGTCATTCACTACACAAGGTTATTAACAGGGCTGAGACATTCATTTAGAAGGTCCCGTAGATTAATATCTGTGCCATAGACGAGCGCAGGGTGTGTGCCAGGTGTGCCTGAGCACACCCCCAATCACTACGTGTAGTGCCAATTCCCCCTACCACCCGGGTTTCCCATGTTGGCATCAGTGCCCCATAGTGCTGCTGGCTTCCCTCCTCTCCCCCCGGCGGCTTCAGGAGATGTTTCAGGATGGAGAGAGAGGGTGGTTAATATGACATTTACCAGCGTCTTCCTTCCCTAAATTAAAACACAGTGAACAAACTCATGCTGTTCATTCATAATTGAAGCATAGTAAACAGTTTGTCAATGAACAGGAAGCTGCTTAGCACAGAGCACTTCCGATTCATTCACTGTCCGGTGCAGCTGAGGCTGCAGAGAAAGGCATGTGTGTTTGATCTTTGGGGTGCACACCCTATTGTGCACACCTATGATCTGTACTTTATCACAATTTTTAACAGGATAGAGGGTGTTAACAGTTAAAGCAAAAAGAAATCACGAAGATTAATAATAAAACAATGTGCATTGAAAATGTCATATACCATAGATTGCTAATGACAGACTGTCCAGCTCTTTTACTTGTGCTGATTAAATGAAAAGCACAACTCATAATTTATTCTTTAGGCTAGCAATCCACAGTCATGCCTGAGGGCAAAATCCAAAGCCAACCACTTTTACTTTGATTTTTTCCATTGCATAGTGTCAGGGAGCTCATTGTGCAAAAGCCTTCCCCGTTGAATGCTTAATGCTACCAATGTACACCTTTTATTGCTGTCCATCTTTTAAATATTTGAATACAATGTCACAGAAAAGTGAATAAAGAAACAGGAGGCTAATTGGCAAGCTGGCAAACGTAAAGCAGGTACAGGAGCAAAGTGAAAAAGGTTCCTCATTATTGCACCGACTTGCCAAGCTCATCATTACTAGACCACGGAGTGAGCCTTTAAATACAAGCATGCATACAGAAAGAAGCAACGAGTTGAGATGCCAACGATGGTTGGCAACACTATGCTCTGAACTGGAAAGGAAAGAGGATTTAGTTTTGCTTTCCTTCAAAGAGTTTTGTCTGGGAGTCATCCAATCCAAGGGTGTTTTTTTTTCACTTCACAAAACTACTGGCTTACAGCTCATTCATGTTATTTTACCATTCTTCCCAGTCTGCTGTTTTGGAGTGGCTGTGAAACGCGGCACAGCGTCCGATTTTCATGGGCTTCACTCTCCGGTGACCTCTAGCCTTGGGCTAACTGAGGGCCACTTTAGGGCAGTGCCAACTACTCCACCCCCTCAGCATACCAAACATGTTACGCAGACGGTGGAGATTACAAGCATAATGAAAGAAAAGCCTGTGGTAGAAGAAATAATAATAACAGCAGCAAACAAGCAGAGGAAAACATTAGCAAACAGAAGAAAGAATAAAAAAAAAAACTTGATCCAGCAGGAAACCAGCGACACAATGACAGGAAGAAAACAGTCTGCAGTCACAAGTCAGATAATCACCAGGAATGTATGGAGGGCAGCTCTCACTTCCATGCTGACTGTGTCCGCTGCATGGAAAAATAAAAGCAATAAGCAGAGGGATTTAGACCGTCATCACCACAGGTTTTCTGTCAGTTTTAGCAGGTCACATTGAAACACATATTTATCAGCTGTAAATACAGCACAAAGGATATGCACTATGCCTGTCTGTGTATGAATTTAAGGGTTATGTAAATAGAACCTATATAAGCCAACAGTGTCACTTGTATCTTTACGACCGCCTTGAGAAAAATAAAAAACAAGTTAGGAAACCTAAGAAATAAGAGCCGGTTCACACACAGGCGGCACGACTTTGGGGGCGACTCGGCAAGGCGATTGCAAAATTACGTCTGTATTGAAGTCAATGCAAGTCACCCCGAATCGCCCCCAAAGTCGTACAGGAACCTTTCTTTAAGTCGTAGCGACTTGTGTCGCTCCTATTAGAACGGTTCCATTGACTACTGCGGACCGCGACTTGTCAGGCGGCTGAATCGCTTTGCGAGTTCCTTTCTATAATTGGTTCTCACCTGCGGATTGTCAGTGCCAAATCACATGTCCTGGGTTAGAAGCAAATATATCTGAAGTGTGTTTTTTCTTATGCTAGCCATGATTAAGCACTGATTTGTAGTGTAAAAAGGTAGGATGTTAGTCCCATTTTCTGCTTGTTTTTGTAGTGCATTTTTCCATTTTTATATTAAAGACAACCTTATGGTTTTTTGGAGTGTCCATCCTTTTTTCCTCAAATAATTGCTTTGTGCATTGCCGGCACCCTTGATCTCCTGAACAGTTGCTGATTGTTCAACATACCCACCTGGAGCGGTTACTTCCCTTTTCCCTTCCAGCTTTTCATTGCCGTCTATGCCCTCATTAGTGAAAGTAAAAGAAAATCCCACAACTTGGGTTGACAAAGCAGAGGGGAAATCTGATTGGCTGATTTAGTGCCTCAGATTACATAGGAAACCCAGATGGGTAAAAAAAACTAGGAATGCAGACATTCTAAACTAGAGGCTTGGGCAGCTTCCAGTAGGGTTTTTATCATTTGTTATGCAATTGGTAACATTAATTCTGGTCAAATCCACTGTTTTGTAATTTTGCACTATATAATAGAGTTACTTGTAGGGCTACAATGCCTTTATCAGTATTGCACCGTCTAGAAGTAGCTTATAGTATGGTGTAGCAAAGCATCATTACTATGTACGCCACCTTCCTTTGCAGTAAGGGCATTTCCAAAATGGATTCCCCACGCCAATGACCGCCCAACACTCAGAACGAGATCTGATTTGTTGGCTGTAGAGTATATCTAGTGGTAAGTCAGTACGCCGCCCATGCCCCAGGACGATGTCACCTTTTGACAAAATGCGCAGCGAGGAGCGTCGTGCCGATGTCACCATGTTTGCGCAGGACCCAGAAGGGTGGGCTGCTACATCTGAGCTGGCCGACATCTTTGCATGTTTTTAACTACCTTTGTAAGTGCAATAGTTTTTTACATTAAAAACTCATTATGAAGATTTTACACATGGAAGCCTTATCTTTCTTTTCGTAGGGGGAACCTTATTTGATTGGGTCCTCCCTTGAGTGACAGGTGCTCTCCAACTTTGTTCCACTGGAAGAACAAAAGCCTTAGCTGGGTATGAGAGCCACAAGCGGGATAGACCTTCAGTAATAGGCGGTCACAAAGAGCTGGTAGGCCGCCAATTTATAAGGTGGAGGCTTTCCTTTGGAATTCACACACTATACTGGTGATTAGTAGTGCACTGTGGGATTGTTTCCTACATCACTGTGTGGAATTTTTGCTTGCAGGGTTGCTGTTCTTTTATATATTTTTCACGATTTTAGCGCAACTTTATCTTTGAAAATTGTAAAAAAAAAAAAAAACAAGATCAGTAAAACTTCTTATGCATGTGTCCATCTTTTAACGTTTCACTGCTCATTCTTGATATATGAATGGCTTCACACATTCTGTCAGGTCAATTCGCTAATGTTTATTGCATGTGATTTAAAATGTCAATTCACTACAGTTAAATGCCACAAATGCAGCAATTACCTGTGGTAAATATATGAAAACATTTGATAAATTAAAGTGAATTTACAAAAAAAATATATAAATTATATTTAACATACATCCTTACATTTCATATTCCAAAATTGATTATATTCATTATTTTCCTCAAGATTATACAAACAATACCCCATAATGACAATGAGAAGTTTTTTTTTTTTTTTTAAATCTTTGCAAATAAAAATTGCATGTACATAAGTATTCACAGCCTTTGCCACGACACTCAAAATTGAGCTTAGGTGCATCCTGTTTCCATTGATCATCCTTGACGTTTCTACAAATTGGAGTCCACCTGTAGTAAATAAGGTTGATTGGTCATGATTTGGAAAGGCACACACACACATGTCTATATAAGGTCTAAATCTCAGACTGGGGTGAAGATTCATGTTTCAACAGGACAATGACCCTAAGCACACAGCCAAGATAATAAAGGAGTGGCTATGAGACAACTCTGTGAATGTCCTTGAGTGGCTCAGCCAGAGGCCAGACTTAAACCCAATTGAACATCTCAGAAAATGGCTGTGCACTGATGCTCCCCATCCAACCTGATAGAGCTCGATTCTTCTGCAAAGAAGAATAGGAGAAACTTCCCAAAAAAAGGTGTTTCAAGCTTGTAGCATCATACTTAAATAAACTTGAGGCTATAATTGGTGCCAAAGGTGCTTAAACAAAGTATTGAGCAAAGGATGTGAATAATTATGTACATGACATTTTTTTCCGTTTTTATTTTTAATAAATTTGCAAAGATTTCAAAACAAAAAACGTTCACGTTGTCGTTATGGGTGTTTGTAGAAGTTGGAGGAAAATAATTAATTTAATCCATTTTAGAACAAGGCTTTAACATGTGGACAAAGTGAAGTGCTGTAAATACTTTCCGGATGCAAGGTATTATCTTAAAGAGGAAGTAAACCCCGATTAACTTTACTTTCTTTTTCCCCCCCTGCCAAGTAAAAGCATAACAGGCTAGTATGACATTGGCGCAAGCATATATGGTAAAAAAAATTTACATTTACAGTACCTACCGGTAAGCCTTATTATAGGCTTACCAGTAGGTACAAGTGGTGTAACAAGGTTTACAAATCACTTTAAAAAGTGTGGTGCATTCAATAGTTTCAATATGGTGAGTTGTTTGCATGCAAAGGTTTATGCCGGCCATACAGAGTGAATTTGCTTGGTTCCCCCATCACCATAGACAGTCCTGACAGGGGACTCCCTCCTGCCGGGCCATTGTCCCCCGCTGGGAGAAAACAGAGATTATTGCATGTGGCTATAGCAGCCGCTAACCATAATCACAAGAAAAACAGGCAGGCTGAATGTACCCAAGTTGATTGATCGATCAACTTGGTACATTCAGCCTGCCCACTAAGGGTTTTAATCTAGGATGGTTCCTGCAGACAAGATTCGAACCGTGTATGACCGGCCTAAGTTTTCAATGCAAGTTAATTCACAAAGTGTTTAGATGAGGTCATCACTCCTTAAAGTACTGGTAGTTTTTGACAAGCGATAACTGAATTAACGTGAGGTGTCCATTAAGAAAAAAAAAACATTGGATGTGGTGATAAAATATGAATTCATGAGGTAAAAAAATTGATGCATATATAATGCTTTCAGCTTTAAATGGCCGATTCATGTAAAAAATATAATAATGACAGCACACCACAGATTGTGGCAAGATTAGGGAACACTTAAAATAACTCCTACATCTTAGTAATTGGATTCTAAAGCAATGTTTCTTACACTATGGTTCAGGACTCAAATTAAGCTGTGGTGGGTTTGTGAATGGTGGCCTCATGACTGTTAAAGATACCCTAGTTTGCCCAAGTGAAATATAGCAATATGGTGACTGATATAGCACATTTCTAGGTTTTACATTTCGTCCTACTGCTATCCGAGATACAGCCTACAAACAATTGTTTCTCTAAATCTGTGAAACAATTAAACTAATATGACAGCACAAACACGTGGAGGACTAGCGTGCGTGTGTGGCAGGGGCGGAAGGAATTATACTGACAAGTTGAGTTGATCTCACGGCTAGTTGCACTAAAGCCAAAAGAAATGGTGAAGAGTGCTCACAATTTGTTCAATGCTCCTCTTTGTGGGTCTTTGTTAGCATTCTGATAAGGATTCTCTTATTAGGTCCTAATACTGTAAACTTTCTAATTGGAGAGCCAAATAGTTTAAAGTGATCCTTTCAATAAATGTATATTTTTTTTATAAATAAGCCTACAAAAGAAGCATATGAATTATACGAAAATTGAATGCTTGCAGCAGCTTGGGAGCAGAGAACGTTGTCGCTTTTCCTTACCCCTTACAAACAGTTTTTGGGAGGTTTTTGTAAAACTGACTACACAGTGACAGGGTCACTTTAGGAACCCCTGTTCTAAAGATTAAGCAGTTGAGGTAACTGAATCAGGCAACATAGAAACAGTTTTATGTATACATACCGCTGTCAAAATGCTACAAATAGTAGTAAATCCTTCAAAGCTGACAAGGAAAAATAATTAACATAAGTCTAATACCTGATGTGAAAATGTGTAGATTCATCAGTTAATGTGTCACTTATCACACAAACATAGCACAAATACTTGCTTTTCACCTCCCTGAATTGATATCAAACAAATAAAGCAAGCAACAAACAGTTGGCTGATGTGAGCGCTAGGCAAGGCATACTGTCACATATGAAACAATATTTGAACAGGAATAAAAAAAGGTACCCCAAAAGAATGTACCATTGCGGTGAATTACTACATCACTATGCTTTGCCTATAACTTCATTGCGTCATATACAGTGGCTAGACAACAAGGGAAAGCTATCAATGAACAGCTACTCTACCCAGTAGAAACCGCAAATGTACCATGAACAGGAAATCCATTGAATGCATCTACAGTAGATTTGCGTTCAAAGTAAAGTCTAATGCAGCCTGATTGCAGTGTGCTTCTTGCAATTGTTTTCAGAGTTTGCTCTGTGTAATGCAAGTTCCAGATGTCTCGCCAATCAAATTACATTTTTTAACCACTTAAGACACGGACCAAAATGCAGGTAAAGGACCTGGCCAGTTTTTGCAATTCGGCACTGCGTCAATTTAACTGACAATTGCGCGGTCGTGCGACAGGGCTCCCAAACAAAATTGGCGTCCTTTTTTCCCCACAAATAGAGCTTTCTTTTGGTGGTATTTGATCACCTCTGCGGTTTAAATTTTTTGCGCTATAAACAAAAATAGAGTGACAATTTTGAAAAAAATGCAATATTTTTTTCCTTTTTGCTATAATAAATATCCCCCAAACATATATAAAAACATTTTTTTTTCCTGGTAAAAAAAAAAAAAAAAATCGCAATAAGCGTTTATCGATTGGTTTGAGCAAAATTTATAGTGTTTACGAAATAGGGGATAATGGCAGCTATTTTTTTCGTGACCGCGACATAATGGCGGACACATTGGACGATTTTGACACATTTTTGGGACAATTGTCATTTTCACAGAAAAAAATGCATTGTTTACTGTGAAAATGACAATTGCAGTTTGGGAGTTAACCACTAGGGGGCGCTGAATGGGTTAAGTGTGACCTCATATGTGTTTCTAACTGTAGGGGGATGGGGCTGGACGTGTGACGTCATTGATCGTGCTTCCCTATATCAGGGAACACACGATTAATGACAGCGCCACAGTGAAGAACTGGGAAGCTGTGTTTACACACAGCTCTCCTCGTTCTTCAGCTCCGGGGACTGATCGCGGAACCCCAGCGGCGATCGGGTCCGCGGGTCCCGTGGCCGCGGTCATGGAGCTTCGGACCGGGTCGTAGACGCGCGCCCGCGACCCACGGCTGGGCACTTAAAGAGGACATACAGGTACGTGCTTGTGCCCAGCCGTGCCATTCTGCCGACGTATATGTGCAGGAGGCTGTCCTTAAGTGGTTAAAGTTTGAATATGATTGGTAACGTTGACATACCAGTACTGACACAATGTGCATTTATAATTTGTTCACAGTGGAGCCTGGAAAGCATTGCACCCCTAATCAATGGATCAGGGGTGTAGTACCAGACTCCTGCAGATAAGCTGCAGGGCTTGTGAATGAACTGTGAGGCCGCTCATCAGCGACCTTGCAGTCCATTCAGAACTACAAGCAGTCCGTTGCAATAGCTGATTGTAGTTTGTGCACTCATAGGAGCAAATGATACGGTCGTGTGGGCAGAGGGGTTTTCAAATTGTGACAGTGGGTGCAGTGAGAAGATCCCCCGCTTGCTGTTACAGGGAGGGGGAGAGGAGGAGAGGCTGCAGCTACTGGAACAGGTTATTTGTTTTACCCCAAGTAAAGGGTGAACATGTAACCTACTTTAAAAGGTGAACTTATTCTTTAACCACTTGCCGATCGGACCATAGCCAAATGACGGCTACAGTGCAGTCAGCTAATTCATTCTCATGAATCACGGTAAAGGGCCAATGACAGCGGGCCTTTACCACGTGATCGCTACATCCAATGATCACTTGTCAACAAACCGGCGCATGTCCGGTTCAGCTCTCTCCTCTCCTTGCACGCTGTACATACCAATCAGTACAGCATGAGAGGAGGTAAACTGCAGCAGCTCATCTGTGCCTCATTCATGGTCATGTATGCCACATCAGTGCTCATACGTGGCACATCAGTGCTCATTTATGACTCATCAATGCCACTACAGTGCTTAACAGTGCCCTACAGCTCCTCACAAAAGTGTAATACGTAGTCAGGAAATTTGATTTGTAATTTTATGTCCCTAGAGCAAAGCTGTATGTGGCGAGGCTGTGTAAAAGTCTCACATGTGGTATTGCCATACTCAGGAGTAGCAGAATGTATTTTGGGGTATAATTTTTGCTATGTACATGCTATGTGTTTGAAATACCTTAGAAACTTTATGTAAAAAATTATTTTCACATTTTCCAAAAACTTGTGGAAAAAATGACATGTTCATAAGACTCATAATGCCTCATAGAATATACGTTGGGGTGTTTGCTTTGCAAAACGGGGTCATTTTGTGGGCGTTTTTATTGTCCTGGTGTTCCAGGGCCTTCAAAAATTTAATAGGTTGTCAGGAAATGATATGCGCAATTTATGCCCCTAGAACGCCTGGAGGTGCTACTTGCATTTTGGGCCTCTCAATGTGGCCAGGCTGTGTAAAAGTCTCATACATGTAGTATCGACAATTTTGTGATTTTTTTTTTTTAAAGTCATTTTGCAAAGATTGATGGGGAAAAAAAAATGTAATCCTCAGAAAACTAAATACATACTTTCCAAAAAGGGGTCATTTGGGGGTATTTGTACTTTCCTGGCTTGTTAGTGTCTCAAGAAATTTGATTTCACAAAGACCAAATAATATACAGTTATTTGGATTATTTTTTACCAAACATATGTAGCAGTATACCTTGTTGGCCAAAGTGAATAAAGAAAAATTACTTATTTTGCAAAATGTTATAACTCAAATGAAGAAAAATGCATTATTGTAAAAAATGGTCGGTCTTTTTTCCATTTATAGAGCAAAAATTAAAAACCTAGTGGTGATTAAAAGAAGGCTCTATTTGTGTGAAAAAAAGGACAGAATTTTTGTATGGGTGAAGCACCGCTAAAAATAGCGACGCTTTACCGCCGCCTGCACCCCAGTGTGAAAGCGGCCTTAGCGAACCCAGCTATTAATACATTTTATATTTTAAATATAGCAATCGCTACTGCATGTAAAAAAAGTCCTATCATTTATCATTGCCTAAAACGTAAACTCACTTGGATCATGCTTAAAGAAAAAAATAGTCAGCGTACTGCAAGAGAAACCATTTTTTCTTTAATAAAGTGTGAACCCCTGGCTCTCATATCTGCAATTCCTGTCAGACTAGTGGAGGGTGCGTGGCTGGGCAGAGGTCGCCTCCTAGATGGGCGAGTTATTTACTCTTTCCTCTCCTATATCCTCTCTCTCTTCCAATCCTCTGACTTTGTTTATCCCCACTTTGCTTCTCCCCTCTTTTCTTTCTTACACGCTATTAAATTTCTATTGATAAATTTAAAGTCAAGGAGTATGGGGCTCACATTCTCATATTTCCTTATTCACTTTGCTTACCAACCATACCTTCCAAGGGGATATACAAGCAGGAATAGATGCCAGTTTAGATCCTCCAGCTCATTTTAGGTCAGTCATCTCCCCCCCACCTCTTTGTATGAAACCTTTATTTTGCTTGGGTTATACCAAGCTGCCCTACATTAACATAATCCTGAACTTATTGATAATTATTCTGCTAAACTATGTCTGCTAAAACATCAATGTGAGAGTTGTCAGTTATACTGTATATCTACCCCTTATGGGGTCTTGACCTTTTTTGCCACGTTTTCTTGAAACTAATAAAAATTAATAGAATGCTCTTTTTCTAATGTAAATCCTTTTTTAATTTAAATCTGGTCCGGTAATGTGGGGTGGTAATGCGTTCCAGCAGCTCCAGCTCCCCTGTGTAAGACAGCGCTTGACAATGACTGGTTTCCCAGAGCCAATGTCACCCATAGGCTCCCATAGTGTTCTCCCACCAGCAGCAGCCGCTCTGACACAGGACAGCCAAAACTGCTGGATCACATAACTGGACAGGATAAAAAAGGTATTTACTGCTGTTTATATACAGGCTTTAGATTTTTTTTTGGAGGGGTGGGGGTAGGGTGCAGAATTTCTTAGAATGGGAAAGGAAAGAGTAGCCGTTTAGGCTCCTTTCCTTATGGGACCACGGCATGGGCAGCAAGTTTAAAAGAAGTTTAGTGGAAATGAGCTTGGAGCGGTCAGGTTGAGATCAAAAGGGCATTAAAGGTCAGAAGGAAAGGTAAGATTATGGGTTTAATGGGTGAGTCAGGGATTGGTCAGTCGGATCAGCTGTTTCTAGAGGGTTCTAGAAGCCGGTAAGGATAGGGCAGTGGTTGATCAGCAGAGGTCAGGTGACTCGGTGGAAAATTCTGGAAGCCGGTTCTAGCCTATATAGGGCCCGGTTCCGTGCGGGCTTGTTGCCGGTGACCAAAAGGATTCCAGCAGGAGGAGCTCCCCACCTTACCCCCCCCCCCCCATGTCTCAGCCGATTCATGTGGTGGCTTCCTCGGGCAAGTCGCCTGAGGGGAGAATTAAGAAAGTTTCAAGTGGGATGATAAATCAGCTCGAGTCTCAGTGGCTGGGCTGAGGAGGGTTATGGAAAGTTAATTGGCTGAATTATATACATTTAGGAGTATGATATATTATTTTATGAGATATTATTTGAATAATTTATTAAAACCAATGAATCAGGCCATGGCCAAATTATTTTCCAAAATAAATAAATAAATATATATATTATTTTTTTTGGAAAATAATTTGGCCACGGCCTGATTCATTGGTTTTAATAAATTCTTCAAATAATATCTCAGAAAATAATATATCATACTCATAACTCATAAATGTATATAATTCAGCCAATTAACTTTCCATAACCCTCCTCAGCCCAGCCACTGAGACTCGAGCTGATTTATCATCCCACTTGAAACTTTATTAATTCTCCCCTCAGGCGACTTGCCCGAGGAAGCCACCACATGAATCGGCTGAGACATGGGGGGGGGGTAAGGTGGGGAGCTCCTCCTGCTGGAATCCTTTTGGTCACCGGCAATAGATTGTTGTATTTTATATTGATAATAAATATTTGGAAAGAAATTGTTGTTGGTTGATTTATTCCTCTGTGCATGTTTGGGTTTTTAATGCATAAGGCCTGTGGTCCCATAATGGTTATTAGCCTTAACATTCACGTTTAAGTACTTTAACCACTTGCCACCCGCCAATGACATATTGACGGCGGCAAAGTGGTTGTAGAATCCTGACTGGACGTCATATGACGTCCTCAGGATTCTGAGCACCCCCGGGGGCGCGCATCGCGGCGATCGTTGTTGCAGAGTGTCAGTCTGACACCCCGCAACACCGATCTCGGTAAAGAGTCTCTCACGGAGACTCTTTACCATGTGATCAGCCGTGTCCAACCACGGCTGATCACGATGTAAACAGGAAGAGCTGTTGATGGCTCTTCCTCACTCGCGTCTGACAGACGCGTGTAGTGGAGAGCCGATCGGCGGCTTTCCTGACAGGGGGGGTTCGCGCTGATTGTTTATCAGCGGAGCCCCCCCTCGGATCGCCACATAGACCACCAGGGAGTGCCCCCCTGGACCACCAGGGAAGGGCAAAAAAAAAGGGACCAAAAAAAGTCTGAAAAAAAAAAGTCTGGAAAAAAAAGATGCCAATCAGTGCCCACAAATGGGCACTGACTGGCAACATAAGTAAATCAGTGCCGCCCCACAGTGTCCATCAGTGCCGCCCCACAGTGTCCATCAGTGCCGCCCCACAGTGCCCACCTGTGCCACCCCACAGTGCCCATCTGTGCCACCCCACAGTGCCCACCTGTGCCACCCCACAGTGCCCATCTGTGCCACCCCACAGTGCCCATGAGTGCCGCCCATGAGTGCCGCCCATGAGTGCCCATGAGTGCCGCCCATGAGTGCCCATCAGTGCCGCCCATGAGTGCCCATCAGTGCCGCCCATGAGTGCCCATCAGTGCCGCCCATGAGTGCCCATCAGTGCCGCCCATGTGTGCCCATCAGTGCCGCCTGTGTGCCCATCAGTGCCGCCTATGTGTGCCCATCAGTGCCGCCTATGTGTGCCCATCAGTGCCGCCCATGTGTGCCCATCAGTGCCGCCTGTGTGCCCATCAGTGCCGCCTATGTGTGCCCATCAGTGCCGCCTATGTGTGCCCATCAGTGCCGCATACCAGCGCCGCTAATCAGTGCCACCTCATCTGTGCCCGTCAGTACTACCTCATCGATGTCCATCTCATCTGTGCCCATCAGTGCTGCCATATCAGTGCCCATAATTGAAAGAGAAAACGTACTTATTTACAAAAAAAATTACAGAAAAAAATAAAAACGTAATTTTCACAATTTTCAGTCTTTTTTTAGTTGTTGCGCAAAAAAATAAAAAAATCGCAGAGGTGATCAAATACCACCAAAAGAAAGCTCCATTTGTGGGGGAAAAAGGACGCCAATTTTGTTTGGGTACAGTGTAGCATGACCGCGCAATTGCCATTCAAAGTGTGACAGTGCTGAAAGCTGAAAATTGGCTTGGGCGGGAAGGTGCGTAAGTGCCCTGTATGGAAGTGGTTAAATGTTTAAATTGTTGCATGGCTTAAATAATAGACAAAAATAAAAACTATGAAAACAAACTATGAATGGCCATTTTTTAGGCACAAACATAAAAACCCCGAACAATGCTCTTTTTAAACGTTCAGAAGACAAAATTCTGTGTAACATACAGTAGCAGTATTGCAGAGATTGACTTCAATGGCAAAAGGTTTCCAATATGAATTTGACCAAGGCTCCTAAATAATTGTGACAGCTTGTCAAAATATCATTAGTTTGCTTTATTACACTTGTTTTCTCCAAGTATAATACAACTGGAAGATGAATGTATCTTTCTGAAGTATTTTGCATTCATGCATTTACCAACTTTATAGAAAATGGCAGTAACCATTTTCCCTTTTCCAGCTCTTCTGTTACTGTGATAATGTATTAGAAAATAAAGATTTTTGCATTAACAATGGACCTTTCTTTAAAAAATGATTCCACTGAACGCAAGCCAAAATCTGGCTAGTACAAACATGCAGCCCTGGCATGTTTAAAAAAGTAGTAAACCAACAAAGCCACATTTATACTAATGCTTTTAAAAAAAGTGGTTCACATTGACACCTTCAGCAGAAAGTTTGTTTTGAGCCAAATGCTTTATTACACGCACACAAACAATTAGACAAATGTTTGCTTAGCTTTGTGTCTAAAGAGGGTTTAGCATAAATCACCAAGCACCAGGTTTTAAAGTGAAACGTCAACTACAAAGTTGACATGCATATACAGTAGGTTTACTGTATGCCTTGCAATAGATTTAGAATTATGTTCGGTCAGTCTTGTGATTTACATACCTTCACCACATGCAAGCAGCTGCCTATATTTTCTATGTTTCTCCACACTGGAAAATCAACTGACATTATTAACCCTATCCAATGTGCAGAGAAGTAAATTAAAATAACGTAGGAAACAGTGAAGCTATTTTTCCTCTTCAGTCTTTCTTTGATTGGTAAAAAATGTACCTTAGGGTTTCTTATTTAGTCTTGGTAAACAGGGCTGCAATATATAAATCAAATCACTATAGGGTGGCATATAAATATTAAGGCTGAACTCTTGCCAATTGCACCGATCAATTAACACTTATGAAGTTTGTGCGGTGTGTGGTTACTGCTGCATTATAAAACACTTTTTTTTTTTAACTGAAGAGTTATTTATCTTAAACAGGAGATGTATTATCATACATAATTACATACAACAGAGAACATCATAACAGGTTGCAAGGCATGAAAGTCTAACAGCATATCATACATGTTTTTGATACATTAAATACTACAGACTGGTCATGGTGCAATAATAGATGGGTCTATGAGACGTTTTGGGTACCCAGTAGTTTCTTGAAGTTGTAAAATTTACTTTGTACAAATACATTAACATACATTAACTTCCCTAAATTCTGTGACACCCTATTCATTATGGCCTGCGAGTAGGTCCGAAACAACTAATAGATTATGAAAATAGTTGTCAACTATTTTCATAATCGATTAATCGGCCAGCCGATTAGTTTGCCTGCATACAGAATGCATTATTTGCTTACATATCAGGAAATACAGTGCAGTACAGATACTGCTCAGTACACCCTCCATAAATGCAAGTACCTGGACTTTTGAATTTGTGAGGAGCAATGCCTCCTGGGACATGTAGTCCTGGGGAGGAAGTGAGTGGTTCTATAATCAGACGTTTTTTTTTTTTACCTTGCTATAGGCGCACGCTATATTACACTTTGCAGCTTGTTATTGGGGCACTCTGAAGGCAGGAGGAGCCAGAAGCATTAGTGGGGGACCCCAGAATGGGAGAATCAGGGCTGCTCTGTGTAAAACTATTACACAGAGCATGCAAGTATAACATATTTGTTTAGAAAAAAAAACACACTCTTTGCCGGGAAGATCAGTATCTGAACCCAGAGAAGGTGGAGGCCGATAGACTGGAGGTAATATAAAGCATTACAATTACATTTAAAGTAAACTTTCACCAGTATTGTGCATTATATTTAGAATGATCGTATCCATAAAAATAAAAAATAAATCGGCTTTTATTACCAATTTAACCACTTCCCTACAGGGCCAATTCTGGCACTTCTCTCCTTGATGTAAAAATCATAATTTGTTTTGCTAGAAAATTATTCAGAACCCCCAAACACACACACACATGTATATATATATATATATATATATATATATATATATATATATATATATATATATTTAGCATACACCATAGGGAATAAAGTGATGGTCATTGCAACTTTATCTCGCACGGTATGTGCACAATAATTTTTTCAAACGCCATTTTTTTGGGGGGAAAAAATAACAAAATCCGTAAAGTTATCCCAATTTTTTTGTATAAGGTGAAAGATGATGTTACAGCGAGTAAATAGATAGCCAACTTGTCAAGCTTTAAAATTGCGCACACTCATGGAATGGTGCAAAATTTCGGTACGTAAAAATCTCCATATGCTTTAAATTGTTTTACAGGTTACCAGTTTAGAGTTACAGAGGTCAAGTGCTAGAATTGTTGCACACGCTCCAACGCACGCGGCAACACCTCACATGTGTGGTTTGAACACCATTTACCTATGTGGGCGGGACTTGGGTGTGTGTTCGCTTCTGAGCACGAGCTATCGGGGACAGGGGCGTTTTATTTTATTTTTTACTTAATTTTGATTAAATTTGATCACTTTTATTCCTATTACAAGGAATGTAAACATCCCTTGTAAGAGAAGATAAGATATGTTAGCTGGTGTGGGTTAACAACCACTTGTCAATCTTGATATAAGCTGAGTGATGTGCAAACTGCCTAGGCACTCAGCACGTTGTCCTGTGGGCAGGAACATATACCTTTATTTTCACATCCTTCAGCCACAGGGACACTTGTTATTATGGTGCAGAGGGAATAAGAAAATTTAGCTGCAGTTATGAGAGCAGCAGGAGCAGGGGGGGGGGGGCTGGTAACGGCAGGCAGACAGGCAGGGAGAGGAGAGGAGGACAGAGCACACAGGAGAGCAGAGAGCAGGCTGCGGTTGATGGAATCCTGTTAACAGACCACGGTGTCAGGGCTCAGAAGCCCTAATTATCGTGGTCAGTTTGCAGAGGGGAGGGTATAGCCTGGCAGGTATTTTTTTTCGGTGTTACAGGGGGCCAAAAGACACGGCACAAGCACTGTGCTGTATAACATGCTCCAAGGGAACAGGATCAGTTTTTTTTCTTGTTTGTCTCTTTTTTTTTGGGGGGGGGGGGGGGGGTTAACAAATGTTTTAAATGTAATCACTTTATTGCTTGGACACGTTTAACATAATATAGTGTTTATATCTGCAATCAATTTACTTCATGCATGCTGATATACTGAACAGTGTGTAACAGATAGGGCTCGTAGAAACCAAAAAAAAACAAAAAACGTGCAGACGAGATAACATGGTAGCTGGGAGGTAACTAAATTGCTACAGTGAAGCAGAAAGATCAGAAAGGGTCTTGTAAGTGAAACAATACTACCAGAGCTATTAGGAACTAGCTGGCTATATCATTATTTAAAAGAAAAAACTATGAGCCTAAAAGAGGCAAGGTGTGTGTGAATGGAAAACTCTTTCAAGTCTAATCATCTCCTTTGTCACTCAGACCACAGTCAGAGACTAGTGAGAGCTACTGAATCATTATGTAAATTTGGCAAAGTACTTCCGACAGCACTTTCCTCCCCCTCTTCTGCTACGGGATTTGCACATGAAAGAGGAGAGATGAACAAATACACACAGGTGCTAAAATCACCAACAAGTCACAGCTTTTGTTCCTGTCAGCAGGATACCTTGCAGGTGTTTCGCTCTGTCTAGACAATTGCTGCTTTTATTTCCCAGTTTTAGCCTAATGTACCATTTCCAGCACACAGAGCTTGAACTTTAAGAACAAGATGACTAGATGGCTCTGTAAAGACTATCTACGTAGAGAACTCTTTTTGATATTTTCTTCATAACTCCCCAAATTTTTTGAAGCATTCAGAAGCATTTTTTTTTCATTTCTATGAAACACAATATCTGCAATATTATTAAAACTGTGATTTTAAGCATGAGTGGCATTTTTTGACAACTACCCTAATATTCTTTAAATTGGATTGTGTGATGGATCATGTGAAGTCTCTTGCACATATGGACAGATTGAATGCACCTACTGTGGCCCCTTTTCCCCTGAGGTAGACAGGGAAAGTGCAGATACACTGGTAGTTGCTGGATTCTGGAAGAAAAGTACTAACCAGATTCCACAAACTTATTTTATATCTTGCCATGTACTATAGTTTAAAGTGTGTACTCCCTAGGGTAATTAGTCTTCTATCTTCAGTAAGGCAGCTCAAACTACAGGACTGTCTCTAGTAATTGGCTCAAACCCTGCAGTGCGCAATTCTTTTCTGCTCCTAGTACTTAAAGATATAGGCTTTGTTTTACAAAAAATGGACAAAAAAGAAATGCATGCATCCATGTTAATAAAAAAATGTACATTTCATTTTTGCAAAAAAGCCTATAGAATATTGAAACTGTGATCAGTGCATAAAATCTTGCTTTGTTTATATTGCAGACCCTGATCTGTATGGAAGTGTAAATATACCATTATGGGACTGTAAACATACTGCAAGTGCAACCAAACTCCTGATGATACAATTGGAATTCCAATGCATTGGTGGCAGATAGAACTTGTAGTCTTCCCATTCACAGATCCCTGTGAATGATCTGTGAATGGATGGTGGTATGGGTGGAACCATGCATAATAGCAGTGCCAAATTCAAACTTGAACAGGACACTCAAAGTTTGTAGAATAAAATGGTGGCAGTTGCTATTTTTCAAGTCACATAACTGCATATTTTCAGGAATAAAATGCACTTAAATAGTCAAACAGAGCATAATACCCATTTTTTTGAAAATGACAAAATATGGAGCTGTGACATTTAAATAGATATCAAACAGGGCCGTCTTTAAAGTTGACTGGACCCTGGGAAAAAATAACTCTTGGGGCCCCCCCCCCATGCAATTTTGCTCTCCACCTGCTTTTAGAAATACAATAAATATCAGCTAGACTTAAAATCAGTTTACTGTATCAGATCAGGCAGTGATTGCGATTGGCTGTCAGAGGTTACAGTATAGCATTACGGCTCACTGATTAGTTGCTAGCACATGATTTCTTCTTGTTGATTGGTTGCTAGAGATTGCTGTATAGTAATACTGCTCACTGATTGGTTGCTAGAGGTTACAGCACATGATTTCTTCTTGTTGATTGGTTGCTAGAGATTACTGTACAGTAAAATACTGTTCACTGATTGGTTGCTAGAGGTTACAGCACATCATCTCTTCACTGCAGAGGGGCATTATATACATATGAATGCCGCCTATATTTACAGATGAATGCTGCCGGCCTTCAGCTATTTACATATGAATGCTCATATGAATGGCTGGATGCTCACATGAATGGCTGGAATGAACATGTAAACACAGGGTCTGCAGGTCAGTCATCTATACACAACAATAGGGCAGAGTTGTTGCTTTTTTAGTATCAATCTGGATCCCTGAATGAACAAGAGAACTTTTTGGAAACCGATATACTCGCATGTATTATATGTTGCCAAACTCTTCCCCAAGCCCTCAGACTGTATTTTTTTTTACAAAACATCTTCAGATTTTACCTTTGACGGCATTCATAAAATTGGTGTTATCAAAAATGGTATTCCTAGCAGCAGCGAGAGTTGTGGTTTACACAGCCATTTTTCATAGATATTCCCCAGAAAATTTGTACTTCTCTTCCATCCACATTCTGTATGATTTGGATCTACAGTGGGGCAAGTTCTCCCACTTAAAAAGATGAGGCCTGTAATTGTCATCATAGGTATACCTAAACTATGAGAGACAAAATGTGGAAAGAAAAAAACTCACACTGTCAGATTTGGAAAGAATTTATTTGCAAATTATGGTGGAAAATAAGTATTTGGTCAATATCAAATGTTACATAGTTACATAGTTACATAGTTAGTCAGGTTGAAAAAAGACACAAGTCCATCCAGTTCAACCACAAAAAACAAAATAAAAAAACACAGTAAAATCCTATACACCCAACTTCATACCCACAGTTGATCCAGAGGAAGGCAAAAAACCCCAGCGGAGCATGATCCAATTTGCTACAGCAGGGGAAAAAATTCCTTCCTGATCCCCCGAGAGGCAATCGGATTTACCCTGGATCAACTTTACCTACAAATCTTAGTACTCAGTTATATTCTGTACATTTAGGAAAGAATCCAGACCTTTCTTAAAGCAATCTACTGATCTGGCCAGAACCACCTCTGGAGGGAGTCTGTTCCACATTTTCACAGCTCTTACTGTGAAAAAAACCTTTCCGTATTTGGAGGTGAAATCTCTTTTCCTCTAGACGTAAAGAGTGCCCCCTTGTCCTCAGTGATGACCGTAAAGTGAATAACTCAACACCAAGTTCACTGTATGGACCTCTTATATATTTGTACATGTTGATCATATCCCCCCTAATTCTCCTCTTCTCAAGAGTGAATAGATTTAGTTCTTCTAATCTTTCCTCATAGCTGAGCTCCTCCATGCCTCTTATCAGTTTGGTTGCTCTTCTCTGCACTTTCTCCAGTTCTCCTATATCCTTTTTGAGAACTGGTGCCCAAAACTGAACTGCATATTCCAGATGAGGTCTTACTAATGATTTGTACAGGGGCAAAATTATATCTCTGTCTCTGGAGTCCATACCTCTCTTAATACAAGAAAGGACTTTGCTCGCTTTGGAAACCGCAGCTTGGCATTGCATGCCATTATTGAGCTTATGATCAACTAAAACCCCCAGATCTTTCTCCACTACAGACCCCCCCAGTTGTACTCCCCCTAGTATGTATGATGCATGCATATTCTTAGCCCCCAAGTGCATAACTTTACATTTATCTACATTAAACCTCATCTGCCACTTAGTCGCCCAATCAGACAGAGCATTGAGGTCGGCTTGTAAATTGGAGACATCCTGTAAGGACGTTATTCCACTGCATAGCTTGGTGTCATCTGCAAAGACAGAAATGTTACTTTTGATCTCAGACCCAATATCATTTATAAATATATTGAAAAGTAAGGGTCCCAGCACTGAACCTTGGGGTACACCACTGATAACATTGGACCATTCAGAGTAAGAATCATTAACCACGACTCTCTGAATTCTGGCTTTCAGCCAGTTTTCTATCCATTTACAAACTGATATATCCAATCCTGTAGACCTTACCTTACACATGAGCTGTGTGTGCGGAACTGTATCGAACGCTTTTGCAAAATCCAAATATATCACGTCCACAGCCACGCCTCTGTCCAGGGTTTTACTTACCTCTTCATAAAAGGAAATCAGGTTTGTCTGACAACTTCTGTCTTTCATGAATCCATGTTGACTGCTGCTTAAATAGTTTTTTTCCAGCAAGAACTCATCCATGTGGTCTTTTATTAAACGTTCCAGTATCTTCCCAACTATAGAAGTTAAACTAACAGGTCTATAGTTACTTGGTAAAGACTTTGTTCCCTTTTTAAATATGGGCACCACATTGGCCCTGCGCCAATCCAGTGGTACTATTCCTGTCTTTAATGAGTCCCTAAATATTAGATACAGTGGCTTTGAAATGACAGAGCTCAACTCACCTAGGATCCGTGGGTGGATGCCATCAGGTCCAGGTGCTTTATCCACCTTTATTCTGTCTAAATATTTCTGGACCATATCACTTTTGAGCCATTGTGGATTTGGGGCTGTGTCACTCCCACCCCCATTTTGGACATGAGCTCCCCCATGCTCCATTGTATACACAGAGCTGAAGAAAACATTTAATAAATTTGCCTTCTCTTTGTCCCCAGTCACCCACTCTAGATTATTTCATATGTTCATCTCAATGCTTTGTTATCTATCCTTTGTTGGCAATGACAGAGGTCAAACATGTTATGCAAGTCTTCACAAGGTTGTCACACACTGTTGCTTATATGTTGGCCCATTCTTCCATGCAGAGCAGTGATGTTTTGGGGCCATCTTCGGGCAACACAGACTTTCAACTCCCTCCAAAGGTTTTCTATGGGGTTGAGATCTGGAGACTGGCTAGGCCACTCCAGGACCTTGAAAGGAGTCTTATGAAGCCAATCCTTTGTTGCCCGGGCGGTGTGTTTGGGATCATTGTCATGCTGAAAGACCCAGCCACGTTTCATCTTTGCTGATGGGAGGTGGTTTGCACTCAAAATCTCACGATACATGGCCCCATTCTTTCATGTACACAGATCAGTCGTCCTGTTCCCTTTGCAGAGAAATGGCCCCAAAGCATGATGTTGCCACCCCCATGCTTCACAGTAGGTATGGTGTTCTTTGGTTGCAACTCAGCATTCTCTCTCCCCCAAACACGACAAGTTGTGTTTCTACCAAACAGTTCTACTTTGGTTTCATCTGACCATATGACATTCTCCCAATCCTCTTCTGGATCATCCAAATGCTCTCTAGCAAACGTCAGATGGGCCCAGACATGTACTGGCTTAAGCAGGGGGACACGTCTGGCACTGCAGGATCCGAGTCCCTGGTGGCGTAGTGGGTTACCGATGGTAGCCTTTGTTACGTTGGTCCCAGCTCTCTGCAGGTCATTCACTAGGTCCCCCCGTGTGGTTCTGGGATTTTTTGCTCACCGTTCTTGTGATCACTTTGACCCCACGGGGTGCGATCTTGCGTGGAGCACCAGATCTAGAGATCATCAGTGGTCTTGTATGTCTTCCATTTTTTAATTATTGCTCCCACAGTTGATTTATTCATACCAAGCTGCTTGCCTTGTGCAGATTCAGTCTTCCCAGCCTGGTGCAGGTCTACAATTTTGTTTCTGGTGTCCTTCGACAGCTCTTTGGTCTTCACCATAGTGGAGTTTGAAGTGTGACTGTTTGAGGTTGTGGACAGGTGCCTTTTATACTGATAACAAGTTCAAACAGGTGCCATTAAAAAAAGAAGACACAGGTCTGTGAGAGCCAGAAATCTTGCTTGTTTGTAGGTGACCAAAAAATTATTTTCCACCATAATTTTCAAATAAATTCTTTCCAAATCAGACAATGTGATTGTCAGGATTTGTTTCCACATTTTGGCTCTCATAGTTGAGGTATACCTATGATTACAATTACAGCCTCTCTCATATTTTTAAGTGGGAAAACTTGCACAATTGGTGGCTGACTAAATACTTTTTTGCCCCACTGTATATCTAAGAATTTAACATTAGGGACTTGGGCCACTTTCACACTAGGGCAGTGGGGGCGTCGGCGGTAAAGCACCGCTATTTTTAGCGGTGCTTTACCATCAATTTTGTGGCGCTATTCGGCCGCTAGCGGTGCGCTTTTAGCCCCGCTATCGGCCGAGAAAGGGTTAGAACCACAGAGGCGCTTTGCCAACGGTTTAGCCCCAGTGCCCATTAATATCAATGGGCAGGAGCGGTATACACACACCGCACCTTCACCGCTCCAAAGATGCTGCTAGCAGGACTTTACCATCCTGCTAGCACACCGCTCCAGTGTGAAAGCCCTCAGGGCTTTCACACTGGAGAGACAGCAGAGGCTGTTTCAGGGCACTTTGCAGGCTTCGTTTCAGGGCGCTTTGCAGGCTTCGTTTCAGGGCGATTTGCAGGTGCTATTTTTAGCGTTATAGGGCCTGCAAAGCGCCCCAGTGTGAAAGGAGTCTTAAGAATATTTTTAATCTCTAAAACGGACTATTTTTTATGAAAATTGTATTGGTAGTCCCAAAATACCAATTCATTTACAAATATATATATTATACAAAACCCTAAACACCAACCCCCTCAAAAAAACAAAACTAAAAAAAAAAACTTGCAAGTATAATATCATTTTATACAATCACACATAATAAAAAGGACTTTTGATAACTTAGTTTAGAAAAACTAGCTATAAGCCTGACCACAATTGGAATCCGACTATTGGACACAACAATAATTTTACTTCATTATTTACAAATGAGGGACATTGAAAGGTCACTTGGAGCTGCTCCAAATACTGCTGGAGTTTTACACTCTTTGGTTGCACACCCTTAAATACAGAAGATATACTGGTAAATGGACTACATACATCAAAAAGTAGGTTGACAACAATGAGGTAAAATCTGGTGTTCATTAGCTACTAGTGTGCATATTGTTTTAACAAAATACATGTTTTGTATTAACAGTGTAGTGTTTACATTTCTTCCTTCGTGTCTAAAATACATGTAGCAAAAGCGTATGCAAAAAACAAATACTGTATATACTCGAGTATAAGCCAACCTGAATATAAGCCGAGGCACCTAATTTTACCACAAAAAAACTGGAAAAACGTATTGACTCGAGTATAAGCCTAGGCCCTAGGGTGTCCATCTGCATGCCTAACTGTGCCCATGACTAGACTGACGTTTAACAAGGGAGTCTATGGAAGGGGTGCCCGCTTTGAAAAATCGGTGCTCCCCGGCCAATAAACTTTGCACACTTGTAGAGGAAAAGTGGGGCTACATGTGTGCTAAGTTTGGGATTCAGAGGACCTATGGCTGGCCGGTACCAGGTCCGGGAGATCAGGCACAAAAAAGGTGACTCGAGTACAAGCAGAGGGGGGCATTTTCAGCACAAAAAAAATTGCTGAAAAACTCGCCTTATACTCAAGTATATACCGTACTTTATTCAGATATTTTCAAAAGATGCTAAAAGGTCCATAGAAAAACTGTTGGAAGAAGATTTTCACCGCTCCAGGTGAGCCCTATAGACAATCAGGGACGGTCGGATTACCAAGGTGCTGGCAATGCACGTAGCAGTAGCAATAGGAGGAAGGAGATGGACAGCCGCACTCCGAAATAACTTTTCAAAAAAGTTGTCTTTTATTTTCAAGCAGGAACATGCATAATCACCACAAACATAAACCAGGACAGCCGACTAGTTTCGCACTCTTGCTAGTGCTTAATCATGGCGTGATTAAGCACTAGCAAGAGTGCGAAACTAGTCGGCTGTCCTGGTTTATGGTTGTGGTGATTATGCATGTTTCTGCTTGAAAATAAAAGACAACTTTTTTGAAAAGTTATTTCGGAGTGCGGCTGTCCATCTCCTTCCTCCTATTGCTACATAGAAAAACTGTTGCTTGAGGATAGATATACTGACCTACAACTATTTACTAGTTTATATGGCTATGCCAAGAAGCAATCAACTTTTCTTTCTTTTTTTCTTGGTAAAGCTCCTTTTCCGTGTAAGCCATTGATAGTTCACATTTATCACGGAATCACACTCACATAACCAATTATATTTATAAACGTACGGTGAGCTTGCTAATTGCACTCAAGAAAATAAATCAGTAACAAGCGTGATATTCAAAGCCAATTTATGGACTGGAGAAATAATTAATCTTCCAGCATCTTCACACAAGGAAGCTAGCTCCAACCTAATTTAAATCACTGTTCACATTTGGAGTATTACCAGAGGGATGCATGTTCATTTTGAGCTTAATATTTCCCACAGCAGAATGAAGACGGCTGGGTAGAAGATAAACATGTTTGCATGAGTCTAGCAATAAATGATCTGGTATGGATTGTGGAAGGAACATTTGCTGGTTGAATCTAAGGACACACTAAAGATGCAGTCTGTCTTCATAGACACCCTTACAGCCAATTATAGAGAAATAAAACAGGTGATGTAGCCAAAAACAGGAAGAATTATTCAATCATTTAGTGAGATGGTAATAAAAGACATGCTTCACTACTCCTTTGGCCAAGACCCTGAGCTGAAATTGCCCATTTTACATCTGATAATTTGATAAGTAGCAGATGTATACATGTGAAGAAATAGCTGTGACATTACATATACGCTGTCAATGAGTATATTATTTTACATATCAAACAGTGAACTGGTAAATTACTATACAACATAAATATACACAGTTGATTTAGAAATACTTACTATTTTTCCCTCAGTATTTATTGGCCAAATACTATTGAATGAAAGCGTATACTCAAGTGACACTTATGTAATATAGGCTTCCAGACTAAATAAGCAAAATAAACATATCATAAACACATCTACCATAAATAAGGAAAAGCAACCAGGTAAATGGCTGGCTTCTGATCCCTATACCAATGCGTTCTTTATATGGCCTTCTTGTTTAATGCAATACCATTAGGCCTTGGTGGTTTTAAATAAATTACTTTTTATCATACATCATTGCATCCCATAGGGGGAGTGGAAACGTGTCCAGTTATCACTTGGTGTAGAATTACTCAATTGACTGTTTATCACAAATTATTAATCTTATAATTTCATCCAGATTTGGATCTATTTTTTATGGACTGTTTATGGATTATGCACTTTCATTCACTGGGTGTTTGTTTATAGGTATTTTTTGTAATTTTTAATTTTCAATGTTTTATTCACATATGTGGTGTTTTCTTAGCGCCACTATTTACCTGGTTGCTTTTCCTTATTTATGGTAGATGTGTTAATGCTAATTATTTTTTTAGTTGGCAGCTATATTTAAAATTTTACTATAAATTAACGTATATTCCTTGGCGCCTGGGGAAGTGTGTCATTTTGTAAATTTAAGATCTTTTTTTAGTTTTAATATAAATATATCCCGAAATTATATTGAATTCTAAACATACCAATAATCCCAATACATTATGTGTTTTAACAATTACATTTAGAACATCTCATTTTCCCATGTCTATGTATACAGATCTTTCAGTAAGCCCCTTACATAGTAAATGGATAAAACAAGCTGTTCCAATTCCTTAAAGCGGAGGTTCCGCGGTCATTATTGTTTTTTTTTTCAATTCAATTATTTTCCCCATTGCAGATAAATACTCACTGTTTTGGTTTTCAAAATCATCCACTGACCGTTTTCTTTATAAAGAATACCTTATATAATTGGCGTAAGGCAGTTTCCATTTTGCTTCTGGGCATGTGAAGCCCACAAGCATTCATTTCCTTGATACGGTGAATTGTGTTTACTCTGAGCAGCGCTGTGAACTTCCGGGTTTGCCATCACAAGGTGCGGCGTCATCGAAAGTCCCCGCCCCGTTGTGATGGCAACCACAACGGTGCGTGCGTTCCCCTTGTCTCAATGTGCAAATACACTTAGCTCCCATGAGAGGGGAAAGCAGGGTGCACGCCTACTCCAGTGGGAGCGAGAGGCAGGAAGTAGCAATGAAAAGGAAAATAACTAGGTATAAGCAAAACCATGTACAGTGTAATGGTGAACAATGCCAAATCAGAATATGCAAAAGACTATCATAATGGTGCAG
Source organism: Rana temporaria (assembly GCF_905171775.1). Classification (NCBI taxonomy): domain Eukaryota; kingdom Metazoa; phylum Chordata; class Amphibia; order Anura; family Ranidae; genus Rana; species Rana temporaria. The sequence continues at coordinate 344,444,793 of NC_053492.1, forward strand.
TAATCATAAAATTTCCACACGAAGCGCAGGGTCCAAATATGTGTTCCACCAACTCCTTACACATCAGCATGGTCTTCGTGTTTCAGGAAAAAGGTAACACCACATGAGTGTTGCCTGGCCATTTAAGAGCACTCCTACTGTGATCCACTACAAACTCAAAAGTACATGGATGATCCAGGCAGGGCACATAGAAGGGAATGAATATACTGGATAGTGTAATAATATTAAAACCAACAATTTAAAAGCAAAAGCGGATACTCACAAAAGTAATTAAAAATTACATAAATAAAAACGCACAACATAAAAGCACAATTCTTAAGCTGGTGTGTGTAATTGTGTCACAACCAAGCCCTGCCTCAATGCATATCATCACACACTTGGGGAGCTTAGGGTGAACAAGTGCTTAGCAATATTTATATACAGCTGTTTTTAATAAAATTAGTGAATCCAGAAATTGGACCTATTTGTCAAAAAAAAAGAAAAACACAACAACATGCCTAGCTCTGCGTCCTGCCAAACTACAAGCCTTCATATTGGTAATTTAATCCAACATGTGGGCCACTGACCAAAAGGCGGGGTTGGCGCGAAGGCAACTTTTATATGAAAAGGCGAGACTTGCGCAAGATGTCTTCAATCACTGTATCTATGGATTATATTGACATAATGGGCCAGATTCAGGTAGAATAGCGGTGGCATAACGTATCACATTTACGTTACACCACCACAAGTTTTACGGGCAACTGCTTGATTCACAAAGCACTTCCCTGTAAAGTTGCGGCGGCGTAGCGTAAATCCCTCCGGCGCAAACCCGCCTAATTCAAATGGGGCGTGGATCATTTAAATTAGGCGCGTTCCCGCGCCGAACGTACTGCACATGCTCCGTTTTGAAATTTCCCGCCGTGCTTTGCGCGAAATGACGTTGCACCAACGTAATTTTTTTAACGTCGACGTGAGTTACGTCCTTTCCTATTCACGGACGACTTACGCAAAAAAAAAAAAAAATTGACGCGGGAACGACGGCCATACTTTAACATGGCAAGTCTAAAGATAGGCCAAGAAATAGCAGCTTTAACTATACGCCGGGAAAAGCCGACTAGCGACGTCGTAAGAGAATGCGACGGCTGTGCGTACCTTCGTGAATCACCGTAAAAAGCTTATTAGCATACCCAACGCGGAAAACGACGCGAACTCCACCCACCGGGTGCAGAAGTATTACACCTACGATTCGAAGGCGTACGAAGCCGTACGCCTGTCGAATCGAAGCCAAAAGCCGTTGTATCTTGGTTTGAGGATTCAAACTAAAGATACAACGCGGCAAATTTGAAAATACGCCGGTGTATCAGTAGAAATTCCCCCGGCATATTTCTTCTGTGAATCTGGCCCACTGTTTCCATTTGTTGACAGTTTTTTTTATACTATCTTTAAAATTTAATACATTTTTATTTTAGACAATATGTATAAAAGAAATTTGACAAGAGAAGAAAAATGATGTATATCTTATAGAAACAATTTCCATTATACAAGTGAACTCCCCATCTACGTCTATCTCCAAACTTACATTTCTCTTCTGGTCAAAACTAGAGTCTCTCTATCCTATTATAAGTCTAGGCATGTAATCACATGTCAAATAATATAACAATCCAAAATATTATCCACATCCTGAAATTAATTAATTTCACTTTTCTTTTATACACACACGCATATAAACCAAGACTTACTAATTTAGACTTACAAAACAAGCAAACTAAATCCACATAGCCTCTCCTGGTGAGGGGAGAGAAAAATATTGAAAATAAATGGGGGGGGGGGGGGGTTGGTGTTTGCAGTGGTAAGGGGGGCCATGTCAAGTTGTGTAAAAAAAAAATATATTATATATATATATATATATATATATATATATACACACAGTATATCAATTATTTAAAAAGGAAAGATAAGCTACCGACTATCTTTCTTTATTCTGGCCCTGTGTTTTATAAAAAAAAGACCTTGTAATACACATTTTAATGTTTCCCATTGTAAGGGAAGGGAGGTTGTATCTTTCGAATAATCCATCACACAATTATTAACTGCCTTTCCCAAATTTCGGACATGCATACCTCATCTTTAAGTAAATTGTCATTTAATCTCCATGACCATTTTGCTGTAACGCCACTTGGTATAGCAAGTTCCAGAAACACTTCGGCATGGCCAGACCAAATAAAGCTTCTAATGTCATTCCCACTTGGCTTATAAGAAAAAAATCCAGTCTATGATAAGTAGCATGGACCTTTAAATAGAATGAAAAATCTATCGGTTGAAGAACCCTCCATAGACATCAATTAATTGATAAATGTATTCATTTGATTAGTAGTTGGAATAGGAGAAATGCAGTAGTGTCCAGATCCTGGTTGAGGAAAACATTTAAATAACCCCTAACAAGGGTCACTTCCTCCGTTCTCTCCATAAGATCCATCAACATTTGCATACCTGTCTTAAAGTGGATTTTTTTTTTTTTTTTTTTTTTTTTAATAGTCAGCAGCTACAAATACTGCAGCTGCTGACTTTAAAATAAGGCCACTTAGCTGTCCAGGGTGCCCGCAATGTCGGCACCTGAAGCTAATCTGTCCCTCCGCTCTCGCGTGCTGCCGCCATCTTCGGTAAGGGAATCAGGAAGTGAAGCCTTGTGACTTCACTTCCTGGGTCCCTACTGCGCATGCGCGAGTCACCCTGCGTGATCCCACTGGTCCCTGCTGTCTTCTGGGACCTGTGTGTCTCCCAATAGACAGCGGGGGGAGGGGGCGGAGGAGGCGCCAAACGTGGTGTAGATAGCCGTGGGTGGCTCGGCTATCTATATGCCCAAAAGTGGGAGCAAAATTCCTGTATTAGACAGGTATCTGCCCCCCCCTGAAAGGTGCCAAATGTGACACTGGAGGTGAGGTGAATGCCGAAAAGCAGAAGTTTCATTTTTGGGCGGAACACCGCTTTAATCTGGTCTTGATATGGTTTTGTTAGTTTTTTTATTGCCATAATATTTTCACTGAGGTCACCTGTCCTTGTGTATTTTTTCTCATCAACTTGTTTTCAATTGCAATAGGGTCCAATTAAAAATAGCAAAAAAAAGAGATTTTTAATACAGCTTACCTGTAAAATCTTTTTCTTGGAGTACATCACGGGACACAGAGCGGCATTCATTACTATATGGGTTATATGGAGTACCTTCAGGTGTAGACACTGGCAATCTCAAACAGGAAATGCCCCTCCCTATATAACCCCCTCCCATAGGAGGAGTACCTCAGTTTTGTAGCAAGCAGTATGCCTCCCAAAATGGTCCTCAAAAAAGAGGGGTGGGAGCTCTGTGTCCCGTGATGTACTCCAAGAAAAAGATTTTACAGGTAAGCTGTATTAAAAATCTCTTTTTCTTTATCGTACATCACGGGACACAGAGCGGCATTCATTACTATATGGGATGTCCCAAAGCAATGCTTACAATGAGGGGAGGGAGAACATCTCCAAGACAAAAGGATTTAATTTAGAGATATACTCAAATCATAATAAATCCAACTTAGTTGAGAAAAATAATTTTTAAATTTTAAATTTAACTCAAAAAAGAGGAGCCCCCGGAATCCGAGGGTCTCAAACTGCAGCCTGCAGCACTGCCTGCCCGAAGGCAGTATCAGTATTCCTTCTTACGTCCAACTTGTAGAATTTTGTAAACGTGTGGACAGAAGACCAGGTTGCCGCCTTGCAAACTTGAGCCATAGAGATCTGGTGGTGTGCTGCCCAGGAGGCGCCCATGGCTCTAGTAGAATGAGCCTTTAATGATACTGGAGGAGGCAACCCTTTCAAGCCGTAGGCCTGAGTGATTAATTGCTTAATCCACCTAGAAATGGTGGACTTTGCAGCTGCCTGCCCCTTCTTGGGCCCATCCGGTAGAATGAACAGCACATCTGTTTTCCGGATCTTCTTTGTAGCTTTAAGATAGGCCTTCATGGCCCTGACGATATCCAAGGTATGCAGCAACCCTTCCTTTCTGGAAGTAGGTTTAGGGAAGAAGGATGGTAATACCAAATCCTGGTTCAAATGAAAACTGGATATGACCTTCGGTAGGAAGGAAGGATGAGGGCGGAGAACGACCCTGTCCTTATGAAAAACAAGATATGGTTCCTTACAGGATAAGGCCGCCAGCTCCGAAACTCTTCTAGCGGAAACTATGGCAACCAAAAATACTAACTTCCTTGTCAGTAGAACCAAAGGAATATCAGCCAACGGCTCAAACGGTTGTTTCTGTAAACTTGACAGAACAAGATTTAAATCCCACGGACAAAGCGGGGATTTAACTGGAGGTCTAATACGTAAGACCCCTTGAAGGAAGGTCTTAACCAGCGAGTGGGTGGCCAGCGGCCGCTGAAACCACACTGACAGAGCAGAAATCTGTCCTTTGATTGTGCTTAATGCCAATCCTTTATCCACTCCTAGCTGGAGAAAACTTAATACTCTATCGATGGTAAATTTGCGAGAAAGCCATCGCTTGGACTCACACCAGCCTACATAGGCCTTCCAGACCCTGTAATAAATCACCCTAGAGACCGGTTTCCTGGCTCTGATTAGGGTAGAGATTACTTTCTGAGACAGACCTCTACCCCTGAGAATCAGGGATTCAGCTTCCAGGCCGTCAAATTTAGATGCCGTAAGGCAGGGTGGAGGATCGGACCTTGCGATAGCAGGTCTGGCCGTAGAGGAAGAGTCCAAGGGTCTCCCACTACCATCCTTAAGATTAGTGAGTACCATGCCCTTCTGGGCCATGCTGGAGCTACCAGGATGACTGGTATGTGCTCCACCCGGATCCTGCGCAGCAGGCGGGGTAGTAACTGGAGCGGGGGAAACGCATAAAGAAGTTTGAACTGATGCCAAGGGCAAACCAACGCATCGGTTCCGCAGGCCATCGGATCCCTTGAGCGGGATATGAACCTGTCTAGTTTCTTGTTGAGTCTCGATGCCATGATATCCACGTCCGGCACTCTCCATCTTTGGCAGAGTGCTTGAAAGACTTGTGGATGCAGAGACCATTCCCCCGGCCATAGAGTCTGGCGGCTTAAGAAGTCCGCCTGAAAGTTGTCCACTCCTGGAATGAATATTGCCGATATGCAGGGCACATGAGCCTCTGCCCATAGGAGAATCAAGCTCACCACCTCTCTCTGAGCGGCTTGACTCCTGGTTCCCCCTTGGTGATTTATGTATGCCACGGCCGTGGCATTGTCTGATTGAATTCTCACCGGGAACCCCTGCAATTTTGACGTCCAAGCCCTGAGGGCTAGTCGAGCAGCTCTGAGCTCCAAGATGTTGATGGGCAACTGCTTCTCTGGCTTTGCCCAAGTACCTTGGCGAGTGCAACCATCCAAAATTGCTCCCCAGCCCGTCAGGCTGGCGTCTGTGGTCACTATCTTCCAAGCCACTGGGCTGAAAGACTTCCCTTTCAGTAGATTCTGAGGGTCTAACCACCAACACAGACTTTGTCGGACTCTTGATGAGAGCGGCAACGGGATATCCAAGGCCTGTGGCCTTCTGCTCCATGCTGACAGGATGGCTGCCTGTAGGATGCGAGTGTGGCTCTGGGCGTATGGTACCGCCTCGAATGTGGCCACCAGCTTGCCTAGTAACCTCATACATAGGCGAATAGTCGGTTCTTTCTTGCTTAGAACCAGTAGGATTAATTCCTTGATGGCTTTTACCTTCCTCAGAGGTAGGAACACTCCTTGTTGTTCTGTGTCTAATCTCATGCCGAGATATTCCAACTGCCTTGTGGGCTGGAAAGCTGACTTTTCTCGATTTAGGACCCAGCCGAACCTCTCGAGGTATTGGACCGTGAGGGCCACTGCTCGCTCCAAGCCGGGAGACGAGTGGTCTATGACTAGGAGGTCGTCCAGGTATGCTAGGATCGTGACCCCTTGGATCCTTAGCTTGGCTAGGATCGGAGCTAGGACCTTCGTGAACACCCGGGGGGCCGTAGCCAACCCGAAGGGAAGCGCCACGAATTGGAAGTGACGCGAAGCCACCATGAAGCGTAGATATCTTTGATGTGGCTGATAAATTGGAACATGAAGGTAGGCATCCTTTATGTCTATGGACGCCATGAAGTCGTCCTTCTGGAGTGTGGCAGCTGCTGACCGCACGGATTCCATCCGAAATGAGCGGATCTTTAGATATGCATTTACCATCTTTAGGTCCAAAATTGGCCTGACATCTCCATTGGGGATGATGAATAGGTTGGAGTAGAAACCCAGCCCCTGTTCCAGGCTGGCCGGAATCCGAGGCGGATCGTTTGGAATCCTCGACTCCTGGAAATGAGGAGGAGGAAACCTTAGGAAATCTAATTTGTAGCCTGTGGCCACGGAAGACCGTACCCACTCGTCGGGAATGCTGGCTTCCCAAATCTCTGAAAAGAGTCGCAGCCTTCCCCCCACCTTCGTGGGTGGGGGCGCCCCTTCATAAGGTTGGCTTGGGGGCTGGTTTTGCTGGTTTGCGAAACCACTGCCTTTTGCCTCTAACAGCCTGTCCTTGTGATTTGCTGTTGAAGCCGAAGTTTGCTTTTGCAGGAGGCCGTCGATACTGCTTGGCATTAGAGGGCCCCTGCCCAGGGGAATACTGTCGTTTAAACGCAGGCCCCTGAACCTTCTTCTTAGTTGGCAAGAGAGTACTCTTGCCGTTTGAAATGGTCTGAATGTATTTATCTAGGTCTTCTCCGAAGAGTCGTCCTCCATGGAAGGGGAACCCTACCAGGAGCTTCTTGCATGGGGGCTCAGCCTCCCAGCTTTTTAACCATAAGAGTCTTCTCATATGGATAAGGGATAACGATAAACGTGACGCTTGCTGGATAGAATCCTTGATTGCGTCTACCGTAAAACATATGGCCTTAGGGACATCCGAAAATTCTTCTGCCTGCTGGGCAGGAATAAGTTTAAGCATCTGCTTAAATTGATCCGATAATGCTTGAGCGACCCCAATCGCAGCCACAGCTGGCTGTACTACTGCCCCTGCAGTAGTGAAGGAGTTCTTAAGTAGTGCTTCCAAGCGCTTATCAACTGGATCCTTGAACATCTGTATGTTTTCTACAGGGCATGTTAACGATTTGTTAACACATGAGATGGCTGCGTCCACTGCAGGAGTAGCCCATCTTTTGGAAAATTTTTCTTCCATAGGATATAGGACAGAGAACTTCTTAGGTGGTAAGAAGATCTTATCTGGCTTGTTCCAATCTTGGAACAAAACTCCCTCTAATAGAGGATGGATCGGAAACACAGCATTGCTTTGAGGCGCCCTCAGTGAACCCAAAGCTGAAACCGTCGATACCTGGAGATCTGGTACTGGCAAGTTGAATGCCCTATGGACCAAGTCCGACAATCCTTGAATCCACCAGCTCTCCCTCAGGGAGACTGCCCCAGACTCCTCTGTATCCGGATCTTCGATCCCTGAACCTACTTGGTCCTTGTCCAAGAGGTCGTCCAATTCCCCTGAGGAAAGGACCTCCTCTTCTGAGGGTCCGCGCTCGGGCGACGGAGATCTATTCCGCTTACTGCCCCGCATAGCTGCGGCTATCATTTTACCCATGCTTTTCTGCATCTCTTTTAAAGAGGTGAGTAATACCTCCTCCGTGACCATCTTAGGGTTGGACTGACCCGCGTCAGCTCCAGCCCCAGATCCCGATGGCCCCAAGGCTCCCTGTGGGGAAAGCAGCGGCATAGCATTGTCCGAGACCTCAGACTCTCTGGGGGAATCCCCACCTCTTGTACCCTTGTTTTTTGATGCCATGGTACAATACCGAGGTACACCTGCTACTTATTGGTACCTGGGACTTATAAATAGTTAAATGCCCAAACACCTGTTTGGGGGATAAAAAATGCTTCCTCTCCCCTAGATGACACTTCTCTTTTTTTTTTTTTTTTTTTCAAAAAAAAATCTTTTTTTTTTTTTTTTTTTTTAAATCTAGGAAAGAAAAAACATTCTGTCCCCCTGAGTAGTATTGCAAGAAAAACTATGAGATGGAAAAGAAACAGCCTATTCCTAGGCTTGAAAACAGTCTTTCTGAAGACTGCAATATTCTTTCTGGCCACTGTGTGTCCTCGGCGCCCCGTGCTTGCCGTTCTGGTCTTTCCTCCTCAGTTCCAAAGTATTGAATGAGCTATATGGAACAAACAAGGAAGGGCCGCCCCTTCCTTAAGCCACTGACCCGCCCTTCCCCCCCAGCAATCTCAAACAGGAAATGCCCCTCCCGACAGGGGGGGGGTGGGGTTGGGAGGAAGGGACCTCTCTGCTCCAGCAAACTGCAGCCATGAGGAGGTCAGCGTTTTGCCTGCTTTGCAGGCCGTGAGGAGGAAGACTGAATGGAGCATCGCCTGGAGGCTTGCAGGTAAGCACAGCTCTCTGACACACACATATATTTTTATATAACACAGGCCCCACTCAATGCTTTTCCAACACTACAAGGGAGGTCACATCTTATGGGGAATAATACATATAGAGCCATCCTATCTTTATGATATGTGACTAGTTTGCCAGATGCAGTGCATAACTTTAGGCATGTCCCCTGTGACCCCCCAGAAAAAACCTGCTAAGAACCAAGTTCCGCAAGTTTTCCCCTCACTTACCTGCTCCATGCCGCAGGACTTTGCCAAGCAAGAGGCCCAATCTTCCCCCATCTCGGTGGGGATGTCTAGACCTTCAGGCCCTGGGTTCCTATGAAGGATCCACTGTCCTGGGCCCATATAGCACTCTGGCAACAGAAACATTAGGCACCCAAAGGTTTCTAAGTTCTGGGCCCAGGGTCCAGCTCTCTAAAAAGAAAAGCATTATGGGCTATACCCCAAGGGTTTGGGGTCCGGTTACTGACCACTTTAGCGCTGAGGCTTTTTTGGACAGAACCGGTTAGCTCACCTAATCCCAAGGATGTGGAGGCAAGCTAAACCATGACTAACACCTAAGACACTGGCGGAAAAACTGAGGTACTCCTCCTATGGGAGGGGGTTATATAGGGAGGGGCATTTCCTGTTTGAGATTGCCAGTGTCTACACCTGAAGGTACTCCATATAACCCATATAGTAATGAATGCCGCTCTGTGTCCCGTGATGTACGATAAAGAAATTAAAATAATGGTTTACGCACATTTTTTCTTAAAAAAATATAATAATCGCATTTGCTTGTAACTATATTAGTAGCATTGTATCAAAAATTTGTAAATACAACACTAGAGGGAGATCTGCATGTTGCCTTATTTAGCTTGCCTACTTAACCACTTGACCTCTGGAAGATTGAACCCCCTTAATGACCAGGGAATTTTTTGGTTTTCACCACTGCGCGTCTAACTGGCAATTGCTCGGTCATGCAACACTACACCTAAATTTAATTTGTATATTTAATTTCACAAAAATAGCTTTTTTTGGTGGTATTTTATCACTTTTTTTTTTTTTTTCCTTTCTTAGTTTCCATTATAAAATTTTGCAAACAAATTGTTATTCAAAATTTAGGCCAAAAATGTAGTCCGCTACATTTCTTTGTTAAGAATAACCAAAATAAGTCTATAATAAGTTTGTGTGGATGTTAGAGAGTCTACAAACTATGGTACTAATATATATATATATATATATATATATATATATATCTATATATCTATCTATCTATCTATCTATCTATCTATCTATCTATCTATCTATCTATCTATCTATCTATCTATCTATCTATCTATCTATCTATCTATCTATCTATCTATCTATATATATATATATATATATATATATATATATATATATATAAAACTTGATCAATCCTGATGCACTGCTTATCACATTTGAGGCCCTTAAATTCCAGGACAGTACAAACACCCTCCAAATGCAGCCTTTTTTGGAAAGTAGACGGTCCAAGGTATTTGGAAAGAGGCATCCCGAGTTTTATAAAGTTTTAATTTTTTTGAATTTTTTTTTCTTAAGAATACATGTACAAAAGAAGAAATATGTAATTATATAAATTAGCAAAATGCAAGCCTTCACCTTTAAAGTGTAACTTGGCTTTTATTGAGAAAACCATTTATTTTGGGTGATCAGTGTCTATTGCGAGGATTTTAACAAACTTGGGTAGCCATATTTGCGCATTGGCCACAAGGCTCTCTGGGATCAATGTATTTTCTATGTAGCCGATATCATACTGCATTTCACTGGTAGCCAAAGAAAGATTTTAACAAGAGAAAGAAGGAGCTAATGGCCCTAAACAAGCAAGACAGACTAAAGTCAAAACTGCATGCTTGATCCTAGTCAGCAATGGTAAACTCTATACCGACTCCCTATAGAGTAAAAGCACTGAGCAAATTAGTCTATACTAGTCTATTATACACGTCCCTTTATTTGACTGTAACCAAAATAAACACAAACTAGTAAAACATAGAAGCAATATAAAAATTACCTAACAGTAGATGTATAATGAAGGAGATTTTGTTTTCTAAAGCACAGTAGTAACATAGTCAAAGTGTAAAGTGTACTTTTTTACATGTATTTTTATTATTTGTTGCATCTAGGTACATAGGGATGGGCAAATTAACACCCTTATTTGCAGGGTGCTTTCCCCCCGATGAACACCTTGCAAATGTACCGAGCACTGCACAGTGCATTCTGCGCCCTGATTAAGCAAAGCTTTGCCCAAAAAGAGAGAAGTGTATGCTGTTTAACCACTTAACCCCCGGACCATATTGCTGGTCAAAGACCAGAGCACTTTTTGCGATTCGGGACTGCGCCGCTTTAACTGACAATTGCGCGGTCGTGCGACGTGGCTCCCAAACAAAATTGGCGTCCTTTTTTTCCCACAAATAGAGCTTTCTTTTGGTGGTATTTTATCACCTCTGCGGTTTTTATTTTTTGCGCTATAAACAAAAATAGAGCGACAATTTTGAAAAAAATTAATATTTTTTACTTTTTGCTGTAATAAATATCCCCCAAAAATATATAAAAAAAAATTTCCCTCAGTTTAGGCCGATACGTATTCTTCTACCTATTTTTCGTAAAAAAAAAATCGCAATAAGCGTTTATTGATTGGTTTGCGCAAAAGGTATAGCGTTTACAAAATAGGGGGTATTTTTATGGCATTTTTATTAATATATTTTTTTTACTAGTAATGGCGGCGATCAGCGATTTTTTTTCGGTACTGCGACATTATGGCGGACACTTCGGACACTTTTGACACATTTTTGGGACCATTGGCATTTTTATAGCGATCAGTGCTATAAAAATGCATTGGATTACTATAAAAATGCCACTGGCAGTGAAGGGGTTAACACTAGGGGGCGGGGAAGGGGTTAAGTATGCCTGGGTGTGTTCTTACTGTGGTGGGGGGGTGGCCTCACTAGGGGAAACACTGATCCTCGGTTCATACATTGTATGAACCAAAGATCAGCATTTCCCCTGCTGACAGGACCGGGAGCTGTGTGTTTACACACACAGCTCCCGGTCCCCGCTCTGTAACGAGCGATCGCGTGTGCCCGGCGGCGATCGCGCCCGCCGGGGACACGCACGGGAGTCGGGGGCGCGCGCCTCTGGCAGCGCGCACGCGCCCCTAGTGGCCGCTCGAGGAGCGGACGTATAGCTACGGGCTCTCGCCCAGAAGAGCCGACCTGCCGCCGTATAATGACGGTGGCTGGTCGGCTAGTAGTTAAGGAGCGGGACCGGAAAGCCTGCCGCAGCATCCATAACAACCGATGAGTAATCAGCTGTCAATTGGTTTCCCCGCTGACACCTGAACAGTTCCATTAGTCCATACCAAATGGGATTTGACTCTGTCTTTAGAAATGTAATTTTTGCTGCAGCATGTTTACAGATGCTCCGCTTTACAGGCATATAAGGGGACCCCCCAGGCACTATATTTTTATTGTTGCACCTTAAGCATAATTAAAATCACTGCTCCTGAAAAACATTATTGATTTTTTTTTTTTTTTTTTTTATTGATACATGTCCCCAGGACAGTACCCAGACCCCAATACCTAATTTTATGGGCAATTACTTGCATATAAGCCTTCAAACTAGGTGATTTCGCTTTTTCCTGTTTGGCTCCCATAGACTTCAAAGGGGCTCGGGTTAGAACATTCCCCTGTTTAGGAGTTCTGCTGCAAACCAAACGGGGGGGGGGGTGTTCGACCATCCTTATAAGTGTAGCGCCTTATGTACTTTATGGTATTGGTGCTTGTTAAATTTAAGGGTAGATCAGAGTGTAGTTAGACTCTGATCCGGCTTGTTAAGTGCAAAATAGGGTCTCCGTCTCAGCTTGGCTGTGCTGTAGGCTCATTCTGTTGTACTGGGGTGTCAAGGTTTGGGTGCTCTTTCCCAGCAGCCAATGAGGAGGGTTTGTCCTCGCTGTGCATGCTGGGAGGGGTATTTATGAGGCAGACGCCATTGGTTTTGGGTCTTTTTCGTCCAGTGTAGCATCCACCTTTAGGGTGACCACATCTCGGCGCCCCAGCGATATGGCCTACCTGGCCGGGGCATGCGTGCCACGCAGTGTTCCTGGTTCCAGGACCATGCTGGCCCGGAGCATCTGAACAGCGACAGGGACCCAGTGAGTGACTGAGTTCCCACTTCTTAAGATCCCAAGCTGTACTGCTGTTCGGTGGGGAGTCAGTCTGAGGAGCGCCATTGAGAGGCTGGCGGTCCAAAAGGGCCTGGACAAACCACCGGGATCAAGGTAGCCGCACACTGAGGGATTGATCACCTGTCAGTCGGCACCTGGGCGACAAGTTGAAGGAGATCCAGGCGTAACTTATCCAAGGAGGGATATCTACAAGCATTCAATCCAGAGAGGGCCTGTGGCAGAGGTGTCTTTCTGAAGCTCACTGAGGGAGGTCTGTGGCAGAGACTATTTCCTACAATTGTCCGAGTGATACTCTGGCTGCCAGGTCAGTGAGAGAGGCCTGTCCGGGTACACTAAACCCAGTCCGGCGGGAGTGGCGCAGAGTGTTACATTTGGGAGCAGGACTGTTTCCTATTATCACGCCTGAATCTGCTATTCTCCTTTCTTCTTCAACTTTACTTTCCTCACCACAAGTTTACTGTTTTTACCCGGCTGGGTAATAAAGAGCAGAGCAAAGAGCACCTGTTGTGGACGTTCCTTTACTTCTTCTATATGCAATACACATTATTCACCCCTAGGAATTCGGAGGAGCCATGAGGTAATGTGCCACCCAAAAATCCAGCGGCTCCTCCGGGGGAAGTGCTACATAAGTACATTGGAACTCCTTCATTCTCTTCCCGTCAACATTCATCTGCTTTAGTGATGGTTGAATGGTAATTCTTAGGGCAGGTTTCTGGCCATGACAGTAGATTAAAGCAAATTAAAGCTGGACCGTGGAACAGGCAAGTGTTTGTTTATTAAAAGTCAGCAGCTATACTTTTTGTAGCTGCTGACTTAAAGGGGTTGTAAAGGTTAGTTTTTTATTCTCTAAATAGGTTCCTTTAAGCCAGGGTTTGACAAATTTGCTTAGAATCTAGGAGCCAGCTAAAAAAGTTAAAAGCCAAAAAACGTGCCCGTCCCGCCAAGCTCGCGCGCAGAAGTGAACGCATACTTGAGTAGCGCCCGCATATGTAAATGGTATTCAAACCACACATGTGAGATATCGCCGCGATTGGTAGAGTGAGAGCAACAATTCTAGTCCTAGACCTCCTCTGTAACTCAAAACATGCAACCTGTAGAATTTTTTAAACGTCACCTATGGAGATTTTAAAGGGTAAAAGTTTGTCGCCATTCCACGAGCGGACGCAATTTTGAAGCATGACATGTTGGGTATCAATTTACTTGGCGTAAAATTATCTTTCATAATATAAACAAAATTGGGATAACTTTACTGTTGTCTTATTTTTTTATTAAAAAAAGTGTATTTTTTCCCCAAAAAAGTGCGCTTATAAGACCTCTGCTCAAATACGGTGTGACAGAAAGTATTGCAACAACCGCCATTTTATTCTCTAGGGTGCTTGAATAAAAAATATATATAATGTTTGGGGGTTCCAATTAGAGGGAAGGAGATGGCAGTGAAAACAGTGGTGAAAAACACATTAGAACTGCTGGTATTACCGCGCCGGCTGGTAATTGAGGCCACGGCTTTGCTGCCTTCTGCAGGCCTCAGCTCCTGTCTGTGAAGGCCCTAAACCCGCGGCCTCAATTACCGATCGCGCCGGCCGGTAATTAAGGCCGCGGCTTTGCGACCTTCTGCAGGCTTAAGCTTCCCCAGGCGCCAGGTCACAATTTATTGTCGCAATTGTGACCGGGCGCCCGGATTTTGACGAGGCCTGCTTTAAGCTAGTGCATTGTTGGTTGACTAACCTTTTCCTTTGTTTTCCCTTCTAAATGTTTTTTTTTTTTTGTTTTCTTTGTCTGAATTTCTTACTTCCTGTTCCTCCTCATAAGCTGTTCTGGCTGACTAACCCCCAGCCAGAACGGCTCGGATGATGGGGGGCAAGCTTACTGAGGAGAAACAGGAAGTGAGAAACTCAAAGAAAAAAAACATTTAGAAGGAAAATCGAAGGAAAAGCTAAGTGAACCAACAATGCATTAGCTTAAAGGAACCCATTTAGAAAAATGTACAACCCCTTTAATAAACATTAAAAGGCTGGAACTTGTGTGATGTGTGTTAAACCGGCCACTTGCTTCCATGAAAGCCCATTTAAACAGGATGTAATTAGCTATAAAGATTTAAAAATAATGACAGTTACATTAGAAATTACATTAGCATGTTAAAGAATATGAACTGGGTTTACATTCTGTATACTTTGAGAATAAACACTGCAGTAATTAGAGGTAGATGAATATATCGGCCGATATTTGGCCATTTTTGATAAATCGGCATCGGCCGATTATTATCAAAATTAGGCCGACATTTTACACTGACCGCCGTTCCTACTCCCTTCTCCACAGCGGCTCTGGCAGCATCAATCGCCGCACTGAGTGTGAAACTGACAAGTAACAGAGAGGAGAGAGAGAGAGGAGCTGTCAGCTCGATGTCGGGGATGAGCGGGACCCAACAGCTATATTATACCACCTAATGGGATGGTATCTGGGCAGGCCGATACGTGTATGTGTCTCCGCCCCTTTCTAAAGCAGCCCAATCATTGGCTGGTTTAATTTAGCTGCTGGGTCCCGCCCCCCTGACATCGAGCTGACAGCTCCTCTCTCTCTCTCCTCTGTTAGTTTCACACTTATAGTTACACTCGGCTTAGTGTGAAACCTGCCACTGCCACCCACCAGTGCCAATCAGTGCCATCTGCCAGTCAGTTCCAATAGTGCCATCTGTCAATTGCAAACTACTGCCACCTGCCAGTGCCATCTGTACTGAGGACATCAAGTGTGTGCTAGAGTGAAAGGAGTAAGCAGGAAGGAGTGGTGAGATTTTTTTTTTTTTATAAATCGGCCACAAAAATCGGCATCATATATCGGACATCAATTTCTAAATATCGGCATCGGCCAGAGAAAAACCCATATCGGTCTACCTCTAGCAATAATATATGTGATGCATGCAACACAATTAACTGCAGGTCAGGTAATCCTCCTGAAAAATGTCTTCCATATAAAATCATTTTTTAAATCCAATTTATTATTGTGAATGTAGCAGTTGGCGATAACAAAAATGGGAGACCCAGTGGGGGTTCCTGGAAATTAGCTGCGGGCAGAAGTCCCATTGAAAGTAAAGTAAAGGGAAGCCGACAGCTCACACGGCCATTTATGGCAGCTCACATGTAAGCACTTAAGCAGCGATTACCTGCAAATTGTCATCAGTCGCCCATTGCTTTTAATGGGGCTTCTGCCCACAGCCAATCACCTGGGAACCCCTGCTGCGTCTCCCACATCTAAAATCGCTAGTGGCCCCACTTGCAGGTATGAATGGGCTCTTACATTCATATTTGTGATACTTTATTTGCACTAACATACAATTTTTCAGAACAAGCTTTCGGGTGTTACCCCTTCTTCAAGGTCCAGGAAAACGAAAACGTTTGAACTAAGAATAATTCTTTTTGACACAAAAAACGAATGGCCTAAATTTAGATATTGGTTTTCTTACCCGTTATACTACAGTTTTATGACCCCCCTCTGTGACTAACATCCCACCCTCAAGTCTTTAGCTCTCCCTCTGTCTTATCTCACTAACTCTGCTGTTATCTTTATTACCATTGATTTGTATGTGTTAGTTTCTTTTTTTTTTCTTTCCCTCTGAGATTTTTATTTATTTTTTCTCTTTTTTTGTTTTAACATTCTGCCAAAAAAAATTGTGAATCAGTACTGCCTGGACCTTGAACAACGGGTAACACCCCGAAAGCTTGTCCAGAAAAATTGTATGTTGGTGCAAATAAAAAAAGTATCACGGACAGTACTCAATTTTCTCTATCACAATTGCACTAATACGGCTACAATCACGTCAAGTATTCATATTTGTGAATGCTATTGCTAGCATTCACAAAGCAGACTGCATTTAACATTTGTAGTGTCCGAATACAGTAAAACCTTGAATTGCGAGCATAATTCGTCCCAGAAACATGCTCGTAATCCAAAGCACTTGTATATTAAAACGAATTTCCCCATAAGAAAGAATGGAAACTCAGCTGTGGAACGAATCATTTATTTATTCATACGTCCTTCAGTTTATAGTCCATATAATGTCACCAGGTTGTGTAACCACAAATGGAAGTCTCCACAAGGGGATTAGAAGCAAAATCCAGCAGGAACTACAGAGCATAAAAGAGAACATAGGCGCCTCTAAGCGTAGTAATATGTTGCACCTTCATTAAATGGAACCATATCGCCACACTTGGAGGCACCTCTCTTCTCTTTTATACTCCGTTGTGACATGATGCTACTTGTATATCAAGACATCGCTTGAAATCTCTCGTCTTGCAAAACGCTCTAAAACCAAGGTTTTACTGTACTTTATTTTAAGTTAACTCACAGAAAATACAGAGACCAAAGAAACTCATGTCAAAATATATCACCAGTTAAAAAATAAATCACATCATTAGAAACGAGTGAGGTCTAAAACCGTACACGCGTCAAGAAGATAACATTCCGGAAGGCCCTGGCTTTAAAGAGTCTCTGCTTCCTATGAGGGTCTTCTTTAATTTTTGTAAAGAAAAATGGGGGGGGGGGGGCCCAACAGTTTAAGAATAATCAAAGAGTGTTTTCTTGGGCAAGACACGGAAATATTACGAGTAACAGGCATGGCATGTTTCCTGCGTACGTCAATAAACCAAGAACATAATTAAACCTAAAGAACTTTCAACAAATTGGCACAAAACACAATCATACCTTTCTCTTATTCCAGCTAGAACACGTTTTTATGAGTTTATTTGCCGATTTCCCAGGAACCGTATGGTTCCTAGAAAAAATTACCACAAGTATCTCTAAACAACATTAACATGTTATCCAGATTTATTACCACCATCATTTATCCATTTATTTTAATAGCCAGTCTTGCAATTTGATTTTGTTATCAAAATGATTAATCAATCTCTTCTGATGATGAATCGTTCTCTCACGTAGCTGTGCTCCATTACTCTGGATTATTACTGCTCTGTGTTTAACTGAGCTGAAATAAAAGCATGACGTTTTGGTGATAGATCAGCACTCTTTTGTTTTCATAATAGTGTCAGGAAAACATAACCAAGCAGAAGGCATATTGTCATGTTAATCAAGCAAATTAACCACTGTCACAAACGAGGCTTCACTGGCTAGAGGCTTATATTTACGCCGTCAATTTAAATAGCGCCGTCAATTTACGCAGCAATTTACATCTAAAATAGTACACTTGCATGAGTTCCTGCCCTCAAGGAGCTTACAATCTAAAGGTCCCTCAGGCTGGGTTTCTCAACATCCAATTCGCAGGACAGGAGACTGATCGGCCCCAATTCGCACCTGAAACAGAACAGGGACCCAACAGACCCCCTGCTGCGAGCCGCGGCTGCAGCTAGTGCGAACCCGGCCTCACTCACATTTACACAAACTAGGGACAATTTAGACAGAAGACAACCTACCAGTAGGTCATTTGAGTTTGCATGTTCTCCCTGTATCTGCCTGGGTTTCCTCCCACACTCCAAGCAGGTAGTGTCATGGTTGGGATTCGAACCAATGACCCTGGTGCTGCTAGGTGAAAGTGTTAAAAAAAAAAGGCAGCGCAGTGCCTAAGTGGTTAACACATTTAGGATCTAGCACCAGGCCTTAAAAAGGGTTGGAAAGGTTTAGGTTTAAAAAAAAAAAAAAAACACATCTTACTCGCCTCCGCTGTGCAGGTGGTAATGCACAGAGGGGCCACGATCCTCCTTTTCTGGGGTCACTCCACGGCGCTTCTGGCTCCTCCTCTTTGAGTGTCGCGGAGAATACTCTACTACGGGACACCCATGCGGGCGGGCTCCCGTGTCCTGCTGTTGCGTCTGTTGACACAGACAGCAGGACTCGGCTCCGCCTCCGGTGCCCACGTCATTGTATTTGATTGACAACAGTGAGAGTTTATGGCTGTGCTGCCATCAACCTATGCAATCAGGACATGATACACCTGGCTGGAGCAGGTGTGCTTGTTCCCTTCAAGGGGAATTACGGGGCGCAGGTAAGTATAAGGGGGGCTCGAGGGTGCTGCTGCAGTAAAGAATGTTTTTTCATTTTAATGCAAAGAATGCATTTAGGTGAAACCCGCAGAGGGTTTACAACCCCTTTAAAGCACTATTTCTTTGGTTTGGTTAAAA
Organism: Rana temporaria; assembly: GCF_905171775.1. Classification (NCBI taxonomy): domain Eukaryota; kingdom Metazoa; phylum Chordata; class Amphibia; order Anura; family Ranidae; genus Rana; species Rana temporaria. The sequence goes on from NC_053492.1 coordinate 344,463,518, forward strand.
TACATTAGGTTAATATGCCAATTGTAAATGCCATTTCCCATTTAGAGGACTTCCCTCCACTTATTGTTTTGTTTTATACCCCATTATCTCAAGAGGAAGCGAGATAAAGCTCTCTAGCAGTGACAAAGGTTCTGTTTCCCATTTTACCCATTGTTTTATTTCTGCACAATCCTTACATTTTAATCCGTCAAATAAATAAATAATAAAAAAAAAAATTGAAGGTGAAAAAAACAAAAACGCAATAAAAACTTTGAAAAGGTTCTAACCTAATGTGTAGTATCTATTCAAGCTGGGGAAAATTATAACTACAACCAAAAAAAAAAGAAGCTAAAGCCCGAATAATATTGCGCAAAAAGAATTTAAAATGACTTTTATACACATAAAACCGGTTGTGCTACCCCTTCAAATATATATGGATCAACAAAAGTGTAATTGCTAACCAAAATATGCCATAACGTAATAAAAAAAAAAAATACAAAAAAAAAAAAAATTTGGTGAATAAAATGCATCAACATAAAATAATGCCCCACAACATTGCAGACAAATATATTAATATAAGGGAAGAAGCACCACAACAAGGGCCGGTTTCACACCAATGCAAAGTGTGGGAAAGGTGTATTCAATGCACGTTTCAGCACTGCATTTAAAAAGCACGGTGGGACCATATGATCTGTGACTGCAAATGCACAGCAATTGCAATCTGCATTTGGAGTGCCATCAAGGATGTATTGGCGCCCAGTGTGTTTGCGGGCACAGATCGCATGATACCACAGTGACATGCATTTTGGTGTGGCGTGTTTTTCAAACCTAGTGCATACACTACTTTTTGGGTTGTTCGGTGCGATTTGCAGCCCATTCAAAGGGAACAGGCTGGCAAAAATCCCTTCTCCGTTCTGGCAACTAGGACAGTCCTGCGACCTTTGTGGGTATACCCTGTACAGTCACAGGGTGTAATAAACCCTGTGTAGAAATTTGACCTGTATTAACTTGTCTCTGGAGGAAATCAACAAGCTAGTACTATCTGCTAGGCAGTCCTCCCAGTCCTCTGTCCAGATCGGAGCTCCTTCACTACAATGAAAATATTTGTTTGCCAGTTTGATATTGTGTGACATTTTATAGCAGGGTCAGTTCTGATCAGCAGCAAATCCATACACAGACCCCCTGCTGAATCAGAGCAGAGGTAATTAATGGGTGTCACTTTAATTAAAAGAAAAAAAAAAACAGAGCTTGGCGGCCCCATGTTAAGTCTATAGGCAAACAGATGTGAATCTGTTTACAGCCCCTTACCTCCAATTAATCATGATGCTTAGGTCCAGGAAAACAGAAAAGGATACAAAATTTCATTCCCCCCCCCCCACCCCACACTTTGATGAACATAGAAATAGTCAGATATAAATGGATGCATGACATCCATATACATTCATCTGCCCATAGACCAACATTGAGCTTCTATTCAGATTTGCCTAGAAAACTGATTGAAACAACTATGTGAAAAAAAGTCAGTGTTGTCCAATTGCTGAAAAAAAAAATGAAAATGCTATCATAATTTTTACAGATTTGGACCTACCATAATTTCTTAATTAAAACCTGATAATTCATAAATATGGACTAGTTGCCTATAGTAATGTTTTATAGAGGAATATGTGGTTGATATGTTAGTGATAAAAATGTATGACAAATTTGGTTTTGATAACATAGTTTTAACATTTTTTCCTATGACCTTGTATGTTTTAAAAGAAACATTGTGATGTTCTACCTAATCTTAAACAAAAAATATCTGCACGGTTATCGTCCTAATAATCTTAGTGACAAATATAGGACATTTTCTCAGCCAAAAATTGCAGACGCCAGCAGTCTCATCTGTCATTACAAGGATTACAAAGCTTGTGTAGAACAGCAATGCTGTTTAAGTGATGATGAAGAATTTGGAAACCATAAATGACATTCTTCATAAATGAATACACCCAGATATACAATAAGTTCTACATTTAAAAATGTGATCAATGTTGCTAAAATACAAAAATTATATTGAAGAATCCAAGATCTGGAGTAAATTCCACTTAAAGAAGATAATTAAAAAAAATGAAACAAACATACTGTATATTATTTCTGCACAGATTTTTTTTATTATTAGCTGTGTGCTATTCCATATTGCCAATTTTTCTTACGGCTTATGAAATGAGCCCCATTTTGTTGCTTTATAGCCTAGGGTTAGAATAGATTTTTGTGCAATGCACACAACATGCCTACAACTTTGAAGGTGCAAAAGATGTCTTATCCTGACACAAACAATAATTAAAGTGGTTGCAAAGGTAAATGTTTTTTTTCTTTAAAGTGTTTAACCCCAATAAAAATAGATTCTGCTCTTTTAACCACTTCAGCACCAGAAGAATTGGTTGCTCAATGACCGGGGCATTTTTTGCGATTTGGTACTGTCGCTTTAACGGACAATTGTGCGGTTGCGAGACCCTGCACCCAAACCAAATTGACGGCCTTTTTTTCCCACAAATAGAGCTTTCTTTTGGTGGCATTTGATAATCTCTGCGATTTTTATTTTTTAAGCTATAAACAAAAACTTATACTTTTTTGCTATAATAAGTATCCTTAATTTTTTTTTTTTAAAGCAAATTTTTTTTTCAGTTTAGGCCAATATCTATTATTCTACATGTTTTGGTAATATATATTTTTTTACTAGTAATGTTGACGATCTGCGCTTTTTATCGGGACTGTGACATTATGGCGGACACACTGGACACATTTTTGGGACCATTGGCATTTATACAACGATCAGTGCTATAAAAATGCACTAATAACTGTAAAAATTGTACTGGCAGGAACAGGGTTAACACTAGGGGGCAATCAAGGGGTTAACCGTGTTCTTTGACTGTGTTTTCTAACTGTAGGGGGAGGGGACTGACTAGAGGAAATTACAGATCGTGGTTCCTAGCTATTAGGAACTCATGATCTGTCGCTCGTTACAGAACAGATCAGGGATTTGTGTGTTTGCACACACAGGTCCCTGCTCTGCCTCTCGTGCCCGCGACTGCCAGTCATGAGCATTGGCCCCCCCGCGATGCAGTGGGTACACGGGCCTGCTATCCCGCTTCAAAGGGACCAACGATGGTTCGCGGGATCTTGCCAACCTGCCGCAATATAATGAGGGCGGCTGGTCAGCAAGTGGTTAAAGCAGTGTTTCTCCACTACAGTCCTCAAGGCAACCCAACAGGTCGGCTGTGGTAATTACTAAGGCAGTGAAACTGATCAAATCACCTGTGCAAAATAATGAAAAGCCTAAAAACATGACCCGTTGGGGCGCCTTGAGGACTAGAGTTGAGAAACATTGGGTTAAAGAATGTTATGCAGCACAGTGCTTGTGCTGTGTAATTTGGCCCTCTATTATCTGAAATACCTAGCTGATCCTGCCAGTTTCTACCCTCCCCTTTGTAAACTGACCATGGTATATCATGGCTGCTGAGCCCTGATGACATGTCCAGTTTACTTGACTTCGTCATCCACAGCTATCTGCAGCTCTCCTCTGTCTCCCTCTGTCCTCCTCCCCCTTTCCACCTGTCAGCTCTGTCAGGGCCCGCCACCATCCCTCCTGCTGCTGTAGTATCCATGTAAATATCACATAATCCCATGGCTTTCATAATACTAAATGCCCTGTATATATGCTTCATTTAAAGAAAGGCTGTTGTATACCTTAATGGCGCCAATCGGCTCTCTCCTCCCGACTCACGTCAGCAAGGGTTTCTCAGCTCCTCCCGCTCTAGCTCTCGGATCAGGAGAGACGAGATCCAGCCCGTCACGCGAGCACCGGTTGGCACTATTAAATAAGTTATATAGAACAGCTTTTTTTTAAATAAAGCACATATACAGAACATTTAGATCCCTTTCACACTGAGGTAGTTTTTAGGTGTTTTAATGCAAGAAATAGCCTCTAAAAAGTGCCTGAAACCTGCCTCCCATCCATTGAAATTAGTGCTCACTTGGTGAAGCAGCATCATTGGGGCGGCATGGGCACGCTATAAATAGCACTCCCAAAATGTGCCTGCTCATTAAAATGAATGGGCGGCACTTCCAAACCGCCTTAAAACCACTCTGAGCGCCGCAAAATGGGATTTTTTCCTTTTTTTAGGGTCACACGACCCTAAAAAAATAACCCCTCTAGTGTCCGAAAAGTGCTGTCAAGAGAAAACAAACAGCGCTTTAGCGTGAAAGGGGTATTAGTGTTATGAAAGCCAGGGGATTGTGTGATTTTTACGAAGTGGGTTTACAACCACTTAGACATATCTATTTCCATAGATATTTCCTTAGACAACTCAATGTTCACTTGCACTGTGAACTTATTGGTTTATAAAATTTCAACTACAAGTCACTGAAAAATGAAATGTTATGTTATTTTCATGCGAGAATCCGCACAATCTTAAATCAATCTTTACAGTAAGGTTTGTACTAACTAAAAAGACAACTTTGCTTTTGGTAATTAGCAACTGTGTTAGCAATCGAATTAACAGCTATATATATATATATACATATATATACACACACACACACACACACACACACACACACACATATAATATAAAAAAAGGCAAAAATAATGGGGTCTATTTCACCAGTTAATATAAAATATACACACACACACACACACACACACACACACACACACACACATTAGCAGATAAATCCTGTATTTTTTTTTGTAGTACGGGCCATAAAAAAAAAAAAAAAAAAAAAAAAAAGATTTCTTTTAAGAAAACTGGAAATTACAGAAACATTGGCCTGACCTTACTCCAAGGCTGTAACCAGCATGGGGCTCATTAACAGCTCTTTGTATTGGTTCATTATCTTTTGAGGACCATCATTTATAGGTTAGAATTTCAGGTATGAGAATAGTCACTGAAAGAAATGCTAAGATAGTGTGAAAATCTACCACATACGGAATTTACAGCCACAGTGCTCTTTTTTTCCTCAGGCACAGTGAGCGAAAGCAATATAGACAGTATGTGACATCAGAAAGTTACCCGACATATTTTCAGCAGCACAGTAAGCAGAACTAAAAGCATCTGTTAGACTGCCCCGTTTCACATCGGTCATTCCCAAAACACCAACTCTCACCTCTAAAAGCTAGTATATTTTATGTGTAGCTCTGTCTTCCTTTTTCTGATATATGGTGTTAAAAATAGTTTGCAAGCTTCCTCCCCCCAATTTTTTTTTATAAATAGGCTTTTCCTACTTGACATAAAAATGTCTTCTTCAAGTCCATCAAAGGACACAAGAATTCAGACAGTTGGTTTATACTTCCACTTACAAGAGAAATAAACACTTAGGTTAAAAGAAAATTTTAAATACCATGTTACCACAGAAACTAGGGCAACATTACCTAGGTACGGAACACCAGAGAGGGTTCTCAAATGAGAATCACTCATGGGTGGGTGAAAAACCTGCCCTCAAATGGTAGGTGTCATGTGTATGTATTAGAAAATAAATTATCGTTCCAGCAAATATATTAAAGTAAATTCTACTTCTACACATCCAAATTCAAATAGTCCAAGAGGGGATTTCATGCTTGCAAAACCTCAAGGACAAAAGGGATAATAAAAAGAATGCCATAGGACCTTTATGCATTATTGTTGTTTACCTTGCACGTGACAGTAAGGACTAGTTTACACTTGCTTCAAACACGCTTTGTTAAAGCTCTCTGAATGCGTCAAAGCTCCGGTCACCAAGTAAAATGCTTAGCTTACAGTCCTGTTTACACCATGCTTTTGCTTGGCGATTCCAATTCCCCCTAGTGTTTAAGCCCTTCCCTGCCAGTGTCATTTACACAGTAATCAGTGCATTTTTATAGCACTGATCGCTGTATAAATGACAATGGTCCCAAAATAGTGTCAAAAGAGTTCTAATGTGTCCACCATAATGTTGCAGTCATGATAAAAAAAAAAAAAATGCAGATTGCTGCCATTACTAATAAAAATAAATAAAATAAAATGCCATAAATCTATCCCCTATGTGTAGACGCTATAACATTTGCGCAAACCAATAAATATACGCTTATTGCGTTTTTTTTATCAAAAATATGTAGAATAATACATATCGGCCTAAACTGAAAAAAAAAATGTATATATATTTTTGGGGGGTATTTATTATAGCAAAAAGTAAAAAATCGTTTTTTTTCAAAATTGTCGCTCTTTTAAGTTTATAGCGCAAAAAATAAAAACCGCAGAGGTGATCAAATACCACCAAAAGAAATTTCTATTTGTGGAAAATTTTCCTAGTCTGATGATCATGATCCGACTAGGATGCAAATCTCCCACTGAAATCAATGGGCTGAAAGCACGGCTTAACGCTGCATCTTAACGTTTACAAGCATTTGGGATTTTAAATGCCGGTGCATTGCCATGAAATGAGATTTGCCATGGAATGAGATGGTCCGCCTCCATCTCATCCTATTGGCTCACTCATGTCTAGTGACAAAACATCAGTCACAGCTAGGCTATCATAGGGAGAGGATCTTCTCTCCCTGTGATAGCCCGATAGCACTGTCAGCAGCGTGCCTCCCGCCAGCGCTAAGTACACCCCGCGCCCGTAGCTCTACTCCCCGATTACGTACACCCCGCGCCCGCAGCTCTACTCCCCGCACCCCGTGCCCGCAGCTCTACTCCCCGTCCCCCGCTAAGGCTCAGGGAACAGGGCGAGTCTACGCTATTAGAGTCTACGCTATTAGACCACCAGCTCTGCCATCATTCTGGGGCGAGTCTACGCTATTAGCGTAGACCTAGCGTTGGCTACATTACGCTACTAACGTAGCCAACGCTAGGTCTACGCTAATAGCGTAGACTCGCCCCGTTCCCTGAGCCTTAATGGGGGACGGGGAGTAGAGCTGCGGGCGCGGGGTGTACTTAGCGCTGGCGGGAGGCACACTGCTGACAGTAAACTCAACTGCCTCTAAACTACTGTTAACAATTGAGTGTACACATAGGATAACATTGAGTAGAGTTTAGGGGCTGCTGAAAAAAACTGCCTCTAAATGGGAGTTTAGCAGCTACAGTACGCATGAGGCCCAAGTCCTTCTGAAATGAAAAGAAATTGTATCATGTATACCTGCATGCCTTTGGTATGTCAAACAGTAAAGCAAAAAAAAAAAAAGTGTAAAAAGAGAAAGTTATTGCCTATTCTCTAATGATAGTCTAAAATGGCCTGAATCGGTCTGTTGGCACCCCTAGAAAATATGACAAATAACTGGATCATAGCGATATCTCTTAGATTGTAAGCTCCAACGAGCAGGGCCCTCCGATTCCTCCTGTATTGAATTGTATTGTAACCGTACTGTCTGACCTAACATTGTAAAGTGCTGTACACACTTTTGGTGCTATATACCGGTAAATCCTGTATATAAAAATATTTCCAATGGTTTTCTGTAAATAGCATCAAGTGTTCAATCTTGTAACCGTTAAGTCAAGCAATCCATAAAAATATTCACTCTGCTCTTTTATATGCATTAGGTGATGTTATACAGTATTTTACATTTTCAGATTCATGGGAGTGTAGCCAACCTTCCTGAACATGGCCACAGAAAGTAAAATCGACACCAGACTGAACAGAACGATAGTTTGAATGGTAGAGAAAGAGCCAAAGAAAACTTCCAAAAAGATACAAGCTTAACTCCAAGGTCAAGAGTGTCTGATTGCACCATCCGTCAGGGGCGACTCGTGAGGCGACTCAGCCGTCTGACAAGTCGCGTCCCATTCTATTCACCAGAACCGTTCTAATAGGAGCGACGCAAGTCGCTCAGACTTAGAAAAAGGTTCTTGTACGACTTTGGGGGCTACTCGGGGCGACTTGCATTGACTTCTATACAGAAGTCATTTTGCAAGTCGCCTCTGAAGTCGTCTTCAGGACGACTTGCCGAGTCGCCCCCGAAGTCGTGCCGCCCCAGTGTGAACCGGCTCTTACTGTTTTTACTATCCACTGTTGAAAGAAAAACATAAACAAGCCAGACTACAGTTTGCTAAAATGCATTTTGACATAAAGAGAAAAAAACTGGAGCTTTTTGGTAAGTCACATCAACTATGTACATAGACAAAAAATAAAGCTATCAAAGGAAAGAACACCTTGTTGTAATATAGATGATGGCTAATAATATCGACAATAAATAAATGTTATACCTAAATACCTTACTACTGTTAAACATGGTGTCTGGCACTGTGTCTCGAGTCTGTGCATGGCACAACAAAATCTTAGGGCCATCATGAAAAGCTGAGGTGAAACACACTGTCCAGTAAAGATGCACGATAAATTGATTCACCCCCCCCCCCCCCCCACAATCTTTAAATAGCATGCTGTATAAACAAAGTATCTTTTAGGTCAAAGGAAGGAACTTTGGTCAGTAAATGAGTTCAGTTTAACCACTTAAAGACTAAACCTTTTTCTGACACTTGTTGCTTACAAGTTAGGGCCCTTTCACACGGAGCGGATCAGTAATGATCCGCTCTGTGTGTCCGCAAAGCTCAGCGGGGATCCTCCATAAAATCCCCGCTGAACTGGCAGCTGACAGGGCGGTCCCCACACACTGTGCAGGGACCGCCCTGTGTTTCCTCCGCTCTCCCCTATAGGCATTTTGTGCAGATTCAAAAACACTTCAGGTTAAGAACCAAAAATGACAGATCTTGGTTTTCAGTGCAAGCACACGTCAGGGCTCTGTAGCCAAGACAACATATATACACATGCATACTCTAGGCATGCAAATGCCAGCATGAGTCAGGTGCATGGCCAGACACAATTTATAGTATTTCTACACTATTCTTTAGTCTGAAGTCTGACAATAACCCTGATCTCTTGGACACCAACACTGACCCGAAGCCACCCTGATCCATAGGTTTCCAACCAAGTTGGACACAAACATAACATATACTTAGTTTATCTCCCTCATCCTAAAGGGGTTGTAAAGGTTTGTCTTTTATTTTCAAAATAGGTTCCTTTATTCTCTTGCATTGTTGGTTCACTTACCTTTTCCTTTGATTTCCCTTCTAAATTTTGTTTTTCTTTGTTTGAATTTCTCACTTCCTGTTTCTCCTCAGTAAGCTTTCCACCATCATCCGAGCGGTGGAAGGTCATTTAGAACAGCCTACTGAACACCTTACTGAGGAGGAACAGGAAGTGAGAAATTCAGACAAAGAAAACAAAGTAAAAAAACATTTTGAAGGGAAATTGAAGGAAAAAGGTAAGTGAACCAACAATGCACTAGTTTAAAGTAACCTATTTAGAAAATAAAAAACAAACTTTTACAACCCCTTTAATCAATGCCTAGGAATTTGTTGCCAGTTGGATGAGTCTGGTGACTGCACTTTGATGCTCATGCTGAAATTATTAGAGAATATTGCAGACATCCTGGAACATCAGTGGAGAAATTTGATCCGGCTGAAAGAGACGCACACTATTCTGTCCATGTCAGCCATCATTCTTCTATGGTAGGTGTGGACATGGAGTTCTTGCATGTTATTTAAAAAATGCATGGCTGTAAGGCATAATTATGCGTAGGACAGCTTAATGATTTATTGGTAGTTTGTCTTCTTTTTTTTTTTCTTTTTTACAGAAGATACATTACATGATAAAAACTAATACAGAATCAGTAGGAATAACTATTGTGCAACAATACAAGCTGAAATTGTATAAAGAAAATAAATGGTAGTGTATACAGAAAATAGAGTGGCATGTTGTTTTTAAATGGCAGACAATAAAAGGTACAAGTTTGTTGCATTTTTCTCAATGTCTGAATGTCATCTAAAGTGCATCTTGCATAATAAAGCGTCATAATGGGAATTTATGATTTTTTGTGCAATTCACCGACAGCACAGAACTGGACAGCAGTATAAGGCAGCTGCCAAACAAAATTCACACACGTGTACTCCAGTTCACGGTATGAAATGCTATCATAGTTTCATAATAGCTAGCACTGTTATCTGCTGTGTGTTATTTTGGTAACCCATGATTTATCTTTAGTTATCTGATAACATTTAAAATAGATCATAAAGCTGATATGTTATCAATGTTTGTTTGTGGTACTAAAACAGGACGTCACTTATTCAAGCAACCACAGGCATTTTATACTGTCAATGCTGTAGCACAGGGTTTTTCAACCTTTTTTTCTGTCAGAAAAGAACTGTGCACACCATCATTTACACACGGCAGTGAGTCCGAGCATACAGTTTTTTTTGAGTGTTAACGCATTTCACAATTTTTTTATGCGCGCAAACCTCCACGCATTTTCTAGCCTTGTGAGGTGTCATTAGGCAATAAGAGCACCCTTGCGCAACTGCAAACAGCAGCATACAAGAGGAAAACGTGCGATTTTGCACCTGTCACTGCACCCGGTGTGAAGAAGCACTAAAATGTAGTCTGTGCAGCAGAGTTTTGTTATCTTAGATTGTAACTGTTCCTTCAACTTGCCCCTTCTAGCAGCCCACTCCCCCACTTCAAATTCCTCCTTCTAGGGGAAATCCCCCCCCCCATTCTAGTATAAACCCCCCTGCTCCCAAATCCTCACTCCTAGCACAACGCCTGCTCTAACCCCTACCTCCCCTTTTAGCAAAACTTTTTCAAATCCTCCCCCTTAGCAAACCCCCCAAAATCCCCTCTTCTAGCACAACCCCTCTCCCAAATCCCTACTCTTAGCACAACCCCTTCTTGCAAAACACTTTTAAATCCCCCCTCTTAGCACAACCCCATCCCCCACCTAACACAAACCCCCCTGCTCTCAAATTCCCACTTCTAGCACAAAACCGATCAAACAACCCCCCCCCCCCCAAATTCCCCTCTAACTAGCACAATCCCTTCTACCCCCTCCTAGCACAGATGTGGGGTGTACTCCCCCACCCCCACACCCCATCCACAACGTTTGCTGCATGTACAGGAGCAGTGTAGGGAGTAGTAGTCAAACCCGCACATTGGAAGGAGTGCTAATTCTGTGTGTTAATTCCAAGGCACTGAGACTCTCCTTCCTGTACTATTGCTGGCAAAATGGAAAACTGTAGTGCCGTCCGACATAACATTATCGGTTAGTAGGACCTGGTCAGCGGCCTGCGCAGCTTTCTGTTTTGCCGGCAATTGTACTTCTAGCTGCAGGGAGAAAGAGGAGTGAGCTGTTCTCTCTCTCTCCTCACAGAGTCACAGTGCAGAGGATTTAACACAAAGTAATGCTCAGACATGAATGTGGCCGCAGCACCCTTTTTGAAAAACACTGCTGTGGTAGTAGTGCAGATGCTGGGCGAAAGGACACAGGAGCTCCAAATCCATATCACCAAGAAAAACAAATCAAAAACACTGTTGCTGGTACAAATTCACGTTTCATTGTACTCTTGCTTTTTACAAGTTTTTAATGTATTTTCCAAATTTTATTTTTATTTCCACCCCAACTTTCTCCAGTGAAATGTCCATCACTGAACCTCTACACTAAAAAGCAACTTGTGTGGCATTTACTAGGATGAATATGACATATACCTCAGATATGCGTTTCCCGGCAAACATTTATAGCAACATCTACATCTGTTCGATCATTCAGAGGATAATATTTTTAGGACTGTCACTTGTAGATACACAACCTATGGCCATCCAAAGCATCACCCCCTGCCAAGATCTCTTCTTGAACAGGATGTTTTTTTTGTGTGTTTTTTTACAGGTCTCTGCCAAGCTGACACTATTGAGACAGTGATAACCATATTTTAAGTGGCTGACTTCTACAATGAAGAAAAAATATATATATGTATATTTGGTCATAAGCTATATGGAAAAAACATTTCTGCCTCTGTCAATAGACAGAGGCAGCCTTCTATTCCCAATGATAAATTTGGCAATTTGGGTATTCAGATTAGGACAGGATTATGCCACTTTGTCTGTTAATGAGCATTAGCTAAAAGTTCAGAGAATGATGTGACTGGTTCTATGGTTTTGTAAAGCACTGCTGATTCAAGGAACAATGAAACTTCTCTCCAGCTACGTTTTCAAAAATTTAGTTTTCAATGAAGTCAAGTATCGGAAATCTTTTTTTTTATTATTCCTGTATGGTGACAGACATTCTCAATAAACCGGTCTACTGTTGCTAGTGAAAACAAAAATGGTCAATAACTCAAGAACCACTCCACATTTATTCCTTATTATTTACTAGTTCCTGGGACAATCCAGCTTTGATGCCATTGTCTCTGCTCAGACAATGAAATCCCAATAGATGCAATGTGATGATGCCATCACGCTGGCTGCAAGAAAACCAGTAGGAATGTACAGTAGAAAGTAAGCATATCAGTTCTGTGCATGGGAAGGTTGCCAATGAATCCCAATCAATGTGGGGACCAAAGGAATCCTTCACAAGCACATCATCAATCAGCAAACAACTCAGACCTCTCTGCAGGTGAGAAAATAAATCAAACAGCAGATCTCAGCACCCAATCTTGTGAAGAATATTATACAAGCAAAGCAAAATAGCTAGATGTCTGCTATACAAAACATGTTTTCATTACCTAAAAAAAGGTAATAAAAATCAAAATTACAGAAATTGTAGACATAGCCATCTCCATTGTGATAGTTTACATAAAAGAATGAGGGTTTTCTCTGGGTGGTGCCAATTTATTCACTGAGGTGTCCGTTTAATAAACGGAGAATTTTACTGAGAATTTCTCTCCTAGAGGTGGCTCTAGGAAAGAAAGACGTGGATTAGAGGGATAATCTTCTATTGCACCGTACTAGGGATGTTTAATTCGCAGTATGATTCTGTTTAATATGCAATTGATTACTTGTGAAGCCTTGGTCTATATGTATATGTTTACTTCTCAAACTTTTTCTTTGGATTAAAAAAGAAAAAAAGGGAATGATGTTGCCGGAATATACACTTACATTCTAATGGTAAAACCGAATTCTCTTCTGGACCAGCAAATATGATTCACTTCAGAGAGACACAGCAATATGCAAGAAGGTAAACCCCAGTCTGTTTAATGTTCATGTAGCTTGGAAAGATAGGACAGCAAGGGCCTGAGGCTTAGCGTTTCTCACAAAATTATGTATATTTGATACGTTTCTCTTTTTCCAAAAGACGAAGTAGATTTTCGAAAAAAAAAAATTATTTAGTAGACTTGGGTAAAATCAGAAAGCCCCGAGTGACTTAACTAAAACAGGAAGAGGGGGAATAACCTATAAAGTTCCTTCCAAACATATTATTGGTGTTAAATAAAACATTCTAGAATACATCCAACATATATACTACATTATATAGGCTCCTGAGAATGCATTTATATTGTGTAAATCATATATATGACAGAACGAGGCTCTGTCCCTATGAAATTGGAGGTAAAAGGGACACAAGGTTTGCATATCTGCGGATCGCAAGACTACAGAGTTTAAATGGAGAAAACTGTCAGGTTTCGCTAGTTTAGAATGGGTCTCTGTAGTTTGGACATCCCTCAGAGACTTGGGTGGGACGGGATCTCCAACCCTGTGTCCGGGTCTTGTGGACAGCCAGCAGGGTGTGTGCCCAGGTGCACACAACCCATATAACGAGGGGCTGGTGAGAGCAGAGAGTGGAGGAAGGTGGAGTGTGTGCAGCTGGCTGCTGTATGAAGACAGCCCTGTCTGAAAAGCTGTCTGCCTGTGTGAGACTACATCCCTGGTGAGGGGGGACTTCGTGTCTGGCGGACTGGGAGGCTGGTAGAGCTGAGGCGACTAGCAAGTCCAGGTGGGGCTGAAGGAAGTCCTGAAGTCTGGGAGACAGTAAGCTAACCAAAAGGGCTAGAGAATCCTGTTGAGGCCAGGAGTAGGCCGGTTTAGCAGGGAACTATAAGGCAAAGTAAGCCTAGGAGCCAGGAGGCTTGGCATTTTCCGTTATAAGAACTTTACTGGAGAAGAACCCCTGTGTGGGAAATCCTATGTGTGAACTTTTATTTTGTTCCTTTTAATAAAAATGGGCTGTCACGGCCTCAAACCTGATAACGGACTGCCGTGGACTCGCTGAAAAAAACAAATGCTTTTACCACTTGCGCTAAACACCCCCATTTTACTATATATATATATATATATATATATATATATATATATATATATATATATATATATATATATATATATATATATATATATATAAATGATCAGAGTGGAACCTTTCCTGTTAAACCGCTGTAAGGTCTTGCCCACCGTGCTGCATCTCAGTTTCACGTTCTTGGCAATCTTATAGCCTAAGCCATCTTCATGTAGTGCAACAATTCTTTTTTTTTTTCAGATCCTCAGAGAGTTCTTTGCCATGAGGTGCCACGTTGAACTTCCAGTGACCAGTATGAGAGAGTTTGCATGTTCTCCCTATGCTTGCGTGGGTTTCCTCCGGGTACTGTGGTTTTCTCCAACACGCCAAAGACGTGCTGGTAGGTTAATCGGATCCTGTCTAAAAATTTGCCGTAGTATATGTATGACTGCGTGTTAGCTCCTTGAGGGTAGGGACTGATATGAATGTACAATGTATATGAAAAGAGCTGCGTAAATTGGTACCTGAAATAATAATAATGGGTGGCAAGGCTATACTGGACAGAGTATGTGTATAAATTAACTAACCCCAGACAAGTATACACTGTTAACAAAAAATAGCTGTATACTCTAACAATTAAAAAATTAATCCCAGGTACAAAAGGTCTGTGAATTAAAACCCCCATCTTGTTTTTAGTGCCGTTCACACCCTATATTTTGAATGTGACAATGGTTTCACGAGACAGAAGAGAGGGAAAATCTGCAGAGCTACACAGGCAGAAATAAAAATCCAACAGGGGTTCTAGCCTTATACAGAAGTGTGTGCTTTTGTTTGGGACTACAATGTTGCACAAAGCAAAACAGTTTTCTACAATTTTAAACCTTTGTTGCATCGGATCTCCCGCAGCCTCCTTGCAACAATTTCCTGTCTATATGCATACACTCCAATAGTGAGAGAAATTGTCTTTTTCAGGGTAGGCCTTCTGATGGCGACAATGCCTAAAAATATACCTGTGTAATGTGTGTCAGGAGGCCCGTTTATAGTCTCTACCAGTAATACATGTTAGACAGTGACAAAGCAAACAGACAGAAGATGGGGACAGATCACAGCCACTTTATAACAACAGTAAAAGTATCTGAACAAGGGATTTAATGGCAGGACTACAAGCTGTTTGAACAAAACTGTAGATTTATAAAATTACATTATTTTTAAATTACATTAGCATGTTACAATATATTTGAAATGTTTATGATTGGATTCATAATATATGTTAAAGCTTTTTAAAATGCATGCCGAGTAAGACCCCGTTTACACCTGGGCGTTCGCAATTGTGGGCAGAATTGCCGCGATTCTGCACACAAACCCCAAATGCTCTGCAAAACTCACAACTCGCACCCCTCATTTAGGTGCAGTTCAATGGCACCTAAATGCGAGTGTGATTCTGCACTCAACTTTAAAATATAGGACTGGACATGCGACCTAATTGTATACTAAAAAATAAATACAAAATCTGGGACATCCTTGAATTTGGAGAGGACTTTCACAAAATAAACCGAAAGCTGAGTTCTGTAAAAATAGCACAAATGTATTTCTTGAGTACATTTCTCCAGAACATTGTTATTAGAAAAAAAAAATGAAGGAAAGTAGCATTAACAACATTCAAGAATATAAACTTTCTTGCTGTGCTATGAAAAATATTGTGGCTAGTAAAGGCATTGGGTAAATAGAGCATAAAGTATCCTGCCAGGTAACTGTAGGATGGAAGTCAATAACAGAAGTAAGATAAAAGTGAGAATGCTGGCCATTTATGGAATTCACTGTCTGTAGATGAAAGGACAGTGCTTATTGAGCACAATATAAATTAAGCAGTCAGATTGACTTCTGCGTGGTAAAGATCGATCAAAACCTAGCTAAATAAACCATGCCTTCAAATGTTCCTGTTGCGACTGAAACAAAGAAGCCAGATGAACTTTAAAATCAAGTGACCTATTGTCACACAACCACAAAAATAAATTGAACGTTGAAACCAGAATGACAAAGGGAGGCACTAATTGGGACCCACCTGCGTGAGACTGGCCAGCACACCTGTAACAATTACGGATAGCTCGGCTTTGAATAAGGCGACGGTCTCTCTAAAGAATTATGGTGCGGGTGCGGAAGGTCCAATGGGATCACAGGGAAGGTTCTAGAAGCCTGGGTCTCCCTTTAAAGAGCAGCTGCAGTGGGGCTTATTCACTCCCCCCCCCCCCGAATCAGCAGGACGAAGTACTCCCTCCCTCCCTTCCCTAGTCGCGTGTACCTTTTATGTGGTTGGGTCACCCCGGATTGCCGGGGGGTACTGTTTGGTTCAATTAAAGTAGGTTGTCTACTGGCTGCCCGAGTTCTGATAACTGGGCAGTAATTTGGTTAAATGTTGAAAATGTGATAAGTTATTGAATAAAAGTTGTTTAAAAAGTTTTAAAATCAATAAAAAGGTACCACACCCAATATATTTGCCAACAATAAGAAGGTGTTTATTGAAGGGGTTGTAAAGGAAAGAAAAATTGGTTTTCCCTAAACAGCTTCCTTTACCTTAGTACAGTCCTCCTTCACTTACCTCATTCTTCGATTTTGCTTTTAAATGTCCTTATTTTTTCTGATAAATCCTCACTTCCTGTTCTTCTGTCTAACTCACCACCGTAATGCAAGGCTTTCTTCCTGGTGTGGAGAAAGCCTCTTGAGGGGGAAGGGGGCGAGCAGGAGTGTCAGGACGCTCACCAACACACAGCTCCTTTCTCTATCTGCAAAGTAGAGAGTGTCCTGACTTGCCTGCTCGCCCCCTCCCCCCTCAAAAGGCTTTCTCCACACCAAGAAGAAAGCCTTGCATTACTGTGGTGAGTTACAAACAGAAGAACAGGAAGAGGGGATTTCTCAGAAGAAATAAGGACATTTAAAAGCAAAATCAAAGGAGGAGGTAAGTGAAGGACTGCACTAAGGTAAAGGAAGCTATTTAGGGGGGAAAATGTCCTTTACAACCCCTTTAACAGGTGTATTTAAAGGTGGGTGGGTGTGTGGCCTACTGTCTCACTCCAGATATTAGACAAAATCTACATTTGCTGTGGAGCCCCTTACCATATTCCTGGCTCTGGCAAGTACCTTCAATCCATTAAACTAGTACACAGGTGCCACCTTCCAAATGGCACTCTCAGCAGCGGCCACATGCCCACCTCTTTTCCATTTACAATGGAGAGAAAAAAGTCCTGCATTGCATGTGATGACACTGAAGGAATCGCTCACAGCCCGGAGATTTGGGTAGAAGACAACAGTGCTGGAGACCAACACATGGAGGATAGGAATCCGAATAACACAGCTTATACTTGCACGCCTAGATTGAACTGCCATTTAACCTTACAGCATAGGTACAATTTTCTATTTTCACTTTAAAAAAATTCCAATAGATTGTGTAAAATTGTACTTGGTCAAAAAAACATGGCCCCAAAAACAAAACAAAAAAAAACCTGGTTTAAAATTTGCAAGAGATGCAAAAAAACGTAACTTCTCTTTCAATGACAGTCCTGTGCATGGGGTGACTAGTCCTACTAACCATCAACATGCTGCTGGTGTAAATGAAACTTTCAGAAACCTGTAAACCCATAATGTTTTTTAAACCTGAAGCTCATGCTCGATCCCACTGAGCAGCAACTCCGCATAAGATTGACAGATGTCTCATTTTCCACAGCTCTTGGTCAGACATTTGCTTGTTTATAACCAGCCAATAGAAAAGCTGCTGGGAAGAAAAGAAGATGCTATTGGTGCCTAGCCACACCCACTTTCAACTAAAGATGAACACATGATGGTCATTGTGGCAGGCTACTCAAACACAGGGAGGATTTTCAAGGACATCAATTGATTACATTTTCAGTAAACCTCTGTATATTACACTTCCAAATACATCTCAGTATATATTTTTCTTTTTCAACAATTAACACATGTATGTTCATTCTCACTATGTGGTAGGGCTTCAATTTTTTCGTACTGAAGACAGCCCTGCAGCCGATCTCTAAATATGTCAGAATGAAAGGGGAAGAATAAATGCATGCTGAATAACTACAAACAATGGCCTCAGGCTATGCATTATTGTTATTGCTACATTAGAAATTATCCGTTCTTCATTATCAGCCGTTTCCTGGGCATTAATCTGCCCTGGCTGAGACTAAAGCATCTGACGTTTTCCACATGGAAACAAAGATACAAAACAATGCTCATAAATTATTTATAGTCATTGGTCTTGCACAGAGCTAGCAAGAGGTAGGAATAGTGCAGTTGTATGAAAGGAAAAACATGTTTTAATAACATGTTGGCTGCTTGCTCAGGTTCTGCCAGTGCATTAAACACCCTGCTGCCCTCTTTAGCACTGGCAATCCCCGACTCCTTGTCACAATAAATATACTGTATGTCTGTTACATGTCCAGCTTATGGATGGAAGTGCTAGCCTGATGCAACCAGTGTTACCCTTGATATTTTGCCAACAGGGTCTCCCTTTCATGCACAACACACAATCGGGTCGTGTTTTCAGCAGGGCTGGCCAAAACACCGGTCAGATGGTTCATTGTTACAAGTCCATGGGGTTGATTTACAAAAAAATTGAAGAGTGCAAAATCTGGTCCTGCTGTGCATAGTAGTCAATCAGCTTCTAACTTCAGCTTGTTCAATTAAGCGTTGCCAAAAAAGAAAGAAAATTAAGCAGATTGGTTTCTATCCAGAGCCGCACCAGTTTTTGCACTCTCTCGTTTTAGTAAATCAACCCCAATGTCTTTTAATAACCCATGCCCGATCACTTCCTGGCATTGCATGATGACCCGTCTCCCTGAAGTAATCATGAGTCAGTAACATTAATGCGTAGGAGGAGTTGGGTGATGTCCTCACACAACACCAGGAAGTAATTGGGCATGGGAGGGAAAAATGGTGTCCATCACTAATACAAGTAACTGTAGAGCACTAAGCAACATGAGTGGATATCAGTGGGTTGGGTTACTAAAACCGGAGAGTGACAAATCTGGTGCAGCTGTGCATGGTAGTCAACAGGCTTCCAACTTCAACTTGTTCCTGGAAGCCGATTGGTTTCTATGTAGAGCTGCACCAGATAATGCACTCTCCAGTTTTAGTACATCAACCCCAATGTGTGAAAAAAAAATCTGATAGGAGTTATAATCCCTTACATTATAAAAAAAATAAAATACGTTTCGCCTATAGTTCTATGTTAGGTGCACAGGCATTGAATATTAAAGGGGTTGTAAAACCCCCAAGAAGAAACACTCTTCCCAGGGGGTTACTCTGCCCATAGACACAGAATGCCGGACTCTGCCCCGCCCCCTAGCATCCACGTCATTGGATTTGATTGACAGCAGCGGGAGCAAATGGATGCACTACTATCAATCTATCCAATCAGGAGCCAAGAACCCCAGCCAGAGAGGTAGATCGCGTCTCCGGTGGGGGAACGATCAGGTGAGATAAACAGGGGGTTTGGGGGGCTGCTCAGTGACCAAAGTTTTTTCATCTTAATGCATAGGATGAATTAACAGGGTTGTAAAGGTTAGTTTCTTATTTTCTAAATAGGTTACTTTAAGCTAGTGCATTGTTGGTTCACTTACCTTTTTCTACGATTTCCCTTCTAAATGTTTTTTTTCTTTGTTTTCTTCGTCCGAATTTCTCACTTCCTGTTCCTCCTCAGTAATGTGTTTAGTAAGCTGGTCTAAAATGACTTTCCACCACTCAGATGATGGTGGAAAGCTTACTGAGGAGAAACAGGAAGTGAGAAATTCAAACAAAGAATAAAAACATTTAGAAGGGAAATCGAAGGAAAAGGTAAGTGAACGAACAATGCACTAGCTTAAAGGATTAAGGTAAAAAAAAAAAAAAACACACAAGGGTTTACAACCCCTTTAAAAATTCTCAATAGGCCTGTTTTAGCATATCCAGAACTGTAACAAAAACTAACAACATTTCCAATAAAAAGTTTGTCAAACTAAAAACAAGAATACCTAAAAAAAAAAAAAAAAAACAGAGCCTCTACTACCTCAGTTTACATCTCCAAACCTCTAGGTCAGCGATAATGAGATGTCTAAACATGAAACCTGGAATGAAAGCCTCTGCTAAGCTGATGTACGCCAAGAAGGTACAATGTACAGCAGCAAGGGTAGATTTATTGTGCTACAATATTATTTAAAAATGTCATCATTCTAAAAAGAAAAAGTAAAGTTACTTTTATTTAATACATTGAAGGTGAAATTGGTTTAAATGAAAAGCAAATTGGTTAAAACCCAAGAGCACATTGAACAGCCCAGCGTGATTGATAGAATCCAAAGACATGGCCTTACCCAAGGCTGTGCAGTTTTTAGCTCTCAAATATCAATGCTATGCAAGTAGCAAGAGCCGTAATGAAGTACAAATTGTCAACAACAGATGGAGACTTTCAATTTACTTTGGGAGTTTATTAATGCATAAGTGACATTCATGTTCTCATACTTTCGTATACCACTGTAGTGAGCCATGAAAGTTTTAGGCTCGGGTTCCACCAGTACAACTTGGCATGAGACTTTGGACACAGTCGCATAACAAGTAAAAGCCCATTGATTTCAATGGCACCCATTCCAATCAATGCAACTTAAATTTGCAGCGACTTTAAAAAGGTTGCTGCACTACTTTGATGCGACTTTTGATGCAATGTTGATCCAGAGACTGTAATGTCGCATTGCAAATCTGCGCTCCAAAGTCACATCCCAAAGGCATGCAACTTTAGGGAGTAGTGAAAACGTAGAATAAAACAAACTGCTGCCTTTGCAGCCACCACACATCATGCCATAACACATCCCTGATGGGCAAAGCATGAAGTCAATGTGCACACCTATGGCCTGAACAACTCAGTGAAATTGAATGAGTATTTTGCAGGTAGTTAAAATGTTTAACCCAGGACCCTGCATTCACTATATCTGGTCCCCCACAGTACAAGAACACGGGAATGCAATTATTTTAGTAAATATTAACTGCTAAATACCTTTTCTTATCAGCAGTATATATCAGTATTGTGACTTCTTCAGTGTCTGGTTAAAACTTGTAGGAGGAGTTTTCATTCTACACTGTCATGAGGATGCAGGACGCCTGACCCTCTGTCTGGATAGTTCTGATTGGCCACGTGCCGCTCACATCCACCCTCACAAGAAAAAAGAACTCTGCACATGCTCAGTTTGGCTCTGTTATATCAGGAGATGAAATGGGGACTGTAGAAGTAGGGGAGGATCAGAGAAGACAGGATCAAATAGACCTTTTACACAATACAGAGAATTAACCCCTTCCACAATGAGTAGAAGAAGAATGCTTTACTGCATATAGACTGATTTTACGGATGTGAATTTAGTAACACTTTAGGTGCTTGCAAAATATAATAATTTAAGTGTATGTAAACCCACTGTCATAATTTTTAATTCATTAATACAGTGTATATCTATAAGGATAAACATGCCTCCTGCACGTATCCTCATCTTTTCAAACTTCAGCTGTGTGGAGCTCCGCAATATTGCCAATGTGTGGGCATATCTTCTTTCCAGCGCTTGGTGGGCGGAGTCGTGACATCAGAGTCCTCCTCTGCCCACCACTACACTCTCTTGGCCAAGCGAGCCTCACGTCAGAGGAGACTGAAGTGCATGTACAAGAGTGACAGAGCGTGTTCTTTGAAGAAGCAAAGCGCGCTCATGTGCAGAAGAAAGAGCAATTGCAAGAGAAGAATTATAAAGAGCTGGGGCAGAGCTTGTGCATGAGATGCCAATAACATGTCACTCACAGCAGGGGGGGGGGGGTGGACAGACAGACTGGGTTTTTTCCGCAAGTCTGTTTTATCTATTAGAACTGGGTTAACTCTTTGTGTCAAAACTGGGCACAGATGATCTACTCTACATTGTGACAGTCAAAAAAAAATTGGGGGGTTTACATCCACTTTAACGCACACCTAAGGCCCTATTTCAAGCCTATTTTCCTTCCGTCATCGGATCGGATTAACACGGACATACGGTCCGTGTTCATCCGATCCCCCCATAGGGGAGAGCGGAGAAAAGACATGGCGGTCCCTGCACAGTGTGCGGAGAAAAGACATGGCGGTCCCTGCACAGTGTGCGGGGACCGCCCTGTCATCCGCCAGCTCAGCGGGGATCAACGGAGCGATCCCCGCTGAGCATACGGAGGCAGATCATTACTGATCCGCCCCGTGTGAAAGGGGCCTTAGGCTCCTTTCACACATGCGGACTGTTCATTTCATCAGTTCAGTCACGTCAAAACAGATGAAGTATTGAGTGCTCATCAGTTTTTCATCAGTTTTTTACTTCCACTACCAATGCAAGAACGGATGAAGACTTCCCATTTGTCAGTTTACATCCGGTCCATTTTTTTAAATGGAAGAAAAAAGGAGCTTTCATCCGTTTCAAAAAAACGGATGATGGCGGATGCTGATGTAAAGTGATGTAAATGGATGATCACCCATTTACTTCAGTTTTTCCACAGAGATGCATTGATTTCCGTTTTTCTTCGGTCAACGGATAGATGAAAAACAGACAGTGAGCATGTGTAAAAGGGGCCTTAGTAAATAATCCTACCCCATTTAAAATGGGCCTCTTCTCCAAAATGGAAACACTGTGCACAGTTTGTAATGAATGTAATTTGTAATGAATGATGATTCCATTCAACAGAAAAATGGCCATTTAGCTTGGAATATTGAAGAGGCATTGGGATAAACACAATTTGCAAACTAAAGCAATCTGTTCTATTTTAAACCATTGTTTTGCTATTCAAAAGGGATTCAACATGTAATTAGTTTCCTTTAGAATATTTAATTATCCCTTTTTCTTTTCTCATTTTCCCCAATAGTTTACATGTTTCCAACACATATTTCTGTTGCATTAAACATAATATATTTCATATTAACAATTTTCAGTAGAATTGGGGTCATATATGATAACTAGAGTCAAATCATGCTGGATATTTAAAAAATAAATAAAAAAACTTTGCTTTTATTTATTTTTTATTTTTACACTTTACATTGTAACAGTTGCACAAAACGAATTTATCAATTAGTGTATTAATTAATAAATTACCTTCAATCAGCATTTAGCTATAATTTAATGTAGCGTTGAAAAGTTATTTTTTTTTTTTTCAAAATTGGTTTACAGCTTGACCAGAACCTGACCTAAAATTCCAAGCATCCACACGTTTTTGCTGCAGTGAACAATATAACAATGAGTGTCAAAAAGTGGCCAAGTTTGCACTTATTACAACTATGGGATCATAGAAGTATAGAACAGGCAGATTCTCCCACTTACACTTGGCCCACACCCAAAGGAAGTTTACAGTATGGCCATAATATATATATATATATATACGGTATATAGTATTTATTTTACATCTGGTATACGTTCCAAGGTCAATGGACAAACAGAAAAAGATACCATTTCAGCACAAAGTAATATTATTAATATTAAGACAACAAGTAATCAAGAGAATGGATCTGCACATGATATGAAAGTGTGGACATGGCCAACTTGATCTTTGGCCTGTTTAAGTTGCCAAATACAATGGTGGTAAGATTTGGTCATACTCATGTATGAGGGTAGCTTACCGCAACCATGGACTTCAGCAGGTCGCGATATCCCTACCATACATGATGTACTTTGTTTTTGTTTTTAGTAAGTTCATGGCGATGTATAGCTTTGCATTACCCCAATGTTGTCTTCTACTGTGGGTTACGTCTTTCTCTTGTAAAACACTTTTCAAACATGGAAAGTGGAAGCCAATGGCTGAGCTGCTATCAATCTAGCCAATCAAGAGCCGAGCACCCTGGGCAGAGCGCTAGAGCACGCCTCCGCCAGGGGATCGAAGGGTCAGGTGAGTAAAATGGGGGGGCTGGTCACTGTCAGAAGTTTTTTCACCATAATGCATCCTAGGCATTAAGGTGAAAACACACAGGGGTTTACAGCCCCTTTAAACTTGTGCAATGCTAAAACACAAAGTCTAGGTGCTTGGCATTGCCATTCATTGTGAGCGACACCCCAATATACTGTACAGTGGAGTGCAATGCTCAATGTACCACAACACATCATGCGTTGTGGTGCACTGCATTACAAAAAAAAAAAATAATAATAATATTCACAGTTTTTTGATCCATTTTGGTGTTGACAGCCAGCTCTTTATAGTGAATCAGCTACATTAAGGTAATGCATATTAACATGTGATGTACAGTGCATGATTTGTGGCCTACCGCACATCACAATGTTACAAGGCTTGTATACCAATACTAGAAGTCTAGCAAATAAAATGGGAGAACTGGATTTCGATTTTGTGGGAATTTCAGAAACTTGGTTTGACAGCTCACATGATTGGCTGGCAACCATTCAGATGCATTCCCTATATTGTAGAAATAGGGAGGGTAGGAAAGGGGGAGGGGTATGCATGTATATCAAAAATGATTTGGAAGTAAAACTTAAGGGATGACATAACTAATTGAGGAACAGAGGAAGTGGAATCCCTGTGAGTTAAGCTCCAAAGAAAGGAAAACAATGGGAAAGTAATAGTGGGCGTAGGTAACAGGCCCCTTAACCTGAGGGGTGAGGAGGAGGCGGACCTCCCATCACAGCTAGGAATGGTGGCAACGAAGGGCAATGTTATTATAATGGGGGATTATAATAATCCAGATTTGGACTGGGCAGAATGAACCGCTCACTTATCTAAAGCCTGTTTGTTCTTAAATGTCCTGCAGGATAATTTCATGGGTCAGTTGGTGAACGCACCAAGAGACAATGCATTATTAGACCTACTGATTATAATCATCATAGATCTGATCACAGTTGTGGAAATACGGGACAACTTATGAAACAGAAATCACAGGTTGATTCAGCATAACACGAAAGGCACAGAGCAAGAGTAAGAACAATCATAAGACTTTTTCTAATACATTATCAGTAAGAAATTAGGCTACAGCATATTGGCCCCATAAAGGATGGTGAAGGGAATTTGGTTACAAAAGGAACAAGGCAAACGTTTGAATGCATTCTTCTCAGTTTTCACAAAGAAAAAAGGGGGATATTGTAGCCAATACTGTAATGTTAACATGTCACATGACACACCGTAATGGCTAACAGAAGACAGTATCAGAAAAACTTAACATAATTAAGTCACCAGGACCAGATAGCCTACACCCGAGGGTCCTTAAGGAACTCAGTCAGGTGATAGCCAGACTATTGCTGCTGGTTTTTATGGACAGTGTACTGACTGGAATGGTACCAGCTGATTGGAGAAAAGCCAATGTGGTACCAATATTTAAAAAAGGGCAGAAATCTATACCAGAAAAACTACAGGCCAGTCAGCCTAACATCGATAGTATTTAAGCTATTGGAAGCGATGATATCCAAGATTTTGCCGATGAAAACAGCATCGTTGGCAGAAATCAGCATTGATTCATTAAGGATCATGCATGCCAGACCAATTATCATTCTATGAGGAAGTGAGACTGTACATGGCAAGCCAAGCAATGGCATTCAATGCCAAGAAGCTGCAAGCAAAGCCAACATAATACTAGCATGCATCAAAAAGGGGATAAAACAATAATTCTCCCACTCTACAAGACTAGTCCAGCCGCATATTGAGTACACCACCCAGTTCTGGGCACAAGTCCTCAAGGAGGATGTGCTGGAACTGGAAAGAGTTCAGAGAAGGGCAACAAAACTAATAAAAGGGACTGGAGGAACTCAGATACCGGGAAAAACTACAAGCATTCAAGGGGAGACCACTTGAGAGGGGATATGATAGGGATCCACAAATATCTCCCTGGTGACCCTAGCATAGGGAAAAAACTGTTCAGTGAAAGGGAGTTTAATAAAGACACACGGCCATTCCTGTAGGGGGTTCTCCACTGTTAGAGCAGTAAGGATGTGGAATTCTCTTAAACAGTGGTATCAGCAGGAAGCAGATAGCTTAACCACCTTCCCCTAAATCACCCAATCACTGAAAGCAAAAATATTTTTTTTCCCCCTCAAACAATAATTTAGTATTCCTTGTAAAGTGAAATTTAACCACATACACTAATCCAGGGAAATGTGCCTTTAGTAAATCAACTCCAAATGTAGTTTGGCTCTCTCCACCCATTCATCCTGAAAAATACATTGCGCCTGGCAATTTAAGGAGAACTATCTATATTATAAGAAAACAAAATAAAAACATACAAAAAAAACAAAAACTTGTGAATGAGGCTAAATGTGAGCCAGGGGTTACCAGTATGTAAAAATAAATAGATATACTACTTCAATGATGTTACACAATCATAGTCAGCCTGCAGAAAAATAATAAATACTTGCACATGTATTATAGTATTTAACTTTTAATGACTATTTTTTTTATGTTTTTTTTTTTGTTTTTTCAGTGTATTTTTGTGCGTGTACTCGAGAGAGGAGCCGGACTGCAGGAGTTGGGAGTAGGCAGGCCTCCCCCAGAGGCAATCTGCCACCTTTCTCCATGCCCCGGGTGGCAATGGTGGGTGTGTGAGGGGGTCCTCCCACACAGCCCGCCCTACCTGCTCCGCTTTGAAGCCCAACGGGGCAGAGGGACTCCCTATAAGGGAGTGAGAGGATTAGCCCGCTCAACCAGCCCCGTTAGTCGTTCGCCTCTCTTTTTAGAGACCGCGTGGTCAAAGTGCGTGATGTTAACCCAATTTCGAGTGCGTGTGGTGGTTTTTGTGGGAGGGGGGTGGGCGTACTAAGCGCAGGCTTACCTCGCATAGCACACCCACCGGGAGCCGGGCTGAGACCACCAAACTCAATTCACATGTAGCCGAGACCGGGATCCGAACCCCTAGCTGCAGAGGTGAATGGCTTGTCAGCGCAGTGCCAATCGCGTTGAGCCACCGCAGCTCCAACTTTTAATGACTATTGAAGTGGGTGGCCTTTGCAGTTTCATTCCCAGTTCAACACAAATACAATGGGCAAGCTTTAATAGTCTCTTAGAAAACACACCCAGAAACAAGATGTAATAAACCGTGAAGGTAATATAAACTCAGTGGAAATGATAAAGCAGAGACAAAGGGATACAAAAAGACTGCAATAAAGAGATTCTTATCAATGGCGGAAATGTTTTAAC
The DNA here is from genome assembly GCF_905171775.1 of Rana temporaria. Classification (NCBI taxonomy): domain Eukaryota; kingdom Metazoa; phylum Chordata; class Amphibia; order Anura; family Ranidae; genus Rana; species Rana temporaria. The sequence continues at coordinate 344,490,669 of NC_053492.1, forward strand.
CTGTCTTGTATATGTTCAAGGGAAAACTCATAATTGGTTTGCTCTAGGAATAGCAACGAATGTTTGCACTGGGCACTAGACAGATTTTAAATTATTCTTTTTTTATGAGCAACATTTTCCACCTATCTAATCTTTGGAGAAAATTCCCCAAGCACTTATAACTATGCCTAATATATGCAATGTAGGCCAATGCCTGAAGCGGTGTCTCAAGATTGTTTACGATCATGGGAAATAAATTATATTTTTCTACATTTATATTACCACATATGAATTTTCAGTAGCTGCAAAGGGTAGTATAGTACAACTACAAACCTTGAACACACAAAGCAGAAAAAGTGCCAACATCCTTGACCTTGGAAGGACCAGGCAATGAGTATGACAGAATGGCTCTGCTAGTTAAGAACTACATGAAATGTAATAATGGCCACGTTTTACAACAGCCACATTTTCTAACTGATAAAATACAAGCATCACTAGTGATGTAGGAACATTTACAAGGCAATTATAACCGACATAGATCTATTTATTTTAAAAAAAAATGACACATTGCAGTCCAGTATTGACTCTGTGTCCCAGCATAAGTCTGAAGTTAAGTCTCCTCTGTAAACCTTGCAAGAACAAAATGCCCACATTTCCAGGTCCATCGTTTCCCAATGTAATCAGTCACTCCATAACGAAGATGTACAACCAGGGCTCAAGTCCTGCGGGAACGCATGGGAACGGAGTCCCTGCACTTTTTTCACAGCAGGAACGCAGTTCCCTTTGCAGGACTAGAGCAGCCGAGCCAATCCTTCACTAAGTGGCGATGGCCAGCTCGAGTCACTGTCAGGCGAACCTTAGTAATCCTTTATGTTACTGGCCGCCTTCTTGTATATGGATTCATCAGGTAGTGTGCGGGTATTCAGTCACTTCCTCGATGCTGCAAGGTCTCCTGGGAGCTTTTGTCATTGTTCCCAGGAGACATTGCAATGGTCTGCCACGAGTTCTCACAGGATTTAGAAAGAACTTGCTTAAATTCAGAAAGGCACACAGGAGACATTGCGGCATCGAGAAAGTGACAGATTACCCGCACACTACCTGATGAATCCATATACAGGAAGCGGCCAGTAACATAAAGGATTACTAAGGTACAGTGGATGGAGAAAAAAACAAAAAACATGTGGTTTAGTAATTATGCATATGAGCGTATTTTTTTTGGTGGGGGGGTGGATCTTGGGTGGGAGTTCCCACACTTTTTTCCCAGGAATTGACCCCTGTGTACAACGCTGTTTCTAAAGAGCTTAAAGCAACCTCAACTTTACCTAGCTCCTCCTTTTGTCAGGTTTTGCGCCACCGACAGTGCTCTATCATAGAACAGTTACTACAGTGACACTCCACAAGGGGAAAAAACGTGACTGAAAAAGAGCCGAATGGAATGTTGTTTGTTCATGCTGGAACTATAAAGTTAAATTCAGCTCTTTGGAAACAGCGTTGTGTGGATTCAATTTGCACTACATGACAAATGGCATATTTAGAGCCTTTTTGAACTTTCAGTTTAAATCAGCCAAACACATTTTAGATGCATGAAAACAATACAAAGCCCGAGTAGAAAAGCCTGCCCCCAAAAGCATTTTGTGAAAGCAGTGGTCTCTGTGCAGAGGTCTTACATACTCTACGCTGAGTTAGAGCTAGGGCTATCCACAGGGTCGCTATTAGAAATCATGGGGCCCCGAACAGCCTACCTGATGGGGCCCCCTTCAACCACGTCCTTGACCCCACCCCTGACCCCTGCTTGAATCAATTTACATATGTGTGCGGAGCCAACGCATGCATTTGCAATGAATAAGCATGAAGGAGTGAGGCCAGTTTAAATTTATTTTAAATTGTATTTTATTTCATTACACATAGAAAAACAAGATCTTGCATTGTATGTGAACATATTTATTTTTTCATTTTTTGCTTTCACAAGGGATGAACATCCCTTGTGATAGCATGGGCCATGACATGTCCTCTTTATGGAGAGATCTGGGGTCTTTTAGACCCCATATCTGTCCTGTAAAGCATCTGATCAAACTGACATTCAAGCAGGTAATGGCTTCTTGACATGAGCATGAAACCAGAAGTGATAAAATCCTCATCACTTCCAATTTCTGACATCACACAGTGGGAGGAATGACATCCATCCCTCCCCATTGTGTCCCAGTAACTGGATGCTACTGGTCACATCTTGAAAGCAGTAAAGGTGGTGGTGGAACCCCCTTCCACTGTCTGTAAAAGTAATCCACTGGCTTTTTAGCCACTAGGATTACTTTTACTTTGTGCAGAATTGCTGGTGTTAAAAAATGATAGCTTGATCATTGCTGTAGTGATGACCAAGGTATCACCCTTCCAATCCTGCGACATACTGATACGTTGCTGGATGGGAAGCAGTTAAAATTAGTGTAAATTAGCATTGCACGGTTGCTTATTATCAGCATTACAATTATCAAACAGGCAGCACTGCAAGACTGTAAGCAGGTGCTCTATCATGGCTCTATGTCACATTGCTGTTGGGTCCTGACTTTGTTTTGGCTGGTACATACAGCCATAACAAAGTCAGCACCCAAAAGCAACGTGATAGAGCACCTGCTTACAGTGCTGCCTGTGTGATAATTGTACTACTGCTGATAACCTGCTGTGATGTGAGATACATAATAGGACACATTGAGTATTCTATGCTCTATTCCACACTGTGTCCAGTGCAGAAACGCTCTCCTCCTGCTCTTCCCTGTCAGTCGCTCAACTTCTTCATATCTCGTGAGGACTGCAGCCGGGAGCCGAACGGAGAATCACAGTATCACTCTGCCAGTCGGAACTAATAGAATAGTGGGGTGGCATGATGTACATGTGCCCCGAAAAATAAAAAGAAATGTTCCTCCGCTGTGCTCCCCTCCTGGGTCCCTGTGTTAACCTGATGGGACCCAGGAAAATGATATACCACCATGTAAGCAAGTAGAAGTGGGGGAAGAGTTTAGAAAACTATTTTTTTAATGCAGTAATGAATTGTAATGATGCCTGGGCCCCACTGTGTAGCTGATGGGATCGGGCCCAATACAACAGGACTGGTTGTACTGGCCTATCAGCGGCCCTGGCTATCCAATCAGGAGTTTGAGCTTAGTATTGCAAAGCTTTAGGTTTGACTCATAAGAGAAGAAAGGCTTTTCATTCCGGCTTTGGCCCCTTTGTAAGAAAAGCTATCCATAAGAGTCTGCATATCTTTCGTTTTTGATGCCTCTAGAATATACTAAGGCTGATCTATGCTTAGGTGATCATTTAAAAAAATAAATAAAATTCAGGTCCTATAACCGCTTCTTACTTTTTTACAAGCTTAAAAGGTTCTGTCATGTGACCATGCATCTCCTCTTCCTGATCTTGGAGAACAGGGTTACAGGAAGCTATACAGACATACACTGTGCCAGTATTCCAGACATTTTAGTCTGCGGCAAGATGCAGGCTGTGCTTAAGCAGGGGGCAGGTTCAAGACACAGGTTATTAGTAGGATGTGCTAACCAGAGGCAGGCTGTAAATGGTCAAGGGGTGTTGGGCTGAATAAACTCAACTACTCTATACAGGCATGCGGTGTGCCTGCATAAGGTCCTGTACTGCTGAATGGCCAGTCAAAGGAAGAAAACTTACTACACTCAGGCCCCATACACACGAGAGGATTTATCCGCGGATACGGTCCAGCGGACCGTATCCGCGGATAAATCCTCTCGAGGATTTCAGAAGATTTCTATGCGATGGCGTGTACACACCATCGCATTGAAATCCGCGCCGAAATCCTCTGGCGATGACGTGTCGCGCCGTCGCCGCGATTATGACGCAGCGACGCTGTCATATAAGGAATTCCACGCATGCGTCAAATCATTACGACGCGTGCGGGGAATCCCTTTGGACGGATGGATCCGGTGAGTCTGTACAGACGAGCGGATCCATCCTTTGGGATGGACTTCAGCAGATGGATTTGTTGAGCATGTCAGCAAATATTCATCTGCTGAAAATCCATCCCAGGGGAGATTTATCCGCGGATAAATATCCGCCGGAGTGTACACACCATAGAATCTATCCGCTGAAACCCATTCGATGGGATTTATCTGCGGATAGATTCTATGGTGTGTACGGGGCCTCACACAGATCAGCTCTGGTGTTGTGTGCTGTCAGTTTAGAGCAAGGATGTAAAGTGACTGGCATAATCAAAAAAGTACAGTAAAACCTTGGTTTGAGAGCAAGACAAGCAAAATTGTTTAATATATTTTTGACTTGATAAACAAGAGATGTCTTGAATATACTAAGGCTGATCTATGCTTAGATGATCATTTAAAAAAATAAATAAAATTCAGGCCCTATAACCGCTTCTTACTTTTTTACAAGCTTAAAAGGTTCTGTCATGTGACCATGCATCTCCTCTTCCTGATCTTGGAGAACAGGGTTACAGGAAGCTATACAGACATACACTGTGCCAGTATTCCAGACATTTTAGTCTGCGGCAAGATGCAGGCTGTGCTTAAGCAGGGGGCAGGTTCAAGACACAGGTTATTAGTAGGATGTGCTAACCAGAGGCAGGCTGTAAATGGTCAAGGGGTGTTGGGCTGAATAAACTCAACTACTCTATACAGGCATGCGGTGTGCCTGCATAAGGTCCTGTACTGCTGAATGGCCAGTCAAAGGAAGAAAACTTACTACACTCACACAGATCAGCTCTGGTGTTGTGTGCTGTCAGTTTAGAGCAAGGATGTAAAGTGACTGGCATAATCAAAAAAGTACAGTAAAACCTTGGTTTGAGAGCAAGACAAGCAAAATTGTTTAATATATTTTTGACTTGATAAACAAGAGATGTCTTGATATAAGAGTTGCGTCATGTCACAACTGAGTATAAGAGAAGAGACACCTCTAAGTGTAGCAATATGGTTACATGTAATGAAACGGGCACATCTAAATATGCAGGCATCCAGGGTAAAGCTGTCCACATAGACCAGGGATATGCAATTAGCGGACCTCCAGCTGTTGCAGAACTACAATTCCCATGAGGCATAGCAAGACTCTGACAGCCACAAGCATGACACCCAGAGGCAGAGGCATGATGGGACTTGTAGTTTTGTAACAGCTGGAGGTCCGCTAATTGCATATCCCTGACATAGACCATCCCCCGCACCACCATCAACGTCATCCCTTCCACACTGCTCTCAGCGAGCGCACCATGCCTCGCTTTTAGATCGCTCTACTGTAGGATAGTCTTCCCAGTCATGATTGCAGACTGACAGCGATGAGAGGCGGCGGGTGGTTTATGTGGACAGCTTTTCCCCCGGATGCCTGCATACTTGGAGGTGCCTCTTTTACTCATCAACCATGTGAGTTTCTAAATGTTGTACCTTCATTTAATGTAACCATATTGCTGGTTATACAACCTGGTCACATTGCTATAATCTTTTTATATGGACTATAAACTGAAAGATTTATGAATAAATGGTTGTGGAACGAATCATCCGAGTTACCATTATTTCTTAAAATTCAAAATTCGCTTTGATATACAAGTGCTTTGGATTTTCACGCCCTCAGTTGAAGTCGGAAGTGACGAAACGCGTCAGGGCGTGGCTACACAGCGCTACACAGGAAGTCTTTGTGCGTTCCACTGCGCTCCACCATCATCCAATCGTACCCAGGACACAGCACACCATCGCATCCGCAGCACTAGCGCGGCCCCTGTGGACGGGAGGACACCAGTGAGAGGCGGTGAACTCGTTTTTATTTGGTTTTACTCATTCATAACCACTGTACGGGCATACATTAGGGGCTTGTCATCCAGCTTGGCTAAAGGGCTGTTGTGCAGGCGTTACTGTACCATGAATATGTTATTGTTTTTGTCTCCACATATGACCCTGCTTGAGTATTAACCCATACAGTACCAGTCTGATCTGAAGGTTTGTTCCTTTGTGGTAAGCACACATCCCATTATCTTTGGGATTTATCCACAGTTTTTGGTGCATTATCTGGTGCCAGGTGCACTTATACCAGCTATAGATCACCTTCCACACCATCAGTATCATTCAGGTTTCACCACTTATTTATTTATTTGGATGATTATCCACGTATTAGCGCTGTTTTTATCAATTTGAACACCGGTTCACGCTTATTGATTTCACTTGTCAAGTGCTTTGGATTACATGCTTCTGGAACGAATTATGCTCGCAATGCAAGGTTTTGCTAGTAGTCATGGGGACTGTTATAAAGTGGGGCCCAACGAGGCACTGGTGGTGTTTGGTGAGTGCGGGGCAGTGTAACATGCCTGGTGCAATGGGGGGGACGGACGAAACGAGGAGTGTTAATACAGAGAATGGCCCTGGAGATGTCCTGTGATGGGGATGATGGCGAAGACAGGATGCTTTGATATTATTCACCACATGTAAATCTGTTTATTGGATCTGTGGCTGGTCGCTATAGTGGCTGGGCTTTATTTCTGTGTCAGGCTTTGCAGATGGAGTGTCCACCCCTCCCCTGCCCACCTACCTGATTATAGAGATTACTATACCTTGGAAAGGGCCCCCCACCTACCTGATGATTTTTACCCTACAGGCAGAGGTCCCCAGTATGGGGCTGTCTAACCAAGGAGCGTCCCCATCATTGGTCATATACATGGAGCCACGTGTACAAATGAATCACAGGATACATCGGTATGCAGGTATATGCAGCTCTGAGACTCGGTTCATACTACTGCGATTCGATGTTTGACACAACTTTCAGTGTGATTAAGTTGTGCAACAGATGCGACTTTGGTTGCATTGTCAATATGGTTTTACATATTCTATGGAATCAAATCACACCAAAATTGCACAGGAGCCTTCCCCAAAGTCGCATGGTAGCTGCCAAGTGTGTAATTGCAACACAGTTATACAGAATTTAGGGAGTTAAAATAGTATGCGATACAATGATTTCTTCTGACTGCTTGAATTTTTTTATGAAACCCATGGGCAGTAATCAAAAAAACGTGGACAGGATAATCATAATCAACTCGAATGACCAATGAAGATGCGCACCTCCAATTAAAACAGTGTGCAGCATCATTATTAGGTATGAAAACAGGAAGCCTGAGTGGCAAATACCTTACAGTTTTCTTTAAAAATAAAGATGTTTTTAAATCAGCCTGTACTAACAAACATTGTTGCAATCCATTTCAAGAAGCATCTGTTATTAGATCTAAACCCCAACGTGCCTATTAAAGTGCCCCCTAAAAAGTCATTCTAAGCTTCAGCTGACCTTTAGGCCTTCCATTACAGTATCCATATTGTATCATTCGTCAATGATCAGTATAGGCAGAAAACGGTAGCATATAAACCGTTCAAGAATTTGTTATTTTCACAAAAGAAGATCTCATGTTTTCTTTGACAATGCTGCTGACAACAGGAAACAACTGACAAAAATATCAGATCACTCAAAGCAGATAAGAAAGGGTGCGCTCCACAATTGTTAAATATATTCATGTGAATGTAAGCAAAGGAAATAGCAAGACATTTTTTTCACAGTAAAAGGGAGAAAAACTATTTGGAGACCTAATGAATTCTCAAGTACTGCATATTTCCTGAAAAGGTGACTTAGCAGCACATGGAAAAGCAAAGATAAAATGTTGTTGTCATGTACCTGCATCATTAAAGAAAAACCTTATAGTTTTAAAATAAAAAATAAAAAAGGAAAGCATAACTATTTTTTTTAAGCACACTTTATTTTTTTACTCTTTTAAAGTATAAAGCAGCAGGCACATATCAGGAATATGAAATGTTGGGGTAACATCTTTAAGGCCTTGGAGAGGTGCTAAATATAAAAAATTTACACACAGTACCTTCGTCTCACCAAAATTTGAAATATGTATGTGTGAGCTCTTCTCAATATAAACTAGATGATGACATTCTATATACAACGACAGAATGTCTTTTAGGCACTTTAAAGTTGTTATGACTAAAGAAATGTATTTTATGAATATGTAAATTATATATACCGTATTTGCCGGCGTATAAGACGACCCCCTAATTTTCCAGCTAAAATGCTGGTTTTGGGATATACTCACTGTATAAGACGACCCCTCACTGTGCCATTATGCCTGCCTCACTGTGCCAGTATGCCTGCCTCACTGTGCCAGTATGCCTGCCTCGACGATCTTCCTACCTTCTCCTGTTTGCCGAGTTTCTCAGGCTGCAGGCGTCCATTATTCAAAAGCCGCGCCTCCTCCTCAGGCTGTTCCGCGATAGGCGGAACACCAATTTTCCCAGCAGAGCCTCTGTTCAGTGTTCCGCCTATCACGGATGTCCTCTCGTCCGAGGCTGAGGATGAGAAGGCATCCATGATAGGCGGAACACTGAACAGAGGCTCTGCTGGGAAAATTAGTGTTCCGCCTATCACGGAACAGCCTGAGGATGCGCGGCTTTTGAATAATGGATGGCTGCCGACAGGTACCCGGCGTATAAGACGACCCCCGACTTTTGGGGCATGATTTTAGATGCAAAAAGTCTTCTTATACGCCGGAAAATACAGTATATTTTTTGTAATAAAACCTTCTTTATACTTTTCTTATTTTGACTGGTAATCAGTTGATATATGGTACCATCAAAGTCCAAACCCCAGCCTCCTCCCAAATACATATTTTAAATCTTTAAAGGCCTTGTTGACACCTATGTGCTTTTTGCATCAACACACTACAAGCCATTTAATATGGTTTCCTTGGGGACACTTTCATGTCTCTCCTTTTTTGGAAAGGGCCAGAGACCTTTTTAAATGCAAAAAGAAGTGTTTTTGGTTCAACAGACTTCAATGGAGATGTAGTGCATTCTTTAAGCGTTTTTTTAATGCATTTAGAATTTTTTAATATGCCCAACTAATTGGGCAAATTTTTTATTTTTTTTAACAAAAAAACATAAAAAAAACGCAAACTGCATTAAATAAAAAATGCACCGCAAAAACGTATCAAAATCGTATCCGATCCAGCAAAAACAAATGGATAGGTCATCCTTTACGGATCAAAGGGCAGTCGCGTGTAAATAGACAGCCAGTCCGTTTACATCCGACTGCCCATAGGGCTCTACATATCAAGAGTGGACACGGATCTGTCACAGCAGAGGATCAACAGACAGATCCCTTTTGGAAAACTGTACCCGGCCAGTGTGAAAAAAGCCTTAACTTGCTATGGACAAATTGAGTAGCAAGACAGCTGCAGCAATAATTTATTTTAACTAGGGTCACAGTAGTTTTATTTATGTAGGTTTAGCATTCATAAGCCACACTAGAAACATATGAAGACAAATGCAACAAAAATATCCTTCATGGGGATTCATCAATGATGTATTACATAAAAGTTCTATTTTTTTATGTTGTGTGTCCATCATGACTTAGTTATCTAGAACACCTGTATGTGTGCAAAGCACTGATGTCCACAGATGAAGAGAATTTTGAAAGAAAATTCTTAGGAAAAGTCCTATGCCTCGTACACACGATCCGAATATCGTACGACCGATCGTACGTCTTTTTTCGCTTAATAGTCACAAGTAAAATTTAATAGGTTATGAAAGTCACGAAAATTCTCGTACGACAGGAAAAAAAACCCTGAAGTGATGTCATGTGTTGTAATGTATTTGTATTGTATTGTATTTTCGGACGACAACTATACTGACTAAACGAAAATCGTACGATCTGACATCGTACGAGGAAAATTTTCGTGCTTGTCCAATCGAAAAATATCAGATGAATAAAGTAGTGTACACACGATCCGAAAATCGTACGATTCTTCCTCGTACGATCGTTTTCGTCCGATAGTCGGATCCTTTGTACGGGACATTAGGCTCCATTCACACCTAGGCGTTTGGAATCGTGGGTAGAATCACAGCAATTCCGCCTGCGATTCCAAACTGCGGCAAAACCGCGTAATGCATTTGCAATGCCATTACTCCTTTTTGGTGACAGGTGACCCATGATTTTCCCCAAATTTGCCACGTGGCTAAATCATGCCGCGATTGGGGTGCCACGCGTTCCGTGTTTTCACAGCGTTTCCCAACGCCTAGGTGTGAGTTGAGCCTAATGGCCCGTACGCACAATCCGAATCGTGTGTACGCTACTTTCGAGAGACTATCACGAAGCTTGTAAAAAGCAGCAAAAAAATAAAAAAAAGCTTCACAAAAACGCCCAAAAAACACCAGGAAACCAATATGCTTAGGTGTGAATGGAGTCTTAGGAACATTTGTACAAAAAAAATTTCAAAACATCTGTTTGCTGTTCAAAAGTTTTGTTTGTTTCTAAACCACTTCAGCCCCGGAAGAATTTACCCCCTTCCTGACCAGAGCACTTTTTGCGATACGGCACTGCGTCGCCTTAACTGAGAATTGCGCAGTCGTGTGACGTTGCACAAAACAAAATTGACATATTTTTTTCCCACAAATAGAGCTTTCTTTTGGTGGCATTTGATTACCTCTGTGTTTATTTTTTGCGCTATAAAAACAAACAAAAAAAGCAACAATTTTGAAAAAAAAAAAAAAAAAAGTTTAGGCCAATATGTATTTTTCTACATTTTTTTTTTTTTTTTTTACCAAAAAGAACTGCAATAAGCGTATATGGATTGGTTTGCACAAAAGTTATAGCGTCTACAAAATAGGGAAGTTATGGCATTTTTTTTTTTTTGTTTTAGTAATGGCGGCGATCTGCAATTTTTATCGTGACTGACATGGCGGACACATCGGACACTTTTGACACCATTGTCATTTATACAGCGATCAGTGCTATAACAATGCACCGATTACTGTGTAAATGACACTGGCAAAATAGGGGTTAAACATTAGGGGGCGATCAAGGGGTTAAGTGTATCCTAGGGAGTGATTCTAACTGTAGGGGGATGGGCTCACTAGAACATGACAGATGACTTCTCCCAACGACAGGGAGCAACAGGCAGAACAGGGAAATGCCTTGTTTGTGACATGATCGCGAGACACCGGTGGACATAGAGTCCGTGGGCACAGTCACGCATGCCCACTAAGCTGCAATTTAAAGAGGACACCTGTACGCCCATTTGAGCAGCTGTGCCATTGTATAACTACGTGAGCTGGTCGGCAATCGGTTAACATTCGATTTTGGAGTGAATGAACTTTACCAAATGAAAACCACATACACTGCTGCATTTAAAAACTAACGTAGATTTGATCCACTACTTAGGAAAAGAGTTAGCTTTTCTAATCTAAGAATTTTTATTCTAAATTCTACCTATTTATGGCCAGCTTTAGCTGTAAACAGTGGTTATTCAAGTAACAAAACATTTTCCACACTACAAGAACAATGAACAACCTGCGGCTCACAACTCATTTTCACTTATACAGTAGCTGTTGAAATTGCAAGCTAATTATGTTTTTTCCCCGTCCACAGCTTTTCTGGCAGATCCATTTACGGGACATGTGTATTACACAAGACTCAAAATAAAAAAGATGTAAACAAAAAGAGAAAAGAAAATTACATACATTACATTGATATACATATACTTGAAAAACTACACCTAAGGCTGCATTCACACCTGAGCGTAGGTCGTTCGATCGTTTTTTCGCGTGTTTTCATGCTAATTTGCGCGTTTGCATACAACGTCTGACGTTTTTGTACTTCGACGTTTTTTATTTTAGCCAATAGGAAAAATTATCATCTTTACATGACTTGTTGGTAGATTTTTTTTATTTTCGGCCTGGGTGAAAGGTTCTATTGATTAAAGCGACGACACGCCCGTAGCAAATGCTCGTTGTCGCGCTAGTCGATTGAATCGAGCGTTTCCATTACTTTCTATGGGAAATGGAAACGCTCAAAAATGCCCAAACCGATACGCGCAACAAAAAAGGGTCCGGAACTTGTTTGAGCTTCAGGCGTTAGGCGTTTTGCAGTGTAGATGTGAACCATCTCCATAGGGAATAATGTATTTTTTCCCCTCTAGCGTTTTTGAGCGTCGCGCTTCAGGCGACAAAACGCTCAGGTGTGAATGCAGCCTTACTGATGTAAACCCTGAATGAATGACTTTCGTTTGCTAAAGCACTCTGTTCATAGACAATTGCCTTTTATAAAAACTGTTTTGGCCTTTTTTGTTCATCCTATGTTTAGCATTGCTAATGATCTACTGCAGCATCTTTTAGCAGTTTCCAGTCTACATGTATGTACTCCAGTGCTGTGTTGCCAACAGTAGTCCATGCAGAGGCCCACAGGACAAGTGTGTGACAAATATGGCGCCAAATTGAAAAAATTAGGAAAAATATGTCACCCTAAAAACAGGAAATCTCTGAACAAGCAACATCAGTGAGAAGTCTAATGCTGGCCATACACTATACGAAAAATCGTTCTAACCCATTTTCGAAACACGAATATTCAGGCCGTGTACACACGATCGGTCCATCCGATGACAACGGTCCAAAGGACCGTTGTCATTGGTTAACCGATGAAGCTGACTGATGGTCTGATGTGCCTATACACGATAGGTTAAAAAAACGATCGTGTCAGAACACGGTGAAGTAAAACACAACGACGTGCTGAGAAAAATTAAGTTCAATGCTTCCAAGCATGCGTCGACTTGATTCTGAGAATGCGTGGATTTTTAACCAATGCTTTTGCATACTAACCATCAGTTTCTACCGATCGGTTAGGCGTCCATCGGTTCAATTTTAAAGCAAGTTCTAAATTTTTTGACCCGAAGGATAACTGACCAATGAGGCCCACACACGATCGGTTAGGACCGATGAAAAGGTCCTTCAGTCCGTTTTCATCGGTTTTGACTGACCGTGTGTACGCGGCCCCAGCCGTGAGAGCAAACTATAGTGTCATCATGTAACGTCCAATAAGTCGCTCAGTGGACATAAATGAATACATTGTTTTTTTCACACATACCCAGTGCAAACAGTTTGGACGAGAAACGCATTAACATTTCAATTTATCGTTCGTTCGTCAGAAAATTTCCAAACTTGTCCTTCGTGTGCATCCCAACCGATTACCGATTTGTGCCCATTAACTGGCCAAAAAACGGCCAAATTGTCTAAATGACGGAATTTCAGCCAATTTTTCGTATAGTATATGGCCAGCACAAGTCAACGCCTGCCTACTGTACAAATTATATTTATGGTACTCCGGTAGCTTTATATTTTTAATATTTAAGCTGTACTCCAGAATAAGCAAATATTGTCTAAATACAAGAGTCATGCCTATTCGTACTTTGTCTATACTACTTATTAAAGGGGTTTGCATTGGCATTTGGTGAACACAATGTGGACACATATTTTTGGTTACTGCGGAGTACAGTATACACGAATAAAACATTTTTGTACCAGAGTTTTAAATTGTCTGTGAGCTACTTCAATAAAAAAGATTTCAAAGTATCCTCTGTGTGTTAGCAAGGCACAATACATCTGATCAGCAGCATCAAAACAGGATCTACTCATATTTCTTATGTTGATATTAAGAAGGCCTGCTAATGAGCGTTTGCTCCACACTGGCACAGCAGCCCCTGTTTCTCCTCTGTGTGCACAGGGACTGTTTATTGATTCACTATAGTTACAGGGCCGAATGCAGATACACAAGCACTTCAGATGGCTGCTGAAGTACAAATGCTTTGCGAGCCTGCGGCTTAGAACTTGTTCACTCGTTTGCAGAGTACTGTTTACTGTTCACGAAAGGAGGGAAAGATGATGACGGAAACAGGACAAACAGTTCCTTGTGCTTGCCGCCAAGTTCCCCTTTACAAAGTCTCGGTCTCAGAAATTTAAGAGCTCTCTGCAACTTTATACAGTGTTGGGGTAATTTTATTATGATTTTTTTTCCTCCACCATCCAGCAATGCAGGCACTAGGGAAGAGCTCTTTGCAATTACACAAACAAAACATGCAAGACATTTTTTTTATTCTCGTTTTGTAGTATTAAAGCAGAAAAATTTTATTTTACGTTTTGGGGAAGGCAAGAACCAAGCTCAGGTTTTAATTGTGTCTGTGGTGCCAGCAGAGCAATTCCTTTCAGTTTCTTAAAAGGACAGGAAGAAAAAATCTCAGACAGATAGAGCAATAAAAAACCCATTACACCTGAGTATTCCCGGCATGGAAAACGCAGTATTTTTAGCTTGTGTCGTAGCTTGTGTAGGTTATAGCTGTGCTGCATTTAAAATGTCTAGATCACACATCTGAGGGAAAGAGAATCATTACTGCAATGGATTGCTTTGTAATAAGTAGCAATGTCACAATTGTTTACATGCACTTATTAATAACTTACATTTCACATTGCATGCGATGTTAATGGAGTGTTTTAGCATTGGGGGTAAACGGCTTATCTATTCCGAGATTCTACAAATAGCTTGCATTTCTACACCTAACAGGGCTATAAATCAAAATTCAGTGAACAGTTGCAATCAATACATACCAGTCAATTAAACTGAACATTTTACAAAAGGCCTTGGGGAATAATTTTGTCTCTTTGCAACTTGAGGACTTCAAGTGTACTTTAATAGAACTACACTTACAAATGTAATTACAATTATTCTATGTGCTTGCCAAATGATAAGAGAATGTATCCTACTTCCATCTTCCAAGAGAAATGTGCACATTCCATGTATGCTACACACTGCAGCCAATTGTTTCTCAGGTGACAAGGACATCTGTATTGTGCATTTTCAATATTACTACTCAGAAATTAACTACCAATGACCGCGAATGCCATTATTGTGACAAATGTATGAAAACTAGAAATAAACCATTCATAAGTATTGTTACATTGTGTACAATGCGTTTTATTTGTTTTTCAACAGAAGATCCATGGAGCCATTAAAGTGGAGTTCCACCCATAAATATAACATTACATCAGTAGTTTTAAAAAAATGTCATTAATCCTTTAAGAACATTTTTTTTTTTTTTTAGATGCCTTCAAAGTGTTGTTGCTAGGCAGAATAGTTAATCTTCCCACTTCCTGCACCTAGGTGCTTAAGCTTCCTAACCTACACCGCACAGACTCCTGGGAATGTAGTCGGTGTAACTTTCGAGGAGTCTGTGCACTCCCCAGTCTCGAAGAATCATGTGACTTAGGTTTCAGATCAGGTTTCAGCACCTGTACTGTCCATTACACTGCTTGTGCAGCACTGAGCATGTGCAAGATCTGCAAGGCTGAAATCCAGGAAGTCATACAGTCTGGCTTCATGATGCCCACACTTAAGATGGCCCCAGTCCATTTCTATTTTATAAAGTGTCTAAATGCTGTAACAACCTAACAAAACAGACCTTAGTTTACAGACTAACTTTACTAGAATACATTAAGCTTGTGTATTACAGGGGTATTTATATATAAAAAGTGAAATTGTGGCCGGAACTCTGCTTTAAAATCCATACCTTTGACTCCAAAAGTATCTACATCCTCTGTTCTGTCAGCTAAGCGCATTGGCAACCAAAACTCTTCTCATTACATGTATGCCTTGAATGTACTGGCCCACTATCCCCTTGAGTGCAGTTTGGTTTTATACCAACAGCTGTATTCCAGAAATCCTACCACTGACTTGGACCAGGTTGGCTCCTTTAAAAGTCTGTGCATGCGCATTGCAGTTCCGTTAATTTCTCCTGGTGGGTTGCACTGTGAAGTTTGTGGCAGTTTGCAAAATGGGAGGTAAGGCCCTGCAGCAAAACAGTTAAGCTCCGTTCACACCTTAGCGATTTTCTGCTTGTAGCGCTAATAACACTCAACAAAGTCCCACTCATTTCAGTGGTCCCTGTTAACTATCTGCCCATTTTTTCACATTAAGCAATTTCTAAAATGCTCGTAATACACTTGCAAAACACGCCTGAAAATCGCTCTGCTCAGGTGTAAATAGAGCCTCAGAGAAGACCTTTATGCTAATCTGATGAAATTTCACATAACATGTAATGGGGGATACAAGAACAAGAGCTTGAGTTCAGTAGTAAAATCAACACCATTGAAATCATTAATACATAATTTACCTTAAGTGAAGACACCAGAAAAAAATACACACACACTAACAAATATGAAAAATGAATGGCTAGGTCTGAATAAGATTGCGGTCTGAACACATAAGACACTGCTCACAAAAATATTCAGTCTACTCTTGAACCTACTCCTATCTACAATCCTCTATTTGTAAACCTCTTCTAATCTACTTGGACCTGAGCTGTAACCTTTAACACAGCTGCTGAGGTAGATCACAAGACAAGTTATAAGCCAATTGAAATTGTCATATACTGTGCAAGAAAAAAGTATGTTGCACATAAAGGCTCCATGCACACTAGTGTGCTAAAAACGCTGGTAATAACCTTTTGTAGTAGCGTTGTAGCAGACTTTAGGAGCATTAGCGTTCTATTTGCCGTTTTTCCCTTTTACTGCAACAATGCTATTACAGTAAAACCTTGGATTGCGAGTATAATTGGTTCCAGAAACATGCTTGTAATCCAAAGCACTTGTATATACAAGCATATTTCCCCATAAGAAATAATGGAAACTCAAGTGATTCGTTCCACAATTATTATTCATAAATCCTTCAGTTTATAGTCCATATAAAAAGATTATAACAATGTGATAGGTTGTATAACCATAAAACGTCCATCCCAAAAATCAAGTCTCCACAAGGGGATTAGAAGCAAAATCCAACAGGAGCTACAGAGTATCAAAGAGAAGAGAAGCGCCTCCAAGTATAGAAATATGTTGCTCAATGTTGTAACTTCATTAAATGTAACCATATTGCTACACGTCGAGGCACCTCTCCTCTTATGCTCAGTTGTGACAGGACGCTACTTGTATATCAAGACATTGCTTGTATATCAAGTCAAAATTGTATTAAAAAATGTGTTTGTCTTGCAAAACGCTCTCAAACCATGTTACTCTCAAACCAAGGTGTTACTGTAGTAGCAATTAGACCTAGTTCACATTGGTCCGACTTCAATGAACGACGACTTTGATCCCGACAATACCAGGCCCTTTAAGTCTGGTATGGATATTGAGGGGAAACCCCCACACCAAAAAAATAAAAACAAATGATGCCCATTTCATTTTCCAGCAGGACTTGGCCCCTGCCCACATTACCAAAAATACCAATACATGGTTTAATGATTATGGTATCGCTGTCCTTGATTGGCCAGCAAACTTACCTGAGCTAAACCCCATAGAGAATCTGTTGGGTATTGTCAAGAGGAAGAGGAGAGACCACAGACCCAACAACGCAGATGACCTGAAAACCACTATTAAAGAAACCTGGGCTTCCATAACACCTCAGCAGTGCCACAGGCTGATCACCTCTATGCCACACCAGCCCCAAACAATTATTGAGTGCATACCATACTGTACATGGACATACTTTTTCACAAAGCCAAAATTTTTCAGTAAGCCACAATTTGTAAAATCAATATTTTGAAGTCTCAGATGTGCTGCTCCCATGGTAGGGTCAATTGGTCTCGAAATTCCAAAATCCGAAATCTTTTGGTTTTGTATTCTGAAAGTGGAGCGGATGTGGATTTTCATATTCCTAGGTGTACAGCTTAATCTTGTTCGTTACACAGACCTAACGGTACTCAAAGCTTTTCTTCCCTTCCTATCGTTAGAAAAGAGCAAGGAGCCATTATTTATCATAGTCACGCAAAAAGTACCTAGAGAACTAGAATAAAGCTAAACAGCTTATAATATTATATTAACATAAAATACAAATGTAATACCTTGGTATAATTAGGATTTATGATTCACTCAACTTGCATGTGTCGTTAGAACGGAAAGGAGGTTACGCCTGATATAGCGCAACTTCATTTATAATTAAGTAGCTGTGTTTATAATAAACGTATGCAGAACTAAAGTTGGTAAAAGAAACAAATAAAAAAAATCATCTTTACCAGGAAGGCTGGGAATACAATTCTAGAACTAGTCAGCAAATGGACTCATTTTTCATTGGCCTTAAAAGACCAGCAATTACTACAAATATGCAATATTTAAAGTGGTTGTAAACTCCTATTGATTAATTGTACCTATAGGTACTGTACATTTCTCCTAAACATGCACCGTTTAGGAGATATTTACTGTATATGCAGCCGATGACGTCCTCGGCGAATGCGCTCTGAAGGAACAACCCACCGTGCGGTTCCTTCATAGTCCTGTGCCGTGACTAGCAGCTCCCTCATGCAAGCACGGCAGTGATAGCACTCAGCTCCAGGCCAGTCACACAGTCAGAGTCCGCGGACCCGCAAGGAAGATGGATGCGGCTTTCAATGGTGATAACAAATGCGCTAACCTTAAATAATATTAAGATTAAAAATGTGGTAGTATTAAACCAGAAGGCTGCAGTAAACAGTGAATACACACATAGAATACAAGAAAAAAAGGAAAAACTGTGCCAAACTTAAATCACCCAGCACTCATGCCAGATGTACATGACATAAATTAACATATAAATCAATCATGTAAAAAATGCCAGCCGGCACTAGAGGAGCCCTTCCTCCTTCACATCAAACGCAGTGACGTCACTGTACGCCGTCCTAGACGCATTTTGTCATAGGTTGAAAACGTCAACCTATGACGAAACGCGTCTGGAAGGCCGTACAGTGACGTCACCGCGTTCGATGTGAAGGAGGAAGGGCTCCTCTAGTGCCGGCCGGCATTTTTTACATGCTTTTACGAATTACTTGTTTGTAAATACAATCTTTTATACTAAATAAAACCTCTTAAACGGTATTACGCTATGGTCCATTCTTTCATCTATGATCCATGGACCATTCTGGTGAAGGGGATAGCTGTCTCTCGTTGGAAGAGTCGATCTGGTGGCTCCCGGACCCTGTGTTTAACCCACTGACGGATACTATATCTGCTTGAGGCTGTTTTTACTTATCAATCTGGTAAGAAGCTTTCCATGTGGTGGCGGTTCTCACGGAGGGTTTAAGCGTTCACTGCGGTGCTGTTTGTCTCAGATGTTAACACCCACAAGTCAATTTACCTTTGGGACATTTTTTACATGATTGATTTATATATGTTAATTTATGTCATGTACATCTGGCATGAGCGCTAGGGTGATTTAAGTTGGTGCAGTTTTTCCTTTTTTTCTTGTTTCACATAATGTGCTAGTATGCGATGCATACTAGCTAATTATACCTTTACTTTGCAGATCAGGAAGAAAAAACTAATGGTTTACCTCCTCTTTAAAGAATAAGCAACAGGTTGTAATTAACAATATCCAGCAAACAGTAATTGTATGCAGTAAGTTATAACAGTCAATCTTTTTTTCATAATAGTCTGAATGCAATAAATGTCTATAAGCAATTCATCCAATCTAACTGGTTATATGGATAAAGCCTAGTACATACTGATTTTTTTTTTCGTTTAACCCAGCAGGCTGAATGAAAAATTAAAAACTGACAGCACAGGTCATAGCGGATGTACCAACAATCTAATGTTAGTATAGCAATCTCCCCTGCTGTTCTAATGTGTTCTGATGGGGACAGCCCCCCTTATTGGGAGTCGGTCGACAGACCTATTTTGATCATGTCCCTTTGACAGAAGCCGTCCAACTGCAGTTACACACGGGCTGGATGTCGGGCGGTTTCTATTGAAGCAGCCGACACTGCCCGGCATTTGGACCCTGTGTATGAAGCTTAAAGCAGCACACAGACATGAGATAATGGTTTAATGCATAAACACAAGTCTTGGTATTGCACTGTTCCTAAACACTGTACAGATGTCCCCATGTTGGTCTTCTCTGAGGCTGGGTTCAAACTATCGCAATGTTGGACATTGCATGCGATTTGACCTGCATTGCTGTGCAGATGACATGCAATACAAATTCAGGCATTTTGCTTTATTTGCATTTGCAATGGGGTGCCATTAAAGTTCATGTGCGTGTAAAGGCAGGCGCCCCAATACTTGGTAATATAGTGTATGTAAGAGATAGTTTCACCTTTTGCAAAACAATATTAGTAAATGCAACTATTTCGAAAAGCAAAATTACGCACAATTTTTATTTTTCATAATACAATCTGCATAGCATTGTAACACACAAGATAAACAATGTCTCTTCTTAATTAAGATATTCTTAACTGCTTGTTTACACTGTACACTGAGCTGTGCACAAACTGCTAATCATACAATTTCAGCATCTGCCGAGAGAAATGCATTGCTACGACTGGTCATGCAAAATGGCCACGATCACAACAGGGAAGACTGACCGAACGTCAGTGACCAGTGTGGGAATGAATTTCTGGAGTGGAGGTGAGCAAAATTCCGCTTTATTTTGCATTAATACAGTAAAAGAATAATGTTCAGATGTGTTATGGTTAGAACAAGGAATATCAGACCCAGTTAATGAGAGTCAAATAAAACAGTCAATTATATTTTTTTCTTTGGCAATCCACCCAGTGATCCGTGTCATGATTCAGTGTATACAATTATAAAAATGTACTACACCGTCTTAATTGTAAATGCCAATAGGCAACAATTCATGTTTCCTTACATGCATTTTACCCAACCAGTTATAATGTAAATTATAATGTAAATTAGTTTAACAAAATACTGTTGACGCTCTATGGAACAGCACAATAGAGATATCAGTCAAAGAATACTGCTTTATTCCCATGTTCTAGCTTTTTACCTAAATTGTTTGTAAAGTCACTATGTGACTTTACATGAATCCCATGTATCTATCCTGTCATTAACAAAAGTGTATATGTGTTTGTTTAAAATGAAAAGGCTAAATACCTTTTGTCACACCGCAGCTGGGCGGTCACGTGATCCCCATGCTGGCTGACCTTAATCTAATCTATGGAGAGAAGCATCAGGGACCAAGATTACACTCTGCTGGCCAGCTGACGTCACAGGGGAATCTTGGCCCCTCCCGCGTCTCTCCATAGATTGAGGCCGTCCAGCACAGGGGGAGCATGTGACAGCAAAAAACAGGTGTATAAGCGGTGCAACATTCCCAAATAAAAGCTCCAACCGGTGCTCATATCTTGAGGCTTCCGATACCTCAAACGTACCAGAATAAAGGAAAGGGATGGTTAGCACTCAGGATGACATCCAAAATAGTTCTAATGTCCGAAACAAGTAGGATGTTTTACAGCTTTGTACATGCATTTGATAAAGAAATACCATTTTGGATGTCATCCTAAATGCAGACCATCCCTTTCCTTTATTCTGGAACACGTGACCGCACAGCTGAGGTGTGACAAAAAGTATTAAGCCTTTTCATTTTAAACAAACACATACACTTTTGTTAATGACTGGATACCTGCATCGGATACATTGATGTGTACTGCATTATGCAGCTGAATAGCGGTGGGCGGGGTAGAAAGCGCTCTCATGCTGGGAGATGGGTGAAACAGTCAGAGGAGAGACAGCGGATGACTAAGGCACATAAACTGACCACAGTAATCAGGGTTCAGCAGCCATGATAACCATTGTCAGCACAGACAGGGGGACACAGGAACTGGCAGGATCAACCATGTTTATTCCTTTTCCTGACGTGCAATGGAATATCACAAATATATACGGGTTCTGTTTGTACGGTGACCATAAACAGTGTTCATTTTGCTTTTAGTTTTTATCCTACCCAAAATAACATGGACAATTACACTAACATAAATTGTAAATTGAGATCGTATCTTGATCTATTTTATTTTTTATTTCTTTTAAACAGATTTTTCTTTTACTTTTTTACTTTTATTTTTTACTCTGTCCCTAATAAAGATACATTGGATACAGGGAGGAGACTTATCAAACTAGTGGTCACTTGGATTGGCTGTCGCAGTGGCCAGGAGCCCTACCTACTCTGACAGCAGGAGCTGTCGTGGCAGTTTGGTTCTCTGTACTTGGCGTGTGCAGTCCCACCCAGCAGAAACGCATATACTTTATGTGGCTGTACGGCATAATGCCCAGCCCTTGCTGCCACGTATATGTGTATGGAGAACTCAGTGTTTAAAGAGGATATGTTCAAAGCATATCACATGCACAGTAGTATAGTGGGTATGACTAGTGGTTCTTCCCTGCCCGATTTCCGAACCTAAAAAGTAAATTGACGGCTGAAGTATTTTTTTTCATGATTAGTTCACATGACTTATTCCAAAATATTACTATTATCAGAAAGTTTAATAATTGAAGTTCTGGAACATGGAGTATGAAACCTAAGAGAAGTAGAGGCTGATTAAATGAGTTCAGAATCTTCATACAAAAAAATCCAATCATTTGAAAATCTAATTCATGTTCACTTTGAAAATCCAAGCATGTGCAGATGAAATAAGTAAAACAAGAGTTTGTTTTCCAAACCGTTGGATAAATTAAGTGAATAATCGCATACTTTTTGTAAGGATTCTCAACTTCTTTGGTAAATTAGCCTTTTTGTCTAAACAAAGTATGTGTACATACTAAACGATTAACAGCTAAAATGGCTTTACTGTACTTTAAAGGGGTTGTAAAGGTTTGTTTTTTATTTTT
This sequence comes from Rana temporaria, assembly GCF_905171775.1. Classification (NCBI taxonomy): domain Eukaryota; kingdom Metazoa; phylum Chordata; class Amphibia; order Anura; family Ranidae; genus Rana; species Rana temporaria. The sequence continues at coordinate 344,513,114 of NC_053492.1, forward strand.
TAAATAGGTTTCTTTAAGCTAGTGCATTGTTGGTTCACTTACCTTTTCCTTCAATCTCCCTTCTAAATTTTTTTTTTCTTAGTTTTCTTTGCCTGAATTTATCACTTCCTGTTCCTCCTCAATAAGCTGTTCAGTAAGCTGTTCTAAATGACTTTCCACCGCTCGGATTATGGTGGAAAGCTTACTGGGGAGAAACCGGAAGTGAGAAATTCAAAGAAAAAAAACATTTAGAAGGGAAATGGAAGGAAAAGGTAAGTGAACCAACAATGCACTAGCTTAAAGGAACCTATCTAGAAAATAAAAGACAAATCTTTACAACCTCTTTAACATTGGCTTTTTTTTTTTTTTTTAGACACCTTACATCTCAGAAATTACATATGACACCATTACAACCTGGATAGAGCTTTTCTAATAACAATCCCTCAGGTCTCCAAATAATCTACCAAGCTATTGTGCTGAATTCATTTGAATACCTCAATACCTCCACCCCCACCGAAACTGTGTCCGTCTGGAAAGGCTTGGTCAATTCTATGATCCTTTTTATAAGGCCACATATATTTCCAGCGGTTGCGAAAATAAATTTCACAAGATTTGTCAAGCCTGGATGTATTCTTCTTCCACCACAGGTTGATTTCCCAGATGTGGATTGGGGTTTCTTGGTCAACGCTCACACTCTTATACAAGATTGAGCAGACACTTTTGTGTGAGTAGCATGTTGGTTTCTAATAGCCTATTAGGTCCTCTAGTTCTATTGTTTTAGAGATGTTTTATATGGTCGAATCTATTGTTCAAGGTACTTTATAGACCAAGGAGGCCTACAGGCTCATCCAGCTTTGACACTGGCCATGGAAGGTGGATATATTGCTTCTTTGCAGCAGCCCTTAGGGGTTCCGATGCTGGAGAGGAGACAAGTTTAGAGGGTGGCTGGGGTTACTTTTTAGTACCGTAAGATTCCCAGGTACTTGTTTTTTTAAGAGGTTTACAGCCCTGCGTGGCCTTGTTTATGGCTGTGTGACACCACCTTGTTTTGTTATATTCAAGATAAATTCAATAAATAAAATTAAAATATAAAAACTGGGTTCTGGTGTTAAGGCTTGTTTTACCTTTGTCCTTAAGTTTAATACTGTATAAAGGACACTTACCTGTCCAGCCGATTCTTCAATCGGCTTCAGGTGCAGCCGCCAGGCATTTTAGGCAAGAAAAACCGGCATCCTTTGTGAGTGGTTTTGGGAGGAGCTCTGCTTAAGAAGTTAATAAACTCAATGGTTCCCCCCCCCCCCGTTTTACCACTTCAGGTTTCACAGACAGAAATTAGGTGGATTTTAGTCCCATAATTTTGTACTTCATGATAGAGAACGGCATGAAAGGAAATTTCACATTGATACATGTCAGCTCCCAAAATATCTCTAAAGAGGGGAGGGGTTACAACTCTATCCAAAAACAAACAAAAGTGTTGGCCTTTAATTAATTTCAAACTGTCATACCTACAAAGTGCAGGAGCACCGAAATGTATCAACACATCAATTCACAACTTCCATGTGTTCAAGAGGGCCTTGTCCAATGAAAATGTGATTGTCAAAACGTACATGCATCTGCGGGTTGTGCTTTGCTACCTGTACAGATTTGCTGTTTTTGTCCTGCACGGTGTACATGTAATTTCATATCACAAAGAAAAGGTAAGTAATGAGGTAGATGATAATGCTCGGGCTTTGCTTTTTTCCTTAAATTATGTTCAAAGGATTCAATACGCTCACGGCATACTTTGATGTCCTGAAAGCAGTTTCCAACAGCTCTTTCTGTGACCTAGAACACATTACACCAAGCAATATCTTCTCATCCTAGTTTGTGCAACATTTTACTTTTTAAACAAGCAGCCCTTTTAAATACTTCCCCACAGCTACTAAGTTATTCATTACAAGGCTTCATTTCATTGTTGCATGTAGGAGCTCTACATAACTTACACTTTTTATGGCTATGAATATTTCATATCATCTTATATTGAAGTCTAATTCTCTGCTAAGTATTCTTTGTGATCATATTCAATGTCTCTAGGAACACTGTCTGTTTCCTTAAAACTTCTTAATATGCTTCAAAGATATAAAAAAATTTGGAAAGACGTATCTCTTAAGTCTGCTCTTTTGTCACCTCTAAATATATCAGATTTTGCACCCTAAACACCTTCAAAGGAAATGACAGATAAATCACATTAGTGTTGTTCTAACATGCTTCAGGTAGTCGTATGACACTTACTTCCAGTTAAGCTTAAAAATGGTCTCCAGATAACAATGAAACAATTTTTCATGTACTGAAGGTAAAACAGCAGTTTCAATAATGTAGGTTACTATAATATTGACCATCCAAGTCCATAATTGGCGGCATAGGCTCTCCTCTGAGTGCCTTTTTATGAAGTGATGTAGATTGCTTCTCCCTTTGAGAAGTGAAGTGATCTATAAAAACGACAGTGGAGAACGCCCCCTGTTACTGTAATCTCGTGAGACATAGTGAGATTACAGTACCAGAAAAAAAATAAAACACTGAAACACTCTGGTGCCTGTTTATTAAGCAGCAGTAAATTACCGCTGCTCAGTACACGGACATTCTCAGAGGAGACCGCCCCCATTGTTAATAAAAAAAACACTAGAGATATAGATATATAGACACACAGTATAGATAGACGTAGATCTATCTTGGGGGGTTCTGGTCGAGATAGAAGTCACTCTTCCGCCTCAGTTCCCCCGGGATTCTCTTCCCCGATTCTTCACCTCTGTCAGAATTCTCCCTGCCAGATTTACCATTTCACAGATCGCCAGTGAGCTGCTGAGATCGCACCTTCATAAACTGGCCATTTCTGTGTCAGATAATGTCAGCTTTTCTGTGTGCCGAGATGATCGGAAGAGAACATCTATTCAACCCCAATTATCGCTGCTTCATAAACCAACAATGAACTGAGATCAGTGGCGATCCCCATGATCACCGCTGTTCACCGTTTCATAAACGGATGCCATAGTGTGGTAACCAGCATTTTACTGCACTGGAAGAATGCTGGTCACCGCTTGGACTCAATTGTTTTCCATGTGTCCTATTAACACTGCAAGGCACCCCCAGGTATAGTGCAGTGAGCTGCAATAAAATGCCGACATGCAGCATTTCATTGCAGGGCACAGAAAGGGATCAAATGTCATTATACAGCAGCACAACACACCCTGCTGCTGTACAGTGACATGAAGTTTCGCTTTTGTGTCTCTTAAATAAAGAGAGTGCATTAAAAAGGGATCGGAGTGGCGCATTACACCTCTCCCCCACTACTGCCAGCTCACTGTAGCCAGAATGGGCATCTGCTGCCATTTTGTGTGCTGCGCCTGTCTTGGGCAGTGTGAATGGACCCTTAGAGCACCAATGTGTCATTTAATGGCAGGAGCAATCTGAAAACTGGTAGGGCCCAAACACCTTTATATCCATTAGGGCACACTGTTACTTGTGGTTTTCCACAGCACAGGGGCATTTTCTTCACTTTCCCCCCATATATTTGCATTAGAGTGTCGTGTCATCAAAAAGGAAGGTAAAATGCCACAACACACACCTTTATAATACATACATTTTTACTAAATTTCCTATGAATATAATTAAATTAAAACAAATATATATATATTATCATTAGGTTTTGTGTGTTGGGAGACCAGTGGATGCCTATTCCTAGTCTTGAGTACCTTGGAGAGCTCATGTCTCCCAAGCATGGGGAGCTTGGATTTCTCTAAACAAGGAACTCATTCACCAAGTTATCTCACTTTAAATACCTCTAGCTTATCTGTTTAGAGTTAACCCATTACGTGGGACCTAGAATTATTTATCTCACAGGGTGCAAGGCGATACCCATAGCGTGTAGTCTTTGTTTACATATAAACTGTATGCGTGCTCTATACGTGCATCTGTATTCGTATGCATGGAGAGGTGAGGGTGCTTCCATTGTTTGTTTTTATATTTAACTTTTTTTTACCTAAAGCAAACGGTCTTTCCTCCCCACAATTGAAACAGACAAGAATATAGCAATTACAAATGCAAAACAATCACATGTAAAATTACTTCTGTTATTTTTGTTTCTTTACAGCCACATAATTTGTCTCTTCTCTTCCACCTCCAGACCCACACAGCCATCTGACTTGTAGGTGTCATCTGTGGCCATCTTACTTTACTATGATTTTGCTGCGAGCCCACCTATAACAGTGTGAGCTCTGTGTAGATTTTACAAAATCTTGCAAGATCTAAAAAATAAAAAATTAAGCAGGTTTTTTTTTTTTTTTTTTTTCAAACAAAACTAGAAGTACACTTCAATAAAAATGTATTTAATTAAATCTTTAAAAAAAAAAGTTTAAAGAAACAATGGGCCAGATTCACAAAAGAGATACGATGGCGTATCTCCTGATACGCCGTCGTATCTCTGTGATCCGCCCGTCCTAACTATGCGGCTGATTTATAGAATCAGTTACGCATAGATAGCCCTAAGATCCGACAGGTGTAATTGACTTACACCGTCGGATCTTAGGATGCAATTCTAGGCCAGCCGCTAGGTGGCGAGGCCATTGCGGTCGGCGTAGAATATGCAAATGACTAGTTACGGCGATTCACGAACATCCGCGATGCCCGTCGATCTAAATTTACGACGTTTCCGTAGCGATACGCGTCGTAAAGTTAAGGCTGCCTCCTAGGTGTTCTAAGCAATGTTAAGTATGGCTGTCGTTCCCGCGTCGAAATTTTAAATTTCACGTCATTTGCGCAAGTCGTCCGTGAATGGCACTGGACGCCATTTACGTTAACGTCAAACCAATGACGTCCTTGCGACGTCATTTAGCGCAATGCACGTCAGGTAATTTGATGGACGGAGCATGCGCAGTACGCTCGGCGCGGGAACGCGCCTAATGTAAATGGTGCCCGCCCCATTTGAATTAGGCCGGCTTGCGCCGAGCGGATTTACGTTACACTGCCGCAAGTTTACAGGTAAGTGCTTTGTGAATCAGGCACTTACGCTGTAAACCTGCGGCGGTGTAACGTAAATGGGATACTTAACGCCGCCGCTGCGCAACGTAATTCTTTCTGAATCTGGCCCAATATATACTATGCAGAGTTGCATGCTGCAGGGTGTTTTTGTTTTGGGGTAAAAAGGTCCACATTACCTTTGTTACCACAAGGGGGCCAACAAGCTCCCTATGTGAGATAGTATTGGGCAGGTGACAGGTACTCTTTATTAAAATATCAGAGCAGTTTACTTTGCTTTGCAGCCCAGATGCGAACAGCTCTGGATCTGGAGTGCTCAGAACCGAGCACTTCCAGGTTGACACTATGCAAAAGGACATTGAGGAATGGAAGTTCCTGGTGGAGAGAGAGAGGGCAACACCCTGCGAGTCCGGTAAAATTGATCAGCTACAGCCCAGATCACTTTTACTCAACAGTTGAAAAAAAATGATATATAAACTCACACCTGCTACTGCAAGTTTGCTTTAGAGCCAGTTCACACCATAGAAACAAAAAACGCAGTCTGGATGCTTTTCTGCATGCGCACTTTTGATGCGTTCCAGTGCGTTTTGGTGCAGTCCAGTGCTCCCCCCTCTTTTTTCTTACCCTTAAATAGGGAAAAGTGTGTTCCAGTGTGTTTTTTGGTGCATTTAGGTGCAATTATTTGCGTTCCAGTGCACTTTTGATGCTTTTACAGCGTTCCAGTACAGCAAAAATGCAGCATGTTCTACTTTTTTTTTCCTGGAACTGGAACGCACTAGAACTGCAAGCACTGTTGTGAACTATGCCATTGTAAACTATATAACCTACTTTCCATGCGTTTTTGATGCAGAAAAAAATGCACTGGACTGCATGTGGTGTGAACTGGACCTTAATCTTTCCGGAGCCATGATGTGCGGAGCAGCGAAGAGGTTTAAAAAGGGAAATCGTACCAAAAGGTACAGTTGTCGGTTAAAATGTTAAAAAAAAATTACCTGCACTTTCACTTCAGCCACCATTCACACACTACGTAGTGTGTCACGCATATGTGCATTTTCACGGCCAAGAACTTAAATGGGTGGCCCTAAATGCAACACACACGACAAAGAAGTTCAGGTATTGTTTTGAGCTTTGCACTTTTTTTGCCGTGCCATCAATAAATGGGACTGCATGAGCAGCACAAAATCATGGCCAATAAGAGATCATGACTTCTGGCAATTACACCAAAGAAGCAGTTGACAGACCAGAAACCACTTATTTGAATTTTTTTTTTTTTTTTTAAGTTTGATGAACCACTTGCCACCCAGGCCAATTCTGAAACTTCTCACCTACAGAAGAGACCATGGAGAATAAAATGTCGGTCGTTCTAACTTTTTATCTCGCACAGTATTTCAAACTTCAACTTTTCAAACGCGTTTTTTTGGAAAAACGTTTCATGCATTAAAATAACAAAAAACAAAAGAACAAACAGTAAAGTTAGACCACTTTTTTTGCAGAATGTGAAAGATGTTACGCCTAGAAAAAAAAAAAAAAGTAAAAATACATAAAATGGTCACGCTTCAAAATTGCACACACTCCAGGAATGGCGCCAAACGATGTTACTTAAAAATCTCCATAGGTGACACTAAACATTTTTTACAGGTTACTCGTTTAGTGTTGCTGAGAATATCTAGTGCTAGACTTATTGCTCTCACTCTAAAAAAGGCAAAAAACCTCACATGTGTTGGTGCAGCTTACATATGCGTTCACTTCTGAAAGAAAGCATGCAGGGTCGGGGGCACTTCTACTTTTTCTTTTATTGTTCATTTTACCTTTTGCTATTATGTAAACATCCCTTGTAATAGGAATAGGGCATGACAGGTCCTCTTTACAGCGAGATCTGAGGTCTATAAGTCCACAGATCTCGCCTCTGGGCTGGGAAGCCTCCGAAAGGTCATAGAGACTTCCAGGGGCTATCTGGCCCACCGGATTCTCTATGGTTAACTCTATGGTCTACCCGAGCGAGCAAGTAGAAGCACTGGAGGGAGTGGGCGAGTCCCCTCCTGTAAGAACGATCAAGTGGCTGAATAGCCGCTATGATTGTTCTTACAGTGCAGGGAATCGTCGGCTGTAAAAGATGATATCTGAATGATACCTGTAACTACAGGCATCATTCAGATATCACCAAAGTCTTCAACGTCACATGATGTTGGGCGGGTAGTGGTTAAATAAAAGTTCTATATCAAGTAACCATCACTGCAGAAAAACATACATCTACTATTTATCATAAATGAACATGTGCCATCATGTATATTAAGTGCATATACCTTAAATGTTTAAAGTTCAGCTGTTAAGAACTGGTATGCACACATTAACTATAAAAAGTACATTTCTGCAATTTGGGAAACCATTTAATACACCAACAAGGGAATTCATTAAAGTTCTGACTGTACATGTGCTTTCCTGGCAACCACCTTGTTCGTGCAAGTGTACAAAGAACCCCCTGTGAGTCAGTTAACCTCTTCCATACCGGGCAGTTATACACCCATCCATACCAGGCCTATTCTGGCACTTCTCTCCTACATGTACAAATCATAATTTTTTTGCTAGAAAATTACGCAGAACCCCCAAACATTATATATGTTTTTTTAGCAGACACCCTAGGGAATAAAACGACGGTCATTGAAACCTTTTATCTTGCACGGTATTTGCGCAATAATTTTTCAAACGCCTTTTTTTTGAAAAAAAATTGTTTCATGAATTAAAAAAATTAAAAAACAGTAAAGTTAGCCCAATTTTTTTGTAAAATAGGAAAGATGATGTTACACCGAGTAAATAGATACCTAACATGTCACGCTTTAAAATTGCGCACACTCATGGAATGGCGCCAAACTTCGGTACTTAAAAATCTCCATAGGCAACGATTTGAAAATTTTTACAGGTTACCAGTTTAGATTTACAGAGGAGATCTAGTGCTAGAATTGTTGCTGGCACTCTAACGCACGCGGCGATACCTCACATGTGTGGTTTAAGGCGTTTACATATGTCGGCGGGACTTGCGTGTGCGTTCGCTTCTGCGCGCAAGCTACCGGGGACAGGGGCGTTAAAAAAATAAATTTTATTTCTTTTCTTTTTTTTTATATATTTATTTCTTTTTTTACACTTTTTTTTTTAATTTTTTTTTTTTTTTATCACTTTTATTCCTATTACAAGGAATGTAAACATCCCTTGTAATAGGAATGTGTGTGACAGGTACTCTTTATGGAGAGATGCGGGGTCAATAAGACCTCACATCTCTCCTCCAGGCTGGAAAGCATGAAATCGGTGAAAAAAAATTCACCGATCTCATGCTTGTGGTTGCTTAGCAGCCGCAATCGCGGCTTTGTTTACTTACGGGGACCCGGGCGTGACGTCATCACATCGCGCCCGGGTCCTCCGACGGTCATAGAGATGACTGGTGACCATCTGGTCACCAGTCATCTCTATGCTTCCTGCGCGCGCCGGACGATTCGTTCTCCGGGCCCCCGATGGCACGGGAGAGCCCGGAGAAGCACCGGATGGCGGCGGGAGGGGGGGGATGTCCCCTCCCGCCGCCTGTAAGAACGATCTAGCGGCGGAACCGCCGCTATGATCGTTCTTACGTTGTGCAGAATCGCCGGCAGTTTAGAAGGATATCTGAATGATGCCTCTAGCTGCAGGCATCATTCAGATCTCCCCCCACAAAGCCCAGGACGTCATATGACGTCCACTTAGAACGGCAGAGGTTCTTTGTGGACGTCATTTTACTATGGGCCGGTAGGGAAGTGGTTAAAAGGAATTCTGTTCAATAGCCATATCCCTAAAGATTTAGCATTTCGTAGAGTTACGCGCTAGTGTGCTATAATATACCTGAATCTGTGAAAAGAAAAAAAAAATATCACTCCAAGATGTAAAATATGGAAAATATAATGGCTTATATGATCATAGAGCAACTCCGGCCATCTTTAGAAGCAATATCAGTGAGATACTAATAAAACTTTCATTAAATTACAACTTACTGGTCAATCACTGATGGGTGGCTTTGCTGGTTAATAGATGTAGGAGGTGTGAAAGGGTGAACTCTCCGGGAATAAAACCAGAAAATGTGGAGACATCACTTTTTTTTATGCAGAAGCAGCTTAGCAAATCTTTAAAGTGGCCGAAAACAACTAATCGATTATGAAATTAATCGATTACCGTTTTCATAATCCATTAATTGGCCAGTAACAAAAACTAAAATTAGCCTTTTATAGTACAAAAAAAGCAAATCACTACTGTAAATATTACTTTCACTGTCCCACAGTAAAAAAATTAACCCCTTACAGTAGCGATTATTTGCTCTTTTTGTCCTTATTTTTGTTTTTTTTAACCCCATTATGTTACTAAACATCTCAGGCCTGGGTCACACCTCTGTTTTTGGTGCTTTTTGCAGAAGCACACTACAGTTCATTTACATGTTTTCCTATGGGACACGTTCACATCCATGATTTTTTTTCAGCTGCTGCGTATTTGGAAAGGGCAAGGACCTTTTAATGCAAAACGGTGCTAGTTTTTTTTTTTTTTTTCTTTTTGTTAAATATACTTTAATGGAGAAGCTGCAGAAAAGCATGCAATGTGTTTTTGCGGCAATTTGTGTTTTGTAATCTGCCCAAACAACAAATTGGCCGGAAAAAAATTAAAATAATTTTTTTTTTTTTAAGGCTATTATCCGATTAATCGAAAAAAATAATCGCCCAACTAATCGATTATGAAAATAATTGTTAGTTGCAGCCCTACTCACTACACCCAATACCAGTTATAGCGCCACTTAAGGTGCTCTGGTAGATCTGGCGACTCACAGAAATATGAGGGAGCAGGCCGTCTTACGCTTAATCCAGTATGAAGGTATGAGAAACACTGCACACCACTAGCTCAACAGGTGAAAAGAAATGTCATCGGGCTCAGCCCTGAGCTCTGTTCTGATGGATTTTGCCCCGCCCCATGCCGGGGCTGAACCATAGAGATAAAGGTGAAGCAAGACTGTTCTATTTAAACATCATTGGCTTATCTCTCCCAGCTCCCACACAACAAACTTCTCATAATTGATGGCAAGATTGCGTGATGATATTCATTGATAACTTTTTTTTTTTTTACATGCATTTACAAATCATTAAAAAGCTTAATTTCCATGAGTTACTTGCACACTTGAGCCATGCCCCCCCATCACAGGATTTGATTGAAAGCAGCAGAAACCAATGACTCCCAATCTGTCCTGTAAGTAGGGAGAGAGGGGAGTTCTGGATGTGGATCAGGCTTAGGTAACCAAGTGGGGGCTGGGGGTCCTAATAACATAAGGTTTTTTACATTAATGCAGAAAATGGCAGCTGCGTGTCCTAATTGAAGCAGCCACGAATCTGTTGACACTTTCTCAGAAAGTGTTAGATTTCTAGAAAGCTTTTTTATTTCCACATACAATGGAATGGGGATAACACTGAACTTAAAGCGGTAGTTCACCCTCTCGTACTTGATGTTACCATCGAGACAGGCATTGTAGCGCGAGCTACAGTATGCCTGTCCCGATTTTTTTAACCCCGTACTCACCTCGTAGTCGTCCATCGTAGATTTCGGCTCCCGCGGGGAATGGGCGTGCCTATGGAGAGGGAGGATGATTGACGGCCGGCCCTGGCACGTCACTCTCCCCGAAGACAGCCGGAGTAGGTCTCGGCTCTTCACGGCGCGTGCGCACAGGCTATGCGCACGCGTCGTGAAGACCAAGCCTATTTCGGCTATTTCCGGAGAAGCGTGACGCGCCAGAGCCGGCCGTCAATCATCCTCCGTCTCCAGAGGCACGCCCATTCCCCGGTATCTTCGATGGACGACTACAAGGTGAGTATGGGGGGAAAAAATTCGGGACAGGCATATACTGTAGCTCGCGCTACAATGCCTGATTTAAAGGTAAAAGAAAACATTTTTTTTTTTCCCGTCGATAGGGTGAACCCCCGCTTTAAAGCATCAGAATGACAGACAGCTTTCTCAAAGGAGGGTTAAGTAATGGCCATCTTCATTAATCTTTCATGACATTGTCCCTTTGAGAAAAATATCAGTTATGGGATTCTTTTGGACAAATCACTTAGTGTAACTAAAAGGCTTCTATCACATTCCGTCAGAATGCGAAACAGGTGTTCGGGTGCCATTATTCTTAATGGCATCCCAAACGTGGTGCGATTCTGCCACAATTGTCACGCAACAGAATTGTGTGGCAAAACGTGTAGTTAAAAATCGCGGCAAGCTTCTTTTGAGCAACAAATGCACATAGGATGGCTTCACTAGTGTGTACATTATATTAATATATATAAACAATATATATATATATATATATATATATATATATATATATATATATATATATATGTTATTAGCCATTAAAACGCATTCCCATGTAATATTTTAAATACATATGATCTTACTTTACAGCTTGTCGTCCTCTACAACTCTTCCCCATCCCCTTTAATATGCCTTTTACCGCGATCCAAAACAACAAGCTACATCTTTGTGCTCAGCCCAGAAGCAGAGAGCAGAAACATGTTGCTTTTGGCACAATCACTGTGCCTCTGTCCACTTTCAGAACTCAGAGTGAGAACACATGAGGAAGGAGTGAAAAAAAAAAAAAAGCTCACTGTTGTAACCGTGCCAACAAAATATAAAGATACAAACCCAGATGCAGGAATCTGAGGCATTTCCTATGCTATGTGACTGTCCTTTCCAGAAGGTCAAATGAACATAAGAAAAAAAACTGAATATATTTAAGATTTGAATGGAGATTTTCTTTACTTCTAGAAAAACTATTTCAAAGAATGCCAAATATATTGAATGTTTCAGCTTTATTCATCTAATCAAATAACTACTACTGCATTTGGTCAACCTGCATGGTTTGGTCCAAACACGGATTCATTTATTTTAGCCCTGAATGGAGATCAGCTCACCTGCCATTAGAAAACATACGGTGACTTCACAATACTGGATATTTGACCAATATATGGTACAAACTAAAAAAAACAAACACACACATTACTACAATACTAACATTTTTAAAAACACAGCAGACAGCACCCACCGGGCGATACCTAAAGGGCTTGTAAAGGGTTGTTTATTTTCTAAATGGGTTCCTCTAAGCTAGTGCATTGTTGTTAGTTCACCAACCTTTTCCTTCAATTTCCCTTCTAAATGTTTTTTTTCCCTTTATCTGAATTTCTCACTTCCTGTTTCTCCTCAGTAAGGTTGCTCCCATCATCCAAGCTGTTCTGGCTGGGGGGTTAGTCAGCCAGAACAGCTTACTGAGGAGGAACAGGAAGTGAGAAATTCAGACAAAGAAAACATTTTTTAGAAGGGAAATTGAAGGAAAAGTTAAGTCAATGCACTAGCTTAACCACTTCCATATCAGGCACTTACGCACCTTACTGCCCAAGCCAATTTTCAGCTTTTAGCGCTGTCGCACTTTGAATGACAATTGTGTGGTCATGCTACACCGTACCTAAACAAATAGAGCTTTATTTTGGTGGTATTTGATCACCTCTGCGATTATTTTTTTTGCGCAACAACTAAAAAAATACCGAAAATTTTGAAAAAAAATTAAGTTAATTTTTTTCTGTAAATTTTTTTGTAAATAAGTAAGTTTTCTTCTTCGATTACGGACACTGATATGGCAGCACTGATGGGCATTGGTTGGAATCTATTATCTTTTTATTGCCCCCTTCCCTGGTGGTCCAGTGTGGGTATCTGAGGGGGGCTGCGCTGATAAACAATTAGCGCGAACCCCCGTCAGGAGAGCCGCCGATCGGCTCTCCTCTACTCGCGTCTGTCAGACGCAAGTGAGGAAGGGCCGATCAACAACTCTTCTAGTTTACATCGTGATCAGCCATGATTGGACACGGCTGATCACATGGTAAAGAGCCTCCGCCGGAGTCTCTTCACCGAGATCGGAGATGCAGGGTGTAAGACTGACACCCCGCATCACCGGTCGCACGCCGGCATGTAATCCTGCAGGACGTCAATAGACGTCCAGTCAGGATTACAGAACCACTTGCCGGACGTCAATTTACTATTGACCGGAGGGGAAGTGATTAAAGGAACCCATTTAGAAAATAAAAAAACAAACCTTTACAACCCCTTTAATGTAATGGTATTAATGTGACATACAGTAGCTGTTAGACACCAAAAAAGTAAGTTGGCTGAACCTAGGACTCTATACATCAGGTTTTAATTTTGTTAACCGGCCTGCACTTAGGTTGCACCAGGACACAGAGGATCATTTATAATGTACAATTCTGAACTTTTTGGGAGGGACAGAGGCAACATACACACACATGTACACACACACAGCATTACAAAGGTCAAACAAAAGAGCAAGAAATCACACCAATGGTTGAAAAGCCACGTCACAAAAGTCTGCTCACTTATCACTAGGGTTGTCCAGATACCGATACTAGTATCGGTATCGGGACCGATACCGAGTATTTGCGGGAGTACTCGTACTCGCGCAAATGCTCCCGATACCTAAATAGAATACTTTTTTTGTATTTATCAACATGTTCTATGAAAATTCTTTGAGTTTTTTACTACTGCGTGACAAGCAAATAAAACATTTTTATTCATTTTTACTAATTTTTATTCTTTTATAATGTCTTGAGTTAGAGTTCTTCATAATTCTAAAGAAAATATCCTTAGTCTGTATTGTGGTTTGAAAACTGTCACATGACATTTAAAAAAAGTATCGGTATTCGGTATCGGCGACTACATGAAAAAAAGTATCGGTACTTGTACTCGGTCCTAAAAAAGTGGTATCGGGACAACCCTACTTATCACTAAACAATTTTAAGGCTTATCTACTGACATGCGATTACTTATTAAAATAGTAATTCCCTCACGAACAATGAGGGTAACGATTGTTAGGATCCTACTATACACGAATTTGTGGACAAACATTAGGAACAGTTCCTGATATCACACTGGTAATAAGTCACTGGACTTTCTGCTTGAGACTTCTAGAAATATGTCAGGCTAGTGAAAAGGAATCTAATTCATGTTTTATATATTTCTCCTTTCCACACCCACCAAAAATATTTGGAATTTTGTTTCAGTAGCACAACTTCCCTTGGGTGCGGTGGTGTATAGCAGATGCCAGAAAAGCTACAGAAAGAGATTGATGGATATGGAGAAAGAGTGGTAGATAAATCCAAAAACTACTAAGAATGAACTCTTAAAAAAAAAACAATTCCTTCCACTAATCTATCCCAGATGTCTCATCTCAAACTACTTGTATTCCATTTATAGAATGATATTCTCTACTGCTTCCAGGTCATGGCACCAAAGCATCAACATTTAAAAACCACAACAGAAAATGTTTTTTTCAACAGTATTGGACCATAAATATTTGGCAGCTTGTATATACAATTTTTTTAGCAGAAGATCACATACAGTACATGCAATAGATTTAACATGGCTGTCTTCAACATTCAGAAAAAGTGGATTACAACATCCAAGCATTTCTAAATAATCTTTTTAGCAGAGATTTGTTGTGATGGTGGCATGAAGGCCCTTTTTACATTGGCTTTCTGATCAGGTCCGCCTGTCAGATTTTCAGGTGGTCCCGATCAGAAGCTCCATGCAGCTCTATGGGCAGGAGGATGTAAATGTACCCACATGTTTTCAAACAGGTCGGGAGGGGGGGGGGGGGGTTCCCCCTTTAACCTTGTTGTCTGACTTTAGATCTATGTTTATCCCAAGCATGTTTGAAGCCATTTACTGTTGACTATCTCACGACCTCTGTTGGTAGTTTATTCGAATAATAAACTTCCCTTTCAGTAAAATACTAAGATTGGTTTTAAACTTGCCTCCAGTTAGTTTGAGGTCTTGATTTTGTTTTCATATTGAGAAGACTGCCTTCCTGAACCCCACTGATGTATTTAAAAGGTTTCAATCATGTCTCCCCTTCTTTCCTCCAGACTGTACATATTAAATTCCAGACTGTACATAAATTCCTGAAGTCGTTCAATATGTTTTATCCCCCCACACCTTTCACCAATGTTGTTACCCGTCTCTGGACTCATTCTATCGTATCAATATCTTTCTGTAAGTGAGGTCTCCAGTATGCTAAACATGGTCTCACTAAAGATCTGTATAGGGGAATCAGGACCCCCCTTCATCCTTTTCGGGACCTGTGATGGATCAGAGTTAGCCCAATGTAAATCGGCCCCTATAGAGCCATCAGGGATCCACAGACGTCCACTGTTGAAATGCGTACTAAGACTGAATGGGAATGGATGTCTCAAAATTGACATCTGCCCCATTCAGCTGAACAAAGCTGACAAAAACTGTGTGAAAGGACCATAAGACAAATTAATTTAAAAAGAGATCTAGAGTCAATACATCAGTTTACATCCGGGTCACTTTGAGAAAAAAAAACGTAAATAGATTTCTGAACCCGGAGTGCGTTTTTAACGCACGTCAAATACCCATAGGGCGGTATTTGGGGAGTGTTTTTAATGCACGTTAAAAGTGTATCAAACTCAACAATGTTATAGGGCCATGTCAGTATTTTGAGCAAGCGTACACATGGCCTAAATTGAATCAAAGTCGTATTGCAATATTGGGAAGTCAGCCTAAAAGGATATGTACGAATGCCTCCATTAAGATAGAGGAACTTGCTGAAGCAGTGGCAGCGATGGCCAACAGTAAATCCCCAGGAACTGATGGTCTCCCAGCAGAGATAAGAGATATAGGGAGCCTCTCCTTCCTATACTCCTAGATACGCTTAATTATGCTGTTAGATGTGGGGGTCTCCCACACTCTATGAATATAGTAATCCCCAAACCTGGTAAGTACCCGCTGCTGCCCGATTCCTATAGACCCATTTCTCTACTAAACACAGACATTAAAATGATTGTAAAGTCTCGTTTTGAAAAAAAAAAAAAAAACATGTTATACTTGCCTGCTCTGTGCAGTTGGTTTTGCACAGAGCAGCCTGGATACTCTTCCCGGGTCCCACGTCTGTGCTCCTGGCCCCTACCTCCTGAGGAATGCCTCCATAGATTAGCAGCTTACTAAGGGGGCACCCAAGCAGAGTCAGAGCTCCCTGTGTCCATTCAGATACAGACATACCGTCCGTGTTCATCCGATCCCCCCATAGGGCAGAGCTGAGAAAAGACAGGGCGGTCCCTGCACAGTGTGCGAGGACCGCCCTGTCATCCGCCGGCTCAGCGGGGATCAACAGAGCGATCCCCGCTGAGCATACGGAGGCGGATCATAACTGACCCGCCCTGTGTGAAAGGGGCCTTAGGCTTTTTAAAATGGGGATGAGAAAGGACCCTATATGTTCTAGAGACCACGGTTATCTGATCCACCTACTATGGAGATGCCCCAAGCTCCATCAGGTTAATATTAGACAGGATCCCAAACCCTGCCTTTTGCATGTATTAGACAATCTCCAGGTGGAAGAGGTCATCAAACAAGCCATAGCAAGAGCCTTATTCCAGGCTAGAAAACGAATCCTCAGACATTGAAAATCTGATGAACCTCCCACTTGGAAGGAATGGGTGGCAACAATGGGAGATACAATCCATTTGGAAAAATACATCTACTAGCATAGGGGTAGCCCACAAATTTCAAGCAGTGTGGTCGTCCTGGCTTGATACCCCGGAGCTATCCCCGGTTGGCACCTTAGATAGGAATGATCTGTATTACAAGTACCATTGTGACAATGTTGGAATTGTCAAGAATACCATGATAGGTTTGTGTTAATGCCTCTGGAATGGTTCAATGACTTGTACTTGCCAATTTTTCTCTTTTCGAAATAACTATTGCATAAAAAAAAAAAAACTAATACAACCACCAGATCTAATGGTTGGTGAGCTGCAATATATTATTTTTGGGTTCAAAACGGTTTTAAGCTCGCTTTAGTAGGAATGGGTTTCATATTCTCAATATGCTTCATAGACAAAAATATAATTATCAAGAAACTGGTAAATGCACAATCAAATGAACCTGTGCCAGTATTCTGATACTTTGAAAGCAACCCTCCCCACCATTAAACATTGGTTTGAAAGAGAAGAAATTCGGGAGCGGGTAACAAACCCTGGGATTTTAACGGTGTTGATGGTGGAAAATCAATCCAAAACAGTAAGATAAATACAAAAATAATAATTTATTCATACATAAATTTTACATGTAACAAAATACAAGACAAGACATGGATGGTCTCATTGATGGTAATAGCGACTAAAAAGTCGCAGAGGAACCTGTTGGAAGGGGCCCGACATGTTTCGCTCGTTGAGCTTCATCAAGGGCAATACAACAAGCTATAAAATAAAGAAAAAGAAAACAACAAGAATAAGGCATTGTATAGATTGCCAAAAATAACAACAGTTTGAAAAACCAACAACAAACCGCTGCGGTTAAAATACAAAATACATAATGTATATTCAAACAAGATAAACAAGGGTCAAATATTTGTAATACACGTAGTTCATGAGAATACAAGGGTCACATAAACATTTTGTACAATGAAAGGACCGTGAGCAGACTTACCTTTTATCCAAAGTCCAAGATCATCCAATTACATTAAAATCAGCTGTGTACCATTAAGTAAAACTGTGAAAGAAAATTCCACAGTATTGAGTGCCTCCTTCCGCATGCATCCCAAAAACCACATCCACCAGTCAGTCCGAATGAGGTATTCACAGTACTATAGTAAATAAAGGTAAGGAATAATGAATACTGGGAGAAAGAGACCCCCAAAAGGAATTTTGGGGGGACAATCTCAGAAAATGACACTAAAAAGATATGTGCAAAATATAATTGAAAAAGATAATGGTTGTATATAGATATGAGTAACTTCACTAGGCAGTTGGATCGGATCCAATGAGGCTGGCGAAATTGCGTCCAGCAAAACAGGGGTTAAACAAACCAATATGCACTGGTCAACGGTAGACAAAAATCTCAAAGCAAAGCTGGTTGCTGAAAAAAAATATATATAAAGAAAGGAAAATCAATAATGGTGTCAATAAAAACACCCAAAGCCATGTTTAATAAAATACCATAGGCAAAAGCTGTATAGGAAGACCAGAAAAGGCAAACAAACCTGTTTGAAAACGTTGGGGTAAAGTGCCAGAGAAGTGGTAGGGCACAAACAGCCTGGAGACTCTGATATCTCAGAGCCATGAAAAAGGCAAACACAATTGGCCTTTAAATACCCCCCAGCCCAGCATGATGCAAAGCTGCTGGGGGTGGGCCATAATCTGACAGGGCCTGATGACAGGTGGACTGGATTGGGGAGATCAGCCCCAACCTTCAGTCAGCCAGTCACGGATCCCAGGAGATTGGACAATCAAAATCCCTTAAATCCAGTGGTACCCAAGGTAACTTCCAAGTAATTAATTTGTACTCATGTGAGCTATGGGTGGACCAGATTTCAGTTTTGGAATTGGGTTTATCGTTTTGCCCTACCCAGAATATTGACGCCTTTGAACTCATCAAGGACGTCAATCTCTTCTCTAGGAAGTTAATGCTAAAAATTATTTTTGACAAACCGAAACCAGCCATCCAATCAACTAATTTTGACAATCCCCTCTGGCAGCAAATGTCATTGGATGACATCAAAGCCGTGGAGGAACTTATGGAACTGTGGAAAGAGGGCCACATCGATGATGATGATCTGTTTCTGGCTGACTTGCTCGAGATTGAGTCATCATCATCGGTCTCGACCGCTGGTGGATCACAGTTCAGTCTCCCCTCCATCACTTCCACCAAAAAAGATTATAAACCCAAGTCTCGTATGTTTCCCACCCTTCAGGGCAATCCCAATGTGTGGGCCTTTACTAGTCAGGTTACTAAGGAGATTTCACAAACTAAGTGGTCTAATCCACTTGAAACTAACTTAACACCTTCTCAGAAACTAGCTCTTTCCTCCTTACAACAAAACTCTGACATCATAATAAAACCATCTGATAAAAGGTGGAAATCTAGTGGTTATGGATGTTTCCCAATACGAGCTCATGGTTTATGATATTTTAAATAACAGGGATTGGTACAGGAAGGTGTCGGTTGATCATTTGAAACTAACTACCTCCCTCTACCAGAGATTGATAGGCTCAGCTTACAACAATGGTTTAATTACCAAACAGACTTGGGAATTCCTAAACGTCACCTGCCTACGTACCCCCACACTGTATGCCCTGCCGAAGATTCATAAAAACACTAGTCAACCTCCCGGACGCCCTATAGTGTCGGGCAATGGTTCATTGACGGAAAGGGCTAGTGAATTAATTGATGATTATCTAAGACCCCATGTGGAGGGTTTGTCATCGTATCTACAGGACACGGGCAATCTTCTCAGATCCCTTGATGGCATCTCGGTGCCACAGGGATCTTGGCTGGTATCTTTGGATGTGGAAGCCCTCTACAACTCTATCCCCCATGCCCGGGGGGTGGGAGTTGTAGAGGGTTTCATCTCAGAGAGCATGGAGGCTTTACCTCACTACAACCATTTCATTTTGGAATTACTTGGTTTTATTTTAAGCAACAACATTTTTCTTTTTGGCGGCTCCCACTTCCTCCAGGTACAGGGTGTTGCTATGGGGACCAAGTGTGCCCCCTCTTATGCAAACATTGAATACGCTTCATTGATGATGTCTTTTTCATCTGGACCGGGTCTTACTTTGAATTGACTTCGTTCATTGACAGTCTTAAAATGAACGATTTCAATCTCAAATTTACTTTTGAGACCAGCCAAGAGAAGATCTCATTTTTGGACGTAGAAATTTTGGTTCATCAGGATGGCACCATTGGTACCTCACTTTTCAGAAAGCCCTCGGCAGGGAATGCCCTTCTCCATGCCACCAGCTCTCATCCAGAACCCCTCAAGTCCAGTATCCCCTATGGGCAATACTTAAGACTGAGGAGGAACTGCAGCTCTGACCAAGTTTTTTTACACAAGGCCAGTTTGCTCCAGAGACGCTTTCTTGATAGAGGATACAGCAAAAAGTGCCTCAAAAGGCATTTGCGAGGGCCAAAGCCAAAACCAGGGGCTCCTTGCTCCATGATCCCAAACCCCCAAAAGCTAATCCAGGCACTAGGGTTATCACCCGTTATTCGGGGCACCACCATCAAATTAGGGTCATCCTTCAGAAGTACTGGTATCTACTTATGGGCGATGAAACGGTATCAAAACATCTATGTTCCTACCCCCAAATAACGTTTCGGAGATCTTCATCTCTGCGGGACAAGCTGGTCCGGAGCCATCATGTCAGCCGGAAATCCATCCCGGCTGACATGTGTGGTACACGACCATGTCACAACTGCTCGTTCTGCAGATATATCTATGCAGCAGCGAGCCTTACTCTTCCTAATGGACGGAAATTCATACCTCGCTTCTCTGCCAATTGCCAATCCATCAGGATTGTATATATTATGCAATGCGTTTGCAACGCGTTCTATATTGGCAAGACTAAGCGACCATTCTTCCACCGTATCAGGGACCATGTTGCCTTGGTACGTAAAAAGAAGATGGAAACACCCATTAGTAGGCATGTGGGGCTCTTCCATGACTTTGACAGTTCCTGTATGCATTTTTTCGGATTGGAACATATCCCCCCGGTGATCGGGGAGGAGACTATGACAAACTGTTGCTTCAGAAAGAAGCAAAATGGATCCATCAGCTGTCTGCTCTAAAATTCCCTGGCCTAAACGATGGGTTTAGTTTCAAACCTTTCCTTTAAAGTATTTGGTGTGATTTTATCATGTTCATTTTGCCTTTCATATGTTGTAATACTTTGTTTTACATCAACTTGTATGTATATAACATATTTTCCATCTGTGCATCACGAGCTGTCGGGCTTTGGGTCCGTCTCTATATCTAGGTTTTTTTCTCCCTTCTTATGTTTTTTTTTCTTTCTTTCTACCCCTTTTGTTTCCCTTGTGTTTTTTTTTTTTTCCTTCTTACTGACCATTTTTAAATTTAAGTATATCTTATGCTAATTTTGTAATTTTTCCATGTACACATTGTTTAATAATGCATGTCAATACTGAGCAGATTTGCTATACATCCGGGTCCAGATCCTCCCATTGCCTTGTTCCTTATACATCTTTCCATATGGAGACATTATCCACCTTTCTTCTCCGTTGGATGTCAATTTCTGATATCCATCAGGTGTTGTGCCGTTCGGGTACACCATTGCTGTGTTATCTAACAGACATACATAATCCCTATGTGTCACAGAGTTTTTATTACGTATATATTTAATTAGAAGCTCTCTTTGTTTCTATATATACTTTTTGTTCCACCAAGCATGCATTCTCTCTGGCCCCATTTTTTCCATGGTTTATCACGTGCTATATGGGCGCGAAGGGCGCACCCGGTGTACGGACCTTGATCGGTGGGTCCGCTAGGGTGATCCCTCTCTTTCTGTTGATGCCCTCTGACGTCTGTGCTAAACGCCCGGGGTGACAATTCTGCCACCCTGGTTTTTGGGTAATGAGGTCAGTCATCTTGCCCCTTAAGAGCAACAACCATCATGGATTTTTCCAATGGGGTTGTTTCTCTCCTTTCATTCAGCCTGCCCACCTGCCGCCTCTTTTCCTCCTTGGCTGGCACCATTTGGAGTGGGTTATCCGCCCTGTCAGCTCGGTTTTCAGTCTGCCAGGTTGTTTTCCCACATCCAAGATGGCGTATTAGAGCATCGCCATCCCAGAGCGGGTTCTGGCGCTACTGCGCATGCGCGGCTCCGCCCAATCCACCCTGGGTGGATCAGCGTACATGGGGGGGTTCTCCCCTTCATCCTTCCCCCCATCACCGAGCGTACCGCTCTCCCCGGTTTGGCGCGCTTGGAGAGGGGTTCATCTGCACTGGCAGTCCGTTTTCAGTCTGCCAGGCGGTGTTTCCCTCATCCAAGATGGCGAATGCGTCCAGCGCCACCATGATGACGCCCGCATTGCGTCACTGCGCATGTGCGGATCAGCGCTGATCCGTTCGCAGGGCGGGACTGTTGTGGATGGGGCTGTCCATCTATCTGATCTCCCCAATCCAGCCCACCTGTCATCAGGCCCTGTCAGATTATGGCCCACCCCCAGCAGCTTTGCATCATGCTAGGTTGGGGGGTATTTAAAGGCCAATTGTGTTTGCCTTTTTCATGGCTCTGAGATATCAGAGTCTCCAGGCTGTTTGTGCCCTACCACTTCTCTGGCACTTTACCCCAACGTTTTCAAACAGGTTTGTTTGCCTTTTCTGGTCTTCCTATACAGCTTTTGCTGTTTTTATTGACACCATTATTGATTTTCCTTTCTTTATATATATTTTTTTTTCAGCAACCAGCTTTGCTTTGAGATTTTTGTCTACCATTGACCAGTGCATATTGGTTTGTTTAACCCCTGTTTTGCTGGACGCAATTTCGCCAGCCTCATTGGATCCGATCCAACTGACTAGTGAAGGTACTCATATCTATATACAACCATTATCTTTTTCAATTATATTTTGCACATATCTTTTTAGTGTCATTTTCTGAGATTGTCCCCCCAAAATTCCTTTTGGGGGTCTCTTTCTCCCAGTATTCATTATTCCTTACCTTTATTTACTATAGTACTGTGAATACCTCATTCGGACTGACTGGTGGATGTGGTTTTTGGGATGCATGCGGAAGGAGGCACTCAATACTGTGGAATTCTCTTTCACAGTTTTACTTAATGGTACACAGCTGATTTTAATGTAATTGGATGATCTTGGACTTTGGATAAAAGGTAAGTCTGCTCACGGTCCTTTCATTGTACAAAATGTTTATGTGACCCTTGTATTCTCATGAACTACGTGTATTACAAATATTTGACCCTTGTTTATCTTGTTTGAATATACATTATGTATTTTGTATTTTAACAGCAGCGGTTTGTTGTTGTTTTTCAAACTGTTGTTATTTTTGGCAATATATACAATTCCTTATTCTTGTTGTTTTCTTTTTCTTCATTTTATAGCTTGTTGTATTGCCCTTGATGAAGCTCAACGAGCGAAACATGTCGGGCCCCTTCCAACAGGTTCCTCTGCGACTTTAGTCGCTATTACCATCAATGAGACCATCCATGTCTTGTCTTGTATTTTGTTATATGTAAAATTTATGTATGAATAAATTATTATTTTTGTATTTATCTTACTGTTTTGGATTGATTTTCCACCATCAACACCGTTAAAATCCCAGGGTTTGTTACCTGCTCCCGAATTTCTTCTCTCGGTTTATACCGGGATGTGGTGTTCATTGATTTGAGTATCTGTGCCTCATTTATTTATTGGTTTGAAAGGAAAAATGGCTACAACTTTTTAGAAGACCCTAGCAGAGCCCTTAGGGGTACTGATTTGAAATTTGAGAAGGAGCAGCTTATTAAATCACTCTGTTCAAAAAGTGCGCATGCGCGAGCGGCGGTGATGGACGCCTGATCCGTGCGCTCCGCTCCAGGCTCAGGCAGCGGCGCCCATAGCTCGGTTCACAGCCGGAGTTAAGCGCCAAAAACGACACGAGCTGACTCCCCGGGCTAGCGGGCACATTTAGGCATCTTAGGCGGAAAGAAAGGACGAAAATTCAGGCCGTTATCGGAGGAGGAACGCCGTGAGGTAAAACCAAGATGGCCGCCACGCAGCAGCCTAAAGCCCTCTCACACAGCCTAAATGAGAAGGGGACACACAGGCCGATGCAGCCCTTCCTCTACCCACCGCAGTTTTCCCCAGAGGCAGTGGGGAATTCCCCTCAGGGGTGCTCTATATCCCAGGAAGCCATAGGCTTATTAAACAAGTCAGAGGGAGCTGAATCACCTCCCTTACAGGTGGGAGCTAACATGATGCTGACACAAAATCCCCTCAGCCATGACACACAGCTACAGGGCTCTGCAGCTTCAATGGATGACCTATTCCTCAAATTCTCTATGCTTCTGGAGAGAGGACTATCACAAACGGCTGCAAAAATAACAGGGGATTTGAAGGCAGACTTTCACTCACTAGGCTCCAGAATTGAAGCTATTGAAAGCAAAATGGAGGAGACAGTGGCTGCTACTTCACAAAACTTCAGCCAAATACAAACACTACAAGACCAACTGGACATTGCAATGTCTCGTATCGATGACCTCGAGAACAGATCGAGAAGAGCGAATATTAGGATCCGTGGGCTCCCTGAGACCATTTTGAATGTGCCAGAAGCAGTGCAGGACCTAATTAAATATCTCGTCCGGTCTGTTGCCCCCCATCATTTGGAGCTGGATAGAGCCCATAGAGCCCTGGGACCTCCCAGGAAAGACGGTTTCCCCAGGGATATCATCGCCAAACCCAATCATTACTTCATAAAGGAGGAGGTCATGAGGCAAGCAAGATCTAATCAAAACATAATGTGCCAGGGACATCAGGTACAACTTTTCACCGATCTATCTCCGTCCACCATCCAGAGACGTCGATCCTTGAAGCCCCTTCTCCTAGCTCTTACCCAGAAAGTGATCAAATATAAATGGTCCTTCCCTTTTGCAGTCAAGTTTGAATTCAAAGGCAAACCATACGCTTTTTCCAATCTACCAGACGGTGAGGCATTGCTCCTTCGCCTGAAGATCATTGCACAAGAAGCGGAAATGGACACGTCTAACACAGGACAGGGATCTAATAAACGAGCCATTCCCACTAGCCCTCCATCTCCTTTATGGGTGAAGAACAAAAACAAGAAGGCTAAAGATGATGGAACAACTTGAAGTAGTACCTCTCCTGCTTGAATAGCAGGTTTTTGTTCACCGTTGTGCTAAACCTTGGCTGAGCTGAACAAACTGACTTGATTTGTCTTACTCGATTTCATTCATTGTGTGGTGTTTCTTCTCTTCTCATTTTTTCTCTCCTAGTCTCTACTAAAATGTTGGATTCTAGGTTCAAGTGTGCTCTATACTCCCAGATATGCTAGACCGGTTGACTTTATTCTATGTCTTTACTCCCAGGTTAGGGATGTATTGTGTGTCGTGAGCCGTTCTATTTTTTTTTTCATGTGATCATCCCATTTTCATGGGCGCCCGGCCTGGGCCTGGTCCCTATGCGCCTCCTTCCAGCCTTCGGTCGACTTATGGTCTCCGAGGGATGGACGGCTCTCCCTGGTTTGGGGAGAGCTGATTGTGAATTCACTTACATGAGCGTCTGGGGCCTCTCCTCCCTAGCGCTCCTTTTTCTTACTTCAGGAGACCTTTCTGGTTCTGTCCTTTCCTGTCTTCCCCTCCCTCTTCCCGTGATCCCTAAGCATCTTTATGTTGGTCTAACATGTGCTTTGCTTCCAGGTACCTCAGTTAACAGAATCAGCTCGGGGGTTCCAGACCTCGTGAAGGTTGTTGCGATCGGGGTCAGATCCTTCTTGGTCCTGAGACTGCAGCAGGTGAGTGGGGGGTGCATGAGCTGGGGGGCCACCTCTGAACTCCATGGCTAGCTCCTGTGATCTTAAGCTCCGCATTGCTTCCCAAAATGTCCAAGGTATCAACTCCCCGATTAAACGAAGGAAGGTATTGGATCAATATAAATCTCTCCATTTTGATGTCATTATGTTACAGGAGACTCACTTTCCTATCCGATACAGCCCTACTTTTCTTCATCAGCATTTTCCCCAATTTTATTTAGCCAGTGCAGAAAACAAAACGAAAGGGGTGGCTATTCTTTTCTCCAAAAAATGTGCATTTGTTAAGACTTCCGACATCTCTGACCCGGATGGGCGGTTTTTACTTTTAAAAGGCAAGATAGGGGATCAAATATTCTCATTTGTATCTTATTACGCCCCGAACAGGGGACAAGCAAAATTTTTCAAGGAGATGCTTGAGGCCCTATCCCCTAATTTGGAAGGCACTATAGTATTTGGTGGTGATTCCAATATGGCCCTGGATCATGGATTGGACAAAACTAAACCGCCTGGGTCTAGACTAATACGTCCATCGAGAGAAAGCCTCAAAATCGCCAGGCTTCTGCATAGCTTTGGCCTTGCGGATGCCTGGAGGGAACTCAACCCCTCTAAGAGAGACTACACTCACTTTTCCCACCCACATCTCACCTATGCTCGCATTGATCACATTCTTACACCTTCCATCACCTTACCGGCAGTACTGTCTGCTTCCATACGGGACTCTGCTATATCAGACCACTCCATAGTTCTTATCACACTTAAACTAGGCCTCAGGGAAGGCTCGCGCACGTTATGGAGATTGAATGAGTCGCTACTTTCTGAGCCGGCCAGAGTCAAGGAGATAGGTTCTGCCCTATTGGACTATTTTAAGCTCAACGACACTGGAGAAGTGTCCGAGGAAACACTCTGGGCGGCCCACAAAGCCTATATCAGGGGTAAGCTTATACAGATCTCCTCGCGGGTTAAGAAGGAAAGATTAGCTGATATAGAGAAATTGGAAAAGGAATATTCTTCCCTCAAGGAAATGCATAAAAAGAATCCTACGGGAGTCCCTACTACCCTGCTTGATAATGCAAGGTTGGCTCTGAACCTAGCTCTGACAACTCGAGCAGAAAAATCAATTAGATGGGGTGCACACAAATTCTTCACCAAAGCTGACAGAATTGGACCCATGCTCGCATCCAAACTTTCCCCCAAAACCAAACTGATCTCCATGCCTAAAATTAAAATAGGGGGGGATCCTCCCACGACCAATCCCTCCAAGACTCTGGAAGCTTTTCACAGCTTTTATTCAAGCCTCTATGACTCTCATACACCGCCCTCGACGAACCTATATTCCAAATTTTTCGATGGCCTCCCCACCCCTTCTATCTCGAGGGCTCATAGGGAGATAATGGATTCCCCAATCACAGGGGATGAGGTGAGGGAGGTGATCAAGGGTCTCCGTAAGGGGTCAGCTCCGGGACCGGATGGTCTTTCCATTCCTTATTATAAATCCTTCGTAGATATACTCACACCCCATATGGTCAGATTCTTTAACTCCAAAACCATGGGCAACCCTTTTGACCCCCAGATTAACACGGCTTTCATTTCAGTTATCCCCAAACCTGACAAAAACCCTGAAGATGTCCAGAATTACCGCCCAATTTCCCTTATTAACAATGACCTTAAGGTCCTCACAAAAATTTTAGCCAACAGACTGGCGGGGTTTATTGGACAGTATGTACACAGTAACCAAGTGGGATTCATACCGGGCAGACAAGGCCCAGACCAAATTAGACGGGCAATAGACTTAATATCGATCCTACAAACCAATTGGAAGGGAGGGACCCCCCAGAAGGGGTTTTTATTGTCACTGGATCTCCAAAAGGCCTTCGATTCTGTTTCCTGGCCTTACATTTTCAACGTTCTCGAACGTTGGGGCTTCGGGTCCGGGTTTCTAGGTATAGTCAGAGCACTGTATGCACACCCTAGGGCGATTGTTCGGATAAATGGTCACTACTCCAAACCCATAGAAATTAAGAGAGGCACGAGACAGGGCTGCCCTCTGTCGCCATTATTATTTGCTATTGCGATAGAATCTCTCGCTATTGCCATAAGACAGAATCCCAACATATTAGGAGTCAAGTGTGGGGAACAGATTCATAAATGTGCGCTCTTTGCGGACGACATTCTATTGTTCTTGACTTCTCCCATTACCACCCTCCCCAACCTATGTCGTATTCTAGACGACTTTACTAATCTGTCGGGCCTCTCGGTCAACTACTCCAAATCTCAAGCACTAAATATATCTCTAAGTCCCCAAGAAGTTCAGGGCCTCCAACATTCCTTTAAATTTATCTGGAGTGAGTCGACTATAACATACCTAGGCATCACCTTAGCAGCCAAGACCGAGGCTCTCTATAACCTTAACTATCCCCCCATGTACAAAAAACTGGAAACTGACATGCTCAATTGGTCTAAACTAAACCTTTCCTGGATTGGTAGGATCAACTCGATCAAAATGTCTCTGTTCCCCAAACTCCTATATTTCTTTCGCTCCCTTCCTATCCCAATTAGAAGGAATCACTTAAAATCTTTTCAAAGCAAACTACTTAAGTTCGTTTGGGGCGCATCGGGGTATCGTATACCCCAGGATACACTCTTTCGACATAAACGCAAAGGTGGGCTTGGCCTTCCTGATCTATACAATTACTACCTCTCAGCTAGATTAGCACAGCTCTCATCTATATATGACAAACACAATATACCGGATTGGGTCAGCATTGAGGAACAAGCAGTCCCCAACATACCGCTGGACTGCCTTCTATGGATCCCTATTAAATCTCGCCCTTCTATCTTATCCCCAGTGTTGTCCCAATCTTTTGCCTTGTGGGATCG
The DNA here is from genome assembly GCF_905171775.1 of Rana temporaria. Classification (NCBI taxonomy): domain Eukaryota; kingdom Metazoa; phylum Chordata; class Amphibia; order Anura; family Ranidae; genus Rana; species Rana temporaria. Next base: position 344,541,391 of record NC_053492.1, read on the forward strand.
CCTTAGACAAAGCACCAACCTTATCTCTTCTATCCGTCCTTTAGCTCGTATTTTTAATAACCCTGATTTCCCTCCCGGATTGCGATCTGAGGAGTTTCAATGGTGGACGGATAAGGGACTGTATCGGATAGGACAGTATTTTACCCCTAGTGGTCCTATTTCCCTTTCTTTCTGTATTCAAACCCTGAAACTACCTGAATCGGAGAAGGCCCACTTTCAGCAGATTTCACAATTCCTGCATGCCATTTGGAAATCAAAACCTTTACCCCCTAACTTTACATCATATGAAATCTGGTGCGGCCAAGCCATGGAGCGAAGAGGTGGTATTTCGGCAATCTATGCGGCCCTCGCTCATCCATCAACCAAAACATCCTATATGGAGGCCTGGGAGGCTGACTTCCGTATGGATATTAGCCAAGAATCCTGGCATAAAGCATTCTTTAGATCATTCCGGGGTATACAGGGAACGTCCTTGATGGAGGCTAGTGTTAAAGTCATTACTAGATGGTATCTCACACCCTCCAGATTAGCGGTCATGTACCCAGGTGGAAACCCGAATTGCTTTAGGGGTTGTCAGCTGAGAGGCACTATGGCCCATATATGGTGGGAGTGTCCTAGGATCCGCTCCTTTTGGAGAATCATCTTCAACATGATTTTCACAGTGACAGGGACCCGGATTCCTAGGTCTCCAGAGGTAGCTCTCCTGAATGCCCATATCCCTCTACTGGCCAAACCTACTCAAAAATTAGTGCACTTTATTCTGCTTGGTGCCAAAATAGCCATTGCAAAATCCTGGAAACAACCCAAGCCGATGGTATCGGTTGCTAAGCAAAAAATTTCATGGGTCATGACCCAAGAAAAGTTATCCAGCATACTGGAGGATTCTTCTGAGATGTTTCTTGAGACCTGGGGACCCTGGGCTGACTATATCGGTGTTCCTTTGGCACCCGTTTAAGTCACAGCTTGACTGCCGCCTAGTCCTATGTTAGACACTTTAGATCCCCTCCCTTCCCTTACCTCTTTCCCTCCTCTTCTATCTATTTCCTAATCTATTTTCTTTATGTGACTATCCCTTTGGTACTAGATCCTCTTGTTTTTTATTTTTTAACCAAGCGATCTTCACAGGATTACGGTCGATGATACTGACACTTTAATGTCTTGTTAGACTCCTTTATTTATAGCAAGTGTTGTAAGGGGAAATTCATAGTGGGTTTTTTTCATCCCGCTGCACTCCACTCGCCCGCACTAGTGGGAGTGGTGCGGGGGGGGATGGCGAGGAGCGGGGGTCGGGGACCTCTCCCTTAGCACAGCAGGATCCCATACGGGGTGCTGAGGGTCTGGTCTCCGAGTTGCCCTCAAATCCGAGCCACAGTTTACTTAGAATGACCTTCTTAGGTCATGAGGGTAGTTCATTTTACTACTTTATTTAGCCTACCAGACAGTCACTACTTCTTCTGTTTTTTCCTCAAAGAATTATTTTATTTAATTGTATTAAACGTTACAAGATTTATTAGCATTCGGCTATTTGATGCTCCTAGGTGCCATATCTATTTTCGAGAAGTATATATGATGACTGTATTCCTATATGAAATATTTAATAAAAACTTATTGAAAGTAAATCACTCTGTTCTACTTTACCCTTCTTTTCCACCTTGTACTTTCATCTGCCGATTCCTTTACACCCCCCACCCGCACCAATATCCCTGCATAAGCTGGGCTCTGTCCTGGCTAGATACAGTCTGTTCAAGCCCCGTTCCTCACCTCACCACTTACATGGTGACAGTTTTTCCAGACACACCATGACTTTCAATGAACCTCTTTAAAAGACCATATGGGATATGCACACACCCCTTTGCACTCTCTGTACTGATGATGTATTTATTCCATGTAAAAATGCACATACTCATGGCACACATAAGTATAAAATGAACAAATAAGTTCCTATATTTACAAGTGAACACATATAGTGATGGTCCAGTGCTTGCAATATGCAAAATTCATCAATTCATATTCTCTTATAAAATAGAACTCAACGTGATTAATGCAGGCAGAAACTGTCCAAACATTAGTAAGAATAGATTAAGAATCCATGTTCTACACATCTGAAAGCTCAGTGTAAACATCTAAATGTAGCATCTAAAATGTTGCGTTTCATGGAATTCTATCCATTCATCAGGAGCAGACGTAAGGAGAATGTACAATGACCAGGGGTGTAATATATCGTTGTGAGCATCGAAGATAAACTGCGGACAGAATCTCTCCCAGGAGCTGAGGCGGTGTAGACCGAAAAGATATACAGAACAGAACCCGGGAATGAAAACCCCATGTTACAGTGGGATGGTATGTTGTACATAAATAGAGGCATCTTGTGTTGCAGCATCAAACATGATGCAAAAAAGAGTGCACAGCATACCCAGAGCTTTTTAATATATTAATAGGGATAGAGACAATTGACTTGACTGGTCTTATGCCTCATATAAAGTCCCAAAACTTTTCTCTCATTATGTAGAATTTGCTACAGACAATTTGCACTCCCTTAGTTTTGCTATACCAAAGAAAAAAAGAATGAGGTCTCAAATATCTGACCTTATTTTTTGTGTGCATCCATATTTACCTCACACTGGGCAATCTCCACTAATACTTACATGTTGGATGAACTCAAAATCACTGTGTTCTCTGTATCTTCAACAGGGAAAAATACCAAGTACGTAAAAAAAGAAACTTTGTGGAAATCAAAATCGCATTGCTTGAGAAATGTTAGCTATTAAATAGAATTTTGGCGATATGTCAAGTGACCTATATGGTGCTAATAGCGAAAACAGAAAAGAAGCAGAAGGGGGCAATAAGTTGACTGCAGAAAACTTTTATAAGTGGTAATTAGAAGAGCAGAGATAACTATCTACACAAACCCTCCATCGATTCTCATTTCTAACCGCAGTTTACAATATTCATGTAAAATTGTTAAATCTGGCAAAAAAAAAAAATGAATTCCTGTTCATTACTGTTTCAATACCACCGACTGACATAGTTTGCTAAAGCTCTGTTACTAGGAACAGTCTTTACTATTTCTGTTCAAGGCCAACTATTGACTTTTCTTTTATGAATTATTTAAATCCAGATTTTCAAAATAAGACTAATCAAAAATGTACCAATAAGACTATACTACAACCTTTATCGCAAAGGGCTACATTTCAAGTACAAGATATTGGAAATTCTAATGCAGAAAAATTTGGTTGCAAAACAGAGGCTTGGTGAAAAATCATGAAAGGCTCGTGGGGGATGCTATGTCGTCAATGCAAAGTATACTTGTTTTGCAGTCCGTCAAATCAATATGCTGATGAAGTCCGAGTAACAACTCTATCAGAAGTTCAAAGAGAAAGAAAAATCTCAGAACACGCAGGTTTGAAGAAAAAAAAAAAAAAAAGAAGAACACTCGTCCCGATACCATCTGTACTAGAGAGAAAAAATAAAAAATAAATCACAATCTCAATTCAACCCCCTTCCCGATCTTAACACAGCATTTCTTTGATTCAGTGCAGAGAGCCAACTGTCAGCTAACAAAGTATCTCTTGGTTCTTTTAGATTAAAGGGACGAACTTCAGTCTGTAAATGAGGTCAATTTAACCACTTAAAGACTAAACCTTTTTCCGACATTTGTTGCTTACAAGTTAAAATAAAGTAAAAATTTTAGATACACTTGCAAAAAGTCAGTTATAAGATATCCAAAGGTTACATGACTGTTACCCAATCAAGTGATCATTATGATGACACTCATCAACACCATCTGCAGACCATTAAGCTTAGTCTATCAGCTGGGAAGGGATTTCCTAGCTGTATTTTATATTGCTCCTGACAACACTATGGCAAACTAAGACAATGAAAGTCAGTGCTATTTATTTTTTTATTTTTTTTATGGAAAGGAGGATATTCTTTAATATCTCTGCATCTAATATCTATGGTCAAATTCAACTCTCAATGTCAGTTCACCAGCAGAGTGATCTCTAGAGATATTTTAGCAATATACGATGCCCATAGTTAGAATTAAAAGTTAAAGTAGGACACAGGTATACTATGAAAACTCACAATAAATACAGCCTGGATATTTAATGGTAATTCACGATATTCTTACTTTCAAATGACTGTTAATCTAGTATGACACAAGAGTTATGGTGTTAGAACGACTTGCTCACGAATACTGATCACGTGCAACATTTTAGAACAAATATCCCCCTTGGAGCCTTTTTGTGACAACAAACATGCCCATTGATTAACTTATTCCCCCTAGCAGAGGTTTTCTAATCTTCTCATGTAGGCGGCCAGGAGATATGAAATCTCTTCCTGAAGATTTGTGTTTTCTATAGCTGAGAACTAACTGGACACTATGGTTGAAAAATCAATCTGATGAAAAAAAATAAAAAAAACAAGGGGGTATTTGGAAACAAAGGTCAATATGAGAAAAGTTCAATAAAAAAAAAAAAATCTCCAATAAAATCTCTGTATTAGGTAGTCTGTATGTGCGCGTGTAATTTTTTTATTATTAAAAGCTGTGGAATTATCAAAAAAATTTTAAACGTAACATTTTGCTCTCAGCAGATAGGCAGACCAAACTAGTAAGCATCTACTCATATCGTGCCTTTTTGTTGCTGTTTGATCCCATCTGTTTACCATCATTACATTTACATTTTAAGCCAACACTGGTAAGAGATGTCATATATCCAGCAACGCACTTTAAAAAATAAAGGCAATTTAGTTGATTGTCTGTTTACTACAGAGGTTAGGCGAATTGAGTGTTTTTTTTCTTCCATATGACGCGTTTTATATCCTTAAGGTAGAATTTGGTCAATTTATGTTTTTCAGACTAACAGTTGAACACTGCATCACATTTCAAATCTATGTTCTCAAAAAATATGCAGGAATTCCTTATAGGCATCAGAATACCTGTTTATAAAAGGCACTACAATCTAGGTGTAAACCAAGCTCCTGGTGAAATGCAGGTCATACAAATTAAGGTCATCCAAAGACATGCTGGTAGGTAAATTGGATCTCGTCCAAATTGGCCCAGTATATATGTATATATGTGTGTATGACTGTGTGTCCCTAGCGTGTCATGATCCTACGGGGTAAAAATGACCGCACCAGCCAAGCAGATACTGGCTGGAAAAAGCGCCCAGAGGCGATTCAGTTCGCATGCGTTGCGCTATACAAGTCATTCATTCATTCAAGGGTTACTTACACATGAGTGGAGGTTTGCAGCAAAGAAAAGGCCACTTGACTAAGTGAAAACTGATGGAAGCCCCCCCCCCCCCAACTCATATACTGCATTCTAGTTATGACATCTCAAGCTTTACTACTCCAGAACCAGTACAGGATATATGGGCTTGGGATAAACAGTCATGTAACTGTGCACAGCTCAGCATTATCAATTAATTTATTTAAAAAGCAGTAACCAATATAAAAGATTTCACTTTACATTAGCTTAGAAAATGAAATAACACAATTATTATACCCAACAGGTTGCTGCATGCAGCACATTACAAACACTTAGACATTCAAAGTATATTTCATATTTATATTCTGAACACAGAAGATCAAACACTAGACAGGGACCATTCAGAGAATGCTTAGCAATGAAAAAAAAAAAGCGGAGCTCGACCTTTGAACGCCATTATGTGAGAAAAGAAGTGGAATTGTCTGCATAGTACGCAACATAATAAAACGTATATAGCATCCTAATAAGGTTGCATCTTCATGGGTTTCATTCTGCAATTATTTTGGCTATCAATTTGCCAAGTTCAGCCTATATAATTCCTATATCTGCCTGGGTAAAAGGTTAAAAAAAATAACCAAATTTAACAGGCCCACACCAGGTTCTGACCACAGGGGCAAGTTTGCCACGAACACGAGTCCACCCCTATCAAAATTAATGAGAAAGATCCAAATTATTTAGTATTTTCTATCAGATTTGGAACCAAGGGTTGTATATAAATCAGTATGATAACATCTGTGCTAGCTTCAGATCTTCACTACCAATTTTAAAACCCTGGAATAAGGACAAAAAATCCAAGCACAGCACTAGCAAGTCAATAAATATTAACATATAAGCAAGTAGGACTGAACTCAAAAAGTGAATATTTTCCATGTATTAGAGAACATTTAGAATTGTTCCTTTTGCCTCAGCAGCAGCTTGAAAATACACAAATTTTGTCCAAAATTCCTCCTGAAAAATAGTAGTGCACTTCCTGGTAGGAAATTGTACTACCTACACACTTGTGTGACTATAGCCTCATAGCTGTATATATGCAGTGTGAGATCTAAGACACTGCTGCCTCCGACTGTTAGTCCTAGGAGATTTGCCAGTGTCACCCATTGTTCTCCTTAATTGGATGCTCGGACACAAAGAAGCAAAACTCAGCCTTTATCAAGAGGTCTGCCTCCCCAGGGAGACAGTGCAGAGCAATGAATGTTAAGGACTAGCCCAACCCAGATGGCTGCCTCTAGATAGAGGTAGTACACAATAAGGAAACCATCAGCTGCAGGTAGAACCACAGGCAATATTGTTAACTAGTCCTTTGCCCCCAGTCTGCCATCTTTTGGGCACAGCTTCCAGAGTTTAGCACCTCTTTAATAAAGAATGTACTACTTGGACAGACATTGATTCATCATATTGTCTGAACTCTACGTTGAGAATCCAATGGTATACATGTTCAGTTCCTTTTCTTTCAAGTGGGTTGGATGGAAAAAAAAAAAAAATAATCTGACAGATACCCAAATAAAATACAAACGTGTGATGCAGAGATCTTTAATGCCACACTAGTGTATTCTGACAGTGGGGACATTTTTAATGTAAATAACACATTTATGGGCACCTTTAAAAAGGATGTTGTAATACATGATTAATACGCAATACTGCCAACGTCAGAAAGAAAATGCAAGGTAAAGTTAAGAACAACATGAGACAAAATATAGTTAACTAAAGAAAGCTATTCTTAAAAATGTTATGACTGTACATAACCGCTTGAAATACAGGAGGAGAGCGAGTCATAAAACACAGGGAGGTGTAAGTAGCATGAAAATGAGCCGTGATAGACACATGAAGCCACTCTCACTCTGTTATCAAACTACTGCGTTCTCTGCAGCTTCTATCCATCACAAATCTCAAACAATCATTTCTTTCGAAAAACCGTACTTTCCACAAGCTTGTTTGTAAACAAATCTATTTGCAAATTATATTGTTTTATTTACAGCACCAGAATGCCCAAGATAATAAATGTAGATAGAGGTTTTTTTTTTCTTCCCCTTGCAAACTTAAATACATTTACAGGCGTTGAAGTTTTAATACAGCCAACACGTTCAATTTTTTTCAAAGACCATCACAAAGTCAAAGCAGCCACGTGAGATGCACTTCATGGGGTATGAGCCACCCTCTTCTTAGAGCCCAACACCGGGGACACAGGGCAGGAAATAAAGGGTTTAAGGCACACAACAAACAAACAATATTTTTACTCATACCCAACTTTGGGACTTAAGAGGGACCCCTTTAGTTGGAGAAAACATGCAGCACGTATAGAACACCAGCGTGCGCTAAATATTGTGCGTGGCTTAAAGGAGCTATATAGAGTCTAAGCCTACACACTGTATTCCTTCTACCCATGCCATCATTACCGTGATATTTAAAAGCCTAACTTACAGAAACCTAGGAATAAGGTTTTATAGTCTACACAAAAAAAAAAAATTGAATGGCATTGGGCTTTTAGAGCGAGGTGTATGAATTTCAACTTACCAGTAAGGTTTTTGAACAACAGGTTGGTATCCAATATATATGACTCCATACAGCATCTCCAGTTGGGAAAACAATGCTATATAGAAGGCTAAATAAGCATCCTAATTCTGGCCACACACCCAATAGGATTCTTTAACTAGTCAGATGACATCACTATTTACCCCCAAAAAAAGTCAGCAGCTACAAATACTAGCAATATGTTCTTTGAGCGCTTTCTTCTTCTCTTACCAGCTTTTAAGAGATGTTATTACCTTATTAAATACTGTATTTATTGGCGTATAACACTCACCTTTTTTATCCCTGAAAATAGAGGGTAAACTGCGCCTGCGTGTTATACGCAGGGGGCGGTGGAAAGTATTTTTTTCCTGAAAGTTAGGGTGCGCGTCATACGCCGATAAATATGGTAACTGTAATACTTGGAACATTATTACATAGTTAGGCAGGTTGAAATAAAACACATCAATCGTAGAAAAAATTAAAAAACAAAAAACGTCCATATTTACAAGGATTTCATTTTTCTTTGTTTTTGTAACCATTAGGGTTGCAGTTGATCCAGAGAAAATAAAAAAAAAAACATATAAAAAGCATGGTCCGGTTTGCTCCAGCCGCCTAACAATTTCTTCCTGATCCTCCAGGAGGCAATTGTATATTCCCTGGAACAACAATCGAACTCCTTTCACACTGGGGCTGAGGTAGCGCTCGAGCGCAGCTCGTCTTAGCGGCACTTTTCGGTTGCTAGCGGCCAAGGAGGGGTTAAAAGCGCCCGTGTTGCAGTGCTTCCGAAGCGCTTTTCAGGTGCTGGACATTCATTTCAATGGGCAAGGAGTTTTGGGAGAGCTGTGTATAGCGCTCCCAAAGATGCTGCTTGCAGGACTTTTCCTAATGTCCCACAAGCGCACTGCCCAGTGTGAAATGTATTTAAATGCGAGGCGGTTTTCAATTAACGTTCAGTTATATTTTGTGTATTTAGGAATGCATCCACCTTATTTTTTCTTTTTTTTAACAATCTACTAAAAAAACAACACAAAAAGGTTGGGGCGCTGTGTAAAGTCTACATGATGCAAACAATGCAATGATTTGCAAATCTCAAAAATATTTTATTCACAATGGAAAATAGACAAAATATTAAATGCTTTAAAACTAGGAGGTGCAGCGAATGGAAATTTTGGTGCCGAAACCGAAAACGCAGCATGCACTTGGCCGAAAACTGCAATTTAATAAAATTATTTTATGTTTGACTTTTTAATTAAGATCATAAATGTAAATGAATATTAATTTAATTAGTCATTATTGGCACCTTTAGCGCAAGAAAATCTCAAGTAAAATGTATCTTTTTAAATTCTGTGCATGTCTTCACACGGGTCTGTTGTGTTAAAAATCCTGTTTGCTGCATTTTTGGTAATTTAAAAAAAAAAAAACACACTTCTCTGTTGGAATGCATTAAATAAGCAGCAAGAACGCATCAATAATATCCGTGTTCCGTTTTTGATATCATTTTTGTGACATATGAAAAACACCATAAGCACAGTAAAATCACGTGCGTTTTCAGGCGCCATTATCGGCACCTTTTTCTCTTATCAGCAAAAAGCAGATATCATTTTTGTCCACTAAAATTTTGGTGCATCTCTATTTAAAACAAAAAAAAATAAAAATTAGACTTTTTAAAATGGTGTGCTCTTTTATTGCATAACTAAAAAGAATAACATGGATAGAAACAAAAACAGACAGAAAATAGAAACCAAAAAGTTGCACACGTTTTTCTGTCTGGGCGGGGCCTCCGACGCAAGATCCGAACCTACGGGAGACAGCATTGCCAGCCCTGCACGCTAACCACTCTACTAGGAGTGGTTTTACAGCTGCTGTTTTTAGCTTCAGACTTTTCTTCTACAGTCATACTCTCCAGCATGTTATCCTATGTGTCCATGCACACATAGGCTGTCATCAACTGTTTTTGGCTGTTAAAAAATAAATAAATAAACCTGAGAGAACTATGTGAGCTGTGAAAACGCTCCAACGTTCAAAAACGCTGATAAAAGCTCAAAAATGCGGCTCATCGGTTTTTAACGTTTTTGACCACATTGATGGAAAAAAAAAAGTTTAAAAACGTTAAGAACGCTACCACAAAAACGCTGAAAAACTCACTTTAAAGTTACTGCCGTTTTTTAGAATGTTATAACAACATCCAGTGTGCAAGAGGCCTAATGGTTACAAAAACAAAGAAAAAATTGAATCATCAGGAAAATATTAGTTATGGGAAGAAGGAAAGGAGGCGGAGTTAAATAGGGCTGGTTAGGGTAAAAAGGGACAGGGTTTACTCGACAAGCAGTGTGCACTTCAATTCATATTTTTTGCACGTGTCTAGCACTCCCAGTGTCCATGTCTGGTTACATTTTACAAATTTGTAGCCCGAAAACCTTGATAAACAAAAGGCTATATTCACAAATTGTTAAACATCATTACCACAAGCACAAAAACAAAAATTACTGGTCACTTCACACCAACTTGGTATCACTGACCAAAAAACCTCCTCTTCAAAATGAATCCGTAAAAGAAGAGAGTCTTACCTTCAATTCTTCTCAGTGCTGTCAGGCAGGAGTCACGGTTTGGGAATTCAAAGGGGCTGTTACAGGTCCGGATAGTGTCACATTCACATTTTCCATTGATAATATTACATCCCGTCACAAAATTTTCATTGCAAGGTTCGAATCCATGTAGCTGGTCATCATCCCAATTTTCATCTAAAATACAAACATATTGATAAATTGAATGGTCTCTTCAGGTATACCTTTAACTAGTGAAATATTGTTTCTAAATCTATTTATATCAATACATTTTGGAAAGCGAGAAAAAGCAGACACTCTGTTCAATTATAATGAAGTGTACCATACATGAATAACCTACGGTTCCTACATTATTCCATCATGATCCAGTTAATATAAAATTGTCTTTGGGAAAACAGCACCATATCCTAAATGAGTTTACGCCAAACCAATGTTCACCTAAACCCCATAAGAATTTGAATATTTGGAAGGAAAGACTAAGCCCAAGACTGTATGAAGAAAGGAAAAACCACCATCAGTTTATTATTTCTGATAATTTAGGAAAGTCTGCATTGTATGTTTAAAGTATTTAAAGTAGAACTATAGGCAAAACTTTTTTTTTCATATGAGATAGAGTAAGGGAGGGTTATGACCGGTCTAATTTTTTTCCACCATCTGTGTTGCACCAGAGCCAAAAAGGAAGCGAAAATAAATTCCTGCAAATTAAAGCGGAGTTCCACCCAAAAGTGGAACTTCCACTTAAACCACTCCTCACCCCTTACATGCCACATTTGGCATGTCATTTTTTTTTGGGGGGGGGGCTTCAGTAGGAGTGGGACTTCCTGTCCTACTTCCGCTCAGGGTCTGCTAAGGCGACACGTCATATCGCCTTTTGGCGGCCCCTCCCTGTAGCCGATCACCTGGGACACATGCCCGGCCGTGAAGCCGAAAGCGGTCACGGTCGAGTGCCCACAGTTAGAATGGAGGCGGAGAGGGGAGGGGGGGCGGAGCTCTGGGCGCCGCGTCGCTGGACAGTGGAGCAGGTAGTTGTATGTTTATTAAAACGTATTACACTTTTTGTAGCTGCTGACTTTTAATAAACATAAAAAAAGGCTGGAACTCCATTAAAGGTTTCTTGGGAACCCTCGGGTCACAAGAACTAGTGTCCTTTTTGGACGATTTGCCCTCTATTTTTCTGAGAACAACCCAATTTTGGATTTTTCTTTTACTTTCACATTCAAGGAGAATAGTAAACAGGACAAATGGAGTGTGAATCTCCTTAACAGTTGAACAGACAGCCATAAAAACTGAAAGATGTTCTGATCCCTCACTTTTCTATCCAAAAATAATTGCCTTTAGTTATATTTTATTTATTTGCTTAAAGCGGTGGTTCCCCCTTAAAAACAACTTTTTTTTTATTCCACTGCCCCCCCACATTCCATCACGATTAAGGCTCTTATTATTTTTTTCCTGCTGTACATACCTTAGTACAGCATATTCACCCGTGCATCCGTGGATTTTAGGGTGAACCACCGCTTTAAGGGGGAACCACCGCTTTAAAGTAAGGGTTTGTGTAGATGGTCTTTTAAGTGTGCTACTCAAGGCATGCATGTTTGAACACAAAAAACAGGATGAGGCTGCAGCTTACTTGCTTTGGCTGCAACAAGAACAGACTTTAACCACTTGCTGACTGCCGCACCCCAATTTAGAATGGCAGGGGCAGGCAAATGGGCGTACCTGTACACCCCTTTAAAATTTGCCGCCTAGCGCGGCCTGCAATTCGTATCACAGAGCAGGAGAACAGGGAGATGCCTATGTAAACAAGTCATTTCCCTATTCTGCCTAGCAACATAACTGGGATCTACTGCTCGTCATGTTGTCGTGAGACCATCCACCCTACAGTTAGAATCACTCCCTAGCACACACTTAACGCCTTGATCTCCCCCTAGTGTTTAACCCCTTCCCTGTCAGTGTCATCAATACAGTAAATTAGTGGCTATGTGTAGCTCTGATCGCTGTATAAATGACAATGGTCCCAAAACAGTGTCAAAAGTGTCCGATGTGTCTGCAATAATGTTGCAGTTCTGATAAAAGGAAAAAAATTGCAGATCACTGCCATTACTAGTAAAAAAAATCAACTCTATCCCCCATTCTCCTATAACTTTTGCGCAAATCAGTATATACTTATTGCGATATTTTTTTTTTTTTTTTTACCAAACTATGTCGAATACCTAGTCTAAACTGAGGATTTTTTTTTCTTTTTTTTATGTATTTTTTGGGGAAATTATAGCAAAGAGGTGATCAAATAACACCAAAAGAAATCTCTATTTGTGGGGGGGGGGGAAGGACGTCAATTTTGTTTGGGTACAACATCGCACGACCGCCCAATTGTTGGCTAAAGCGACGCAGTGCAGAATCACAAAAAAAAAATCTCTGGTCATGAAGGGGGTAAATCCTTCCGGGACTGAAGTGGTTAATGAGACCTGCTGCAATCAAAGACATGCAAAGTAATTCAGGTCAAGTGTGACTTCAGAAAGGACATGCACTATTAAAGTAAATGAAGATTTGTAAACCTGCATGCAAAAACAATGCCCACCTACACAAGCCATAACACAAGAAAACAAGTGAAACATAACTTTTGTAGGCCAAGCAAATCACTTAATTGCAGTGCTTGGCAACAAAGATTTTAGGAGTCCACTGGCTGCTCTGGCAACAGAGAAACAATACAAAAGTGTTTGTTTTGCAACACAAAAACACTAATAAAGTATAAAGAACATTGTAAACGTGTTCTACACTTTGTGTGTGTGATGGGTAGCATGTTATTCTTTTACTCTTCTGAATTCCACTGCATAAAAAAAAAAAAAAAGAAGAGAAAAGAAAAGAAAAAAACACACTTATAAACAGGAAAGTAAGAACAAGTCACAGCTTTACCGCCACATCAATGTTTCTTTCTCAGCAGGATGTATTTTTACTATTTTCTCTGCAAGAGACATTTAGAAGAACCAATGCAACTGCAGCTGGTAAAACCAAGAAGAATACTGCTGTGGCAACATTTCTCATAGTCTCACACATTTCCCAGCAAGGTCACAGCGCAATTCGGACAACTACTACAGGTACCTACCTCACCAACAAGAGCTTTCAGAAATTTGGAAATATGTAGATCACCATACTTGGAGAATCGCAAGATCGTTAAAGTCATGATTAAAAGCCCAGCAAGCTTTTAATTATGTGAAGATGTGGATAAAGATTTATTCAATGTTTAGATATGTGACAATGTGGATTTTAATGGATTTGTTAAATAATAATAATAATTATTAAGGCTGAAACAACTAATCGATTAATCGACAACTAATAGATTAAGAAATTAATCTATTACAATTTTCATTAATCGATTAATCGGCCAGTAACATAATGGGGTTAAAAAAACAACTAAAATTAGCCTTTTATAGTACAAAAAAGCAAAATCGCTACTGTAAATATCACTTTCACTGTCCCACAGTAAAAAAAATGAACCCCTTACAGTAGCTTACAGTACCCCTTACAGTAGCGATTATTTGCTCTTTTTGTTCTTTTTGTTTTTTTAGCCCCATTATGTTACTAAACATCTCAGGCCTGGGTCACACCTCAATTTTTTGGTGCTTTTTGCAGAAACACACTACAGTTCATTTACATGTTTTCCTATGGGACACATTCACATACATGACTTTTTAACGCAAAACCGTGCTATTTTGCTTTTTTTTGGTTCAATATACTTCAATGGAGAAGCTGCAGAAAAGCATGTAATGTGTTTTTGCGGCAATTTGTGTTCTGTAATCTGCCCAACAACAAATTGGCCCCAAATATTTTTTTTTTTTAAGGCTATTATCCGATTAATCGATTAATTAAAACAATAATCGGCCAACTTATTGATTATGAAAAAAAGGTAGTTGCAGCACTAATAATAATAAAGCCCTGCAAGCTCTCCCCCATACCAATCATGCTTAACTGTAGAATTAAAATGCTAGTCAGTCCAGAGTAAAGTCGCACTAGGAAAATCTGAAGAAAAACTGTACGAGGCACGGTCCTTCAATTTTTATATAGTGTGTACACAACTTCAACATCCAATTCAGACTTTCCAAACGGAAATTTCCATAGGGACAAATTCAAGATTTTTTCTAATATGTGAACAGAACGAACATTTTTAGTTTAAGGTGTACTTTTTTCGTACGGGAAAGACTGTACAAAAGACTGTGTATGATCAGAAACAAAAAAAGCTTCTGTCATACAAGAATTTTCATACATTTCGATCCTTGGCTTCAACTTGCTTTGAAACATTGGGGAAAACTGGACAATCGATCACACAATTTTCATATCGCGTGTACCCACCTTTGAATTGCACAAGTTTCAATCAGCATCAGTTAAAAGACAATGTAGACATCTGCTCTGACTAGGCATCTACGAAAATCTGGCTTTTAAAACATATACAGCCCTTCTGTAAGAGCCCTTTCACACTGAGCGTGGTAGCGCTGGTGGCAAAGCACCGCTAGTTTTAGTGGCACTTAGCTGCCGTTTTAGTGGTGCTATTGGGATAAAAGCGCGCCGCTAGCGGCCGAAGAAAGGGTTAAATTAGCCCGTGTAGCGCCACTGCTGAAGCGCTTTGAAATGAATGGGCACTGCAATGGTCAACAGCTGTTTAGAAGTAGTATATACGGTGCTCCTCCACCACCCCAAAGATGTCTTGCCATTGCAGCGCCCCAGTGTGAAAGCACTCAGACTTTCACATTGGGGTGGCAAGGGATGCGTTTTTCATGCGCTTTACAGTAATTTTAAACCCTTTAACGCCTGAAAAAGGCTTCCGTGTGAAAGGAGTCTTAATCTTACAAGACTGCCTCCTGTGAAAATGTTGGTCGGTAGCCTCTCTAGACCAAAGGCCTCACTTCAGATGGTAAGAATGCCAACTCCAATCTTGGCCATGCTGAAACACCACACCTAGCAGCATTGGACAATGCAGGACCGTTTAGATCTCGAATGCCGCGTACACACCATCACTTTATGTGATGAAAAAAAAAACGACGTTTTTAAAAACGTCAATGTAAATGACCGTGTGTGGGGGAAAACATCGTTTTAGGTCTTGTTTCACAAAGAATCACCGTGTGTAGCAAAAAACAATGTTTAAAACAACGTTTTTAAACCCGCGCATGCCCAGAAGCTAGTTATGAAGCGAATTTCAATGGAAAAGAGTGGTGAACGTAACCTCGCTTTGCTAGAGCATTGTGAAAAAACGATGGTGTGTAGGCAACGTCGTTTTTGAAAATTGAAGTTTCAAAAACGTCGTTTTTTACTTCACAAAAAAAAACGTTTTTTTCCCATCACATAAAGTGATAATGATGACGACAACCATTACCCCCCCCCAAAAAAAAAAAAAAGAGACCTACAAAACACAGAATATAAAAAAAATCTTCGGTCACGTCAGAAAGGTGCCTACATACACTGGGAGGAGCATGCAGCCAATATTTCCTGACATCGCCTGGCTCAACAGTCTTAAAGAAATATACGGTTAGTACTTTTATTTTTTTGGGCTTAGTTATTTTTTTTAACCAGCTTCCCAATTACAAAATGTGCACATCTGCCTGATGCAGAGGTACATGTCTGTACAACACAAAGATTGTTCAGCTGTCAGAACATGCAAATATGTCTGGCTGCCATTCAGGACTCATTTATACCATCCAAGTTTTAGTGCATCTTACAATGCAAGCAGAATGCATATACAAACAAACCCTCCTTATTCTGTTCAAGACTCATTTCTCCTACCCCAGAATGCAAGGAAAAAGGACTGCAAGCTGCATTTTATCCATTGCTTCACACAGTACCATGCATATCTACTAAGCAAGCTCACTGTGAAAATGTACGACATGGCTGCTCTCATTCATGCGACATTGTGAATTTTATCAATTCATATGTTAAATACCATGCCACAGAGTACAATATAAGCAATCGCAATCGAACATGACGCATCACTGAAAAATAATATGGCTACTTCGCATGTTTGGATCACTTTTTGGTTACGATTTTTGATTCATTCTTTCACTTCATTTTAATTCTGCTTGACATCTGATCTTAAACTTGTTTCCTGACCATGTTTGAGCATCGTCTACCTTCAGCCTGTCTTGTAGCTTCTACCAGCAGGTAGCATACCCTACAAGCTATGACCACAGTATTGGCAAGTATGCATTATGCAAGTGAAATGTTGGGTTCCTTTTCACATATGATCCGTTCCTCCCTACACCCCATGTTTTTCTCCTTTTTACAAAGCTCAGCAGCTTAAGCCAAAATGTACACACAGCAAATGAGTCAAAAAAGTAATTCATCCCACTCTCTCCATCCGAGGTTTCAAAGCGTGCCTGAAAACAGATTACTCCAGAAGTCAGTTTTCCACACTGTATTGGACTTCGCACACCAGCTGCATTAAATGCGTAAAGCCGCTGCGCAGCATATGAGGCATTTTTGTCGGAGAGAAGGGCAAGGTTTGTGCTGGGACACGTTTCCGTATACAGTAAGCCCACCTAAAAACGCTACTATGTCTTGACTTCAT
This sequence comes from Rana temporaria, assembly GCF_905171775.1. NCBI lineage: Eukaryota > Metazoa > Chordata > Amphibia > Anura > Ranidae > Rana > Rana temporaria. Next base: position 344,558,282 of record NC_053492.1, read on the forward strand.
CCAGGTGAAGGCTTGTGGCTATCACAATCACCATAAGAGCTGGCTTGCGGAAAAAAAAGTGTCTCTGCTTTTACAGGTGAGTGATATCGACCTGTACAATACATATGGGTCCAATTGAAAGAAGATGAGTGTACATAATAGTACACCTATTATTTAATGCCTTCTAGTATAGGTCTACAACTACCAATTATCTTATGGCAACAGTAAAATATAGAGTGCAGTTATCTCAAATGCATTGCCTCCGTAGAACATTCCCTGTTAGGGAAAAAAAAATAAAAAATAAAAAACACCACAAACCTGACTGCTACATTTGTAGTACTTGTTGCAAGATACAAGATAGCAGAAGTAAATTTCTAGGTAAAAACTTAAAATTCTTACCCAAAGTTACCCCTTTTTCAAAACAGCAAGAAAAATGCTATACATTGGAAAATAAAGATAAGAAAAGAAAAAAAAAATCATAGAAGTCATGTTATTTTAAAGTGCCACCTGCTTGACTAGCCATGGATTCATGCAATTGCAGCAGAGAGCCAGAATAATAAAGTGGGTGTAAACTCCCATACATGACTTTTACCTATAGGTAACCCTATAATAAGGCTTACCTATAGTTGCTGTAAATATCTCCTAAACGTGTACCGTTTAGGAAATATTTAATGTACATGCAGCCTGTGACATTACTGGCGCATGGGCTCTGAAGGAATAGCCACCCGGGCTGCAAGCAGTGGCTCCCGTGCGTATGTCCGGGAGTGATGTCATTGCAGCCCCGGCTAGTCACACAGCCAGAGTCTGTAAACCCAGAAGACAGGTGAAGATGGAAGCCATATTAGCGGTGACAGCTCACTGATGGCAGGGCTTCGTTCTAAGGCACATTTTATTACTGCTTTACCTTGCAGGTTAAAAAATAAAATTAATAATTGTCAGTGGTTTACTACCGCTTCAGTATCGGTAGTATTCAGTAATCGGTAGTATTCAGAATTTTACAGAATTTTCAGTCTTTTTTCTTTTATAGCGCAAAAAATAAAAAACCCAACGATTAAATACCACCAAAAGAAAGCCCCTTTTGTGGGAAAAAAAGGACAAAAAATTCATTTGGGTACAGTGTTGTATGACTGAGTAATTGACATTCAAAATGTGAGAGCACCGAAAGCTGAACATTGGTCTGGTTATTAAGGGGGTTTAAAAGGAACACTAAAGGTTCGTTTTTTTATTAGATCAATTGATTGCTGTAAGCAAGAGCATTTAAAATATCACCTACCTCGTTTTTCCTTTTGACCTCCAAAATACAGTAATCCAGGTTTGAAAATGCCATTTCCTGTCTCTGCTCTTCTTGCTTTCCACCAGCATCTGAGCCGTTTTGCATGGTGGAAAGCAGAATGTGCTCACCCACCCCCTATGACTAAAGCCCTGCGTGAAGATGCTCTCTCATCCCTCACAGGCATGGAGGCTAAGCCTAATGGGAACTGTAGTTCCCATTAGGCCGTGATGTAGCAAGAATGAATGCGCACCGCAAACCAGGAAGTCAGTGAGAATAACGATTCAGGAGTGCTGGAGGTAAATAAAACAGCTCGATTTCAACAGGTATCAAACTAGTTATAATGCAAAACATTACTTTTTACTTTATCAGCTACTGTCAGACTTTAACCACTGGGCACGAAAACCCCCTTAATCACCAGACCAATTTTCAGCTTTCGGTGCTCTCACAATTTGAATGACAATTACTCAGTCATACAACATTGTACCCATCTGAAATTTTTGTCCTTTTTTTCACACAAATAGAGCTTTCTTTTGGTGGTATTTGATCACCTCTGCGGTTTTTATTTTTTGCGCTATAAAAGAAAAAAGACTGAAAATTCTGTAAAAAAAAAAAAAATAATCTAGTTTCTGTCATATTAGCAGGTTATTTCTCACACACAGCATATGCATACTACAAATTACACCCCAAAACACATTCTGCTATTCCTCCCGAGTATAGCGATACCACATGTGTGCGACTTTTACACAGCGTGGCCACATACAGAGGCCCAACATGCAGGGAGCACCATCAGGCGTTCTGGAGCACCCAGGCCAATTTTGACATTTCTCTCCTACATGTAAAAATCATCATTTATTTGCTAAAAAATTACATAGAAACCCAAAACATTATATATATGCTTTTTTTTCAAAGACCCTAGAGAATACAATGGCGGTTGTTGCAACTTTTTATCTTGCACGGTATTTTCGCAGCAATTTTTTGAACGCGTGTTTTTAAAAAAAAAACAGTTTTGTGCTTAAAAAAAAACAAAACAGTAAAGTTAGCCCAATGTTTTTGCATAATATGAAAGATGAAGTTACGCCGAGTAAATAGATACTCAACATGTCACCCTTCAAAATTGCACACGCTCGTGAAATTGCGCCAAACGTTGCTACTTAAAAATCCCCATAGGCGACGTATTGCAAGGTATTGGAGTATTGAGGGTATTGCAGAGTATTGGGGGGGTATTGCAGAGTATGGGGGGGTATTGCAGAGTATGGGGGGGTATTGCAGAGTATGGGGGGGGGTATTGCAGAGTATGGGGGGGGGGGGTATTGCAGAGTATGGGGGGGTATTGCAGAGTATGGGGGGGTGGGTATTGCAGAGTATGGGGGGGTGGGTATTGCAGAGTATGGGGGGGGTGGGTATTGCAGAGTATGGGGTGGGGTATTGCAGAGTATTGCACTCATACTTTAGCGCTTATTATTTTTATATTGCAGAGTACTGCGCAGGGATGGCTGGATCTGTGACTGCAATTGTCACAGATCCAGCCCACAGTGCGGCAGCTGCTGCTGCCGCCCGCTCCCCCCCCCTCTCCTCTCACACTGTACCGAACGGTACAGAGAGGAGAGGGAGGAACCGGCGTCATTACATGACGCCGGTTTGTTTACAAGTGATCGCGCCGTCATTGGACGGCGCGATCACGTGGTAAGGAGCCGCTTCCATTGGCTCCTTACCGCGATCCGTGTTGCTGCGGGTCCCGTGGACCCGCCGAGCGCCGGTGATCGCGTGTGCGCGCCCGCTCGGGCGCGCAATTCTGACTCTCTGGGAGGACGTATATTGACGCCCTCCTAGAGTTAGGGAACCGCCTTGTAGCCGTATTTCGGCTATAGGGCGGTTACCAAGTGGTTAATTTAAGAGGAAAATATTTTTGTCTTTACAACCCCTTTAAGTGCCCAGTGGTAAAAAAAAACAAAAAAAACACAGAACCTTTAGTGTCACTTGAATGTGTATGTAAACCTCACAATTAAATTTAGTATTACATTTTGATAAGCCAAATACACAGGTAAATGAATTTCATTATACTGTCAACCTACAAAAAAAAAAAAAAAAAAAGCAATGATTTGCAAAAACCCATTTTTTATTCATAATGGAAAACATATCAAATGTATAAAACATTTTGAAATTGATGGCAGCAAAATGTCTCATAAAACTTGGGACAGGGCCATATTTACAATGCTGCAGCATCCACTCTTAACAACACTCTAAACACCTGGGAACTGAGGAGACCAGTTGCTGGAGTTCTTAGACAGGAATGTTGCCCCATTCTGGCATGATATAGGATTCTAAAAGCTCGACAGACGTGGGTTTTCCTTGTCATATCTTTTGTTTCAGGAAGCGTCAAATAATTGGTGAAAGGTTTGGAGTGCAGGCTGGCCAGTTAAGCAAACGGACTCTTCCACTACGAAGTCATGCTGTTGTCCTAGAAGCAGTATGTGGTTTAGAATTGTCCTGCTGATATAAGCTAAGCCTTCCCTTAAAAAGTCATCACCAGGATGGGAGCAGGTCTAAAACCTGGATCTCTTTCATTATTGATGGTGCCTTTCCAGATGTGCAAACTGCACATTCCATACAAACCAATGCACCCCCATAGCATCAGAGATGCAGGCTTTTGAACTGAGCACTGACAATAAGCAGAAAGGTCCCTCTCCTCTTTATTTTAGAGGACACAGTGCCCATGGTTGCCCAAAAAACTAAATGTTTCCACTATGCAGCAGACCATTTTAAAATGAGCTTTGGCCCAGAATAGACCACTGTGTTTTTGGATCATGTTTACATATGGGTTCTTCTTTGCATAACAGATCATTAACTAGATTTTTTTTTTTCGAATGGAACAGCGAACTGTGTTCACAGGTAGATATTTTCAGAAGTATTGCTCTGCCCATGCTCCATCACAGAATGCTGCTGGTTTTTAATGCAGTGCCATATTATGGCTGAAAGATCACCAGCATTCAATTATGTGTTTCAGCCTTGTTCCTGGTGCAGAGATTTTCCACATTCTCAAGATCTTTTGATGACATTATGTACTGTAGTTGATATATTTAAAGTCCTTGCAATTGTTCGTTGAAGATAATTCTGAAATTGTTACACAATTTTTTTATGGCGTTTTTCACAGATTAGGAAACCTCTGCCCATCTCTACTTCTAAGGCAATCTGCTCTTTTTGTACCAAATCTGCATGTCAATTTGTGACTTATTCAAGTATGTAATCTTTATATCACATTTAAGCCTAATACACACGATTAGAAAATTGTACAAATTTTGGTTTCTTTACAAGTGATCTGTGATGATCTGATCGTTGGTACACGACTTGCAAGAGCTGATCAGGACAAGCCGTGCAAAATAATCAGATGAGACAAGCATGATCAATTTTCTCTTATGATAGCAGATCATATGGATTTTTGTTTATTCAGTACAGTGCGTCCGAAAAAATTATAAAAATACAATACATCACTTCCAAATTGTTATTCTGTCATACGAACATTTTTGTGACTTTGACAACCTCTTCATTTTACATATGAAGACTAGCATGCAAAAAATCATGTGTACCAGGCTTTATATGTAGACACTGAGAGATATAGCATTAGCCATGTTTAAAATGTGGAAAAGTCTATATATTATATAAACACACACACACAGGTCACCAAGGTCGGGTCCGATATTTGGTATATGGTCCCTTTAACCTCTTGACCACTGGGCACTTAAACCCCCTTCCTAACCAGACCAATTTTCAGCTTTCGGTGCTCTCACAATTTGAATGACAATTACTCAGTCATACAACACTGTGCCCATCTGAAATTTTTGTCCTTTTTTCCCCACAAATAGAGCTTTCTTTTGGTGGTATTTGATCGCCTCTGGGTTTTTTATTTTTTGCGCTAAAAAATAAAAACACTGACAATTCTGTAAAAAAAAAAATATTTTCTGTCATATTAGCAGGTATTGCGGAGTATGGGGGGGGGGGTTATTGCAGAGTATGGGGGGGGGGGTTATTGCAGAGTATGGGGGGGGTTATTGCAGAGTATGGGGGGGGGTTATTGCAGAGTATGGGGGGGGGGGTTATTGCAGAGTATGGGGGGGGGGTTATTGCAGAGTATGGGGGGGGGTTATTGCAGAGTATGGGGGGGGTTATTGCAGAGTATGGGGGGGGTTATTGCAGAGTATGGGGGGGGGGTTATTGCAGAGTATGGGGGGGGGGGTTATTGCAGAGTATGGGGGGGGTTATTGCAGAGTATGGGGGGGGTTATTGCAGAGTATGGGGGGGGTTATTGCAGAGTATGGGGGGGTTATTGCAGAGTATGGGGGGTTATTGCAGAGTATGGGGGGGTTATTGCAGAGTATGGGGGGTTATTGCAGAGTATGGGGGTGTTATTGCAGAGTATGGGGGGGTTATTGCAGCGTATGGGGGGGCTATTGCAGAGTATGGGGGGGCTATTGCAGAGTATGGGGGGGTTATTGCAGAGTATGGGGGGGTATGGGGGTATTGCAGAGTATGGGGGGTTATTTCAGAGTATTGATTTTATTGCGCAGGGAAGGATGGCTGGATCTGTGACTGCATTTGTCACAGATCCAGCCACAGCAGCTGCTGCTGCCTCCGCTCTCCCCCCTCTCCTCTCACACTGTACCGATCGGTACAGAGAGGAGAGGGACGCCGGTTTGTTTACAAGTGATCGCTCCGTCATCCGTCAGCGGCGATTTACCACGATCTGTGATGCGCCGGGTCTTCTAGGGGGCGCGCGAGTGAAGGATTCTGGGAGGACGTCCCAGGGACGTCCTCCCAGAATAACTCCACCGCGCTTTAGACGTCTTTTGTCTATGGCGCGGTGGGGAAGAGGTTAATAACCAGACCAATTTTCAGATTTCGGTGCCCTCACATTTTGAATGACAATTACTCAGTCATACAACACTGTACCCAAATAAAAAAATTGTCCTTTTTTTCCCACAAATGGAGCTTTCTTTTGGTGGTATTTAATCGCCATTGGGGTTTTCATTTTTTATTTTTTATAAAAATAAAAAAAAAGGCTGAAAATTCTGTAAAAAAAAAAAAAAAAATCTTTGTTTCGGTTATAGAATTTAGCAAACTTGTAATTTTTCTTCATAAATTTTGGCCACAATTTATACTGCTACATATCTTTGGTAAAAAGAAGTACAAATTGGTGTATATTATTTGGTCCACAAGCTATGGTGCCAATATCTGAAAATGTATCACACCTGAAGTACTGACGGCCTCATTTCTTGAGACCCTAACATGCCAGAAAAGTACAAATACCCCCCAAATGATCCCTTTTTTGAAAGAAGACATTCCAAGGTATTTAGAAAGAGACATGGTTTTTTGAAGTTGTCATTTTTTTCCCACAATTCTTTGCAAAATCAAGATTTTTTTTCACTAAATTGTCATATTAGCAGGTTATTTCTCACACACAGCATATGCATACCACAAATTACACCCCAAAACACATTCTGCCATTACTCCTGAGTATGGCGATACCACATGTGTGAGACTTTTACACAGCGTGGCCACATACAGAGGCCCAACATGCAGGGAGCAACTTCAGGCGTTCTGGGCCAATTCTGACATTTCTCTCCTACATGTAAAAATCATAATTTATTTGCTGGAAAATTACATAGAACCCCAATACATTATATATTCTTTTTTAGCAAAGACCTTAGAGAATACAATGGTGGTCATTGCAACTTTTTATCTCGCACTGTATTTGCGCAGCAATTTTTCTAACGCATTTTTACGGGGAAAAAAAGTTTTGTGCTTGAAAAAAAAAAAAAAACAGTAAAGTTAGCCCAATGTTTTTCCATAATGTGAAAGATGAAGTTACGCCGAGTAAATAGATACCCAACATGTCACCCGTCAAAATTGCACACGCTCGTGGAATGGCGCAAAAACTTTGCTACTTAAAAATCCCCACAGGCGACGCTTTAAATATTTTTACTGGTTACATGTTTTGAGTTACAGAGGAGGTCTAGGGCCAAAATTATTGCTCTCACTGTAACGTTCGCAGAGATACCTCACATGCGTGGTTTGAACATCGTTTTCATATGTGGGCGGGACTTACGTAAACATCCCTTGTAATAAGAATATGGCATGACAGGTCCTCTTTACAGTGAGATATGGGGGCAATAAGACCCCACATCTCACCTCTAGGCTGGGAAGCCCGAAATAAAAAAAACTATCCTGGCTTCGATCGTAGCGGTGAGTTGCTAGAAGCACTGGAGGATGGCGGGAGGGGGGGGGCAGAGTATTGCAGTGTATGGGGCAGGGTATTGCAGTGTATGGGGCAGGGATGGCTGATCATGGATTGCTGGATCTGTGACTGCAGTTACCACAGATCCAGCTCACACTGCTGCTGCCTCCGCATGACGCCGGTTTGTTTACTAGTGATCGCTCCGTCATTGGACGGAGCTATCACGTGGTAAACGGCCGCCATCAGCAGCGATTTACCGTGATCCGTGATGCACCGGGTCCTCTAGGCCCGGCGGTCATGGACGCTCCCGTGTGCGCGCCCCAGGGCCTCCCAGAGTTAAGCAACCGCCCTGTAGCCGTACTTTGAATATGGGTCGGTTGCTAAGTGGTTAAGGAAAGTGTGGAAGTATTAGGAGGGTCACAATGAGCGAGGAATTCCCGGGAATAAATATATTCAGGACGGAACCGAGTCCCAGTTCTCTGTGTCAATAAAGAGATATTTGGGACCGGGAATTTCGGAGGCCCTGGAGTGATATTCTGGTGGGAAAGGTTCTCCACCCCTGACTACAGGGATTTAAGCACACAGGGTTACGAGCCTCCAGGAAGCAGCCCTTAAAGACAGGAAGTATGTTAGGTGTGAATATGTCTGTCTGTGAATGTCTGTCTTGGAGAGCTGCGAGTGTGCTGAAGGCTCAAATATTCGACAAGGGCCATTAAAATCTTGGGGTGAAGACCCATCCATGAACTATATGTGCCTTTTTTACTTTTACTTTGTGCTGAAGATAAGCAGGCTTTATTTTTGTATGTGTATTCGTGTGCTGCAGTAAGACTTATTTTAAAATTTCCCGGTTGAAAATAAAAGCCTTTTAGTTTAAAGTTTTACCAGCTTTGCACTCTCTGGAGCTACAATATCCCAAACTTTACAGTGTGTGTGTGTGTGTGTGTGTGTATATGTATATGTATATATATATATATATATATATATATATATATACATATATATATATATATATACACACACACATATATACACACATACATATACACACATACATACATATACACACACACACACACATATATATATATATATATATATATATATATATATATATATATATATATATATATATATATATATATATATATATATATATATATATATATATATATATATATATATATATATATATATATACACACATACATACAGTCTAGTAGCAAATCTCTTCCCTAAAGATTTGTTTATTTCAGATCAAAGAACAGTCTCTTGAAACTGGCATTTTTATTTTATTTTATTACATTAGTGAGTCTCCTAAATGCTGCTTTTCAGTTGCGTGACAGGCTTGCATAAATGCTTAGCACCTTGATAACCACTACCCAAAGCTTACATTCCAAATCAAGATCTCCGTGTCAAATTCCTGTCTTTCCACATGACTGGAATGTAAAAAAAAAAAAAAATATTCTACCTAACCAGTACTGGCGCTTGGCCAAACTCTCTTCCTAAATCAATGTGAGTAAGAGGCCCAGCAGGCTTTTGCTTTCTCCATCAAACCCATGTCAATCTCCAGACTTCCCTCCCCACATGGCAATCCCCTACCTATCTTTTACTGTATTGTGTACAGTGTGAGCCAGACAGATGAGAGATTCTTGCCTCTAGTCCTCAACCTTGAGAGAACTCCAAAGTCAATTAATGCTACAGCCTTTTTTTTTTCAGCAGCATCTTCATAAGTATTAAGAGCTACAACAAAGGATTGTTTAAATATAAGAGATGCAAATAAAATAGCCAACTAGGAGCAGGATTCGGCAGATAAACTATACAGCAACATGCCTTGTGTATTTTCTTTTCTTTTTAATGGATTCTTTATAAGTAAATGGCAAGGACAGAACAGTATACTTTTTCGCACATTGGCTCTAGGCAAAACTAGTAGTAAGCTTTGTATAATATTCACACTGAGTAACATCTTACCAAGTACACAATACGTCTCTAAAACATAGCTATTGAGCATTAGAGCCGGTTCACACAGGGGCAACCTGGGATCCGACTTCAAGTTGCCCCAAGTCGCGCGGTAAAGAAAATCAATGGAAGTGAATGAGTGCCGTCTTAATACACACTACTGAAGTCGCTCCGACTTCAGAAAAGGTTCCTGTACTACTTCAAATCAGACTTCTAGGCAACTTGTGCCTCAGAAGTCAGATCACTGTCTTAACTGAAGCAACAATACAGGAAGATAACATACATTTCTCATGCAAACCCCTCCCTTCCCCCCTCCCACAGAGCTGATTGTTGTTTGATTGGCCACCGGAAAGCCTCCCGTCCTGGAGGCGACTTGAAGTTGCCTTGTAAGTTGCCTTATGATTCATACTCAAGTTGTGTCCATGTTGTGCTGGAAGTCGTGTTGCCCCTTTGTGAACCGGCTCTCAACTAGACTAGCAGTCTCCTATCTGTAGCCTTTATTCGTTATTTCCAATGTAGCCATCGTATGCAGAAGTTTGAGCATCCTGCCTTTTTTTGAGGCATGCCCAACGTTTAATTAGTGCAGTATACCTCTAAAAATTTGCAGCCCATAAAACAGGCCCGAATACATTCATTATTAATTCAACATAAATTTGTGTGATTTAGTCCTGCAGGAGGCTTTCATTGAGGCACCATTGTTTCCCTCAGGCAGGGAGGGTATCCGAGAGATTGAGATCTAACAAAATCAGGCCAGGATCTAGGTCAGTGGTCTCCAACCCTTCTGACCTCACAGACCACCAACAATCCCGTGGACCACCAACTTGAATTTTACATGCCTTATACACAAAAAGGCCCCTCATCACACTGCTGTCTTACAGACTCATTATTGAATCTCATCTACTTACTCAGCCATGTGCTTGAGCTCCATGCTTCCTCCCACAATCTGATCTGCACTGCCACTGGAATTCAGCTCCCGCTCTCTGCTCTACTCCTGGCGCCTCCCTCTGAGTTCACAGGAGCTGGAACTACACAGGAGCCATCAGGTAGCAATGTAGGCCGACAGTATTGACTGAGACCACTGAAAACAGCATTGGGCGGTATACATCCGCCACAATGTTGATTTGAGTCAGAACCCCCGGGGACCACCAACATTTTCTTGTAGATCATCAGTGGTCCACAGACCACTGGTTGATGACTGCTGATCTAGGTTATATTGGTGCCGATTGCTCACTGTTGGTTACATGCATCATATCGCATTTTTGTATGAATGTGCCCTAACTGACCCGATTATATATAGAACACTGAGCCCCTGTTTACATTGACTGTAACTTAGAAATTGTTCAATTTCATCTGGAAAACGCATAATTTCAAATACACATGGCCTCATGCACAGTCTGTGCAAGTCACACCTAAAACTGGCAAAAAGTAGGTGTGATCACTTTACAGTCGGCATTGCATCGATTTTAACAGTGGGATTTCCATCAATAGGGTGCGACCTGACCTGTCAAATCGCATTACAAGTCGCTCCAATGTGAACGAGGGTTAATGAAATGTCAAATTAGGAAATTTTAATTCACATCACTAGCAACAATTTAGAGAGTGGTTTACACCAATGCACTGCAGTTTGGGTGCAGTGTGATCTAGGAATGTTTTACCATATTTTTGGTGTGCTCCCATTGACTTATATTAGACCGTGCATTTTCATGAAAGCGCATCAAAGGCCTTCATGCTGCATCTTTGATGCACTTTCAGAAAACACACATAGAAGTTAATGGGAGCACATGTAAAACTGTAAAACACAGATACAATTGCACTTCTCATGAACCCCCAAATTAGTGGGGAGAATAGGATTCATATAGAAAATTGGACCACACATTTCTCCAAAATTAGCAAGTCTGCAAAAACTTTTAGATTTAAATCTGCCTACGCTGTGGAAAAAGGACCACAACTTTTAAAAGCCACGGACCAGACTGAACACCACCATACTAGAACACAGTTCAGCTCCACACATAAAAGCAGGCCATCATACATTGTATTAAAATATTCCAGCGTCCGTATAGTCTGGTAATAAGCCCCATTGCTAATGGCTAAATGGCCATCATAAACAATACTTAACAGAGGCTGGAAAGCTAGAGACTTAACACAGCTCTATTGTAAATAGTGTGGAGGAATATACATCTGACAGACTGGGGTTATGGACCTATGTTAACATACAGATTAACTACATTGAGTGAGTTAATTTTCATAGATGGCAATGCCTCGTGTAGAACCTGGCTTGTACTATTGTCAGACTGTTTTTCTGAATGAAAGCACTCTTCTCTCACTGTAATCATTTACAATACAAGCTGGCAGTTTACACTCTCTCCCTGCCCTAAATAGTAGGCTACAGGTTCGGACTGTGTGTAAACTTGACAGGAGACATGAGGAGACAGCATAGTGATGTTCTCTCTGGCAGTGTAGGAGGAGAGGAGACTTTGCGCACTGCCTGACACACTCTCCCTCTCCTCCTGAGCGGTCGCTCACAAATCCATCTCAGTTGGTCTGTGGTTGGATAACTAGGTGCATGGGTTGGCCAGCTATCTGACACCACGGCTTATCAACTCCTGCATGGATGTAGATGGGGAAAAGTGCTGTGTTTTTTTTTTTGTGGTGATGGATTGTAAGGAAGCTCCATTCCACTTTAGTGCATTTCTACTTTTGAAGTAAAAGAAATTGTAAAAATAAATACAAAAAAAAAAAAACATGCAGACAATCAGGTTCTGATTAAAATTAGTTTTTGCTCGGATACAAAAAAAAAAAAAAAAAAATCACATGATGTGATATTCAGTCTCCTTGAAAGGAGGAGAGTTTTATCCCTGTCGCTGCCCCTAGCCTAGCAGGTCCTGGAAGACAGTTTGTACAAAAATGTACTGTGACAGGCTTATCGCAATGTTTGTGGTGTTCTAAATGGTGATCCACAAGTGCATCTCAAAATGTTTAAAGGATCCAATGTTTGTCCGCATATACGAGATCACCACCCATGACATTTAGACGAAAGCCAGGATTGAATCTGTTTGGTGGCTGTGAACATACAAGTCATGTGAAAAAAAAAAGTACACACCACATGGAAATTGTTGACGATTTCAACATATTTGAACAAACATTCAATGTTCATACAAACCGTCAGAGTCGGTTCACACTGCAGCGGCACGACTTCGGGGGCGACTCTGCAAGTCGTCCTGAGGACAACTTCAGAGGCGATTTGCAAAACGACTTCTGTATAGAAGTCAATGCAGGATGCCCCGAGCCGCCCCCAAAGTCGTACAGGAACCTTTTTCTAAGTCGGAGCAACTTGTGTCACTCCTATTAGAACGGTTCCATTGCAATTCAATGGGACGCGACTCATCAGGCGGCTGAGCCGACTGACTTGTCGCCCCAGTGTGAACCGGCTCTAATGGAAATTCAAAATTTGATATACTTGAATTAAAAATGGTAAAGAAAAAAGATAAAGCTTTGCCTTTTCAGTCATTTATTTAAAACGAATAACAATTGTGTGCTGTGGAAAAGTTAAGTTTCCTCTTGGTTACACTTCCAACAGAGGTAGTGAGTCAGTCAACAGTAAGTGGATTCAAAACATGTTTGGAACAAACATAGATCTATACTTGGACAAAAAAAAGTAAGAAAAAAACAAAAACAAAATAAAAAAACAACACATAGATTGCAGTAAATAAAAAAAATGAGGTTGACTCAAATGACCACTTTGTTTTATTTTGTTTTTTTATTATTATTGTCACTCTATGTTTGGTCCCAGAAGCTGGTATTGCCCCCTTCAACAAACTATTTATTGAATGCCTTCGGCATGAGTTCCTACCAGTCTCTGGCATCATCTTTGTGTTATATGTAGCCACTCCAACATGCAGAATTCCTGCAGTTGTAAGATAAGTTTCCATGCATTTAACGCCTTTTTCAAATCTCCCCACAACATTTTAAGGGGGATCATATCATATTTGACCAAGCCAGTCAATAAGCCGCCTTCTTTTTGAGCAAATCCCTTGTGCATTTGCTAGTGTGCTCTGGATCATTATCATGTCTAAAGATCCATACTGACTCGCCTTCAGTTTTTGTACAGATAGCCTCAGGATGCCAAATTCATAACTGCAAACTGCCCAGGACCCAAAGCACCCCACAAATATAACATAACCACCACCACATTCTGGAATTCTGAAATGTGGTCTATGGTTTGCGCCTAACATGTCTACTGTTACTTTGACCAAACAACTATCTTTAAGTGATCAGTCTTTAGTATGTCCAGAAGACCTGGTCTCTGCCTATATGCTTAATGGCAAATATTGCTCTAATGTTTTTTAGCCAAACTTTAGTTATCAATAAAGAGCTGCATCCTGTTAAAATGAAGATTCCGGCTTCAATTCAATCATTCGTTTAAATGAACAAGCAATGTTTTTGACCAGGCAGTTCCCTTTGTTATCCAGACCTCCCTGGGCTGTGTTTTCACCTCAGAGCTAATCTCCACCTACCTTCCATCCTTCTTGTCTAGGGCGTGTGCCGTAGTAGTTTTTAAAAGGGCTTTTCTTTGGACAGAGTGTTGCCATGGCGATAAGAATTAGCACTAAAGCAAGGGAAGTTAAAGGGGTTGTAAAGGTTCATGGATTTTCAATGAAATGACTGAGATGGCCATTTCTGATCATTGGGAACAGCAGATCTCTGAAATGTCCCCTGTCAGAACGGGGATCCGCCTTGTTTAAAAATGGCAGATCCTCGTTTTGCCCCTGCATACAGCGATCGCGGGCAGCACACCTGCAATCTTACATGCACGACTTGACGCACAGGTACCTACGTGAGCTGGGCAGCAAGTGGTGAATCAATTCTCTGAAGACCAGTTTCTAAGGGGGTCCTGTGAGCGCACTTATGGCATGTAACCTCCCCAACTTATGCTTCCTGTATTATTAAAGGTGCTTATCATTTGTATTATATTCAAGCACCCACAACACCCATGGCTGCTTCCATACTTCTTAACAATGACTTCTTCTGATAGGATAGTCATTGTTGGGCCAATCATTTTTCACCCGACTCCTTCGTTTTTTGTTTGTTTTTTTGTCCCGGAAACACTTGTCTATATATGGCCAGCTTTAGTTCAGTTAGTTTTAACATCCATAGTAACTAAAAGCATACTGCAGATTTTATTATTTGACTTTTATTTGGAAAGATACAACCCATGATAAGAGGCCTGAGACCTGACAACTTGTGTGAAACCAGAATTTGGCTACAAAACCTTTGAGGAAGATGATGAAGGGAAGACACTAAGACCCCATTCACACCTAAGCGACAAAACGCCCGACGCGGGACGCTTCTGTCGCTAGAGGGGAGAATTCCCATTGCCGTCTATGGAGATGGTTCACATCTCATAGACGCGCAACGCCTGTCGCCTGAAAAAAAGTCCCGGACCCTTTTTTTCACGCGACAGGCGCGTTTTCCCATAGACAGCAATGGGAATACTTTAGAAAAAAAAAAAAAATGAAACATTTGTAATCGCGGCAAATCTGCCGCTACACGCGTACGCGGCTGTCGCTTAGGTGTGAATGCAGCCTAAGGCTGAAACAACTAATCAGCATAAATAGATTATGAAAATAGTTGTCAACTATTTTCATAATTGATTCATAATTGATTAGTCAGATGATTAGTTGTCCTGCATACAGAATGCATTATATGTTTTGTTTTACATATCAGAAAATACAGTTCAGCCACACATACAGTTTAGTACACCGTACATACATGTCAGTATACACAGTGCAACACATACAGCTCAGTACACGGTCCATACATGTGAATGTGAGGAGTTTTCTATTCTGCGTCTTCATATTTTCACTTTGAATTGTCACTGTGTTGACAACTGAAAGTCGATTTAACCCCACTCGCCCAGAGGCGATTCAGTTTGCATGTGCTGCGCTATATAAAAGTTTCTCACTCAATCATAATTAGAGAATTGAATGAACGCTTTTAAAATGAGAATCTTCCAAAAAAAAAAAAAAAAAAAAAAAAAAGGAAAAACTTGTTTGTTTGTGTATGGCCTGCATAAGTGACAGCAGGCACAGGTTGCATCAAGCTACCAGTCTATGACAAGGGAGTCGGTCATGCATACTATTATAATACAGCCCTGTCTGAAAATATGGAAAACAGCGTTTTAGGTCTTTTTATTTATTTTTTTCTTTAAATTCACACTGGCATGTTCACAGGAGGCATTTGAAGCATTTCAACACCTCCCAAGTCTATGGCAACGCCTTGCAAATGTTCTGGCAGGCAGCTGGAGCGGTTGTGGGGTGTTAAGATTCGTTCACTTACTGCAATTTAATAGGCATTTGTGGAGCAGCTTTAATGCTCGTCAAACGCTTAAAAACTGCCCATAGGGTGTTTGGGGAGCATTTTTAACTCCTCATTAATGCTTGTATAATGCCTGTCTAATGTCCATACTAAAGCTCATTTACGCCTTTCGCCCATACCAACGCCATACAAACGCTGTAGGAGAATTTGTTAAGTGTTAGAAATTTAGGCAAGTGTGAACAAGCCCCAATAGTATATACACTGTATATCTCTTCTGGTATTCTCAGAGTGGATGCAACATTTTGTTCCCCAACCATATAGTTGGTTATTTACTGTATATTTATCGCAAACTGACCACAGTGGTCAGGGATCAGCAGCCCTGACCACTGTGATCAGTACAGAGGGGGATACAGAAGGTGGCAGGTTCAGGTAGGTTTTTTACAGTTTAGAGGGGTACAGATTACACAGAACAAGCACTGTGCTGTTTAATCTGCTTTAAAGAGGAGTTCCGCCAAAACAATGAACAAGTCGTGGAATGAACAAGTCGTGGAATGAACAAGTCGTGGAATGAACAAGTCGTGGAATGAACAAGTCGTGGAATGAACAAGTCGGGGAATGAACAAGTCGGGGAATGAACAAGTCGGGGAATGAACAAGTCGGGGAATGAACAAGTCGGGGAATGAACAAGTCGGGGAAAGCTGGGTAATCTTCTGGGACTTGTGACGTGTAACAGAAGATTGCAGGGGAGGGAGAGGGGAGAGGTGAACTTCCTTCTGGCGCCGGGGAGCCCAGAGAGGAAGTGGGAGCTGGATGCCTCTAAAGAGAGGGGATGCACCCCCCCCCCCCCAAAAAAAAAAGAGGTGACAAATGTGGCATGTCAGGGGGGTCACTGTGACTTAAAAGCAAAAATTCAATTTTTGGGTTGGACTTTGCTTTAAGGTACCAGGATCTGTATTTTTTTTTGGGGGGGGGGGGGGGTAAACATTTAAAAAAAAACACATTTTATTCTTTAACTTTACATATCAGCTAAATTATACACCAACCTTTTGGAGGTTTTTATCTAATTAAATTGAAACAATAAAAAAAACGGCCAACTAATCGATCATGAAAATAATCGTTCGTTGCAGCCCTAGAAGAAACATGCCTGAAAACCTGGCTACCAGTAAGCCAGCCAAACTGCTTGAATAAATGACATTCAGCAAGATAAAAGGTGCACTGATCACATGAGAGTTTGCACTGCACACAGGAGTAGCATAAAACTGCAGTCTATTGTCTTTCTCTGTACAGACAGAACCTGTTTGGGTTTGCAAAAGCTTCAAAGGGATTAAAAGAGCATGTCTATGTCTCAATCCTCCTAGAACAGGGCATACTTTCCCTAGGGAATTTTTTTTAACACAGTCTAAAAACACAAGACTGGATCAACGTGTCCACAGGAATCACAGTCAAATGGTCAACATAATACAAAAAACATTAAAAGGTTTATGTTACCGAGTGGTTTATATTATCACATCCCAACTGTTCCATTTCTCATGCAAACAGGAAATGTGCTTATCTATCCCTCGTGGCGCGCACATTTTGCTGTGGTTAGACAGGCTGACAGACATGTAAATGATGTTCAATCTTTTATGCATTTACGATTCTGCATCTATTGTCAAACACAGGCACAATGAGCATTTCCGCTTAGGGACTGCACAAACCAAAGGATTTTTTTTAAGCTCACTCCCGTCAATCACAGTCATGTCACAGAGTTGCACTAAATATTTTACCTGAATTCGGTATGGTCGGTTTTTAGGCATTTTCTGCGGTTCTCATAAACAGGTACTCCGAAGACACAGATTAATCAGCTTTAAAGCATTAGTCAGTTCAGCAGCAATTACTTAAACCAAACTTGGGTCTCCACCCCTTTTGGATCATCTCCCACCAAAAAAATTAAAAAGTCTGTATAGTTACCTTATTTTCAGTCTGGTCCAATGACATCACAGGTCCTCTTAACTCTTCTTCCTTTGATGGTCAACAGATCCCAGACCCAGATTTCTGCCTAGCCAACGTGGCCTTGGGCACCAAAAAGTCACCACTGCAGATCCTACTAGCAACTCTCAGTTAAACATGTGAAAAGGTTTTACTCTGCCCCCTGCCTCCAATACATTTAGGTCTGCATGACTGCCGTCTCTGCAAAGTTTGTGTATTTTTGTGGAAAACTTTACTGTATATGTGCACTCTGGGTCCACAGGCCTATACTTGAACCGTTTCAGTTCTCAGCTGTAGGTAACATAGCTGGACAAGGGACTGGAATAGGAGGGGGGCAACAAAAACAACTGGCCTTCTGCTGCGGGAAGTTCAAATCCATAACTGACAGACCTTATTAGTTCAAATGAACGGTCATTTGACCTGGCCAGAGCTTGAGAGTTGGGAGTCTGCCGGGAACATAGCCAGAGATCATGCGTGTATAGCAGCCAAAGCTACTTTACATTTGCATCCTGAACTGGGGGATACATGTTTTCAGTATATGCTTAAGGTGGACCTGGCCATTAAAATATATATTATATATATATAAATAAAATGTAGTCACAGAGATGATAAATTAAAACTCAGAAGAGTAGTTGCTTTGTTCAGAAATTAAAATACACATTGAAATATTCATCAAAAAACATTTCATAATTGCCAACTTGCTTGTGAAAGCCAGTGGGTTTATTCTCTATAGAAAAGGCTGGTATCCAAAGACAATATTTGTGTAGTTGTCAATAGAAAAGTGTCAGATTTTATTGCTGCCTGCAACCCCTCTGTGGAGATGGTAATAAGTAATCAAATGTTACAGGACTAGGAGGAGAGGGGAAATTTTCCAATGGGCACACCTGCCTATGATGGAATTTCCCTTAATCTACACTTTCACAAGGGCGTTCAATCTTTTTTTTTTTTCTTTAAATGGAACCACCAACAACCAGATCCGCTGAAACAGATGAGATTTTTTTAGTTGTTACAGAAACCAAAAAAAAAATAAAAAAAATGTAGACTGATGTACACTAAACTGAATGGATATAAACTGATATGACCTGAAAACTGATGTGAAAAATGTAATATGAATCTGTTTTCATCTATTTTTCCTTAGCAAAAACATGACTGATCGGATGATGCCCATGTGGAAGTTGACATGTGTTCGCACATCCATCTTCAGGTCAGTTAACATCAGTTTGCACATCAGTCTAGGGCTGAAACAACTAATCGGTATAGTCTATTATGATAATAGTTGTGAAGGCATTTCTCCCTTAACCACTTGCCGCCCGCCCTATAACAAAATGACGGCGGCAAAGTGGTTTCAATATCCTGACTGGATATGACGTCCTCAGGATATTGAGCAGCTGCGTGCCCCCGCAACACCGATCTAGGTAAAGAGTCTCTGACGGAGACTCTTTACCACGTGATCAGCCGTGTCCAATCACAGCTGATCACGATGTAAACAGGAAAAGCTGGTAATCTGCTTTTCCTCACTTGCGTCTGTTAGACGCGAGTAGAGGAGAGCCGATCGGCTGCTCCTCCGACAGGGGGGGTTTGTGCTTATCGATTATCAGCACAGCCCCCCCCCCCCCCAAGGATGCCCACACTGGACCACCAGGGATGCCACTAGACCACCAGGGATGCCCACCACAGGTATGCCACCCTAGACCACCAGGAATGACAATCAGAAATAATGGATGCCAATTAGTGCCCACAATGGCCATCACTGACTGGCAGGCATTATTCGTTGGCACTGATTGGCATCCATTAGTACAACACACTACAGTACATTAGTGCCACCTATCAGTGCCCATCTATGCCCATCCATGCCGCCTATCCGTGCCCATCCATTCCGCCTATCCGTGCCGCATATTAGTGCCCATCAATGCCACCTCATCGGTGCCCAGTGCCCGTCAGTGCTGTACCATCAGTGAAGGAGAAAACGTACTTATTTACAGTGTTTTGTAACTGAAAAAAATTTGTTTCTAAATTTTCGGTCATTTTTTTTATTTATTTTTCAGAAAATAAAAATCCCAGAGGTGATCAAATACCACCAAAAGAAAGCTCTATTTATGGGAACAAAATGATAAAAATTGTGTTCGGGTACAGTGTAGCATGACCGCGCAATTGTCATTCAAAGTGCAACAGCGCTGAAAGCTTAAAATTGGTCTGGGCGGGAAGGTGTATACATGCCCTGTATGGAAGTGGTTAAAGCAGAACTAAACCCTCCTAACCCAACCGTGTCAATCTTAATACCTCTTAGTTAGAGCTGCTGAAAAGTCCCTTATGTGAGGTTTTTTTTTGGTGTCTGGTTCTTTTTAATGAGTCTAAGAGACCCTGCATGTCTCCGCTGTGCTCCACCGATTGTAATGCAATGCACATCGCACTGTATTACATTCTTTCCCGGCCTTGATGGCAAACTGTCAATGGGGACCCAGAGATGTCACTTCCGGGGCAACAACCAGAAAGGAGAGTGGACGTGTATTCACTCTCCTCCCTCCCCCTTTTCTACCCAGCGGCTATGCCAGTCCCAGGCCCGAAGATGGGCAAGCGGAGCCTGGGATACATAGCAAAAGGGGCACACGGGGTATGGGGAGCATTCAGACAGCAGCCCAGGCACCAGGTTGAAACCTCAAGCCCTGGGCTATGACACCAGCCCTTTGAGAGCTTGGAACTTAGGCTGAGAGCTGGCATAGTTTAAAAATAGCGAAAATTCATTAGCCATCATCACACAATTGGGTGGGATTGGGGCCCACTCTCTGCGCCCCAAGCCCACCCTATTTTGAAGCTTATTAGAACCTCCGGCGTTGATCGGGTGCTAAAAAAAAAAAAAAAAAAACCACAAGAGTCCATGCATCCGACATCCTGAAAGGGGCCGGACGCATGGATAGGGGGCAGCGGCAGGGATAGAGGGAGGTGCCAGGATGCCCACAATGCACGGGCCGCCACTGATTACCAAATTATTAATCTTAAATAAAAAGTCAAAGCACCGGTGCATATTATTTTCCCCCTTTCTGGGCCTCCAGGTAGCACTCTGTATTCATGATCATTGGCTCTACTTATTTGTTAGGCTTATGATAGCAGGAAAAACTGTACAAAATAGCTTTTCTACTGCTTTAGTATTTACTCCAAAACAGGAACTGCTCCATTTAAAACAAAAATGAACTCAGAAATAGTTTTTTATTAAAAATAACCATTTCTCCTTGTTTTACTAAATTTATTTTTCTAACATTTTATTCTGATATTGTGCTGAAAGTAATGTTATTTACTGCTTATTCAACAGTTGTTAATGCATTAAAAAATGTTGGGAAGAAGAAAAGGGGAAAAAAAAAAAAAAAAGGGTAAAGGCATATGGTGGATATAAAAAAGGTATCCCCACTAGTAACAGCATCTAAACATACTGAATAAATTAACATAATGAAAAAATGACAATATAAAAAAGACACACCAAATTTGACATTTTCCACTGCATTTGAACTGAAAAGGCCCAACAGTGACCACCAGAAATTAAATAGTTTCACACATTTCTGTATATAATATTATCAATAGTTTATTTCTTAAAAGGTCAAATGCAGTGTACTGTTCATAGTAGGAATTTGGAGATTTCCTATTTATCAACATAGACATGGTGGATAAAAATCAATGTTTTTTTTCATATACCGGTAAATACATTTAAACTTTTTTTTTTTTTTTTTTTATATAAAATGCTTTTGTAGTAAAAAGCTAGAGTTCGATTCAAGATACATAAATTTAGTTTATTCAGCATGAAATGGAGCTTAGTTATGTAGCATGAGGCTGTATATTCTGCAATATTTACATTTATGATAAATTCATTCAATGAATCCAAGCTCTGCAAGTGGAGATGACATGTACTGCATTGATGCATTCACACAATTTGACAATAACCGTGAGATAAAACAAAGTTCAGGAATATTCCCTTATCCCATTGCTTTGCAAATCTATGTACACTACAAACCGTATGATTGAATCGGTTCTGATATCGCTGTTCTACTAACCTGACAGCTTATTACTCTAAATAGGAAACCTTCATTTTGTTTGCAAATATTAAAGATTCGAACTACCAGCAAGAATAAGTACTTGCATTTAAAGAGCACCTGTCATTGCAGATCCATTATGGCAGCGCCTGTTAGTGGGCATCCACTCACCTGCTACCACCACATCCCTCACCTTGTTGTCCCATTAAAGTGAATGGGCCCGGTCGGTGAGTCAGCAGCGGGTCCGAGGAGGAGCCACTGTGAGACAGAGATGATAGTTGCTCTTTAAAAAAATATTTAAAGCTTTCCCACATATAGCCTAATACAAAAGATATGGAACAAGACCAAGTATTTACAAGGGGCCTCGGGGGTTACCGAGTTTAGCCCTATTTGGGCAAATGACTCCTATCCCGAACTAGCCAAACTGCAACAAGGGAAAAGGTGGAAGAGGTATGGGATCCGCTATTTAACACAGATTTTGGGTAATGGTGGCTTATTGCCTTTTGAGACGCTGAGGGAGACATACCAGCTACCATGTTCTTCTACTACATGCAGCTTAGACATGCATTTGTCGCCCAGTCCAGGGCCTCGGAGTGGCATGTGGACTCCCTTCCAATCCTCTCCCAGCTTAAGAGTGCAGAGACGTCTAAGGGGTTTATATCCCAGAGCTATAATATACTGCTTTGCAGGTACCTTAAGAAACACCCTCTGACAGTCAGTAGGAAGTGGGAAGCGGACGTAGGCCCCCTGGATGAGGAGCAGTGGGAGGAGGCCCTGCAATCGGTTACCAGCTGTTCCCTGAATGTAACACAGCGCCTGACACAACTGTATACACTCCTAAGAGTATACTATATGCCCCACAGATTGCATCTTATGGGAGTGCGGCCCACACCGACATGTGCAAGATGTAAAAGGGATCACAGGGATTTGATACACATGCTTTGGCGCTGCCCCAAGTTGCACACCTACTGGGCGGGAGTGACAGACACACTAAACACAGTGTTCCAGGTTTCGATCCCATTAGACCCTAAGCAGTGCCTCCTGAATCTTCTGGACGAGCTAGAGTGGGAACCCCACACTAGAGAGGCCATCACCAGGGCCCTATTCATGGCCAGGAAACGGATTATGCTGCATTGGATATCCGAGGAGCCCCCCACGGTTAGGGAGTGGATCACTGCACTCGGTAATACGTTAAGGATGGAAAAGGTTATATACCAGCATAGGGGTTGCTCCGGAAAATTTGAACGGTTGTGGGACTTGTGGTTGGGAACGCCGGGGCTAGCCCCGAACGACCTAGTCATGGACAGACTCTTGGGCTAATGGGACAGGAGGGGGTGTGGGGGTGGGAAGCGGTCTATAGGTCCTTTCAGTATGTTGTTTTATATCTACATTTACCACTGCTTTGTATGTGGCCTGCTATATTGGTTATGATTGCGGTACTTTGGACTGTATGTGTCAAATTTGTGATTAATAAACTTGTTTTTGGATTAAAAAAAAAAATTATTTAACCCTTTTGCTGCCAGGCCCTGTGCTCCATTTTGTACACATCAGGTGGAAAGACCATTTTTGCTTTGCTTTTTTATTTTTCACTTTATTATTAGCAGATAAAAATACAGCTAATTTTACCAAAAAATCTGGAGGTTTTCATTTTTTACTTCTAGCTTTCAGAATTTAAAAACACCCCTCAATCTAGACATTTTCTAAAAATACATAACCTGTAGGAGAGAAGAAAAAAAAAAAAAAAAGAAAAGAAGTGCTACTGATTTTTTTGGGCCCCGCAATAATTGCGCAAATGTTCATCATATCGCAGAGTCTGCTGAACAATTCTGATACAAGCTTATGGCCATTTAAGTTATCATAAGCTTATAGGAGGGGGAGAAAAGAGGTCCATACGCCATACTGACTTGGCCACCTGCGGGCACCTCTGTAAGGCCCCTTTCAGACTGGGGCGGGAGCTGCGGTGGCGGTATAACGCCGCTAAAAATAGTGGCGCTATACCGCCGGAATTGCCGCGGGTATCAGCCGCTAGCGGTGCGGTATTAACCCCCGCTAGCGGCCGATAAAGAGTTAATATCGCCCGCAATGCGCCTCTATAGAGGCGCATTGCGGGCGGTATTGCCGCGGTTCCCATTGTTTTCAATGGGAAGGAGCGGTGAAGGAGCGGTATACATGCCGCTCCTCTCACCGCTCCAAAAATGCTGCTGACAGGAGATTTTTTTGTCTCCCGCCAGCGCATCGCCTCAGTGTGAAAGCCCTCGGGCTTTCACATTGAGTCTGCAGTGCAGGATTTTTTCAGGCGGGATAGCAGCGCTATTTCTAGCGCTTTACCGCCTGAAAAACTCCTCAATGTGAAAGGGGCCTAAATCTGTACAGACTTGGTAGTGAAAGGGTTAAATAGTCGATTTAAAATCAAGCCTTATTCCTAGTCATTTAAATAATGACTTAAAATCAAATCCACCTTGAAAAGAGATATGTTCATTATTTCTTATTACACATCAAAATGTATTATTTCAATATCATTTTGGTTAACTAAAGCCAGATGTTGTGATTATCTGTAGCATATATTAATTCACTTGGATATTACCTAATATGTGATTTATTACACTAATACTTCCAAATTTCTCAAAAAATGCCTTGCAAGGCTTTATCAAGTCTTTTCATCTTGTTTTGTTACAGTAGATCAAACAGCTATTCTGGTTATTTTGCATATTGGTGGGAGTAAAGGTATATTTCTGTGCCAACAGTTTTCTTTCAAAGAGAAAACTCAAAATGATATATTTTAAAGTGACAGACAGTGAGTAAATGGCTATAAACTGTAGATAAGTGAATTGGCAACTTGATTGTAGGTAAGGCCAAACTCATTCACTATATGAAAGTGGCTGTAGAGGCTGAAGGTTTTTTTACCTTAATGAATTCTGTGCATCAAGGAAAAAAACAAAACACACCCTTCTATTGTCCCCACCTCCCCCCCCCCCCAGCACCACCTCAAATACGTACCTGAGCCCCATCTCAATCCAGCATTGTGCCCAATAGCAGCGGTGCTGCTCTCTCCCTCCCACCTCGCTCGATAAGAGAAGCGAAAGCCATTGGTGAAGGGGGTGCTTATAAGGGGTCAGCTGCTGAACTCCTCCAATGTCCTACTGGTTTTTAGGTCATAAATCTACAGGGACGACAATTTGATCCCCTGCAGATTTTGTAAGTTTGCCCACTTACAAAGAAATGAAGGCTCTAGAACTTCTCATTAGGTGTATTTTAAATGATAGCGACAGAATATCAAACAAAAATCCAGAAAAAAACAAACACAATACAAATGTTATCAATTGAGTTGCAATTCAGTGAGTAAAAAAAGGTATTAAATCCCCTACCAACCAATAAGAATTCTGACTTCCAAAGACTGGTTACAGTATGTGATCATGTGGTACAGATTAGTCCTGTCAATTTAAGAAGGTGCTCCCAACGACAACTCATTATGGTGTATAAGAATCTTTCTTACATTCAAACCTCACCATCACGGGCAAGACCAAAGAGTTGTCACAGGACATCGGGGCAAAATTGTAGACCTGCACAAGGCTGAAATGGGCTACAAGAACATCAGCAAGAAGCTTAGGAAATCCAGACAATGCGCAGAAGAGACCACTTATACGCCCTTCCACGCCCAAGTTTATTTCTGACATTTGGGGTTTACAAATTAAAATCTGTATTTTTTGCTAGAAAATTTAGAACCCCCAATTATAATATATATATTTTTTTTAACAGAGAATCTAGAGAATAAAATGGCGATTGTTGCAATATTTTATGTCGCACGGTATTTGTGCAGCAGTGTTTTAAACGCAACTTTTCGGACAAAAAGACACTTTACTGATTTTTTTTTAATTCATTAAAGTTAACCTAATTCTTTTGTATAATGTAAAAAGATGTTACACCGAGTAAATAGATGCCAAACATGTCACGCTTTAAAGCTGCATGCACTCATGGAATGACGACAAACTACAGTACCTAAAAATCTTCTTAGGCGACGATTTAATTTTTTTTTTCACGGTTACCAGGTTAGAGTTACAGAGGAAGTCTAGTGCTATAATTATTGCCCTTGCTCTGACGATCACGGCGATACCTTACATGTGTGATTTGAACATTGTTTACATTTGCAACGTTTATACGAGTTTTCTTTGCTGCGCAAGCTCGCAGACACAGGGGCGCTTTAACAAAAAAAATTCCCTCATTTATGTTTACATTATGTTAAAAAAATAAAAAAAATTATCACTTTTATTGCTGCCACAAGGAATGAAACATCCCTCGTGACAGTAATAGGTGGTGACAGGTACTCTTTATGGGTCTAAAAGACCTCCAATCCCTCCTTTACACTTCAAAGTATTCAGATCGCTGAAAACAGCGATTCTGAATATACACACACACACACACACACACACACACACACACACACACTGTATATACATACACACACACACACACACACACACTGTATATACATATATACATACACACACACACATATTTTAAATATTAATCCAGCGCCATTGGCAGCCGAGTAAACCGGAAGTGACGTTGCTTCTGTTTACATACAGGAGACTGTAACGAAGCAGTTTCTGGCATCGTGACAGTCTCTGCCTAGATTCCGGAAGAGGCGGATCGTTGATCGCGGGAGGCCCGGTAAGAGCTGCGGAAGGCGGGGCATGTCCCCTACCGCTCCTCCGGGATAACAACCGAGCGGCTTTTATTTTCACTAAAAATACACTAAGATCGTTAATAGTGCACTAACACAACATAACTTACAGACAAATTAGGTCCGTACGCCAACAGAGTTATAAGTCCCACATCTCCAAACACATCAAAAGCATAGGAGCGTTTTTATGGTAACTAGGTAAAATAAATAAAAACTTTACTTGCTTCGATTTCATAAACACTACTATGCAGGGCTAGAAATAAAAGTTCTGAAAATACACAATTTTTATTCATTTGTTTTTTTATTAAAAAAGTATATTTAGTAAATATAACCTATAGGGAAACTAAGAACCCTCTATTCGAGTGTTTCTCAAATCCAGTCCTCAAGGTGCCCCAACCAACAGGTAAGGTTTTCAGGCTTTCCATTATTTTGCACAGGTGATTTGATCAGCTTCACTGCCTTAGCAATTGCCATTTCATCCTGAAAACATGACCTGTTGGGGTGCCTTGAGGACTGGAGTTGAGAAACACTGCTGTATCCCATCAACTTGCAAGGACCCTAGGTTTAACAAACGCTAGGCTACCAGCCAAATGTGGACAAATTCTCAATTTCATGTACGTTTAGCTTCTTTTTTTTGCAAATAGTCAAAAATGTATCTATATTAAAAATGCTTGTAAACTAAGTTTGGCTAGATGCGAGTAACCGCGTTTACAAGCCGTTACAGACATTTGGCGTTTCAAATGCCTCTGAACATTTGTCCTGAATGCATTTTTGTGTACATGTACTCATAAGCTAACAGAGGAGAGTTCAGGGGCAGTGGAAAAAACACATCCAACTGCTCCTAAACATCCGTTTATTAACAGCAGTGTATATGAGGCCTTAGAATAAATCAGGGATCTCAAACTGACGGCCCTCCAGCTGTTGCGTGACTACAAGTCCCATCATGTCTCTGCCTGTGGGAGTCATGTTTGTAACTGTCAGCCTTGCAATGCCTCATGGGACTTGTAGTTTTTCAACAGCTGGAGGGTCGCCAGTTTGAGACCCCCCGCCTTAGATCCTTCTACAGCACAGATACAGGTATAGCCAATCCAGGTTTCTGTGTGCACACATATATAAAAGTACAGAGCACAAATTCTCCATATCATAGCGTATAAATGTTCACTGTGGTCACCAACTAAAATAGTTATACAAATCTGGCGAGTTATTAAATAGCAATTTAATCAGTTTCTTGATTCAGATAAAGTTTGGGTCCGATTTTTATAAAAAGATGGCAGCAACTTAGTGTACTTTCTAAGCACTTTTGCAGGAATCATCTACTAGGGCTTGCATTAACAGTTGACTAGGAGAGTATTTTTTTTTTTTTTTTAAGTTGTGAATGAGGTTTATTAAACAATAACAAAACATTTATGATCTTGGCCTCTCCTTCTTGCCTTTGTACAAGGCAAACAGGGAAACTTTGGCTACTTTGACAACCTTGAATCGCACACCAGGAATGTCACCAACGGCATGACCAGCACGACCAAATCCAGCAACCAACACTTCCATCGTTTTCCTCAATAAAGTTCAGACAACCGTCATTTGGTACAAAAGCTGTAATTTTCTTGCCGTTTCCAGGATGATTCCTTTAGCATGGGAAGCACCTCCAAAGGGGTTAGCCTTTAGGGCAGTCCCCAAGTGGGCCTTCTTGTACTGCTTGTCATGCCATTTCTGCTCACGTCGGTGGTTACGGAGCTTTCTTGCTGTACGAAGACCACGGCACTTGCCCATCTTGCCTGTCCCAGGGCCGATTGCAGAAAAGACTAGGAGAGTATTTTATGTAGAAAACACTATCCCAGTACACAGATCCATTGTTTTCTGTGGAAAGTAATTAGCAAGCTATGATCAGCCACATTACCAAGAGCAAAGGGCAATAAGTGATTTGTATCACAGATAATTGCAGTTTTCCCTTTCTACAATTAAATGAAAGTCATATTAATTTAATCAAATACAGACTCATCTGCAATACCAAGGCTTTCTGAAAAAAAAAAAAAATCTATTTGTGAAAAGGTTTACCTAAACAATACGTCTTTTTAGATTGACTTTTTACATACATAAGCTGAGATCATCATATTATTGGCGATTTAGGCCTTTTTCACACTTGTGCGACTTGGGACTGCAAAGTCACATGACAAGTCGTACCCCATGATTTCCAATGAGTACCATTCATATCTGTGCGACTTCAAGTCACACCGACTTCAAAGTAGTTCCTGTACTACTTTGGTCCAGCTTTGAGGAAAGTTTTACAGACATTCCCTTAAATCACGGCAAAATAGCGCAGGGTGGATTTGATTTAAATCACTAGTAAAAAGGCTTAATTTAAATAAATTTTTAAACAGCAACTGTAATCTCTGTCCCGCAGTGGCTCCTCCTCTGACCCGCTGTCGACTCACCGACAGTCCCATTCACTTTAATGGCATGACTGTGGTGCAGCAGTGAGACAAGGTGAGGGACATGGCGGCAGCAGATGCGTTGGGACCCGCTAACAGGCGCTGCCATGATGGATCTGAAGTGACAGGTGCTCTTTAAATGCAAGGACCTATTCTCACTGGTAGTTAGAATCTTTAACCACTTGCTTACTGGGCACATATAACCCCCTTCCTGCCCAGGCGAAATTTCAGCTTCCAGCACTGTCACGTTTTGAATGACAATTGGGCGGTCGTGCGACGTGGCTCCCAAACAAAAGTGACGTCCTTTTTTTCCACAAATAGAGCTTTCTTTTGGTGGTATTTGATCATCTCTGCGGTTTTTATTTTGTGCAATACAAACAAGAATACAGCGACAATTTTGAAAAAAACAAAAAAATAAATATTTTTTTATACTTTTTGCTATAATAAATATCCAATAAAAAAAAAAAAAAATTCTCAGTTTAGGCCGATATGTATTCTTCTACATATTTTTGGTAAAAATCGCAATAAGCGTATAGTGATTGGTTTGCGCAAACGTTATAGCGCCTACAAAATAGGGGATAGACTGACTTTTTTTTATTATTTTTTTTTTTTACTAGTTATGGTGGCGATCTGTGATTTTTAGCAGGACTGCGATATTGCGGCGGACACATCGGACACTTTTGACACATTTTTGGGACCACATTTATACAGCGAACAGTGCTATAAATATGCACTGATTACTGTATAAATGTCACTGGCAGGGAAGGGGTTAATGTGTGCCCTGCTAGGTGATTCTTACTGTGGGGGGAGGGGACTGACTGGGGGAGGTGACCGATGGTTATCCCTATATACAAGGGACACACCATCGGTCTCCTCTCCCTGACAGGACGTGGAGCTCTGTGTTTACACACAGAGATCCATGCCCCTGTCTCTGACTGCCGATCTCGGGTGCCTGGCAAACATCACGACTGCCAGGCACGCGCATCGGCACCTGAGAGGCCATATATAGACGGCCTCCCGGCATTTTAGAGCCACATTGTGGCCGTAAAAACTCATCGGGCGGGTGGGAAGTGGTTAATATTTGCAAACAAAATGAAGGTTTCCCCATTTAGAATAAGCTGTCAGGTTAGTAAAACAGCGATATCAAATGCAATTTAATCATACAGTATGTAGTGTACATCATTTTGCAATACAATGGGATAAAGAAATGAACTTTATCCCATGGTTACTGTGAAATTGTGTGAATGCATCAATGCAGTGCATGTCATCTCAGCTTGCATTCATTGAATGAGTTTACCAAAAAAATTAAATATTGCAGAATATACAGCCTCATGCTACATAACGAAGCTTCATTTCATGCTGAATAAACTAGGTTTTTAATGTATCTTAAAATAGAAAAAAAAAATTGATATAAAAGTAAAATACAAAAATAAAACAAAAACAATAGATTTTTATCCAACCTACGTGTGTGAAAGGGGCCTAAAGTGTATGATACTCCAACATTTCATATTCCAGATATGCGTCTATGTTAGCTTGTACAATTTAAAAAATATCCTGTTCTCTTTGCAGTGCTTCCTTTGTGTGAAATACCTGGTGATCCTGCCAGTTTCCCAAATCAAAAAAGTTGGAATGCTGTGTAAAATCTACTTAACAGAATGCAATGAATTGCAAATCTCATAAGCCCATATTTTATTCACAATAGAAAATTGAAATTGGGGTTATATATTATTCTGTCCATTGAAATGAATTCAAGTTCAAGCGCCTAGTGTTAACACCCCTTTTAGATACGTTTACCCTGCCCCAAAGCACCCACCCCCCCCCCCCATGTTGAGGGTATGCCACGTGGTACTGTTCAGAAGGGGGGGTGCTCGCCCACCCCCTTTCCTGACCGTTTTTTTCAGCGTAGGGGGTTCCCCTTCAAATCCATACCAGACCTAAGGGCTTGGTATGCTCCTGGAGAGGGAACCCATGCCAGTTTTTTTTTTATTTAAAATGTGGCGTGAAGTTCCCCTGTGGGAGGAAGGAGCTTGCCTTAGAACAGGTTAACACTGGGGCAACTTCCTGTAAAGTTGCCTCAGTGTGAACGGGGATCCGACTTGGAGGCAACTTCCATTGAAATCAATGGGTACAAGTCGTCTACAAATCGGATTGAAGTAGTACAGGAACCTTTTTTCAAGTCTGAGCGACTGCAGTAGTGTACATTAAGATGGCTCCATTCACTTACATACATTTTTTCATGCAGCGCGACTTGAGGCGACTAGGGGCGACCTGAATTTGGATCCCAGGTCGCCCGTGTGAACCGGCTCTTAGTGTTCTATGGCTATATTCAACCCTCTAATTGCCACATCTGCAGGACAGCTTGTTCTGCTGAAAGACAGCCTTCTGGCCCATACACAAATCAGAAAATCATATGAAAAAAATAGTACAATAATCTGATAGTTTGTACACAGCTTTATAGAGCTGATCACGACTGTTCATCTGACGTCATCTGATGGGACAAACACAAACAAAATTATCAGATTGTTTGATCTTCATTTAATCAGTGCAGTTTTCTTCGAAAAATACAATACATCAGTTCCAAATTTTTGTTTTTTCGTACGAGAATTTTTACAACTTTTTTAAAAACTATTCCTCTTTCGATATCAGATCAGCAAATAAAAATCCAGAGGATCATTTGTCTGATAATTTCATTGTGTGTACCAGGCATTACTGGCTGAATCACAAGGTGAAAGTAAAAGAAAGAAAGCCTAAAAAAGATTGCAGATCTTGGAATTGGTAGGCTGCAATAAAATGTTTGCTTTTGGGTTTAATACCACTAAGAATATTCCAACAAAGAATGTGACCTAGTTCATGCAATTTACAACCCTCTAAATGGATACAGTCTAATGCAGACAGACAGTTAATTGGCACAATGATAGTATCCACAAACTTTGGCTTAAATGACAGCATTAAAAAGTTTCTATTTACTACTACAAAAAAAAAAAAGTTCTTCTGCATTGCTCAAACTTGCGCACAATGGTGGCCGCTCTTTTTCCCATAAAAAGCTGTGAGAACATAAGCAGATTGCAGCAACAAAAATTTCAATACTGGTTACAGACAGCCTGAACTGCAACAGATTGTCCCATCTACAGCGATAAATTCCAGGCTGAATTGTGCATCACGCAAGGGACCATAACAGTAATACAAGATTGGTCTGATGTAGCTTTCATGAGACCGTTTCTATTGTCCATTTCCAGATATTCAAAATGATATTGCCATACTCAACAGCTAGGGAAATAATAGCTGCCTGACAAGAAAAAAAAAAAAAAGTTAACTTTAAAGAAGTAGCAGTTGTAAATTGATTGCTTGCCGAAAACCCCATCTTATTTGATTTTGATTTATAAGGGGAAAAAAATGGGGAAATTGTCATTGTTTCCAAGGTAGCCCCAAACACTCCCCAAAAATATGATTTCCATCTGTGTCCCCTGTTGGGCAACTTCCCATCTAACCTGTTGCTAGATACCTAAAACAGAAAGCGACAAGAGACCTTCCAAAACATACAGTATAACAAACACAAGAACAGAAAAGAGGTTATATTACTCGGCTTCCCAAACTATCCATCTATTAAAAAAAATACAAATAAAATTCAGAACCAATAAAAAAAAGGGTAAAGACTCTGGCCCAGATTCACGTAGTTCCTGCGGCGTCGCGTAAGCCATTTACACTACGCCGCCCCAACTTACAGGAGCAAGTGCTGTATTCCCCAAACACTTCCTCCGTAGTTTGGGGCGGCGTAGTGTAATTGGCCCGGCGTATCCACGCGCAATTCCAAGGGGGCGGCTTGTATTTAAATTAAGCGCGCCCCGTGCCGTTCGAACTGCGCATGCGCCGGGCTTAAAATAGGAAAACGTCAATGACGCTGACGTGTGCGTCATTGATGTAAAGTTGTATTCAAGAACGACTTAGTAAAATGACGTACCCGACGGGAAAAGACGACGCGGACCCGACGCCATACTTAACATGGCATACGTGGGACTGGCGCAAGGTTACCCCTCATATAGCAGGGGTAACCTTACGCTTACGCAAACGACGTTAGCGACGGTTACGCAACGCGAATTCGTTCAGGAATCGGCGTATCAGGCTCATTTGCATAAACAAATGAGACCTGAACGTAAATGCCACCTAGCGGCCAGCGGCGAATTACATTTAAGATCCGACAGTGTAAGTGACTTACACTAGTCGGATCCTAGCCTAAATCCGTCGTATCTTGTTTTGTGAATACAAAATAATGATACGCCGGCGGGAAATTCGATTTACGCCGGTGTATCAGTAGATACACCGGCGTAACTTGTTTGAGAATATGGCCCTTAAATGCATTTTGTTTTCACTACATAATCAACTAAAGGCCACAGCAATTAAAAATTTCATGTACAGGTTTAAAGCAGATATCCACACTTTTTTGGAATTCATCTGATAGCAGACTTCACTACAATCACATGAATGTACTACTGTGGTGACACCACTACTGATAATTACAGTAAAACCTTGTGAGCATCATTCGTTTCAGAAACATGCTTGTAATCCAAAGCACTTGTATATCAAAGATTTTTTTTACAGAGTATAAAAGAGAAGAGAGGCACCTCTAAGTGTAGCAATAAGTTGCTAAGAGTCGGTTCACACTGGGGCGGCACGATTTTGCGGGCGACTCTGCAAGTCGTCCTGAAGACGACTTCAGAAGCGACTTGTATAGAAGTCAATGCAAGTCGCCCCCAAAGTCGTACAAGAGTCGGAGTGACTTGTGTCGCTATTGAATACAATGGTAGAACAGTTCTATTGAATACAATGGTAGAACAGTTCTATTGAATACAATGGGACGCGACTTGTCAGGCGGCTGAGTCGCCTGACGAGTCGCCCCAGTGTGAACCGGCTCTTAATGTTATACCTTCATTAAAATGTAACCTTATTATTGCTACACTTGGAGGCTCCTCTCTTTTTTTATACTCAGTTGTGACATGACGCTACTCTTATATCAAGACATCGTCTTGCAAAAACGCGCTCAAACCAAGTTACTCTCAAACCAAGGTTTTACTGTATATTTCACCAAGTAATGTAAGCAACATTGGGATGGGGGTTCTGTTTATAAACTACCCATCAGTTAGATGGATTTGTCTTTATTTTTAACCAGACCATGTACCTGAACAGTGTGGAGGAATGCAGAGAGGTCCCAATCATGTTCCTGTGTTAGGCCACATTCACAATTGCGAATTGCACTAGGACCCCAATGCTTGGGTTCTCACATCTAAACACTGTCAGGCTATTTCACAAGTGTGACTGTAGCCTTAGAAACACTTTGGCAACTAGATGAGCTGTGAACCTGTAACATTACGATCACTAGTGTTCCAACTCAGTGGCAGGAGAACAGGTGGAGCTGGGGGTTGATGCTATACATGCAGTAAGGAGGCACATTGGCAACTGCACAAATGTCCCCATATCAGGGACAACCAGGCTACTGTTATACTTTACAGTGCTTGCAATCAATCTAATAAAATGTTTTGTTTTTTTTTTCATCTCATATTACACAGGTTATTGGTAAACATTTGCTTACATTTTAAAAGTTCTCCTTTTAGCTCCAGGAGACATCACTATGGAGCACTGCTGCTGCTAAATCCCTAAATGTGCATTGCGGTAAGATAATCACCTGACTAAAGACAAATAGATTTTTGTTTTTCTATTACATGCAATTTGTGCTTATATCAGTGAATTGCAATGAGCTAAACTGAGATGAAGCCTAGAAATCAGTTCCAGCTAATCTAGTTCCTGAAAATAAGACTGTCCCCATACATAATTTATTATGGTTGCTATGGTGTTCAAGAGCTCCAAATTAGCTTTCTGGCTGGCTCCTGAAGTGTCCAACGAGGCCAAATTTTGTATATACGATTTTGAACGTAAAAAATACAAAACGCAAGCATCTTCACTTTCTCACACAGCAGGCTGACAAGATGCAGTCAAAGTGCAGATTCTATTGTATGCTTCAAACAATTGTGCCTACTAAAATGGCTGTTTAATGCAATAGTACAATGAAGCTTGGGTCAAATATACCCAAGCTTCTAAAAGTAACCAATATTACATGAAGTACAAAATACATAAGCATTGTTCTAGCATTATGAAACCCACACACACACACACACACTACCGTGTTTGTCCCCAACATTCCATATTCCTGATGTGTCTGTTGTAACATGTACTTATGGTAAAAAGTAGGGTTGTCCCGATACCAGTATCGGGACCGATACCGAGTATTTGCGGGAGTACTTGTACTCCCGCAAATACCCCCGATGCCTAAATAGAATACTTGCCCCCCCCCGCTGTCGCCGCCGCCGTATATCACAAATCCACAGCTGCCGCGTTAATCACCGTGCGGCGAACATTACAGGCACCTTTAGTTTGAATAGCTGTTTTCCCTGCCGCACCGTGTATAGACACTCCCCCTTGGACGGATCTGTCCAATCCCGAGCAAGGGGGGAGTGTCCTTTACACGGCGTGGCAGGGAAAACAGCTATTCAAACGAAAGCTGCCTGTAATGTTCACCGCACTGTGATTAACGCGGTGGCGGCAGCGGCTTCATCATTAGGTAAGGGGGACATGGCTGCATATGTTTGGGGACATGGCTGCATATGTGGGGGGGACATGGCTGCATATGTGGGGGGGACATTGCTGCATATGTGGGGGGGACATGGCTGCATATGTGGGGGGGGACATGGCTGCATATGTGGGGGGGGACACGGCTGCATTTGGGGACACGGCTGCATTTGGGGACACAATTAAAAAAAAGTATCGGTATTTGGTATCGGCGAGTACATTAAAAAAAAGTATCGGTACTTGTACTCGGTCCTTAAAAAGTGGTATCGGGACAACCCTAGTAAAAAGTATCCTGTTCTCTTTGCATTGCTTCCTTTGTTTGAAATTTGTGGTGACCCTGCACAGTGTCGGGACAAGGTTATCAACTGCCCAGGGCAAAGATGACAAACTACTCCACCATCTCGATGTTTGCTTACAAATGTACTGTCTCAGCGCGGCCCCCGAAGATTCTCTGTCATCCCCTCTCTGATCATGTGATATATCAGTCAACCCTCACTCCCCAGTGGGACCTTTCAGAGACTTATGCCTTGTACACATGACCGGTTTCCACGACGAGAAAACTGCAATTTTTTATATTGGTCGTGAAAAACGGTCGTGTGTATGCTCCCTAGCAGTTTTTTCGTCGCGAAAACTGCTCGCAAAAAAATTGAAACCAGCTTGTGTGTATGCTTTTCCGAGGGGAAAAAAACACGCATGCTTAGAATCAAGTATGCAGCCCAAAAGCAGCGCCATTTGAAAGGAACTTCCCCTTTATAGTCCTGTCGTATGTGTTGTACGTCACTGCGCTTTGGTCGGAGGTTTTTTCCCATGAAAGTGTGTATGCAAGTCAGGCTGGAGAGGAATCACGTCGGGAAAAAACGTAATTTTGCCGAGAAAAATGGTCGTGTGTGTACGAGGCGAGGCATGAGGTGTGTTCTCAGCGTGCGTTCTCTTCTCGCTTCTGTCCACATTAGGTTGTCAAGTCCTCCTTTTTGTTAGTACAATGGTTTTAGGTTTGTACAGTGATCTCCCTGCTGAGATATTGTGTTCTGACAGGACTTCCTCTCCCTCCCATCACCAGAACAATTCAAATGCAGAGCCACTTTTGTTTTTTTTGTTTTTTTATACGTTATTAATTTTTTACACAAAATGTCTATAAGCAAGCCAACATGTTTCAGATGTTACAGAGACATCCCTTCATATAGAACACAAGCACACACATTACCCAACACTTACCATATGCTACTGATTTTTATCATTACATTGGTAGTTCCCTGGGTTAAAGGTCAATTAATGGTGCTGATTTTATAGCAACCCTTAAATAGAGCCTTGCAATTTCTGAAATGCAATGACTTACAAACTTTGCATTTGAAATTTAGGTTTTGTTTTAAAAGCTGTTCAATGGAACATTTAGAATGCATAAGCTGAAATGCTTTCATTGGGGTTCCACATGCAACCCTCAAAAGCTTGTGTAAATTAAATATTTTTTCAGCAAAGTGCAAT
This sequence comes from Rana temporaria, assembly GCF_905171775.1. NCBI lineage: Eukaryota > Metazoa > Chordata > Amphibia > Anura > Ranidae > Rana > Rana temporaria. The sequence continues at coordinate 344,595,228 of NC_053492.1, forward strand.
AGTTGCAGAAATCTTCGCCCAACCGTTTTAATAACTTGGAGTCAGGTGGCAAATGGTCAACACAATCTGCGATATTGATTTATACAAGGTCTTTAATCAGTAAACAATGCTTCATTACCCTCTATACTGAAAAAAAAAAAAAAGCTTTGATGGCCACACCTGGCTCAGAATTATTATAGATGGACTCCAAGATAATTTATTTTTTTCTATTGCTATCCCAATCAATTTTCATTAAGGAAAGTGCAATGATTCTGGGAAGCATGAAGTGGACATTATCCAGCCCCGTGAGCTAAACACGAATGACTGATTTTTTTCAAATGACAGTCAGGTATTTCCAATGCTGCATGGATAGACAGCCAGGAAACGGGCTGCAAACAAGGTATGTGAAGCTTTGATAGTCGGCGTTCCCAGCTCTTCTCTGTTCTGTGTGGTTTTTAGAGGTAAATATATGCTTATTGTATAAAATAAAAACATTTGAGGTCAATCTTCATATTCAGTTTCACGTTTGTACAGTATATAACGTATCAAAAGTAGGACGAGTACAATACATATTGGAATAATATGATATGGTGTACATGAAAGCCCAAAAATTGGGATCCAGGATCTGAGGTTGATACATATTAATATTGTAGATAAGAAAGAGAGAGCTTGAGTGAACCTGATGGGCTTTGTAGTTCTAACCTCTTTCACACGGTCGGACCGTTCGGGTCCGCCTGTCAGTTTTTTCGGCGGACCTGAACGGCCGCTCCATGCTTCTCTATGGAGCGTCGGATGTCAGCGGTGACACGTCCCCTGACATCCGACCCGATAAAAGCAGACGAATGGCGATACGTCGCCATCCGTCCATGGCGGATCGGATGAGATCCGATGAAAACGGACATGACGACGGTTTTCGTCCGATCTATCCATAGGAGACAGTGGTGCTGGACAAGCCCCTCCCCGCTCAGTGAAAAGAGAGGGACCTGTCATCCGCCGGCTCAGCGGAGAGATCTCCTGCTCAGTTTTAGGCCCCCCAAGCATATGGAATATTTTTGGACTTGCATTGTATGAGAATATAGTAACTACAGAAGTATGTTGAGGTGGCATATATATTCCAGAAGTCAGATTACTAAAAGCACAGTTAAAGAAGTGACACAAAAACATTTTTTTTTTTTTAACCAAACTCAAAATAATTTTAACCACTTAGCCCCCTTCGTGGCCAGGCCATTTTTTTTTATGATGCAGCACTGCGTCGCTTTAACTGACAATTGTGCGGTCGCGCAACACTGTACTCAAACACAATTGAAGTCATTTCTTTCCCCACAAATAGAGCTTTCTTTTGGTGGTATTTGATCACTTTTTTTGCACTATAAAACAGAGGGACAAAAAAAAAAAAAAAAAGTTTTACTTTTTGCTATAATACATATCCAAAAAATTAGATTATATACGTTTAGACCGATATATACAGTATTTTACATATTTTTGCGCAAAAGTTATTACGTCTACAAACGATGAATAGATTTAGGGACTTGTATTGTTTTTACTAGTAATGGCGGTGATCTGCGATTTTTAGCGGAACTGCAACATTGCGGCAGACAAACCTGACCCCAAATTACACTTTCTGAGAACCAGTAGCATAATTACATTGATCAGTGCTATAAAAATGCACTGATCAATGTAAAAATTACACTTGCAGGGAAGGAGTTAACACTGGGGGGCAATCAAGGGGTTAAGCGTGTTCCCACTAGGATTTCAATGGGCAGGGGCGCTTTAGGAGCGGTGTATACAACTAAACTTTCTTTAGATACATTAACTGCTAGCTTAGCGGTAAAAAAACTTCAGTTTCTCTACTAATAAGCCTTTTATGGTTGCTTATTCAATAGTAGGCAATTAAATGACATAATCACTTGTATAATTTATAAACTCACTCATTAGTTAATCCTAAGAAACTAAAAGGTGAATGGATTTGATGGAAATTCTATCAGTTTATACAGAAAGCCAACAAGATGAAATCACTAATGACCAGACTCTGCTGCTTTTTAAAAGGATCTTTTTCTAATTATAAGAAAAATACATTTGTTTATAAATTGTCACAGAAATCTTGCATTTTTTTAAAAGGCACTCATTGAATAGTGTGGTGCCAAAGATATTAACATAACCAACGTAATCTATAAACAGACGGGAACATTTTATTGACGAGACTGCCACTTCCGTAACACAGCTGCAGTCATCACTTTTGAGTTATTTATAGAACAAAATCAGTTTGGGATTACAGCAGGATACTATTTATACATACATACATACATTTTGTTAGCGTTTACTCGCTCCCTTGTCGGGCTGGAGTGCAATGTAAATAAAATTAATCTGAAAATATTGCACACATTGATATTATTGATCCCGATCTTTTCCTCTGGTGGCTATAAAAGCAAAGGAAGAGTATCACAAAGTGGAATTGTGACTTGCCTGGATTTAGACCTTGGCTGGTACCATCAGGTGACTGAACACGTACTCCAGGTGTATCCCTACAATAACCCTACTCCACCTCAATTTATTATGACAAAATAAATTCACTCCCGATTAGAAGCAGCAGAGCATATCTGCACTTGTGGGAGTCTCATAGCACGTTCTAACCTCACAAGCCTATTAGGAGGCAATATCCTGCCATCTCCTGCTTTGGAGTACTGGATTGGTAGTATAAGAGGGTGGATTCAAGAATGGGAAGAGCTGATCTAAAACTAATTTCAAAATGGAAGGCCTCAGAAAACAGACAATTACAGGCTCAAAAGTGCTCAAGCATACAAATTCCCAGTATACCACACCCAGGGAGCCGCAGGTGGCGCATAAAGCTGGCCAAACCACAGCCTTACTGCATGTAAACGTGAATGCTCCTCTGAATCAGTGTTAAATCATGCATGGGTATACGTCAGATTTGCCTCAACATGATACCTGCACCTTTTTGAAAATAGGAGATGGCAGCGTGCTAGAGCTGCACGTTCTGGCTAAAATGAGAATCACAATATTTTTTTCTTAGAAGATAGATCACGATTCTTTAACGATTCTCACGGCGCAACATCATCTTTCACATTAAAACAAAAAAATTTGGCTAACTTTATCGGTTCATTTTTTTTTTTTATTCATCAAGTTTTTTTTCCCCCAAAAATTGCATTTGAAAGACTGCTGGGCAAAAACAGTGCGACAAAAAATATTGCAGCAATTGCCATTTCATTCCCTAGGATCTCTGCTCAAATATATACAATGTTTGGGGGTTCCAAGTAATTTTCTAGCAAAAATTGCTCCTACTACTTCCTGGCATAGATCACCTCAGTGAATTTACGCCACTTCCAGCACCTACTCGACACACGGCTACCAGAACACAGCGGGGACTGGTGAAAGTGCGTAGCGCTGCTCGCGCATGCACAGTAGGGAACCAGGAAGTGAAGCCGCATTGCTTCATTTGCCGGTTATTTTCACAAGGATGGCGGCGGGGGCAGTCGAGATTGCTCAGCTTCGGCTGCCGACATTGCGGGCACCATGGACAGGTTAGTGTCTATATTTTAAAAGTCAGCAGCTGCTGTATTTGTAGATGCTGGCTTTTAATATGTTTTTTTAAGTGGGACCTCCACTTTAAGAAACAGGTGTCAGAAAAAGATTTGGACTTTAAAGTGGTTAAACTTCCTACATTTACACACAGAAGTTTGCTCTAAGGAGGAAGTTAGTTACAAATGTTTCATGGCAGACTGCCTATTTTTTTTTCTTTAAACACAGAAGTGTATCCCTTTGATCCAAGAAGGAAGCATTAGTTACAATGTTTCCTGTTAAAAACTTGGAAAACTGCCCGGATATTTTTTTTGACAGCTGAGTGAGCAGATAAAGTCTCTCCACTTGTTATACGAAAACTCTGCATTGGAGATAGTCAGGGGGGTTTCATCGAGATCACAATTTTTCAACGATTAATTGTGCAGCTCTAGTGAATGTGCAAGTAAATGAGCTACAGCTTCAGAATACTTAAAATAAATGCTAGCCGACTCACAAGTGACTTGGCTCGCCCTGTTCAATTGATAGGTTTAGGGGCTTACTTTCTGGGTTCTTGCTGTATTTGGTAAAACCCCAAATTCTTGGATCAATGTTACGAACAAGCATAAAATGTTCTACAGCAATCTGCTCAAAATACAACCTAAATTACATGGTGATTAGGAACGCGAAGTGTAAATCCAGATACACATTACCAAAAGTATTGGGGTGTCTGTCTTTACATGTACATGAACTTTAATGGAATCCCAGTCCAAGCAAGGTCCATAAAGACATGGATGAGCGAGTTTGGGGTGGAGGAACTTGGCGTGGTCTGCACAGAGTCCGGACCCCAACCCGATTGAGACGGCGAGCCAGGCCATTTCTTTCACATCGGTACCTAACCTCACAAATGCGTTTCTTGAAGAATAGTCAAACATTCCCATAGACACACTGCTAAATCTTGTGGACAGCCTTCCCAGAAGACTTGAAGCTGTTAAAGCTGCATAGGCTGGGTTAACTCAATATTGCACCCTACGCACTACGACTGGGATGCTTTTAAACGTTCCTGTGCATGCATAGGTGTGCACAGCCTATTGCATTAGGGTGTGCACCCTAAAGCTCAAAACACACATGGCTTTCTCCGCAGCTTCAGCTGCACTAGACAATTTTACTATGCTTTAGTTATGAATAAACACAGCGAGTGTGTACAATGTCCATTTGAAAAAGGAAGGGGCTGATAAAAAGACATATTTACTAGCCCCTTCCTCCGCTCTATAAATGTAAACATTGCCCGCAGCAGCCGGGAGCAAAGGAGGAACGTGAGCAGCACTATGGCCCCCCTCCCCCCCAACATGTCCTGCGCACGTGTAAAGACAGGTGTCCCAATACTTTTGGCAATATAGTATATGTTTATACTACAGTACTTCAGTACTGGTTGGTCATAAGGCCACCAACTTTCCAAGAAAAATACCTGCCTTCCTATTCTGGCAACAAGTCCCAAATATACCAGAGAGGCTGGTAACATTTTTGTCATAAGTAAATCGTGTAGCAACTCTAATTTTGCATAGCGAATACTGTAATATGCCAAGGTGCATATGCCATTAGGGATCATTGACACCACACCACAATATGTGTTTATGTGTTAATCAGCCCAGCCAAAATGTATAGGTTTTTAGGGCCAGTTCACACCAGATGCAGTTCCGTGCGCTTTTTTTCTGCACTAAAAATGCATGCACAGTGTTTTCCATGTATTCCAGGCTCTAGTTCACACCAATGCAATCAGTTTCAGTAATTTTCCTGTCCGTTTCTGCACCAGAAACTGACTGAAACCGACAGCACTGGTGTGAAATAGAGCCATTGAAATACATGGAAAAAACATTGTGCATGCATTTTTAGAGCCAGTTCACACCACAAAAATTCACTCCAGATCAGTTTTTGCCTAAAGTTCACATCACACGTAATTACAGTGCTAGGTTACGGTACAGTTCTGTGTGGGGAAAAAAATGCAGCACACTACTATTGTTTCTGCACTGGAAACTGACTGCACTGGTGTGAATTAGAACCATTGGAATACATGGAAAACAGTGCATGCATTCTTAGTGCAGAACAAAAGTGCACAGAACTGCATCTGGTCTGAACTAGCACTTAATATACTGTACATGAAATGTAGTGCACGCTGCACTAAATGGCACAACAAATATGCGCTGATGAAGGGCAGCAGTCTCAGATCCCCTTTGGAAGATTCGACTTTTCTGGCAATCATGCTTATCCCGTGCATGTGAAGGCAGGAGTTTCAATCAAAATGTGTGTTCCTGGCCAGGACTTCTAAAAGCACTGGGCTGATTAAATCAGCACAATCACCAAGCAACTTGCATTTTCACACATTCACATCTATGCTTTTTTCAGCTTCTGCGTTATTTGGGAAGGGTCTTTTTCAAACACAAAACTGCGCTTTTTTTGATTCAATATACTTTAATGGAGAAGCTGCAGAAAAGCATGCAATGCGTTTTTGAAGCAATGTGTTTAATCTGTCCAACAACAAATTGGCCAAAAAAAAGCATAAAAAAATACAAACAAGCAAAACGCAGCAAAATCACGTGCGCAAAAGTCAAAACGCGCAGCAAAACACACTGCAGAAACAGATCAAAAGCAAACTGCATACGTGTGTACTGAGCCTTATGCTGGCCAGCCGGATCAATTTTCAGACGAGAATATTAATACGAATCTTTGTACATTCGCTAAATGAAAAAAAGTTTGACATTTTCACTTGCTTTTAACATTATGTTTTAAAATAATGTAATTTCTTAACGAAGACAACATACACCGTCAGAAATATACTTCGATTAGTATTTCTACCAATGATATCTGATATTTACCAGATTCACCCTCTAATAGTATAAAGTAGATCTAATCTGTCAGTTATTCTGAGAGTGGATTAGCGATTTTGCTCCCCAACCATAGAACTGGTTATTTATATTTACCACTGCAGAGACATATTTAAGACTAAATTGCCTTATTTTTTTTAACTTTACATATGAACTAAATTATACACCACACTTTTTAAAAAGGTAATTAACCGATTAATCGAAACAATAAAATCGGCCAACTAATCCATTCTGAAAATAATCGTTAGTTGCAGCCAGGGGTTCATTTATACTGTGAAACAGTGAAAGCAATAATATATATTATTTTGAAAACTATTTACTGCGCTTAGGCTCCATGCACACTGAAGCTGATAAGCTAGTTTATTGGAGTTTAGCCTTTTTTTTTTTTTTAAAGCCCATAAACTGAACTATATATGTTAGCCTAAGTGCCCATGCACAAATGCTTTGGAGTTCATTGGCCTTTTTTCTGAAGGCCCAAAATTTGCGTTTCAAAAAGTGCAGTTTTTTCGTTTTTTAATCCATAAAAAAAAAAAAAAAGCTACTGTACATTGAAAAACGTTGATTAAAGCTATTGCAAAAACGCTATAAAACGTTGAAAGGCTCCCTGCAAAGCTACTGGCGTTTTTTTTATAGCTTCAGTGTACATGGAGCCTTAGTGTTAGTCAAATTCATACAGACACACAAAAAACAAATACAGTCCCATTAAGTTTTGGTTTAAAAGTGCTCGTGCTTAATTGTGCAGATGTGCTCAGACTGGGTGCCTCACCCCTAGATGTTGACCACCTATCTCTAGCAAGGTCTCTTAAGCGTGTGGGCATACCCCTGTAGAAGTCTGTTTAACCACTTGAGGCCCAGAGGACGTCATATGACGTCCTAGGATTTGTGGGGCTGTATCTGAATGATGCCTGCAGCTACAGGCATCATTCAGATATCGTCATTTTCAGCAGGCAATTCCCTACACCAGTGGTCATCAACCCTGTCCTCAGGGCCCACTAACAGGCCAGGTTTGCAAGATAACTGAAATACATGACAGGTGATATCATTTGCTGCTCAGTGATTGCAATATTCTAGTCTGCATCTCCCCAAGGTAATACATAAAACCTGGCCTGTTAGTGGGCCCTGAGGACAGGGTTGATGACCCCTACACCATAGGAACGATCATAGCGGCCTTTTTCACCACTTGATCGTTCCTACGGTCGGCGACGTCCCCTTCCGCCGGTGCTTCTACCGACTTACCTGTGCGATCGGTGAGTCGGTGACAGGATCCGCCGCCCCGGATGGTGAACAGAGATTTCCGGCAGACCAGATGGTCGCAGAAGTCTCTATGATCGTCGGAGGCCGCGTGCGATGTTATGACGTCACGCCCGGCCTCTGCATTTAAAAAAAAAAAAAAACTGCTGCTTCGGCTGTGAACTCGGTGATCGTTTTTTTTTTTTTAGCCTTCCCAGCCTAGAGGCGAGATGTGGGGTCTCACATGTTTGCATTCCTTGTAATAGAAATAAAAAGGATTTTTTTTTTAAGTGTCAAAATTTAAAAAAAATAAAGTAAAATTAACAATAATACATATTTTTTTTTTTTTTTTACAGTGCCCCTGTCCCCGCATGCAGAAGCGAGCGCATACACCATATATGAAAATGGTGTTCAAACCACACATATGAGGTGTTGCCGCGAACGTTAGAGCAATAGCAATAATTCTAGCCCTAGACCTCCTCTAACTCAAAACATGTAACAAGTAAAAAAAATAAAAAAAAACACACACAAGAAAAAGAAAAAACAGTCTGTAAAGCGCCTCGCATAAATATGCACAATGCACATGCTTTTATAGAAGTTTTATATTACGCATATATACACACACAAACATTTACACATTACTTCGCTCAGATGCAAATGTTGGGATTAAATTTTACAGATCTTTATGCAACATTGGCCCATAGAAAACAAGAGAATCGCATTCAGATCAGGGAAAAAAAACAAAAAATTAAAAAAACAAAAACAAACACACACACCTCGATGATGAAACGTGGTTTTATTTACGCCTGTGTGAGTGAGCGCCAAGGATTCCTCTAAATGTGTAAAATCTAGCCACAAATTGGTCATTTAGGACCATTTTACAATCACAAAAAAATTGCAGTGATGATCGGCATCCGTAATGGACTATGAAAGGGACTTTTTGTAACCGCAATAGAATGATTAGGTCCTTTGAACATGTATGAAGCCACCATCCACCTGCAGTTCTAGACATGCATGACCAGCTTCAAGTCACATTCTTGAGCTTAAGCTTCTACACATGCTAAAATCAATGCAGCAATGCATATAGATGCTCTTTAATGCTGAGATGGCATCCTTCAGCAGTCAGATAAGGCTGATAGCTTAGTTTGAACTCTTCAACTGCTTAAAATGTATCACTTTGCATAGGCCGATACGTATACTACGGTAACTTCTGCTAATGTCTGACTTGCTCTTTAAACAATGCATTTTACTTCACATTTATTAGTATAAAACCATATTACATTTTCTGAAATTAATCTTGCTATTGGAAAAGGTTATCTGGCAGGATAAAAACTCAATCTGATGTACACACAAATTCAGCGAGGATCAGTGTAGAACACAGACATGGGGAAAAAGAAAGTTGCTGTGGTTGCATTCATTGCCTCTAAAATATGTCACATGTCAGGCCTATACTGGCATATGCTACAAGGCACACAGAGCCTGTAAAGGTTTGGTAAAATAAAATCTGGATATGCACCAAATTTCTCATAGCTCAAAAAAAAAAAAAAAAAGAAAAACACACAACACACTTTAAACAGTAAACTCAGATTTGACTGAATCATTGGATTGGTCTTTATGCACCCATGCTGAAAAACACCAATACTGAGCTTCTGAGGCAATTTGTTTTCATTGTAAAGTGCAAAAGAAGCAGTTAAGGGATCAATAAACCCATGTGCACACGATTACATGTGTGTAGTGTATTTTATTAAAATCTAGGTCCATATATTGATAAATTATAAGAGAACATCTTTCCCCCACCAGCTCTGAGGCCCCTTTGACATGGGTGCCTCTGTTGCAGATTCCACTTGTTCAGCTCAGCTGATCCCCACTGTGCAGGTGGATGACAGGTCAGTCTCCGCTTACTGTGCAGAGATGGACCCGTCAGAGTCCTGCTCTCCTCTATGGGGTGATGGCATGAAAATGGACCGCCTGTCAGTTTTCATCCGATCCACCAGACTGATGGAAAATAGGACCAACAGGTGTCTGGATTTGACAGGCAGAATCTGACGTCAACGGACAGGTAACAGCTGACATTCATCACTCCATAGGGGTGAATGGAGGGTCCGATCAGGTCCATCTGAAAAACCTGACAGGCAGACCTGATCGCACGGCCCATGTGAAAGGGCCTTAGAAGTAAGAACTGAGCAAACACTGCTGATCGCCCAGTTCTCCCTGCCACTCTGTGACTGTCAGTCACAAGCTTTGGCTGTACTTCTCCTTTTAAAGGCTTGTAAATACCTATATTTTTTTTTAGGTCATTTTTTATTTCCAAGTCAGTCAGGTGATCTTTCAATTTCTTCTTTAGGCCTCATTGCCATGGGGTGGATCCGTTGCCACGGAGTCCGCCAGCTCAGCGGGAGATCACTCCTCTGATCTCCGCTGAGCCGGCAGATGACAGGTCCCCCTCTGCTCACTGAGCGGGGAGGGGCTTGTTGAGCGCCGCTGATTCCTATGGAGAGATCGGACGAAAACGGACAGCATGTCTGTTTTCATCAGATCTCACCCAATCCGATAGGACAAATGGCGAACATATCGACATACGCCTGATTTTAGCAGATCGGACTGGATCAAATATCAGCGGACATCCGTCGCACCATAGACATACGTTAGCGCCCGCTCAGGTCCGGCGAAAAAAAACTGACAGGCGGACCTGAACGATCCGCCCATGTGAAAGTTGCCTTAAGTCTATGTAAATCTGTGGGTGGAGCTCTGGCAGTCATGCGATTGATTATGTGTGTTTACACATACAAAATGTGGGTTATATAGCAAGTCGGGTTAAAAAAAAAAAAAAAAAACCCTCGTACAATCCAATATACACAACCCTTTACCCACAGTTGATCCAGAGAAAGGTGAAAAACCCCAGCAAAGCATGATCCAATTTGCTACAGCAGGGGAAAAAAAACATTCCCGATACCCCGAGGGGCAAATCAAATTGTCCCTGGATCCACTTTACTTTAAATGTCAGTACCCAATTAGATTATGTACATTTAGGAAAAAATCCAGGCCTTTCTTAAAGCAATCTACTGAGCTAACCAGAACCACCTCTGGAGGGAGTCTATTCCACATTTTCACAGCTCTTACTGTGAAGAAACAGTCCTCTGTGTTAACAAGTTCACTATATGGACCCCTTATATATTTGTACATGTTGATCATATCCCCCCCCCCCCCTAATCTCCTCAAGAAAGAATAAATTAAGTTCCTCTTATCATTCCTCATCGCCAAGTTCCTCCATGCCTCTTATCAGTTGGTTGCCCTTCTCTGGACTTTCTCCAGTTCCCCAATGTCCTTTTTGAGAACTGGGGCCCAAAACTGAGCTGCATATTCCAGATGAGGTCTTACTATCGATTTGTACAGGGGCTAAATGATATCTCGCTCTCTGGAGTCCATACCTCTTAATACAAGAAAGGACTTTGCTCGGCTTTGGAAACCGCAGCTTGGCATTGCATGACCTTATTGCGCTTATGATCTACCAAAACCCCCAGGATCCTCCTACACTACAGATGTCCCCAGTTGTACTCCCCCTTTAGTGATTATAGACAATATTATAGTCGAATATGTGATCGGAAAAAAGACAGATGCTTTGAAAACACCATTTTCACAGCATCTTTTTTTTTTTCCCTATCACATATTGGACTACAATATCGTCTATAATCACTAAAGATCAGACTATTCACTACTAAATCAATTGATTTATAAGCACATTGTTCTATCAATTGTATATTCATTTTAGGGCTGTGGAAATTAAAGATTACTAGTGGTGAGTAAATGATCCGTGATCCGGGTCACCATATGCGGATCGGCACACCACGTAATCCGTGGAGCTCTGCTGCTGCCTCGGCCATAGGAAAGGCCGTGGCTTCGGCCTAGCTCCCGGTGCGGCAACCATCTTGGTCCACCCGGCGGCGGCCTAGGTGAGCCTAGAGCGCCACGCTGACGTCACCACCCAGCCTCAACTGCTTGTGTTCTGCCAGCTTCTCTGGTAAGACTGGGGGGGAGGTCTGTGGATATTACAGTGGGGAGATGTCTGTGGATATTACAGTGGGAATATATACGGTGATCCGAAAAATGTATGTGTTATAATGAAATCGAAATTAGTCAGTCAATCGATTAAAAAAAAAATTTTGATTGAACACGAACATTTTAATCAGTAACAGCCCTAATTAATTTATATTATTTATTCAGCAATTTATACATCATATTATATGGATTGGGAGTTCATGTGAAGGTGAGAGCAGTTGCACTTCACTGAGGGGGAGATTGCATTGAGCACTTTATATATTTAGGGGGTCACACACATACTGTCATAACATTGAAAGTTCACTTAGCGCTGCACTCATTTGTAATTTATTTTCTGTAGTATCACATATTTAGGAAGTGTGGCAGCGCTGGCACCTTTTTGTTTATTGGTTTGTTTACATAGCTATTATCAAGGTTTTTTTCAAATAAAGATACTTCTTGCCCGTTTTCCAAATTTTTCACCGTGGCTGGAAGCGAGCATAAAAAGTCCCACAATCGTAGTAAAAGGGATACAAAAGAAGGAGTTTTTTTACTCCAAACCAGAATTGTTAACCATTTGTGAAGTTATGTTATATGTACACATGGTAATGCAAGTTTAATGTCACTTTAAGGGCTTGTTTATATGATTGCAATAGAAAACGTGCATTTTTGCCCAATTGTATAATGTGTTTTTAGCTAATTTTTAATGTACTGAATTACATTTAAACACGTTACCTTTTTTATGCATTTTATGTAGAATTGCCCCGAATGTTGTGTCATAAATTGGAATTATCGGCAGATGAGAAAAAGTGGCGATATTGGCACTGAAAATGCATCTAAATTTCATTGCAAATTAAATGTGAAAAAAAAAAATATATATATATATAACTTGGGTGCGTTAATGACGCGTTTTCAATGCATTTGAACTAGGTGTGTTTTTTGTGCGTTTTTTAACTGACCAAAAAGGCATCAAGCTGGATTTTTCACACCACAATGGAAGCACAACGGACCAGTGTGAAGACATGCATAGAGTTTAAAGGGGATACATGTTTCTTGAGCTTCTCTTGCCCCAAGGGATCATGCACACAGGATGTTTGCAAACAGCAGCGCTAAAAACACCTTTTTCTCTATAAAATTTAAAAAACAACACCTAAAAACCTGTTTTTCCTGCCCCTGGAAGCACAGTCGTTTTTTTCTACTGCCCCTAAACGCTTATGCCTTTAAACACCTCTGATAGCCTATGTGTTCATGCACACAAACATCGAGGGGCTTTTAGAGGCAGTAAAAAAAAGCGCTAAAGATGCCAATAATGTCCGACAATAAATTCATATCAATTTAAATTGATATTAATTAAAAAAAGTCAAATACAATTATATATAAAAGTATAAAAAAATAAAATTGAAAAAAACTAAATTTTCGACCAAGTGCATCCTGCACGTTTGGTTTCAGCACAAAAACCGCACCAATTTTTATATCCGTTCCATTTTCAGAAAGATTTGGAAATATGCAACTTTAACAGGGTTTTAGTGCATATTTTAAGCATTGCCTTTCAATAAAATTTAACCACTTCAGCCCCAGAAGGATTTAACCCCTTCCTGACCAGAGCACTTTTCACGGCACCGCGTCGCTTTAACCGACGATTGCGCAGTCCTTTTTTCCCCCACAAATAGAGGATTTCTTTTGGTGGTATTTGATCACCTACGTGGTTTAATATTTGCGCTATAAATAAAGAAATTTTAAAAAAAATAGCAAATTTTTACTATAAATATTCCTAAAAAAAAAAAATATTATATATATATATATATATATATATATATATATATATATATATATATATATATATATATATATAAATTTTCCCCCTCAGTTTAGGCCGATATGAATTCTTCCACATATTTTTGTTAAAACAAAAAAAGGCGTATATTGGTTTGCGCAAAAGTTATAGCGTCTACAAAATAGGGGATAGATTTTTTTTTTTTTTTTTTCAAGTAGTAATGGTGGCGATCTGTGATTTTAAAATCGGGGCTGCGACATGGCGGACAGATCGGAGTCTTGATACTATTTTGGGACCAATGTCATTTATACAGCGATTAGCACTACAAAAATGCACCGATTACTGTGTAAATGACACTAGCAGGGCAGGGGTTAAACACTAGGTGATAAAGGGGTTAAGTGTGTCCTTGGGACTGATTCTAACTGTGTGTGGGGGGGGTGGACTGCCACTGACATGACATCACTGCTCCGAATGACAGGGAGCAGTAGATTCCCGTCATGTCACTAGGCAGAACAGGGAAATGACTCGTTTACATAGGCATCTCCTAGTTCTTTCTCTCCGTGTCACGATCGGAAAAATTAACCTTACAGATTTAGTGTAAAAGGTGAACTTACTGTTTAAGCTATTCCAATTAAATATTATTGGACTATAATAAAATGGTTAAAAAGTGAATAACCTTCGGTGTACTGCTTGGACCTTGAATAAGGGGGACACACCCTGAAAGCTTGTGCATGAAAAATTATATGTTACTGCAAATAAAAAAAATAAAAAAAGCATCATGGACAGTACCCCCCCCCCCCCCCCGATCCTCAGAGGCATATTATGGAGCCCCAACAGCAGAGAAGGCTGACATTTTGATCTCAGGCACATCCAAGGCCAGTGAAGGGATGTGCGTTTAAAGAAAAAAAATTGGTGCCATCCAATTCAAGTACATTTTTGAATGCTTTGAGAACTCCAACATCCATGGCAAAACTAGTCCCTTTCAGTATTCCCCAGTGCAGAATCACTGGCGCACAGACTAACACTGGGTATTAGTGCTAGGCATAAGATCTTCAGTAGGGCAGACACCAGACTTGCTCCTTAGGTACTTTCCAGTAACAGCTACCTCCAGTAGTCATCCGGCATCTCTGGTACTCCTCAATCAGCATGTGAGGCATCTTCTAGGCTTAAGGCCTAGTCAAACCTTTCCCACACTTGAGCATTCCCATCTCCAGGCCAAGCCTGGAGGTAGGCTGTATGAAGGCGAAGAAATACCTAGCGATTGGCTGGCGAGCCACATAAACACCGTTTCCCCATTGTCTTGTCCACACGGCCACTACACTATGGCCACTACACAAAAGATGGTAGGGGCTACACAAGCTGTCACTTTCTTCTTTTGTGGGAAACAAGTGTCCATAAAGTATCTAGGAGGGGTTTGGGGCAGCTGAGAGCTCGGGTTGTGCAAAGTTTAAAGGCAATTGATTAAAGTTTAGGCCCTTTAAGTTAAGCCACATTTAGCTCTCCAAAAAAACAAGCTTAACTCCCTCATTTTCTATGTGGGAGACCAAAATACATGAAACTTCTAGGATAGATTTGGGAAGTTGAGGTTGTGCAAGACAAATCGATTAAAACGTTTAGGTACATTAACCACCTCAATACAGGGCACTTTCACCCCCTTCCTGCCCAAGCCATTTTTCAGATTTCAGCGCTGTCACATTTTGAATGACAATCGCGCGGTCATGCAACACTGTACCCAAATGAAATTATAATTTTTTCCCCCAATAATAGAGCTTTCTTCTGGTGGTATTTGATCACCTCTACGGTTTTTATTTCTTGTGCTACAAAAGAAGAGGGACAAGTGCATTTTATTTTATTACTAGTAATGGCTGCTATCTGCGATTTGTACAGTGACTGCGATATTGCGGCGCACACATCGGACACTTTTGGGACCATTCACATTTATACAGCGATCCGTGCTATAAAAATGCATCACTGTATGTGACTGGCAGGGAAGGGGTTAACACTAGGGGGCGATCAAGGGGTTAAATGTGTTCCCTAGGGAGTAATTCTAACTGGGGAGAGGAGAACCCGACTGGGGGAGGTGACAGATCGGTCTCTTCCCCCCCCCCCCCCCGACAGGACGTGGATCTGTGCGTTTACACACAGATCCATGGTCCTGCTGAGTTACTGGGCAATCGCGGGTGCCCGGTGGACACGAGCATCGGGTCCCCAGTGACGCGGCGAGTGGTCGCGCCCCCTAGTGGCTCGGTAAGGCGAAGACATCATAGGACGTCCACCCAGAACGAGAGCTGCATCGTCCCGCCGTCATATGACGGTGGGCGCGCAGCTAGTGGTTAAGCTCTTTACACCAAGCTACATGTTTTAGGGTTGTAAAATATAGCTCAATATGAATAACTTTTAATGCGATTTACCAAATGATCTGAAATACTGAATATGTTGGCATAGACAGTCTTGTATAGTATAAAGTGTATTGTATAAAGTTCCTCTGAACAGCTGGATTTGCACAGAGCAGCCCTGATCCTCTTCATGGGTCCCTCCTTGCTGCTCCTAGCCCCTCCCTCCTGACGAGTGCCCCCACAGCCCAGCAGCTTACTATGGGGAAACCCAAGCCTAGCTGCAGCTACATGTGTTCATTCAGACATGCAGCTGTCATTTGGCCCGCTCCCTCTCTCCCCTGATTGGCTAATTGACTTTGATTAACAGCCATGGGAGTCAATGGCGCCATTGCTGTGCCCCAGCCAATCCGGAGGAGAGTCCGGACGGCCGAGGGAATTGTGGAGCTCGCTGGAAAAAGATGGGGCTCAGGGTATTAAGGGGAGCTGGGGAGGCCTGCTACATACAGAAGGTTTTGCCTTCACAACTCGTTGCCTTGTGGGAAACCAAAACCCATGAAACTTCTAGGACGGGTTTGAGAAGTTTAGAACTTAGGTTGTGCAAAGCTTCAAGACAATTGATTAAAGGATCACTAAAGGAAAACATTTGTTTAGCCAAATAGCTTCCTTTACCTTATTGCAGTACTGGTTTTATGTCCTCATTGTTCGAAGTTGCTGTAATTCTGCTGTGATCTCCACACTTCCTGCTTGTCTGGCTCCTTATGAAAAATCTCATGGCAGCTTTTCACTGTGGTCCAAGCTGTGTGTCTAAAACTCCTCAGAACCAGATTCATTTTAAAAACAAAACACTGCCCTGGATTTGTTTGTTTTTGTTCTGTGGGTCTCTTTACTTCACAGAAACATGAAACCAGTTTAAAAACGAAAGTGAAACTGCAGGTACATTATATGATTGAATTTAATCTATTTTTAATCATTTTTAAAAGGAATCAGTTAACTTTTATGTCTCTATACCCTGTAAACAGTCATTTCAGCAAAAACATTTTTTTTCCCTTTAGTGACCTTTTAAGGTTTAGGCACATTAAGCTCTTTGTACATCAAGCCATTCAAAAATGTACAATCCAAAAACATTTAAAGTGAATAATGTTTGGTGCGATTTAACAAATGAGCTGAAATATTCAGAATATGTTGGCATAAAGACTATTATATGAAGTTTGGGGAAATTGGTTAATAGCCAAGCTCTTTTTTGTACATTAAGCTCCCCAAAAAACAAGCATAACCACTCAAGGACCGCCCGTTATCGTTATACGTCACCTCTTTGAAGTGGAATATCGTTTCGGCAGCTAGCTGCCATAACCCCGGTATTTTTTTTTTATAGATACTGTTTCCACCCCTCGGTTTTTTACACTGCTTGGGGACATCCCATATGTCAAGACTTGTGAAGGCTGTGGACGAAAAGAAAAAATAGGATTTTTTTGTACTTGCCGTAAAGTCCTTTTCTCTGTCGTCCATGGATGGACACAGCACCCACCCCTCTTTTTTAGGTTAGTACTGCTTGTTACAAACTGAGGCTGCATGGCGAAGGGTTATGTCCGGAGGGACTGCCCCCTGAGCGGTTCTGTTCAACTCTGTTAAAGTAACATGTATATAAATATTTAACATGTTCTGCCTAGTCCTCTCCTATGAACAGGAACATAACCCATATGTCAAGACTTGTGAAGGCTGTGTCTGTCTAGGCGCCCGCATGTGAAATCTGTGTTTAAACCACACATGCAAGGTATCACTGCGATAGAGCGAGAGCAATAATTCTAGCCCTAGACCTCTAATTCAAAACATGAAACGTGTAGAATTTCTGAAACTTTTTGCCTAAGGGTAAAAGTTTGTCGCCATTCCACAATTATGATGCGCGACATGTTGGGTATCAATTTACTCAGCATAACATCTTTTACAATATAAAAAAATTACTTGGGCTAATTTTGTTGCCTTTTTTTTTTTCATTAAAAAAACAAGTATCTTTCGCCAAAAAAAGTGTGCTTGCAAGACCACTGCGCAAATACGGTGTGACAGAAAGTATTGTGACCGCCATTTTATTCTTTAGGGTGTTAAAAAAAATATATATATAATAATAATAATAATATTATTATTATTATTATTAATAATAATGTGTGATTTTTATGTATAAATAAAAAGTGGTTTGGGAGGTCCAAGTAATTTACTAGCAAAAAAAAAAAAAAAAATATTTAAATAATGATTTTAACTTGTAAACAAATTTGAAAAATGTGCCTGGTCCCCAAGCGGTCAATGTCCCTAGTTTGCTCTGTGGAAGGCCAAAATGCATGAAACTTAGGCTGGCTCAGGCAGTTGATTGAAGTTTAGGCACTTTATTACACATTAAGCCATTTTCACATGAAATGTTTTATTATGTCCCAAAGTGTAAAGTGTGTGTTTTGATTAAACACACACACACACACACAGAGGCGCAGCATGCAGGCCTTTTCAAAAATGTAACACACCTGTGAACAGCTTCACATATATAATGGTAATTGATTTTATGCATTTTTAGCATGCTTTAATCCCCAATTGTAATGCACATAAAATGCAATTATGTGAAAGATCCTTTAAACCTGTGTAAACTGTATATAAGCAATACCACTTTAAAATGTTCAATATGCTTTTTCTACCTTATGTATGTTTGTTCTCATTTCTTTAGTTGCACCAGTTGTCAGCTAGAAAAAATTAAATGGAGTAATTTTTTTTTCTTTTAGATTTAGCATTTACAAACTGTTCAGCCATTCTTTATAGGGCAAGCCTAAACAAGATGCATCATTTAGGTCAATTAGATCTAGGTGAATTTTGCTATAAAAAGAGTTTCCCTGTGAAATTTTGGACGGCAGTACTACTGGCAGTTCTCGGCTCTCTCATGTAGAAAAAAAGACCATCATCTTGCAAGTGCTCTATTCCCAGAGTAATTTTACACTGGCTAATTTGGACTTCAATACTTTCCGTCGACAAAGAAATGCAAATCTATTGAGCTTGAAAGTGTTCAGCAACGTGACACCAGTATGTCGCAGAAATAAAAACTCCTTAGCCCAGTCTACATAAAGTATTTGAAAAGTGAAAGGGCGCAACAGGAAAAGAGTCAAAAGTGCATAAAGTGTCAAAGTACATATAATCAATGTCTGTGATTAAAGCAGATAATAAAACAAACATTCTATAATATATAGGGTATAAACAATAATAAAATGTGGGTCTTCTAATGTTCAACACTGTGGACTCCTATAAAAAGCATCAAAGTGCTTCGACCGTAGTGTCACACAAATGCGCTCACCAGATTTCCAAAGCCACAAATGACCACCAGTCATATAGGAGAAAATTTCCTCAGAGTGCTTCCTTATCAGGCCTCTTACAGGATGTACCGTATTTATCAGGGTAAAGCACGCACCGGCGTATTTTAAGGGGAAAAAAGTACGCGTTATACGCCGATAAAATAGGGTAATCAATATTTCCAAGAATTTTTTTTGCAGGATACCATCTCAATCAAATCGTAAAATACTGCTCTTCGTAGGCTTAAGCAAAATACATTTGTCCTCCCCTTGTTCCTTTTCAATCTGCAAAACTTTTGGCCCCAGCATTTAATCTCATTTAATCAGCCGAGACGCATGCCGCATCATTTAGCATCACTCGTTAGTGACAGGATCGGCCCCTGCCTTCCCTCAAGCTGCTCCACTAACCTGCTGTAACCTGACATAAGATACAAGCCTTGTAAGTGTTTTTATTGAATACACTATCCCTGCCTCCTTGTGGCTCTTTTTGCTGGAGCCAAAAGTTTTGCAGATTGAAAAAGGAACAAAGGGGAAAACACATGTATTTTGCTTAAGCCTATGAAGAGCAGTATTTTACGATTGTTGGACTGCGATTGGATCCTGCAAAAAAATTTAAAAAATCTTGGAAATATTGGATTACATCCTGTAAGAGGCCTGATAACGAAGCACTCTGAGGAAATTTTCCCCTATATGCCTGGTGGTCATTTATGGCCTTGGAAATCTGGTGAGCGCATTTGTGACGGGTGAAGCACTTCGATTGATGCATGTTGCACTTTATAGGAGGCACGGTGTTGGAACAGTAGAAGACCCAAATTTATTATTGTTTATACACTATATTATAGAATGTTTTATCATATGCTTTATGGACATTGACTTTATATACACGTTGACACTATATGCACTTTGACTCCAAGAGTCGGTTCACACAGGGGCAACACGACTTCTAGCATGACTTTGGGAGGCAACTTGGACACGACTTGAGTATGAATCATCAGGCAACTAACAAGGCAACTTCAAGCCTCCAGGACAGTACAAGGCAACTTCAAGTTGCCTCCAGGACAGGAGGCTTTCCAGTGGCCAATCAAACAACAATCAGCTCTGTGGGAGGGAGGGGTTTGCCTGAGAAATGTATGTTCTTTCTGTATTGTTGCTTCAGTTAAGACAGTGATCCGACTTCTGAGGCAACTTTCATTGAAATCAATGGGTACAAGTTGCCTAGAAGTCGGATTGAAGTAGTATAGGAACCTTTTCTGAAGTCGGAGCTACTTCAGTAGTGTACGTTAAGACGGTTCTCATTCACTTCCATTCATTTTCTTTAGCGCGCGACTTGGGGCAACTTGAAGTCGGATCCCAGGTCGCCCCAGTGTGAACTGGCTCTTATCCTGTTGTGTCCTTTCACTTTTCATTCATTGGTTATTAGTACTACTAATTTTCGAGCTGAACTTGATACACAGGAGTTATTAATTTATTCAAATTTGTATTTGGATTGGTTCAGATTCCTATATACTAAATACAGTATTTACCTAACAAGTTAGTAATAACCCACTACTAAATTTGTGATGAAAATTCATTACACTTAATAAAAACTAAATTTGGACATTGGTTGTACTGGTAAAATTTGTTTGCAAGCCTCCACAGAATTAGTAATATCATAAAAATAAGTTTATCTCTCAACCAAAAACGGAGTTATGCCAAAAAAACAAAACAAAAAAACAGCATAGACAGGGGGTACATAACACTACAACCAAATAAATAAAAAAAAATAAAAAATGAATAACTGGATGTAAAACCAATTCATGAAATTTGAGCTGGGCACATGTATCTGCAATATTTTGGAATCTCTCTTCAAAGAGCCAAGTCCCATAGCTCTCTCCTAAACACCTCTGTTATCAGCCTGATAACTCCTGAAAAATTCTTGGACACATCGGATAAAAACTGAAATTTCTGTCAGGGGAGGTTGCTATAAATAGATTAGCAGGCAGCTGGCCTTGTTGCAAAACACCTGAGAGTCTCTGCCTATGGTGAGAGGGGGTGTGTGTGCGCCTTTCCTCCAATTAGAAATTTTAGCTATCTTGGCTGTATGCCCAGGCATCACACTCTGTTAAACAGGAGAAAATTTTCCTAACACGATCTGAACTTTCTAAACAGTATATACACACACACACACACACACACACACACACGTGAAAAAAGCAGATATACATGTAGGGAGATTTGGTTCTTCCCTGTGTATCATCTTAAACTGTTAACTTCACCGAGTGTATGGAGGGTTTACATCCACTTTAAAAGTAGTGTTAAACCCTTGACATTATATTGTGGCTTTACAAGTGCAATTTCAAGCAAAAGCTATTTTTGTAAAGATTAAAACACAGTCTCCTACTTTAGTGATCACTCTTTTCATAAAATACTTCCAGAGGTAAGGAGTAAGAACATGCACTGCAAAGCCCACCCACTCCAGCTTGAACATTCATGGCCAGATCAACACTGCCTCTATGCCTGAGCTTTGGTGCGCAGAAGAGCAAACCAAAAACGAGTGAGCTGCAGTGCAGGATGAGAAAATGCAGACATGTTGCAGATTTCTGCAGCTCAACCAAAAGCTTGGTTTCAGGAAGAAGAATTCCATGTATTATACATAAAAAAGACCTTGGCCTGGGCTGTGTCCAGAATGAGGCCTAAGTATTCTAGGTAAAGGGAATCTTGGAGAGAAGACTTTTGAAAGATGATTACCTAACTGAAGGCCTGAAGCATCTCAAGAGTCCTTTGGGCATTTACACAAAGTTCAAGGTGAGAGGAGTCCTTCACAAGAAAGTTGTCTACATGCATGCAGCACAGCAATTGGCTGCCATAGCATGCCTCTGGGCGTTTGTTCTGCCTGTAAAAAACAGACTGTGCTTATCATGTTACAATATCTGAAAGAACAACGCACAGTTAGATGAGTGTGACAGAGGGTTGGCACCTTACAACAGGTAGTATTTGAATGAGGACTTTAATGGCTGGATCACAAAATAAAAGCTGCAGTTTGAAATTTTAAAAAGAACTTTGGAAATTTCAGTACATTTTTAATATATATATATATATATATATATATATATATATATATATATATATATATATAAAAATATAAATATAAATATATACACATACACACACACATATACATACACACACACACACTTTTAAATATGCAAAACACATATCCAATTGATAAAAATTTATATCCGAGAGAACATTAAATTTAAATCCATTAATCTGAAAATTCACCAGCACTTTAAGATGTTATATGATCGCATTTGATGACAAGTTTTAAAAACTCAGCACTGGGTCAGCCATTCCTGAAAGATCTCATATTTTGCAATCTATTTGTTTTTCTAAATAGTTCTCTCAGGGGCTGGAGGAGTGCAGTCAAAAATCAATATTACTTTATAATGCGGCATGTACATTGGTTATGGCAGCAGAAATGTTTTTAGAAGTCTTCTATACAACAGATAAAACAAAACCACTGTAACGTTGTAAAGATGGTCTCTTTTCTCTACCGTTCCTATTACACCTTGGAAACAAAAATGCTAACAGCACAAACAAAACATTTTTTTTACCCAATATAACAAGTGTTAGCACATTTTATAGAAAAATGTTTGAACATTTACTATAAAATCTATTGTCTGCTATCAAAAGATTTGCCAACAAATGTTATGGTTCCCAGACACTAAGTGCTATTATTCTGCGCAAGGCAGCTTCAAGCTGTTGTTCACAATAATCAGGCAGAGTAGGGGTGGAAAGCCAGCAGACACTTCAGGAGCCAGGGAAAATTTTCTTTCTACAGAGAACAACAAAAGAGGCTCCAAAAAATACAGACACCCACTGGAATGCTTTAAACATAAATCTGTGTTACTAACACATACAAGTAACACATACGGTAGTGAGTACATGTTAAGCCCTGTTCACATCTTGTCACAATCGCCACTATTCTGCCCACAATTCTGAACTGCAATAGTGGCAAAATGCACCACGTGTGTTTGGGTGCCATTCAATTTTAATGTAACCTAAACGCGGTGTGGTTTTGCCACAAATTAAGCCGGCTGTTTAGGTGCCATTAAAAATGAAGTTATCCCAAATCTCCAGATGTGAATTGGCCTAGAACTTTGCGAAACTCTAGGCATTTCCAATGCCCCCCTTTCACAAGGAGCGAACTTCATTTTGATGAGCATGGGGTCTGTCTGCCAATGCCCTGCTGTTCAGAGTAGAGCGGGTAAATGACTACAAAAAAAAAAAAAAAAGTGTATGGAGGAAATCGGTTTGTTATTTTTATATTTCAGTCCACTGGCTGAACAGAAAAAAAAATAAAAAAAAAATAAAATAAAAAACCACACCCAACTATAGTCCGCTTTAGTGAAAAAAAAAAAAAATAAAAAAAAAAAGCTAGAGCAGGATGATAGCCCTGGAACTTGCAACATTAAAATCATGTCAGGAATGGCATCCCCCAAATCTCTGGGCTTCCTTTAAAATGATTTTTACTAATGGCTCCAATAATAAAAACTGGAGCAGACAAAAATGTTGATGTATTCCATAGCAACCAAACTCCAAAATGAAAATTTTCTAAGTGCAAAGCGTTCATTTCCCTGTGTTTGTAAAAATCAGCAGCCAAAAACTAGAAAATAAAAAGAAACTTTACTGGGGAGCAAGACACAAAAGGTAAAAACACGGAGATGTCAGTGTTATTTATTTCACAGGCAATTATTTATATGTTATAAAATATTTTCCCTAATGACATTTTCTGTAATGAATATCTGATAGACTAACAATCCACATAGATAAGGTATGCGTGAAGTGGCACCAAAAGACAGTTACTATCTTTCCACATAACAAATCATGTACTCTGCAATGGCCGCTATGAAAAAAAACATTATTCATAAATTAATAAAAATCAGTCACAGAGCCAATACAGCCGATACAACTATAGTCAGCATATGGAGGATGGTAGCACACTACTTATTATGAAATTTACACAAACCCACTAACATAATGATTTAACTTCTCACTGCTCTCCCAGAGGAGAATTCTACCTTCTGATTTATTTGTAAGTTGCCAGAGAGTAGGGGAAAAAAGCTCCTCTCATAAGACACTATTAAGAAGAGGAATATGATTAGCCTCCGGTACTGCAAGCAAAAATGAAAATATTTCATGCATTATATAAGACGAAAGCCAAGAAAGATTTTTTTTTCTATAAAGTGAATGGCCAAGGGCTACATTTACTAAAGAATGCATTGTTCTATACATGTGCACAATTTTGCACTCCTCTTCACCTTGAAATTAAACATACCGTAAATTGAACATTTACCTTGTTCTATTAAATCAAAATGTTTTCCGAGTTAGATCTACATAATCTTCATGAAAAACAATTAGTACTTTAGAACTATCCACCTTTACTAGAAGAGAACACTGCTACACTGGAAAAGTCCCATGAGCCAGACTGCCAATTCTGTTGGTGCCTACATTAGGAGTAAATTCAGTTTACGTCAAGGAACGCTTACCTTCTTGAATAGACACTGGACTTGGCTGACCAGCCTCTACATTTTAATTCTTGTTCGCTTTGCTTAACCACTTGCCGACCGCCACATGACTATTTACGTCAACAACATGGCAGGGGCAGGCAGATTGGCATACAGGTACGTCCCTTTAAATCTGCCGCCCAGCAAGCGCACGCCCGCCGCATGCCTCGCGAGTGCGGCCTTGGGTCCCGGGAAGTTTCAGGGAGTCCTGCGATTGCGGTCGGCAAGGGCAGAACAGGGGAAAACCTTTGTAAACAAGGCATTCCCCTATTCTGCCTAGTGACACTGTCACTGATGATCGTGCCCCTGATCGCGAACGGTCATCAGTGACCCCTAACAGTAAGAATCACTCCCAGTGTAATTTTTTACAGTAATCAGTGCATTTTTATAGCACAGATTGCTGTAAAAATTACAATGGTCCCAAAAGAGTCCGATGTGCCTGCCATAAATGTTGCAGTCACGATAAAAAAAAAAAAAAGCTGATCGCCGCCATAACTATTAAAAAAAAATATTTTTTATAAAAATGCCATAAAACAGTCCACTATTTTGGAGAAGCTATAAAACTTTTGCGCAAACCAATCAAATGCTTATTGCGATTTTTTTTTACCAAAAAAAAAAAAAAAATGTATATATATATATATATATATATATAAATATATAAATAAATATTATAAATATAAGAATATAAATATAAGAATATGTATCGGCCTAAACTGTGGGGAAAAAAATAGGTTTTATATATTTTTGGGGATATTATAGCAAAAAGTAAAACATTGCATTTTTTTCCCAAAATTGACGCTTTTGTTTATAGCGCAAAAAAAAAATAAACAATTTGCAGAGGTGATCAAATACCACCAAAAGAAAGCTCCATTTGTGGGGAAAAAAAAAAGAAAAAACAATGTCAATTTTGTTTAGGAGCCACGTCGCAAGGCTGCGCAATTGTCAGTTAAAGTGACGCAGTGCCAAATCGCAAAAAGTTTTCCACCTCCGTGCTTGACTGTAGGGCTGGTGTTCTTAGGGTCATAGACAGAATTTTTCTTCCTCAAAACACTGCGAGTCAAGTTAATGTCAAAAAGAGCTCAATTTTGGTCTTATCTATACACAGCACTTTGTCCCAATCATTCTCTGAATCATTTAGATGTTACATGTGCTTTCTTGAGGGGTAATCCCTGTGTTTGGAGGGAAAAAAAATGCTAACTATGACTCCAAGAACCATCCCTACAGTCAAGCATTGAGGTAGAAACATGATGCTTTGGGGCTGTTTCTCTGCTGAAGTATAGGTTGACTTTGCCGCATTGAGGGGCTAATTGACGGGGCAATGTATTGTAAAATCTTGGATAAGAACATTCCTCCCTCAAGATGGGTCATGGAAGGTTATTTCACAATGGCATCATTGAGTGGCTCAAGAAGCACATTAAGGTCATGGAGTGGCCTAGCCAGTCTCCAGACCTTAAAGGGGTTGTAAACAATCCTGTTTTTTGACCTTCATGCATCCTATGCATGAAGGTGAAAAATAGGGATGCACTGAAATTTTGTCCGCCTAAACATATCAGGTGAAAATAGTGTTTTCGGCACACCGCCGAAAGAAAAAAAACATGCAGATAATGGAGTCGAAAATATGGCGGGGCCCCGCCCCTGATACCGCCCAGTACGGGGGTGCCGTTCTGGAGCGCCCCAGTCCAACTCTCTCCTCGACGAGGCAACAAAGGCAGAAATCAAAACCATGCTCTATGAAGCTGTCAGCACACCACGTTAAGAATATGTTCAGCGGGAGGAGTATTATCAGTGTGCAGCGTTGCAGGGGTTAAGAGTGCAGGACTTGTTTGACATGTTAGAAACAGCGAGCCCGTTAGGTGAAGCTTACGGCACTCTTAACATAGCTCTTAGCACTCACACTCTTAGCACGCGGTGTGCTGACAGCTTTTCTCCATAGATAGAGCACTGTTCTTGGCTTTGTTTGCCAAACACTGCCCTGATCCTGTGACATACTAAGGCAGACTGCATGATGGGCACAGGCAGGCTGCATGATGGGCACTGGTAGGCTGCATCGATCTCCTGTACCATGTCTGCAGTCTGACCATCTGCTAGGAGGTACACCGCATGGAAATTTTGCCAACACCATTAGCAATGTGTTGGTAAAAATGTATAAGTTTCATTTAAAAAAAATATATAAAAAATAAATTTCTATTTAAAATATGTAAAAATATTTTTATTATTTCAAAAAAATTGGTATCGGCCTATTGTATTTTACATTTTTGATATCGCTACCAAAAAAAACAAACATTCGGTGCACACCTAGTGAAAAAACTACCGGCAGTCACCAATCTTGTCCTTTGGACAGTTTTTTGGTCTTGATCATGAGTTTCGAATTGAAGAAAGGCATTCTGTGGACAGGTGTCTTTCTATACACATAAGATGCCAAGAGCGCATTCTTAAATTGACGGGACTAAATCTGTGTACCACACACTGTTGCCAGACTTCTTATTGGTTGGTAGGGGATAAAATACTTAATTTTACTCACTGAACGGCAACTCATTTTATAACATTTGTAGTGATTTTTTTCTGGATTTTTGGTTGATATTCCCACTATCATTTAAAATACACCCATGATAATTATAGACCCTTCATGTCTTTATAAGTGGGCAAATTTATGAAATCTGCAGGGGATCAAATTATTGCTGCCACAAATATTTTAAAAACAAGCCATACTCAGGTGAAAAAAACAATTATGACTGACCCCTTCAGCTTTTAGCATCAGACATACAAATCATTTTGATTGTTGCAAGAGCAGTAGCGATAGGCAATATGATGATGGTGGGTTGCTTCACAAAAAAACAACCAACAACATTAAACTAAATAGTATTGGAATCCTGCGTGTACCCTAAGGTTTTATTTCATTTTCACACATGTTCGGCTTTCTGTTAATCAGTACCAAGAGGTTAACATAAATTGAGAACATGTGGCAAGCTGGCATTGTACAACTGACATATATGATGGACGAGGAGGCAAATTCATTAGTGTCTTTTGTAAAAAGTCCACATAAAAGGTAGCTTGGGTGCAAATGCTTACGCCAGCTATCCAGGCAGGGCATAGGATGGACAGGTTTTGTATAGTTGCTAGCTTTTACCCTGCATTCACTATCCACAGGATTAACCCATTCAGACTATGTCCGGCTTGCATTATAACCATGGTTTCACTTTCTTTGCATCAGATCGTGCTTTCAAACACAAAATACAAATGGACTACAGTGCCTTAAAGTATTTAAACTCCTTGAAATTTTACCATATTTTTGTCATGTTACAATCAAAAACAAATGTATTTTATTGGGATTTTATGTGATAAGACCAACACAAAGTGGCACATAATTGTGAAGTGGAAGAAAAAAAAAATGGTTTTCAAAATGTTTCACAAATAAAATGTGAACCACCTTTCTCTGCAAATTACAGCTGCAAGTATTTTTGGGCATGTCTACCAGCTTTGCACATCTAGAGAATGATTTATTGCCCATTCTTCTTTGTAAAATAGCTCTGTCAGATTGGGTGAAGAGTGTCTGAACAGCAAATTTCTTGCCACAGATTCCCAACTGGATTTAGGGCTGGACTTTGACTGGGCCATTCCAACACATGAATATGCTTTGATCTAAATCACAGGTGTCAAACACAAGGCCCCGCGGGTCGAATCCGGCCCTCCAGGCCATTTCATGTGGCCCTCGCCAGTCTCCTGCAGCTGTAGGAGGGCTCCAGCCCTCCTCTGGTCCTCCTCCAGACCCCTACTTTCTGCTTTTCAAGCAATGCATCCAGCTTCTTCCCAGCAGCAGCATAAGGAAATAGGGGTACACTGTGATGCAATGGAGAATTGGGAACTCAACTTTTGATAGTGGGTTGGCTCTTGACATCAAACATAAGGGGAGGAGATGCGCTGGACGTCTAATCTTACAGATACAACCGGCCCTTTTGAGAACAATCATAATGCCGATGCGGCCCACGATGAAATGGAGTTTGACACCCCTGATCTAAATCATTCCATTGTAGCTTTGGCTGTATGTTTAGGGTCTTTTTCCTGCTGGAAGGTGAACCTTCGCCCCAGTCTCAAGACTTTTTCAGACTAACAGGTTTTCTTCTAAGATTGCCACTCTTCCATAAAGGCCAGATTTGTGGAGGTCATGACTGTGATACATTTGCCTATATGTCTCAGTTTACTGCTCCCTGCTAGCCATATGGGTAGAGGTAGAAAGGAATTTCATGTGATTCATTACTCTGACAGGTTATTGACGTGCTAATGTCCCCTCACTATTTCTAAAGGTTAATTGATCTATTGTGTTGTGTGAAGGAGATCTGTGTTTAAGTGGCTTGTGTTAATTATTCTGATTGCTTCATTGTGGTAATTATCTCTCTATATGCGGGGTCGAGCGGTCTGGTTGATGTATTCAGTACAGCTAGTGCTCAGCGTCACTGATGTCATTGTCTAAAGAAAATGTGTTTTCAGCATCGGCCCCGTCGTGTCTACCTAGTCATCTGTATGGAAGCCCCAGTGTGAGGGGGGCGGAGATTTGTCATTGTAACAGTTTTGGAAATGACATATAAGCTGTGTGATATAACATTAAAGTCTGTGTTGTTCAAGCAGTAAGCTTGTCTCATGTGTGGCTTTCTGGGCGATTCCAGGGATATCCCTCCTCGTGGAATATTGGGGTGATTTTCGTTATGGGAAGAAGGGAACGTTGACGGGGATATCATACCGATACTGTCACAATGACCAATAGTTGTCCTGTGAACAGATTCTCCCACCTGAGCTGTGGATCTTTGCAGCTGCTCGAGAGTTCCCATGGGCCTCTTGGCTGCTTCTCTGATTAATGCTCTCCTTGCCTGGGCTGTCAGTTTAGGTGAACGCCATGTCTTGGTAGATTTGCAGTTGTGCCACACGCTTCCCATTTCAGATGATGGATTGAAATATGTTCAAAAGCTTGGGATATTTTTTTTTTTTTATAACCTAACTGTGCTTTAACTTTTTTTCCACCCGGCCACGTGTAGTGGACGTTCCCGAATCCTGTGTACATGGCTCATCTGCCATCGGCAGGAGGGCTCTGTAATTGGCGCTCCTGAACCCATAATGGCTTTGTTTAATCTGTATGTGGCCAGGCTGTGTAAAAGTTTCCCACATGTGGTATTGCCATACTAAAAGGCGTAGCGGAATGTAATTTGGGGCATAACTTTTGCTATGTACATGCTATGTGGTAGAAATAGCTTATAAATTAACTTTTTTTTTTTTTTTTAAACACAAAAACACACACACACACACACACTTGTAGGCAGTCACATGAGCGCGCCATATACAAACACTGAGAAACTAGGTAAAATCTGAACGGAGCACTCTCCCGGGAGGGGTGGGGCTAAACGTTGGTTATTACCGTCGCATGCATCAGTGCTGCATCGGAACACCCAAATCACGATGCACCAATTAAAATGTGACACCCTTTGTTAAAACCCAATTTGTTTAAGGCATTTTCTTTTTTGTTGAAGGTTAAGAGGAAAGAGGAGAAAAACCATATGCACAGAGAGTATATAGAGATAGATAGATAGATAGATAGATAGATAGATAGATAGATAGATAGATAGATAGATAGGATATTAATAGTACTGCACTGTGATCATGTTTAGTTGTTTGAGACTTATACCAATACTTGTATTGCTGGAACTGAAAAACAAAAAAGTTCATGTCAAAGCGTTTCAGCAGTAAGCAAAAAGTCCTTCCTGAATGAATATTCAAAAGAATCATTAACAATTAGAAGGGCTCAGCAGACGCATTCTCTATTTTGTATGAAGGAAATTAGAGAATTTTTCGCAAGAATGCTTCCACAGAGCTTGTTAAATGTAGACCTCGATTACTAGAGTGATATTCCCAACTGTGTCATTTTGAGCAACTTTTATGGTTTGCTATGTGCTCAGAATAATTCAGTTGAGGGACCAAAACCTCATCATGTAAATGATTTAAATAGCAATTTCATTTTCATATAAGCCGTAATCTTCCACCTTACCACGAAATGATGAATATCATCAAAATAGTCTGTGGAAGGTCTGCTTGGAAATTACTGTAAATCACTATCACTAATTTGATAACCCCAATCGGAAGGGGAGGAACAAATCTGTGTATAGAAGCGATCAATAGAAAAAAGAGCATTGTAACAAATCAGTCACTACAGTGTTAAATCTATATTTCAGAAAGTACATTATAAATTACAATCAATGTCAATTTTTCATACTAGAAACTAGTGTGCATATATTTTACAGTGAAAGCGCAACTTGAAAACAAAAGTGAAGTCTTGCTGGTTTCCTCCTTCCCCCCAGCCTGCAATAGAGTTACTATTTTTCTGGGCAGAAGAAAAATACCCGTTTAGGCTGCTTTCACACTGAGGCGCTTTGCCAGTGATTTAGCGCTAAAAATAGCGCATTGAAAAGAGCCTCTCCTTTCACTCCAATGTGAAAGCCCGAGGGCTTTCACACTGGAGAGGTGCGCTGGCAGGACGGTAAAAAAGAAAAGTCTTGCTAGCCGCATCTTTGCAGCGCTGTATATACACCGCTCCTAAAGCGCCCCTGCCCCTTGAAATAAACGGGCACCGCTGTCGAACCGCTGGCAAAGCACCACTGCAGCAGCGTTTTACCGCCGACGCCCCCACCACCTCAGTGTTAAAGCAGCCTTATTGGTACCTACTACCACTTCCCCTGATCTTCACCTAAACTAGGATGGCATCCTTTTCCCCGCCCGGTACATGTCATATCCCAGGAGGCTGCAGGACCATTCATAAAGCACCATGTCAGCTTGTGTATGTGCAATGGGGAGCAGGCTGTGGTTCTTCAAGAAGCGCTGGGGGACCCGTAAAAACCAGCTGCAGGAAGACAGCGTTGGACCCACAGCACTGGAAGAATCCGATGTTTAAAAGTCTAAAAGACAAACAAACAAACGTGGGATCCCAATGAGTATATACACTGTAGCATTAATTATATGGCAGCGGCCGTTTACCATGTGATGGCTCCGTCAAAGGATGGATCGATCACTCGTAAACAAACTAGCGTCATGTTTGGTTCCTCTCTCCCCTCTCTGTACCGATCAGTACAGTGCAAGGGGAGAGAACGGTTGCAGCAGCACTGTGGACTGGATGTGTAGTGCCCACAGCGCTGCTCCTGTTAGGGTCTCAAGATATGAAATATGCCATCAGTACTTCAGGTGTGATCAATTTTCTAAGATTGGCACCAGAGCTTGTGGACTCTAACATTCACAAAGACCAAATAATATACACCGGTTTCGGTTATTTTTTACCAAAGATATGTAGCAATATAAATGTTGGCCAAAATTTAAGAACAATTACTACTTTGCTCAATTTTATAACAGAAAAGAAGAAAAATGCTTTTTTTTTTTTTTTTTTTTTTTTTTTTTTCCCACACATAATTTTCAGTTATTTCTCTTATAGCACAAAAAAAAAAAAAAAAAAAAAACTCAGCGGTGATTAAATACCACCAAAAGAAAGAAATTTGTTGGGGTGGGGGGGGGTGGGGGTATTTGGGTACAGTGTTGCGAGATTAATGAGTAATTGAATTGTCAAATTGTGAGAGCAAAATTGGCCTGGTTAGGAAGGGGGTTTACAGTGGAGTTCCACCCTAAAGTGGAACCCCCCCCCCCTCCGGTGTCACATTTGACACCTTTCAGGGGGGAGGGGGTGGTATTTGCACACCCACCCACAATTGTCAGGTATTTGCACCCACTTCCAGCCACACAGCCTGCGGGTAGACTGCAGGCGCCGTAGGGAATCGGGCAGTGAAGCCGCAATGCTTCACTTCCTGGTTCCCTCACTGAGGATGGCGGTGGGGGCAGCAGAGTGAAAAGCGTTTGCTTGTCCTCTGCTGCCGACGGCGCTGGACTCCAGGACAGGTAAGTGTTCCTATATTAAAAGTAGGCAGTATTTGTAGCTGCTGGCTTTTAATTTTTTTCGGCGGAGATCTGCTTTAAGTGCCCAGTGGTCAAGTGGTTAAGTATATGCTGTATATTTTCCTATTGCCAATGACAAGAAGTAGCAGCAGCAGCAGCAGAAAATATCAAATACAAACTTGCACACCAAGTGCCTCTGGAGTACTTCTCCCTTCACTTCTCCCTCCCTGTCCTGATGATTATGAGTCCCAGCTGGGGTGGGGCCGACACCTACAGTGGGTATAGAAGAGAATCACCCCCTTTAAAATAATCACATTTTGTTGCTTTGCAACCAGAAATGAAGACAGACAGTTTTGTTTTACCCAGCTGTACTTACTAGTTTAAGAGCCAGTTCACACTGGGGCGACTCGTCAGGCGACTCAGCCGTCTGACAAGTCGCGTCCCATTCTATTCAACCGTTCTAATAGGAGCGCCGCAAGTTGCTCCGACTTAGAAAAAGGTTCTTGTAGGACTTTGGGGGTGACTCAGGACGCCTTGCCGCCCCAGTGCGAACCGGCTTTTACCCAGCTGTATTAAAAGATAAACAGTAAAACCTTGGTTTGAGAGCGTTTTGCAAGACAAGCAACATTTTTAAATACATTTTTACTTGATATACAAGCGATGTATTGATATACAAGTAGTGTCATGTCACAACCGAGTATAGAAGAGAAGCGTCTCTAATTGTAGCAACATGGTTAAAATTCATGAAGGTGCAACATTTAGACCCACATGGTTGATTATTAAAACAGGCACATATAAGTATGCAAGCACCATTTTTCCCCGCTATGTACTTATGCCCAATTACAGTGACCGGTTATAATGGTACACCCAACGTACTTATTCAACTAGATTTATGGGATATAAAAAAAAAAAAAAAACACCTATATTTTTCCCTATATTTGCTGTGATCTCCAAACTACTGAATAAACCAATTCAGCTTAAAATTCCCCCTAACAACCTTAATCTCTAATACAGAAATGTTGTTGTTATATTAAATACTTTCAGTCCTGTACTGGCCTTCGTGGTTGCCACTGTTAACCCGTGAATAATATTTAAGAGCTTTAAAGCGGAGGTTCACCCAAATAACATTTATATAAGACCAAATTCTTTATACTACCAGCATGTACAGTCTGCACTTTTTTTAGGCTGTACATACCTTATAATCTATATTTGCAATCCGGCTTCTTCTCTCACGGAAGTAGGCGAGTCGGCTCGAGCCGACTCGCAGCTTTACCTGTTCGGCTACTTTTGGAAACTCCGTGACGTGCCTACACAATACGGGGGGCGGGGTCTTCTCCGCCGGGGGGAACATTTTCTGATAGACATCAATCATCTAGGCAAACGCCCAGATTACATAGCGGCACAGCTTGGAAACGCCTACTCCCATGGGAGAAGTACCCGGAAGCCGGATTGCAAATATAGATTATAAGGTATGTACAGCCAAAAAAAAAAAAAAATGTGCCGACTGTACATGCTGGTAGTATAAAGAATTTGGTCTTATATAAATGTTATTTGGGTGAACCTCCACTTCAATATCTCAAAGCTATGGATGTGGGTAAAAAAATAAATAAAAAAAGAGTTCCTTTGACCAGGAGTGAAAGCGTTAACATAACATTAGGTATAGTTGGTAACCTATTACACAGAAATATGAGGTTAAAGTAATATAATTACATGGAGGACTACAGCGTGTATTCCTTAAAAAAACATTAGTGTACAAACATATTCAGTTACAAGTAGGGCCGAAACAACTAATCGATTATGAAAATTGTAATCGATTACAATTTTCATAATCGATTAATCGTTAAAAAAATAGCCCTTTAGTACAAAAAAGCAAAATTGCTACTGTAAATATTACTTACACTGTCCCACAGTAAAAAAAATGAACCCCTTACAGTAGCGATTATTTGCTCTTTTTGTACCGATTTGTTTTTTTTAACCCCATTATGTTACTAAACATCTCAGGCCTGGGTCACACCTCAGTTTTTTGGTGCTTTTTGCAGAAGCACACTACAGTTCATTTACATGGTTTTCCTATGGGACACGTTCACATCCATGATTTTTTTTCAGCTGCTGCGTATTTGGAAAGGGCAAGGACCTTTTAACGCAAAACAGTGCGTTTTTTTTTTTTTTTTCTCAATATACTTCAATGGAGAAGCTGCAGAAAAGCATGTAATGTGTTTTTGCAGCAATTTGTGTTTTGTAATCTGCCCAACAACAAATTGGCC
The DNA here is from genome assembly GCF_905171775.1 of Rana temporaria. Lineage (NCBI taxonomy): Eukaryota > Metazoa > Chordata > Amphibia > Anura > Ranidae > Rana > Rana temporaria. The sequence continues at coordinate 344,630,021 of NC_053492.1, forward strand.
CAAATTTTTTTTTTAAATGCCAATTTTTTTTTTTTTTTTTAAGGCTATTATCCGATTAATCGAAACAATAAAATCGGCCAACTAATCAATTATGAAAATAATCGTTAGTTGCAGCCCTAGTTACAAGTAAATCAGACCTTTTCCCATAAATACCCTTTTAGCACCATCCTGAAGGCTGCCGTTCCATAAAAAAAAAAAGAGCTTTCCCTCCCATCTGCTTGGAGTATATCCCTCCATGTTGATGCCCCATAGGTTGGCCTAGCTTTGATCACGATTGGAGGGCTTACTACATAAGCCAGGCCCGTTTCATGCAAATCCTTGTGACTAGCTGCCTGCTCCATCTCTCATCTGAACGATTGTCAGGTTGTGTCGGCCATCACGGCCGCCGGACCCACTGGATGGCTCCCACTGAGTCCAATCACAGCGAGAGCGGTCCGCCCCCTACACTGCGTGCACAAAATCATACAGGTAGGCGATTTTTAACGCCGGGCCGCCCTGCCGCAGTATATATGCAATGGGCAGTCCGGAAGCGGTTAAAACACGATGTGGTCCAGTAAAATACTGACATATAGGGGGGGGGGGGGTGTGTGATCCTTTTTCACCTCCCTGATTTGCTTTTTGAATTTTTTAAGACATGTTGGCATTATATCTTTCACTTGGATAGTAAACAAAGCTGGCTAAAACAAACGATATCTTCATTTCAGACTGTAAAGCAACAAAATGGATTTTAAAAAGCTCCCCAATTCTTTTATATAGCCACTGTAACTATTCTAAAACAATGTTCACACCAGTGAGACATGGCATTTACAAACCACACCTGAAGTCGCATCTATTGTCTTTCTAAGGCACCGTCTTAACAGGTGCGACATGAAGTTGCGAGACTTTAAAAATGGTTCCTACACTATTTATCGCGATTTCATGTGCAACTTGAATTGACATCTGTGCATGAAATAGCACAGATGTCAGCAAGCCGCAGATAAAATCCCACTGTCCTATGGCTTTGGGCTACTTTAATCTGATTGCAATTTCAAAGCCGCATACATGAACGGCGACTAGAAAAAAAAAAAAAAAAACAACACACACACACACGTATTGACTCCAAATACTGTTCACTGCTATTCTAAGTGACATTGTAACCGAGGGTTACTTAAGGTAAATCTGCCATGATAAAGCTATAAAATAGCATACACACAAAAATTGTAGAACCCAGGAGTGGAATGCAAAGTGTAAAAACTGCCAGGAACTTTGCACTCTACTGAGAAATGTGTTTAGATACAATACCATAAAGTGAATAATTGGTTTAGGACTTTTGGTTACATCTAGGACAGGAATGAGCCTCATTCACACTTGGCGGACTCCGTCGCTACGAAGTCCGCTTGCTCCCGTCGGCTCAGCGGGAGATCAGTCCGCAGATCTCCGCTGAGCCAACGGATGACAAGCTCCTCTCTGCTCACTGAGCGGGGAGGGGCTCGTCGGGCACCGCTGTGTCCTATGGAGCGATCTGATGAAAACAGACAGCATGGCTGTTTATCAGATCTTACCCAATTCGCATGGACGGATGGGGACGTGGCCCCGATACGTCCGTTTTTAGCGGGTCGGATCGGATGTCAGCGGACATGTCTCCGCTGACATCTGACACTCCATAGCGATGCATGGAGTGGCCGTTCAGGTCCATGACAGACAGACCCGAACGGCCCGAAGTGTGAATGAGGCCTAAAGGGTAACTGCAAAAGGGACAATGCTTGGGAAAACAAATCAGTGCTACAGCAACAACCAATTCGAGAAACTCCGTTAGTCCTTTGAATCGGAAAGGTGGCTTCTTTGGTTGCCATCACATTGGCAAGAAGAGTGTCAACCTACATGCATATTGCATACCTTCATGCGTATGGCATAGGTTGCATTAAACTGCATACCTGCCTGAGGGGCGGCTGCATCTCCCTGAATTTGCCTGACCTTGTCTCTGCAGTCATCAGCCTTTTGCCTCACGTTTGCTCCTTGAGCAGAAGTGATGGGCTCATCATTGTAAAACACTCAAACTGGGACATGATGTCCATCTTATATCTCAAGGCACTAGACAAAATTTGAAAATGTCCTCCTGTTTCAGATGGGAATCGGTCCATTCAGTGGCCTCTGCAGGACGTAGATTTTGAGTGGCCACAGTCATTAAATGATGCATATCGTCATGTGTTTTTCCAGGCACAAAAGGTTTTTGCAATTACAGTAAAAGATTGCGGTTTTCATTTTGTGCTACAGCCCTGAGGGTTTACACAGCTTCTAGCTGCGGTGCTGGACTTGCTGGGGAGTCAATCTCAGGGTACCTCAATGACCTTTTCCTCAGGGAGCAGTCAGGGTATCCTTCAAAATGTCTCTGCATGAGGAAATGGTATCTACGTTGAAGCGACTCTCTGTTCCACTCCAGGTCTTTGTTAGAGGAACACTCGGTCACCTATAGTTAGGGGTGCAACAGATCGTCATTGATCTGTGATCCGAATGGGTCGCTGTGTTCGGATCGGTACACCACGTGATCCGTGGATTGCGGCCATAGGAAAGGCCTCGGCCTAGCTCCTGAGCGGCAGCCATCTTGGTAAACCCGGCGGCGGCCTAGGTGAGCTCCCCAGAGCGGTGCGCTGACAGGGGAGATGTGGATATTACAGGGGGGGGGGGTGACGTGGGGTCTATATATGGTGGTGATCCGAAAAATGATCAGTGACTCGGACCCAAGAAACCATCCGAAACGGGAGTTTTTTGATCCGTTGCACCCCCACCTATAGGTGGCGCATAATATATGCCTGTAGCATTTACAGTTCATAGACTAGTTTAACTATTAGTGAGGTGAAACCCCCCCTCCCAAAAAAAAAATATTAAAATCAAATATTTTAACTTGTATTGCATGCGCAAAAAAAGACATGTGTTAACAGTATAGGTGTGTGGGTTTGCTTTAGTGTCAGCATTACAATTTTTTGCAAGTGTGAACTAAAAGAAGAATCTGACACTTCCAGGTGTGTCCGGTTCTTCTCTTTCCAGCTGGACTTCTGTTGCTCATCCTGCAACTGCCATGCTGCATTTAATTTGAGCTTGTGTGCAAGAGAACTGATCCTGAACACTACCACAGTATATGAAAAATAAACAGGGCTCAGACTGATCTGGTACATTACTCCCACACAGACTGAGCGGTCTTTGTAAACACATGCCAAGGCTTTGGGTTTGGGTGCTGCTTTCTTGCACAAAGCCTTGGGGCATCTATACAACAGCTGAGGCGGAGCGCAGAAGAGCTCCCAAACAGAACTACACCAAAAGTAAAACAAAAGCTGGGTACAGACAGGCTGCAAATCAGCCACAAATGGTTGGTTTGGCAGAAATCAGTCAACATTTAGCCCATGTGTACAGCTCCTTGTCCAACAGAAGCCAGCCTCCCGACGAGCTTCTGTCAAATATGCATGCTGGAAAGTCAACATCCGATCAGCGCTCGCAGCCAATAACTGCAAGCGTTGATTACTGTGGAGTGGCAGCCCCCTTGTCAGAACACAATATCTCAGCAGGAAAATTGTTAGACCTAGCAAAAGTCTGCCCAGGCTTCAGCATTTAGTACAATGTAGGCAGAGAAACTACTGGCTACTACAAATAAAAATCTCCCAACACTTACCCTATTCTCTCTAGAAACAACTTGTAAAAATAATGTATAAAAGATGGCGCAAAAAAATAAAAATAATGAATAGGTTATCAAACAATGCCCAAAGTAAGTCCTAGAAAGTCCGGTATCATGGGGGGAAAAAAAATACTTGTTGCAGCTACTGCGTCTCTCAGATGTAGGAACTTGGTTGATCGGGTAGTGGATCAACAAGAAAAAAGGAGAGGGAGTACACCACCTTCTAAATGTATGTTTATGGATAAGTGATCAAAAACACGTGTGCACTCACTGTAAAAACAAACACTGGCATATCAAGTTGTGCGAGGCTGCTCCAAGCAGGTTTGAAAAAAGAGTGAGACAGCCCTGAAATGCATAGACATGCCCCTAGGAACGTCACAAGTGAAATCATCAGTTACCCCAGCCTCTTCCCTGCATTGCTCTGCCTGTGACACAGGCCCGGACTGGCCATAGGGCATATGCCCAGTGGGCCGTGGTGGACGTCATGTCATCTCCCCCCCAGTGCACTCTCAGCTGCGGCAAAAGCCGCATTTCTATCTGCCAGCCAGGGTCCCACTCCCTACTCTGAAGGCAGCGAGCTAGGCTGCTCCTTTTGCCGGCGCAGCTCGCTTGCAAGACTTTTTTTACTCTCCTGCCAACGCACCGCTCCAGTGTGAAAGCACTCAGGCTTTCACATTGGAGTGAAAGGAGCGGCTTTCAGGGCGCTTAGCAGGCGCAATTTTTAGCACTATAGCGCCTGCAAAGTGCCTCAGTGTGAGAGTAGCCTTATAGCAGCCCTTTGGCGCCACTAGCAGGTACTTTTAATCCCCCGGAGGGGGTTAAAAGCGTCTGCTTTTTAACGCTGCTTTCAAAGTGCTTTTATGGTGCTTTGAAAGCGGTACCCATTAATTTTAATGGGCAGGGGTGGTGGTAGAGGAGCAGTGTATACACCGCTCACGTACCTCCCCAAGGATGCTGCTTGCAGGACTTTTTTTCCCCATCCTGCAAGTGCACCACTCCAGTGTGAAAACACAGAAAAGGCAGTTTACAGGTGCTATTTTTAGTGAAAAAACGCCTGTAAAGCGCTTCAGTATGAAGGTCTTACACAATGTGAGTGATGCTGAACAAAGTTTGAAGGACCCCTTTCACACCTAGACCGCCCCGTGGTAGCGTTAAAGCGACGATTTACCGGCACTGCAGCGCCACTTTGCGGGTGGTAGCGGGGCGCTTTTAACCCCAAAAAAGGGGTTAAAAGCGGCGCTGCCGAATCGCTTTGCAGGCACTTCGTAAGAGCTGCCCATTCATTTAAATGGGCAGGGCGTTTTGGGAGTAGTGTATCCAAACCATCCCAAAGATGATGGTAGCAGGACTTTTTTCCCGTCCTGCAAGCGGATCGCCCCAGTGTGAAAGCATACTGGGGAGGCTTGAGAGGCACCTTTCAGGCACTATTTTTAGCACCTCAGTGTGAAAGAAGTCAAAGTAATGCCATCAGTCAGACATTGTGTGAACAGTTCTTGTGCTCAAAAGGTGTCCTGAATTGAGCCCACGTTCACATTGGGCCGATTTGGCATGCGATTTGACATGTCAAATCGCATGCCATATAGGAGGGTATTGCCGGCAATAGTACCCTCTGAATCAGTGCGACACTGACTTTGCATAGTTCCTGTACTACTTTTGCCAACTTCAGGGGCGATTTGAATAGACATCTGTGCATGAACCCGCACAGATGTCTGTCAAATCGCCCCCCCCCTCGATGTCGGACTGCATTACCGCACAATTTCAAACCAGCAATGCAGTCCGACTTCGGGACACCTTTTGGAGATTATATATATATATATTATATATACACACACACACCCCCTTCCCAGGGCTGTCTTTAACATAGGGCATTAGATCCGCAGTCAGTTACAGTGACTGAAGGAGGCTAAATATAACTAAAATACATAGAGAAACCGGTTGCCATTATTGGTAATTATTATTTTTTTTTTTTTAATGGGCTGCTCAGCTTAGAATGCCTGGGCCTATTTTTTGTCCCAGTCCGGGCCTACTGTGACAGCTTATGAGACCGTGCTAGCTGCATTGAATTCTCCAAGCCGCTTGTTTGCTCCACTCTGACTGGTCATATTCCTGCCAAACTCGGCAGTAAGACACCAGCCCTTTTCTCCACAAGCAGACAAACCATCCCAGGGCACACATACTAGACTCACGCAACTTGATATGCCAGTGTTTATCAAGTTGTGTGAGACCAGTAGGTGAAACCTGGGATGGATAGCTTTAAGGAGAGGAGGCCTCCATTTTCATCTTCCCTACAACTAAACTCCCAATCGTGTAAAAAAAAACAAAAAAACCCCAAACACATAATACTTGAAGCCCTCTTCCTCCCTTCCTAATGCTGCCTTTTCATCTATAATTCTACTCTATATACAACAACGGCATTAAAGAATGCTTCCATATTCTCCAATGTCCTTTCTGAGGATGAGTAATCATATTTCAAAGAGAAAAATACAAATACGTGGAGATATTTAGCATAACTGTTCCTTTTACCACTTGCTTATTGCATCAAACATTTTTTTGAACAGTTTTGGCCTTTGACATGAGTCAACAGAAAGAGAAATTTCTCTTCTTGGTCTTAGATTCATTTGAGGATATTGTGTACGCCTATTTCTGAGCAATGCTTTTTTAAATGGCAGTTCTCATTACCTTTATGACTTATGCATTGATAAGTCAAATATATTGGATTCTTGCACTCCGCTGTAGCAGGGGACAGGGTTTGAGATACTAAGACTTTTTGGGGGGGTAAATCATAGACTCATCTATTAGATGCTAGAGATAAGAGTGAGAAATGGCTTCAATAAATCTGCTAGAAATCTTTCACTGCAATAGCAGAAAGCATGTTCTATGCCGAAAATTGGACAAAAATTTCAGGATGCTTAAGGATTCGCAGCGAGAAAAAATGTATTTCTGTTGAAATGAAAAATGATCCTTTGTTCGCCGCATAAACTGCATGATATTCTTAAATCAATATTTATGCAGGATGCCTGTAAAATAGTATTAATTATCATTGTAGTATAGATGACGTATGACTGCACACGATTGTCATTCATTATACACGCAGACAGAACAAAATTAGCAATAAAATAACCTCTGGAATTTTTCTGGCACTGTTAAAAAATAAATACCTGAAAAACTAAAATATATGTTTTATTGATTCTTAGATAATGTAAAATGTCAAATGGCTCTGAATGAGTAGCAATTTACTAATAATTGCCTGGAGTTATTAGTGCTGAATCAGTTCCACCAGTGCACAAAGTATACAGTTATATAAGCTTAGTAATCCAATTCAGAAAATCAATTTGTAGTAGAGAGGTCTTTAATCTTACATGTTGGAATTAGTGTTACCACAACAATTCTGGTTGATAGTTATTCATATTTTATTGTAGGTAATCTTTAACCACTTAAGGACCGCCTAACGCCAATAAACGTCGGCAGAATGGCACGGCTGGGCACAATCACGGTACGTCCCCTTTAAGTGCCCAGCCGTGGGTCGCCGCCGCGCGCGACCCGGTCCGAAGCTCCGTGACACTAGCGGACCCGATCGCCGCCGGTGTCCCGCGATCGGTCACCGGAGCTGTGGAACGGGGAGGTGTATGGCAGTGATTGTCTGTTCCCTGATATAGGGAGAGACGATCACTGACGTCACACGTCCAGCCCCGCCCCCCTACAGTTTGAAACATATATGAGGTCACACTTAACCTCTACAGCACCCCCTAGTGGTTAACTGCAATTGTCATTTTCACAGTAATCAGTGCAGAAGTTCCAAACAAAAACGAGCTTGTATCTCTGCCGTCAGAGCGTGTAGGATCTAGTGCTTCCTGGGACAGGAATCCTTCACGCTCTGATGGCAGGGATACGAGCTCGCTGCTCGTTTTTGTTTGGAACCTCGTGTATTGCAAATGTGAGTTTTTTATTATGTTTTTTATACATTAAACACTTTCTATGCGGAACTGTACTACACGTCTCCTTTCTTCCATCCATACCCTCTGAGCATTTCATGCGCCAGTGCCCAGCGGACCCAAAGGTGGAAGTAACCGGAGAGGGAATACTGAAAACCAGGATCACAGACTGGACCTTGCGAACTCGCTGTTCGTTGGAGATAGGCCCACTGTTCACGGCCTCCATGTGAGTGCATGTGATCCATTATTTCCCAGGCTATCCCCACAGTATTATGCCATTTGCTTCTTTCTTTAATCATGTCCATCTGATGCGGAGTCTTCATCCAGCCACAGACAAGCTCTGTTGGGATACATCCAAGGTGTTTTCAGGCTGTCCGTGCTATAGCCTTGAGGTGGGCATTGAGCCACTAGGAGGTGTTTGCACCGAAGTTTGTCTCTTCTCAACACTGGAGTGTGGTTTTCTATTCAATCACCGCTCACAAAGACTTCAATATCTATTTTGCATGACAGATCTTTACCTGGACTCTAATCTACTGGACTTGCACTATATACACACACACACACACACACACACTTGGAATTTTTTGTTGTGGTATAGATTTTGGACTTTTGTATATTTATAATATTTTGTCATAAGGTTTGTTTTAGAGTTTTGTTATTTTTTGCACATTGTCACTTTTTGGGTTCACTGCCTTTACTCTGCCTGCCTATAGTGGCTATTGCCCCTAGTGGCCATCCTGTCCACGTGGTGGGCCTTTCTTTGCCTTTACCCCTCCCCAGTTACACAGCGCAGTCACCATCACCTATTTTCATTAAGTGGTTAAATACCTAGCAAAAATTAAAATGCAATCATATTTAGTCAACCATTCTATTAAAAATAATTCTACCCAATGGAGAAGGCTAAATCTAATTATGAAGAAATGTAGTGATTAGCCGTTATCTTGACAACTCTTCACAAAGTGTGGCAACAAAATCACCTAAGTTTCTAAAGTTTATTTCTTTATAATCCATTAGGTCAAATCTATTTGACAAAAAAATCCGACAAAAAAATAAAAACCTTTCCACTACAGCCTCATCGAAACCAGCATTTATAAAAAAAAAAAAAAAAAATTCCAGCGTTATGCTTTAAACTCTTCCAGACCAACTGCCGCAGTTTTACTGTAGCAGATTGGCTCCCCTGGGCAAAAACTGTTACCTTGCGTCGCTCCACCTTTTGGCCACTTGGGGGCGCGCCGCCAGAGCCAATGAGAGTGCCTGGGCAGCATGTTGACCGCCGAGCACCCGCAAACGCTCATGACAGAGCAAGAACTCGGATCTGTGTGTGTAAACACACAGATACTGGTTCTCTCAGGGGAGAGGAGACAGATTGTGTGTTTATACAAAGTATGAACACCGATGTGTGTTTATACAAAGTATGAACACCGATCTGTCATCTTTCCTAGTCACTCCCATCCCTCCCACAGTTAAGAGCACACCTAGGGAACAGTTAACCCCTTGATAGCCCCCTAGTGTTAACCCCCTTCACTGCCATTTATACAGTAATCAGGGTATTTTTATAGCACTGATCGCTGTATATTCGTCACTGGTCCCAAAAATGTGACAAGTGTCCGATGCAATAAGGCAGTCCCAATATTAAAAAATAAATAGCCGATCACCGCCCTTACCCCGCACCATGCCACTATAAGTAGAGGCACAGTGAGCATTAGAGCGGGAGAGAGCGTTGTGTGAACCAGGGCTGTGGAGTCGGTAGATAAATGTTCCGACTCCTCAGTTTTATGTACTTCCGACTCCTCTGTATTAATATGCGAATGCATGTTATACATTCCTTGAGGGAAAGAAACGCAACCTACCACAGGACTACTGGCTGGGAAGCCAACAGTCTACTGTATTGCACAGTTTAAGCAAAAGACAAACACAATGAAAACAAAGGTTTTATTTTTATTTTTTTTATTAATCAATCAAGTGGCTGGATAGTAGCAGCAGGCATAAACATCAGGAACAGGATCTTTACCAGTTCTAAAACAACCAAATAATGTGGTTTGTATTTTTGAACAAAAACAAAGCTTATCTGTAAAGAACCAAAAACAAAATCTGTAAAAACCTAGAAATGGTTTATATTAATCTTGAAATGTAGTTTTAGGCTTAGCAAATGCAAATCAATTCAATGTAGAGTTCCAAGGAAGAGAATTGCCTCTGCCAGATCCTCTTTCATAGAGGCTCTTAAGTCCGACTTTATTATTAAGTGGTCTTGCATAGCAAGAGCACTTATTGTTATCTCACATATATATTATTATTATTCTTATAGCCAAATTTGCCCCCCTAACTCCTCCCACAGTTTTTACACTACATAGACGAGTAATATATCGAATCGTGCGGATTGTTCCCGATCGGTGGGCTATTACTGTGTGGAAAATTTCGCCGAATCGTTTGCGAAATATTGTAATTTTTGCGGCAAAATTTTCCCATAGGAATGAATGGGGAGCGGTAGAGTGTGGGATTTCTAAAAATGAAAAATCATTACATGATTTGCAAACTGCGACCACACCCTCATTTTCAAGCCGACCTACACAAATCTTATATCAAAACGTTCAGCTATCCCTGCTGCCTCCACACGTGTTCACGGCTAAGTGATTGATCAAACCGTTTTCACAATATGATAATTTGTTTGCAACCTACGCCATCCATTATTTCAATGGAGGTCAAAGTTTAGAAAACTAAAATCATCTTTGGAATTTGTAAACTGCGACTGTGCCTTCAATTTTATTATTTCAGAGACATACTATACATCAAAATGTAGGTCTGGGTCTTGTGATTCGTAAAATATAAAAGATATTCGCTGTACGATTCATAGTTTTTAAAATACAACCATTTGAATAGGACAAGTATTTAAGAAAAATCCAGGATCTGAGTCTCTGCTTAGAGGCTGCATGCTTATGTTTACATTGGTTTCCTAGGAGACGCTGAGGTAATTAAAACTCCTCACGCACAGCTGTAAGGGGATTCTATAGCTCCTCCCACACAGTTGTGAGGTGTTTTCTGTGAGGTAAATACCTTCATACACACAGTTGTGAGGTAGTTGTGAGGCGTTTTCTGTGAGGTAAATACCTTCATACACACAGTTGTGAGGTAGTTGTGAGGCGTTTTCTGTGAGGTAAATACCTTCATACACACAGTTGTGAGGTAGTTGTGAGGCGTTTTCTGTGAGGTAAATACCTTAATACACACAGTTGTGAGGTAGCTGTGAGGTGTTTTCTGTGAGGTAAATACCTTAATTTGAAGGACAAGTATTCAAAAAAAATTCCTCAATTTCTGCTGTGTTTACAGAGAGCCTGCAAACCAAACAATTGGTTTCCTAGGAGACGCTGAGGAGTTTAATAACACCTCACAAACAGCTGTGAGGTGAGTTGGCTCCTCCCACACAAGGCTGAGGGAACTTTCCTCTGCTTGCAAGGGTCTCAAACTGGTGGCCCTCCAGCTGTTGTAAAACTACAAGTCCCATCATGCCTATGCCTGTGGGAGTCATGCTGGTAACTGTCATTCTTGCAATGCCTCATTGGACTTGTAGTTTTGCAACAGCTGGAGGGCCGCCAGTTTGAGACTCGAGTGTGTTTGCATATGTTTACATTGGTTTCCTAGAAGACGCTGAGGTAAAATCCTTCATACACACATCTGTGAGGGCTTTCTATAGCTCCTCCCACACACTGTGAGGTGATATGGCTCAGTTTTTTTTGGCTCTGCGTAACTTCTGCATGCTCTGCATATAGCAACCATACATAGCAACCAGTCCATAGCAACCACTCCATAGCAACCGTCCATAGCAACCACTCCGTAGCAACCACTCCGTAGCAACCACTCCGTAGCAACCACTCCGTAGCAACCACTCCGTAGCAACCACTCCGTAGCAACCACTCTGTAGCAACCAGTTTTTGATGGGGCAAATAGGATGGTGCAGTTTTGATGGGGTAGTTTTTAATGGAGCAGTTTTTGATGGGGCAATGGACCGAACTGGCTCGACACACTGTTGGATCACATTTACATCTCCAGGGGCACTGTCTCCAGTCAGGAGTATTGGTGGAGGCAAGACCACGCCGCACAATTTCCCCAGAAATTGTATCTTTTCTAGTTTTATTCATGCATTGGTCTTTATTCTTACAGTAGAGAAGTCATTAATTATAACTTTTTGTGAATTGGGACATTTAAACTTGCTTTTTTTTTTTTATTCCAATCTAAATTTAGTAGGAGTCGGAGCATTGTTTGCCGACTCCGACTCCAGGTACCCAAAACTTCCCCCGACTCCGAAGCCCTGGTGTGAACATCGGAAGAAGAGCAGAAGGAAGACAACGGAGAAGACCGGGCAAAAGAGCAGAAGATAGGAGGAGACCCAGGAGAAGACAGAGGGAGAAGAACTGGAAAGAGCGGAGAAAAATAAGTCGAAAGAGACCCCTGGAGCTGACTTATAAGATTACCCCCATACTCATTCACATAGGGTGGGGGTCCGGGATCTGGGGGACCCTTATTAACCACTTCCTTACTGGGCACTTAAACCCCCTTCCTGCCCAGAGGACTTTTTGCGATTCGGCACTGCGTCGCTTTAACTGACAATTACGCGATCCTGCCACGTGGCTCCCAAACAAAATTGGCGTCCTTTTTTTCCCCACAAATAGCTTTATTTTGGTGATTTGATCACCTCTGCGGTTTTTATTTTTTGCGCTATAAACAAAAATAGAGCGACAATTTTGGAAAAAAAATAAAAAAATAATTTTTACTTGTTGCTATAATAAATGGCTCAATTTTTATTTTTTTTTATCCTTAGTCTAGGCCGATACGTATTCTACATATTTTTAGTAAAAAAAAAAAAAAAAATAATTATATATATATATATATATATATATATATATATATATATATATATATATATATATATATATATATATATATATATAAAATCGCAATAAGCGACTGGTTTGCGCAAAAGTTATAGCGCCTACAAAATAAGGGACATAATTATTTATTTATTTTACTAGTAATGGCGGCGATCTGCAATTTTTATTGCGACTGCGACATTATGGCGGACACGTCGGACACTTGACACATTTTTGGCACCATTCACATTTATACTGCAAACCAGTGCTATAAAAATGCACTAATTACTGTATAAATGTGACTGGCAGGGAAGGGGGTTAACACTAGGGGGTGAGGAAGGGGTTAAATGGGTGTCCTATATAGTGTTCTGTGTGGGGGGAGGGGGGTGACTGACCGATCTGTGTCTCTATGTACAAGAGACACAGATCGGTCTTCTCTCTCCATGACAGCACCGCTGTCTGAGAGTCGGCAATGAGAAATGATCTCATATGTAAACATATGAGATCATCTCTCATTGGCCGCACAAATCGCCTAGCAAACGGCCACTCCGATTGGCCGTTCACGGCAATCTGTGATTGGCTGTGTCCAAGGGACACGGCCAGCACAGCAGTTCCCTGCTGCGCGCTCGGGAACGCGGAAAGGGGCGGACGTCAATTGACGGCGCCCCGGAGAAGTAGAACCACCCTGCGGCCGTCAATAGTCGTACGGCCGTCGGGAAGTGGTTAAAGTAAATGTTTAGGGCATGCAGCCTGGTAGGGTTCAGGAAAGGGGGGGGGAGCTCTTGCTCATCCCCACCCCCTTTTCTGACTGGCTGGGCTGCATGCTCGGATAAGGGTCTGGTATGGACTTTAGGGGTACCCCAAAACTGTTTTTTCGGCATAAAGGGTTCCCTTTAAAATCCAGACCAAAGGGCCTGGTATGCTCTTAGAGGGAGAACCAATGCAGTTTTTTTTTTTTGGTGTTGAGTTCTTCCTAAAGATTCATACCAGACACAATGCATGTCTTAAAGTCGCAGGGCAAAGTCGGATCCAAAGTAGTACGACTGTCGTGTCATACCAGTGTGAACCCGGCCTAATGGTGTCTGTTGCAATATATTGCAATTTTTTTTTTAAGTTTGTCTAACCACAAAAATAAAATTTCTAGACGCTCCATAAAAAAGGTAGCAATTTCTTAACTTTTTGACTTCAGGCCAACCTCAATTGCCTATTTTTTTATTTTTTATCCACTGTGTTAGACATAAATGCAGTTTTACATTCTACAAGCACCATTTAAATTAATTTCCTTGAGGCTCATGTGTCTGTTTAAACTCGATTAGCTTGCCATTAATCAGCTGTTCCCTATATGGGGATAGAAAGCACACAGGAGCTAAAGAAAACAGGGAGTCAAATGATAAATGAGTAGAAAATGTTAGATACTAGCCACCACTCTATGATAATTGTTTTCTTTTATCAACTAACAGACTGAATTGAGTTCCCACTTTTGTTCAAATTCATCTGTCACTGAAGAATTGCTTGCACAGCGTTGGTTACAATGAACAATGAAAAGCATTTCTTTTATGATGCTGTCACTTTGAAAAGATGAATAAAAAAAGGACAACTTTCTAGCTCACACTCAGACGTAGAATTGCACCAACCTTCCATTTTCCTCTTATGATCTACACAAAGTACAAAAATAAACTTCTGACCCTCACATCTTCCAAACGGTCACATATTATAACGTTATTTAAAAAAAAAAAAAAAAAAAAAAAAAAGTGTATGATGCATTCAGTTCAGTTATACCCAACACGTCTCTTAATGGTAGGGGTGGCACAGATATTCAGGAGGTGACAAAGTAAAAATAACAAATGCCAGGTACATAACACACTGGAACAAAATGCGGGAGCTGTCCAATCCCAGCTGCAGTAGGAGATAGTGTGGTTTACGAGTCAACGAATCATACAGCTTCTTTTTTTGAATATTTTGTACAAACTTTATGTGAAGTGTACAAAACAAACACTTCATTCATGTTGCTGTACAGCCGTACAGTGCCATGCAATTCTGTACGAGTGGGAAACATAGGGTCATAAACCACATACAGCCATCAAATGTTTCATGCCTAATCTGAGGGTGAAGGTACTAAAGATTTAAGACCAGTTAATCCTTAGTATGGCATTTCACATTCTTTACTAATCCACAAAATGGATGCTTACACTAGAGGTAGACCAATATATCCGCCGATATTTGACCATTTTTGATAAATCAGCATTGGCCGATTATCAAAATGAGGCCTATATTTTACACTGACCACCGTTCCTCCTCACTTATCCACACTCAGCGGCTCTGGCAGCATCAAGCGACGAGCCGAGAGAGATGTCAGCTCGATGTCAGGGGTGGACGGAACCCAGCAGCTATATTACCGCCCACCCCCGACATGGAGCCGACAGCTCCTCTCTCTCTCTCCTTTTCATACAGTTAGACTCGGCTTTGTATGAAACCTATGAAAAAGAGGGGTGTAGTGCGCCAATTCAATAATTAGTAAAGCGGCAACTAAAATGCTATACAACACTAATAATGGTCAAAGGAAGAGCTGCTCTGTTGTAAGATAAAAATGTGACACTAGTGATAATGAAGTGCTAGATAAATATCAATTAAAATTATGAAAAATAATTATATCTGTAAATAGGTATGCGAGACCTCAATAGAATAACAAGAGGGGTTTAATTCCTAAATTAGGTAGAAACCTGAGAATTATCAAGTGAATAAATAGCAGTCTGTGTGAACAAACCAAAAAAAAAAACACACCTTAGGAATACCATTAACAGTCGGGCCGATATTTAACAAATCCCGCACCTGTGTAGAGAGAGAGACACAGAGATAGATCGAGAGTCATAAGCGAAGGTCTGATGTCGGGGTGGGCGGGACCCAGGGAGCGCAGGACCAGCTATCCAACACCAGCCAATGGGATGAGATCTGGGCGGACCGCTACATGTATGTGGCCCCGCCCCTTTCTTTAACAGCCCGATCATTGGCTGGATAGCTGCCACCATGTGGCAAACCAGGATGCACCACATAAAAAAAAAAGGAAGGGACTAGCATAGCGTAAAACCCTTAAAAATGTAATAAGTAACATAAAAATGCACACTTGCATCAAAGAAGTGAGATAAGGCATATAAAATACTATCAAGCCGGCCGGCTCTTCGATTCAGCAGCCTGTATCTTCTGGGTCTGGGACACAACGCGGAGACGTCACGTCGTCGTTCCTCCCAACGTTTCGGCACTAGAGGGACGTGGTCACGGGATCAAGACGTCCCTCTAGCGACGAAATGTTGGGAGGAAAGACACTAACGTCACCGCGTTGTGCGCCAGACCCGGAAGATACGGGCAGCTGAAATCGAAGAACTGGCCGGCTCGATTGTATTTTATATGCCTCATCTCACTTCTTTGATGCAAGTGTGCATTTTTATGTTACTTACTATATTTTTAAAAGGTTTTACGCTATGCTAGTCCCTTCCTTTTTTTATGTGGTGCATCCTGGATTGCTACGTTATTTGAGACATCTTCTATGCAATATTGAACCATACTGAGGGATTTTTGCTACCAATAGAGACCCCAGGCTGGGATATCAACCATATGCGCATATTGATCTCCTATAATTGGAGATCACGTCCACCTGGTAACAACAGTGTTATCGTTTGGTGGAGGCACTATCCCAGAGATATGCAATTAGCGGACCTCCAGCTGTTGCAAAACTACAAGTCCCATCATGCCTCTGTCTCTGGGTGTCATGCTTGTGGCTGTTAGAGTCTTTCTATGCCTCATGGGACTTGTAGTTCTGCAACAGCTGGAGGTCCACTAATTGCATATCCCTGCGGACTATCCTGTCACACGGACTGCTATTTATTCACTTAATAATTCTCAGGTTTCTACCTAATTTTGGAATTAACCCCTTCTTGTTATCCTATTGAGGTCTCACAGACCTATTTACAGATATATATTTTTTTTCACTTAGTCTGCGTTTTTTATAATTTTAATTGATATTTATCTAGTGTGAAACCTGCCAGTGCCACCGCAAAACAGTGCCACCAAGGGCTGGACTGGTACAAAAATTTGGCCCTGGACTTCATCCAGACCGGCCCACTTTAATTTTGAGTGTCCCCCATGCATCAGAGTATCCCCCATCAGAGCCCCCCTTGCATCAGAGTGTCCCCCATTGCATGAGAGAAGCCCCCTTGCACCAGAGTGTCCCCCCTCTTCTACATGTACTCACACACAGCTCTCCAGAAAGGCAGCATTGTTCCTCTCTCCAGTCATGTGACAAGTGATAAGGGGAGAGAGGAAGTAAAGTCTGCCGGCTGTCTATCTCCCCCTATAGGGCGGGAGGGGGCAGAAAGGCCAATACACACTCCAGCAAGTGACGGCTCCTGCTCCTTCTGACAGGAGTGAAATCGCAATCACTCACTGTCAGAGAGGAGTGGCTCCAGGACTGCACCTGACCGGCCCACTGACTGCACCTGACCGGCCCAATAGTGCCATCTGTACTGAGGACATTAAGTGTGTGCTAGAGTGACAGGAGTAAGCAGGTGAGGTTTTTTTTTTTTTTTTTTTTTTTTTTTTTTAAATCGCTCAACAAATAATCGGCCATCGGCCGCCTCAAATTCTAAATATCAGCATCGGCCAGAGAAAAAGCCACATCGTTGTACCTCTATCTTACACTCGAAGAGGGAGAAGTAATATTTTTCCTATTTAGTTGCGCCTCCACTTGCCAGACCAGTGAGATGTGGCTCTTCTGCTAGCAAGTCTGCAGTGTTGCAGGACAATAAAGCCAAACTCCAAGGCCCCATTCACACGAGGCCAACTCCGACGCTACGGAGTCCGCCTGCTCCCGCCAGCTCAGCGGGAGATCAGTCCGCAGATCTCTGCTGAGCTGGCAGATGACAAGCTCTTCTCTGCTCACTGAGTGGGGAGGGGCTTGTGCAGCGCCGCTGATTCCTATGGAGCGATCTGATGAAAACGGACAGCATGTCCATTGTAATTTTCACAGCAAAAAGTGCTATAAAAATGCATTGTTTACTGTGAAAATAATTGCAGTTTGGAAGTTAACCCCTTAAGCGCCCCCTACTGGTTAAGTGTGACCTCATGTGTTTCTAACTGTAGGGGGGCAGGGCTGGACGTGTGACGTCATTGATCGCCTTTCCCTATATCAGGGAACAGACGAACAAAGACAGTGCCCACTGTAAAAAACGGGGACAGTGTGTTTACGCACACCTCTCCCCGTTCTTCAGCTCCTGTGACCGTTCCCGGGACTCCGGCAGCGATCGGGTCCCGTGGAGCTTCGGACCAGGTCGCGGACCCACGGCTGGGCACTTAAGAGGACGTACAGGTACGTGCTTGTGCCCAGATGTGCCATTCTGCCGACGTATATCGGCGTTAGGCGGTCCTTAAGTGGTTAAAGTGATTTGTTTTTATATAACAAACGAAGGTTACCTCCACTGCATTTTGCACAGTGTGGCGCCCGATTATCCTCTTCCGGGGTCCCCCAGCACCGCTCATGGCTCCTCCTGACATCGGTGAATCCCCTGGGAAAAGCACTCTCGGGGGGGGGGAGGGTACCTTGCAGGTGCGCTCCAAAGTCCAGCATTTGCATGCATAAACACAGAATGCCGGACACTGCCCCCCGCGTCATTGAAATTTGATGGACAGCAGCGGAAGCCAATGGCTGCACCTTAATGCGGTGACCTACACCACATCCTTACTCAGTCCACACCCCCTCCCCTGCTGTCTTCTGGGAGACAGGTCCAAGAAGACAGCAGGGACCAGTGGAATCACGCAGAGCGACTCGCACATGCACAGTAGGGAACCAGGAAGTGAAGCAGCAAGGCTTCACTACCCGATTCCCTTAGCGAAGGTGGTGGTGGCAGCACCCGAGGGAGAGATCGGCTTTGGGTGCGGACATCGCAGGTGCCCAGGACAGGTAAGGACAGGTTACGGAAGGCAAATCCACTTTGCACTAGTGTAGCAAAAGTCTGATCATTGTAGGAAAGGCAGGCTATGCTCCCAGCACTGGCCATGCTGGGATGGATGTGCTCTCATGCCTAGCATGGTCAGTCTGAGTTGAGAGATAAGTGAAACTGGCAGTAACACCAGCTATTTCACACAAAAGGAAACAATACAAAGAACAGAAATACATAGTACAATTGACACATATTTAGGAACATTCAACCAGATGAGGCCAAGAACATTTCACTAGAAGAGGAAATAGGAGGAAGACCTCTGCCAAGTGTACCAAGATTCTTGTGCTCATCCACTGACAGGGTAATCAAATCAGCTACTGCAGATATACATTTTGTATTAACAGAACTTAGACAATGTTGCAGAGACAAAATTTTCTTTGTTCCACCAAGATGATCTGTAAAGAGCTCCATTCAGCAAACTTGTCAGACAAGAGCTCCAGCTCTGCAACACTATTAATTCTGTATAGCACTTCACTCTTTGCAGTAGCCGATTTATTACACTTAAATGCCAATTTACCATGATCATTGCTTCCATCTAGTGGTCATAATGTGGCATTTTCCCAATTTATTATTCTCTTATAAATGAAAAACATTCTGAATAGAAAATAACCTAAAAAACATTTATTTTTGTCCTCATTCACACAGAACAAATAGGTGTGCCATATTTTAAGAAATATACACCCTAGGTATAGTGGTGCACCAAAATGAAAATTTTAGTACCGAAACCTAAAATTCAGGATGCACTTGGCCAATACTCAAATTGACGGTTTTCCAAAAAAAAAAAAAAATTAATAAGCCAGCCTATAGCTACAATTTTTTTATGAAGTTTTTATTTTTTTTATAAATGATTGTATTTGACTTAAAGCGGAGATTGACCCCAAAACACAACTTTCGACCATCCAAACTAGCATCAGCTAAAGTATGCCTTTTTTTTTTTTTTATGCGCTGTACTTATGGTTTAATCTGTAAGTTTCGTTTCAGACACCCGCGGGAATGGTTGTTCCTATGAAGAGTGGAACATGATTGACGGCTGGCTATGGAGCGTCCCACGTTCCAAAAATAGCCGGAGTAGGACTCGGCGCCTGCGCATCAGACTAGAAGCTGACTGCGCAGGCGCCGTATATGTCGGCGTCCCATTTCGAAAGGCATGACGCGCCATAGCTGGACGTCAATCAAGTACCCCTCTTCATAGGAACGCCCATTTCCCAGCCGGAGTCTGAAACGAAAGTTACGGATTAAACCGTAAGTACAGCTTAAAAAAAAAAAAAAAAAAAACTCTTCTATACTCTAGGCATTTTGTGCAGGTTCAAAAACACTTCAGGTTAAGAACCAAAAATCACAGATCTTGGTTTTCAGTGCAAGCACATGTCAGGGCTCTGTAGCCAAGACAACATATATACACATGCATACTCTAGGCATGCAAATGCCAGCATGAGTCAGGTGCATGGCCAGACACAATTTATAGTATTTTCTACACTATTCTTTAGTCTGAAGTCTGACAATAACCAACACTGACCCGAACCCACCCTAATCCATAGGTTTCCAACCAAGTTGGACACAAACATAACATATACTTAGTTTATCTCCCTCATCCTAAAGGGGTTGTAAAGGTTTGTCTTTAATTTTCAAAATAGGTTCCTTTATTCTCGTGCATTGTTGGTTCACTTACCTTTTCCTTTGATTTCCCTTCTAAATTTTGTTTTTCTTTGTTTGAATTTAATATCATGAAGTTAAAAGAACATGAATTTATGGTTGGTTATTATTGGCACCTTTTGAAGCAGTGCTAAAAATCCTGCTTGGTGCATATTTGGCAAACCGTACCAAAAACAGACATTGAAAACGCAGCAAGCTTGAGATTTATTTTTTATTTTTTTTATTACATGATCTACGAAAAACACCATATGCAAGGTAAAACCAGGGCAAAATATCAGGCATTTTTGGCAGCCAGAATCGGCACAACCCGGAAAACCCAATTTTCGGCGGGTTATTTTAGCCCATTGCTACATAGTTTTACAGTAAGAGGTCTCCCTCATTTAGCCTGCATGGTTATGCGATTTTCACTTATTAGAATAGTCTTGAATCTTTTTTTCATAGGATCAAATTTTGGGGAATATTAATTCTCCCTGCAAAAGGTAACAAGAAAAAGAAAAAATATTAAAAATTTTACATTAACTACTAACATTACAGGTTCTCATTTGTGACTTTTGCCAGAATGCCGAGACCGTTGCACTGCAAACTGTTCATAAACCCTTTTGTGTCCATGTTTTCCCCCATCTACATCATATGCACTGACAGCACAGATTATCTACAGCAGGGGTCTCAAACTCAAATTACCTGAGGGCCACAAGACAAGTTTTCATATGCCATGGGGGGCCGCATGCAAACTTTTAAACTTCAAAAACAACAGTACTGGTGTCAGCGAACACATTATTAACCCCCAGAACTGGTGTCAGCGAACACATTATTACCACCAGCACTGGTGTCAGCGAGCGCATTATTACCACCAGCACTGGTGTAAGTCAGGGTTTGACAAATTTGCTTGGAATCTAGGAGCCAGCTAAAAAAGTTAGGAGCCAGAAAACGCACCCTGTCCCGACGAGCTTGCGCGCAGAAGCAAACACATACGTGAGCAGCGCCCGCATATGTAAACGGTGTTCAAACCACACATGTGAGGTATCGCCGCGATTGGTAGAGCGAGAGCAATAATTCTAGCTCCTCTGTAACTTAAAACATGCAACCTGTAGATTTTTTTTTAAACATCGCCTATGAAGATTTTAAAGGGTAAAAAAGTTTGTCGGCATTCCACAAGCGGACACAATTTTGAAGCGTGACATGTTGGGTATGAATTTACTTGGCGTAACATTATCTTTCATAATATTAAAAAAAAAAAATGGGGATAACTTTACTGTTGTCTTATTTTTTTATTAAAAAAAGTGTAATTTTTTCCCAAAAAAGTGCGCTTGTAAGACCGCTGCGCAAATACGGCGAAACAGAAAGTATTGCAACGATCGCTATTTTATTCTCTAGGGTGTTAGGATAAAAAATATATATAATGTTTGGGGGTTCTAATTAAAGGGAAGAATATGGCAGTGAAAATAGTGTAAAATGACATTAGAATTGCTGTTTAACTTGTAATGCTTAACTTGTAATACCAACGGCTCACCACCAGATGGCTTCAGCTCAAAAAAAAAAAAAAAAAAAAAAAAAAAAAATGTTATTTTTGTTTTGATCCCCTCACTTCCACCATGCCTGCGGGCCATTTATAACTGGTCCGCGGGCCGCAAATGGCCCGCGGGCCGGTACTTTGAGACCACTGATCTACAGCATAACAGAAGATCATTTTACACCATAGGAACTTCAATATTCTCAGAAGCACTGCGGTCATACATAAAATAAGATTCGAAAAAAAAAAAAAAAAAAATAAGGGAAACCATAAAATGTATGTAAATATAGTTTAGGATTTCTAAAAAATTCTAATGGATCACACTAGTCTGCTTCACCTGGGATTTTGCAGAGGCGCAGTGGGACCTAAGGTCTTGGGTGCTTAGCATCGGACAGACAGAATTCGAAGCCGCTTGAACCTCTGTAGCTGGGAGTTATAGGTCAAAAGCGCCGTCTATTGCCAGGTTACTGAAGACACAACATAAAACCATCTGAATAATTCCTTAGCAAGCACCAACACAAAGGCGAGGAATCCTACAGCGAGCACCAATGTAAAAAGGCATTTATTGACCAGCTAGTCTTATGCATACTCTCAGCCAGGGTTAGGGAATTTGCAGCCCTCCAGATGTTGCAGATCTACAAGTCCCATCATGCTTGTGGCTGAAGTCTTGCAATGCCTGAGGCTTGGTTCACACTAGCAATGCAAGAACCCTGCAAATCCAGTGCAGCTTCCCAAATCGCATGTCTACCAACAGCAGTTCACACTGCACTATGCAAACCGCTGGGAGTGTCAATACAAAGTTAATGACATACCCAAATCCGTTTACATATCGCAGTGCTGTCAACTCACACAGGAATCGGAACGCATGGGTGTGAACTATCTTTATGGCTGAACTTGCATCGCACAGACATCGCATGCGATTTGCACAGCAGTGGAAACTGGCCGTGATGGGACTTGTAATTCAACATTAGCTGGAGGGCCAAAGTTAGCCCTCCCCTGCTCGAACACTGTACATTAGATGCCATGGTCCACTTTAATCTGTAGAACATGCTGTATATCATATACTCTTGACACTGTGGTGAACATTACATACTCTGGACCGCTATAATCTCTAAAAATTGATGTTATGTCAACAGGACCAGTTGGCGTACACTCGAAAGACCTCACAGAACTTAAACTGGCCATAGACAGCTTTAGGTTACAGAATACTTAGATGTGAACATAGGCCATTGAAATTAATGAGTTTTGTCTTGTTGGGTGTTTTTAGAGCCGAGGCTTACAGCAGAAAAAAACGCCCAAAAATGCCTAATGCATAATGCTGCACACTATGTTGTTTTTTTATGTTATATACACACAGTGGATTACTAAAAACGGTAGGTTTCTTTTACATTACATAGTTTAACCGGGACATTCTGACTGTTGTCTGGACCACTGTTATCTATGCACTTGGCTAAACAATACAGATCTGAAATTTAGTAAGCTGTGCTATACGCTCCGATTCGGACCACTGCACTCTATACACTGATTTACAATAGTTTTAGACATAAAGAAGGGAATTTACTGGAACATATGTGCATGGCAACCAGTCAGCACCCATCTTTCATTTTCAAAATGTATTTGAACAAGCCAATTGGTTGCATTGCCCATCAGCTACAAATTCTGACTGCTCCAGTTTTAACAAATTCCCCCCAAAGAGTGGGTAATGGCATTTAAAGCGGTAGTAAACCTGCACATTTAAGGAAAAAAAACCTGCAAGGCATAACGAGCTAGTATGCAGCTGAGCCATGACCACTGTGGTCAGTGTATATCCCTCCATCACCCACAGCTGTCCTCTCTGCTCTTTCTCCCCCTCCTCCCTGCCTGTCAGCCGCCGCTATTCGTAAAGTTAAAAATTAATGTTTATATATGGTCACTGCCAGCCCCTGCATTATAGTTAGGCTAGCACACTTCATAAATCTTTTAAAAAAAAAAATGGAGGCTTGTAAATACCAATTTAGCACTAACTTCAGGCCGATCATGGGACTCTCGTCCAGTTTCCATAGCCATTGTAGAAGGGGCTCAGCCCCTCCTGCAGAAACCATCAGAGCTGTACAGTGGCCGAAAATTGTGTGACTGGCATGAAGATCGAGGGAAAAAAAAAAAAAAAAACAGCATTTACAAGCCTCGTTTTTTTAACCACTTCAATACAGGGCACTTCCCCCCTTCCTGCCCAGACCAATTTTCAGCACCGTTACATTTTGGATGACAAATTGCACGGTCATGCAACACTGTACCCAAACAATTTTTTTTCCCCACAAAGAGGGCTTTCTTTTGGTAGTATTTGATCACCACGCTACAAACGAAAAAAAGCCTGTAAATTTTGAAAAAAAAGTTTGTTTCTGTTAAAAAAAACAACAAAAAAAACAACATTGTAAATACGTTTTCTCCTTTACCGATGGGCACTGATGACGCTGCACCGACGGCTCTTAGGTGGCACTGATGGTCACAGAGTGCCATCCCTATTGGGCATTGTTTGGCATCCCTGGTGGTCTTGGGTGGGCATCCTCAATTGGTCTGCACTGATTATCAGCACAGGCCCCCGTCAGGAGATCAGCTCTTCTACTCACGCCCGTCAGTGCTCTTCCCATTTACACCGATCAGCTGTGATTGGACACATGGTAAAGAACCTACGTCAGAAGCCCTTTACCCAGATTGGAAATGTGGCGTTTCAGACTGACACCACCGATCACCACACTGCGCTCCCTTGCGCTATTGGCTTATCCTGCTGGACATCATATATGACGCCCAGTCAGGAGAACTGAACCACTTTCCGGCCATCATCCTGAGTGGGAAGTGGTTACAAGACTTAGTGTGCTATGCCTGCCTATAAGAGGGGCTGGTAGACCTTTTTACTGTTGGGTTCCCAAACATGTTAAAGTTTATTTTCAGTCAAGATGTGTTAAACATCTAAAGTTGTAAAGGCAGAATACATTGTGTGTGTAGCAGTCCCCCCAAATTACCTACCTGAGCTTCTCTCTCCAGTAACGTCAACGATCCCCCCAGCCATCCAGTACACTTCTGATTGGCTGAGACAGAGCATCTGCGCTATTGGCTCCCACGGTTGTTAGCCAATCAGGGGAGAGAGGGCGGGGCTTCGTGTCTGAATGGATACACAGAGCTCTGACTCTGCTTTGGTGGCAACCTGCTGGCTGAGGAGCACTCAAAAAAAAAAAAAGGGGGGGGGGGATAAAAGCAGCAAAGAGGGACCCGCGAAGACAAGAATCTGGGCTGATCTGTGCAAAACCAACAGCACAGAGGCGGCAAGTATAAACTTAAAAAAAAAAAAAACAAGGCCTTTACAAATGCTACATCTTCCCATTCACATGGCATAACTTAACCACTTTAATACCGGACACTTTTACCAATTTTCAGATTGTAGTGTTGTCAAACTTTGAATGACAAACTGTGCCCATAAGACATTTGTAGCATTTTTTTGGGACAAATAGAGCTCTTTTTCTTATTTTTAATCACAATCATTTTCTTAACGAAGAGAGACCAAAAATCTTGAAGGGGAAAAAAAAAAAAAAAAAAAAAAAAGTTTTCTTCATTTCGGTTATAACATTTGGCAAAAATAGATAAAAAAAAAATAAAAAAACTTATATAAATTGAGGCCAAAATGTATTCTGCTACATTTCTTTGGTGAAAATATCCCAAATCAGTGTATATTATTTAGTCTGTATGGAAGTTAGAAATATACAGGACAAATTTTTAATTTGTGACCTTGCAAGGATACAATTTCCCAGGTAGTTGTTAAGAGCTGCTAAATAAGTTCAATGTGCATTAATAACATGTGTTACACCTCCATTATAAAGTGTGCTAAGAATATTCTACAGTTTTAAAAAGCATGAATCATAAAAGACCATAAATCCATAGCAATAAGCAATCATCCTGACTGTAGGGATTGCAGCTTTCAGATCAGGCTACATTAGACCATATACAAATGGCAGACTCATGGTGCTTATTTTCACCACAGGTTACAAACACCCTCTGACAGAAAACTCTAAAGCAAGCAGATTGTTTAACTGCTGTAGTTAAAGCAGTTACAGGATTGTTTTTTATTATTTTAACACGCCTGGCAGTGCTGGCACTACCTCCAAAAATAATGGATGACTACCACTTTTAATCAAAATGATATAGTATATTATGATTATGCATACAGCAGCAATAATAAAACGAGAGAATAAAGTTCCCCCAAAGAAGACCAATGTAAGAACACTCTGGGAAAAAAACAATGAATTTTATTGAGTAGAAAAACATACAGCAAGACATATAGAAAAAAAAGTGGCAGATAAACAGAGTGGGATCACAATTAAAAAGACAACGTTGTCAATTAAAATCAGGGAAATCGCAGCTGCGCATCACACATACATAACCCAGTTTCCAGACACACCAAAATCAGGCACACTGTTTTTAAAGCACAGCTCCCAGAACGGATGTAGATTGTGCAGTCCCGTATACAGGGGGATTTTTCCAATGGGCTGTATATGCTATTTAAAGCGGGGGTTCACCCAAACATACATTTTTAACATTGTCATTAGGACAACTCGGCTGAATGTAATCAGCAGTTTTTTTTTTTCCCCGTACATACCGACTTTCACAGCCGCTTCCGGGTATGTCTTCTGCGGGACTGGGCGTTCTATCTGATTGACAGGCTTCTGGCCGTCGCATACAGCGCGTCACGAGTTGCCGAAAGAAGCCGAACGTCGGTGCGGCTCTATACAGCGCCTGCGCACCGACGTTCGGCAACTCGTGACGCGCAGTATGCGACGGTCAGAAGCCAATCAGATAGGAACGCCCAGTCCCGCAGAAGACTTACCCGGAAGCGGCGGTGAAAGTCGGTATGTACGGAAAAAAAAAAAAAAAAAAAAAAAGCCGATTGTCATTAGGACAACTCAGCTGAATGTAATGTTAAAATTTATTTTTTGGGTGAACCTCCACTTTAGGGAAAAGTGGCTCCTGAGATGAGGGTGTCGGCTGGATGGATGCGTGAGGGCAAGTCTGTCACCTGTCAATAAAGCAAGTACTTGCTAATCACAGTGTTTATGGATATAAGATTATTGCCCTTCTGATTGGTTGATCCATGCTAAAATCATATTTTTTTGTATGCATACGGCAGCCCTCAAAATTTCCACTCGCATTTGGAGAGTGGGAAAAAAAAAAAAACCTAAAAGGACAAGTGTGGGGTTGCCCCAAATGGTGTGGGGGTGGAGGCGAACGAGTCCCGCCAGATCACACAGAGCTTGGATTGGACCTCCTCCTATGATAGATAGCACACTGGCATCACTGCCAGGAAATTGAAAAAGTGCGACGTCTATCATAGGAGCCGGTCTAGGAGGCAGAACATAATTTGACAGCAGCCGCCGGGCAATTTAAATCCATCCTGTGTCACAGCGGGAGATCCCTGCTCTGTATGATCCGGCCAGCTATCCAGGGCAGGGGTTGGGTGGGGCAACTGGTGGCGAGCAACTCTTAAGGCCAGGCTAGTAGCTCAGGACTTGAAATTTTGAGCCCTGCTTACAATAAGCTTTGGACTAATGAAAGCAGAAGGAAACAAAATCAAACAGTATACATTTAGGCCAGTTGCACATGGGAGTAAAAAAATGCTGAGTGTTGTACTGATCTGAAATGAGATTCATTGTTGTCTATGGGACATTGCATGCAGCTGAGTAAAGATCGGTAGTACAGTGTTGAGTATGGAGCAGCAAAACAGAAAAATTAACGAGGTAAAGAGGTTTTCGATGCAACGAAAGGAAAAAAAAAAAAAGTTGGGTCTGGTGTACAAAAGTGTCTAAAAAAAAAAAAAAAAAGACGTTTGTGTGGTCCATAAACCTGCAACCAGGTATTTCTCGGTCAACTTTTATTATTAATGGTGGGCCTTATGAATACATTTGGGCACTTTTAGCTATACATCATATTAGACACTAAAACTACATGCCACCAATTACATTTTACACACACAGCTCAGGAGAAGCCGCTGTACCAACTATCTGTAAACCACAAATTATTGCTGACTCGCCTAGCTGAAAAGTAGCTAGTGTCTCGGATTTACCCTGGTTCTCCTTCTTGGAAAACTGATCTCAAATAGTGAAACTGGGTCCTTTCACTTCTGAAAAACGCACGGTGTCATGCGAAGTCCCTCAGGCATCCCTCTTCTCGCCCGTACTATTCAATATCTATCTCCGCCCTC
The DNA here is from genome assembly GCF_905171775.1 of Rana temporaria. Classification (NCBI taxonomy): domain Eukaryota; kingdom Metazoa; phylum Chordata; class Amphibia; order Anura; family Ranidae; genus Rana; species Rana temporaria. The sequence continues at coordinate 344,657,840 of NC_053492.1, forward strand.
TTTTTGAAATCATCAGTAACCAGAAGTTACTCTACCACTCCTATGCGGATTACGCGCAACTATATTTTCGCATCTGCAATAACAAGGATCATTATCTCGGACTAGAGAAATGCCTTACTTTGATAGAAAATTGGATGACTGAGAGTTACCTTAAACTCAACGGCTCAAAAACAGAACTTCTCCTGTTTCACGCCAACCGAAAGAGACTTCCCGCACCAATATGGACACCGCCACCCATTCTGGGACAAACCATTACCCCTAGCACCAAAGTCAAAAGTCTCTGAATCATTTTTGACACCCACATGACAATGAATGCACAAATAGGGACAGTAGTCAGCGGATCCCACCATCTGCTGCACTTACTACGTAGACTCATTCCCTTTATCCCGAAAGACATAGCACTCGTGGTGGGTACAATTATCAACTTCAGACTCGACTATGCAAATGCCCTCTACCTCGGACTCCCAAAATACCAAATCACTTGTCTGCAAGTCGTTCAAAACACGGCCGCTTGACTCGTGACTGGGAAAAAACCATGGGAATCAATCTCACCTTCACAGAGATCCCTTCATTGGTTGCCAGTAAAAAGACAATCACTTTTAGAAGCACTGTCTGACACATAAGTGTGTTCAAGGAAATGCCCCCCAATATCTATGCAAAAAATCAAAATGTCACAACCCCAATCGCGTTCTGCGATTCACCAACCAAAATCTACTCCAGATACCCAAACCCAGATACAAGTCCAAAGGAGAACGAAGATTTGGAATCCAAGGACCTAGACTATAGAAAGCTCAACCAACCAGCATTCGGTTGGAGGTGAATCACCTGGCCTTCAGGAAAAAAAAAAAAAATCAAAACCCATCTTTTATGAGGGCAAAAGTACAGTAGGGAAAGGATATTAAGCACCCAGAGGCGATTCAGTTTGCATGTGTTTCGCTATATAAGTTTCTCACTCATCTGACATTAGTATATTGATCTCCCCTGCTGTGCACCATTGTATTCTGAAAGGGGAACACCCACAACACTAAAGTCAGTGCTCTCAGCCATTGGCTGATCAGCAGACCTTTTTCTATTATGCCACTATGATAGAAGTCGCCCAAACTGGCTTCTAGAAATTTCACTACAATAGTTTCTGGTATCACCTCTTACAAACATACATTTAACTTCTGCTACATTTTCTATTACAAAAAAATAAAAATACCCACATATATACACACACACACACACACACACACACACACACACACACACACAATATTGTTAAAATTAAAACCCCATATAAAGGCTAGGGCATGTATTCAGAAGCCCGACGATGCAGGTGAAGAAACCTCACCAACAGTTTCCTATAGTCACAATCTCTGGCACGTACTCAAAATTCAGTAACAAAAATGTCCAAATTAAACCAGACTCGTTTTGAGCACTGCTTTGATTATCAGGTTACTCAAAAACCAATAGTGAGCATCTCAGAGTAGAAGTATCTTTGTATGCTACAAAGAGATAGTCTACATGTTGGGATATCTCCCCACAAGCAATGCAAATCTTTACTCTAAGGGGGCTTTTGAATGTGCACTTGATCAGAGTTTTGTGCCTAGCACATTATCAGATTAGTTCAGCTATTTCAGATCTGCAAACTCTGCCTTTACGGACTGTGGTTAACTTTTGGTTTTAAAATTGACAAATTAGTAGGATTAAAGAATCCGATATCAGTTTATCTGAAAAGCATGATAAACATGCAGTTTGTCATACCTAAAGTGTCACTAAACACTCAATCTTAAAATAATCTCTTACTCCAATATACAGTACTAAATACAATTAACAGTCTCACAGTTCTTCTGCATACACCCCCCTTCACTTTTCTTACTTGTTTTTAATAAAGCGGGAGTTCACCCCCAAAAAAATAAAAAATAAAATCTAACATTACATTGAGCCGAGTTGTGATAATGACATTATGCTGACCTTTTTAATTTTATTGCTGTACATAACATTTTATCCATATTTTCACCGCGGCTTCCGGGTATGTAATCTGCGGGACTGGGCGTTCCTATTCACATGCTAATTGATTGACATGCTTCCGACCGGCGCATACAGCACGTCACAAGTTGCCGAAAGAAGCCAGACTGCGAGTCGGCTCTATACGGCGCCTGCGCACCGACATTCAGCTTCTTTCGGCAACTCGTTACGCGCTGTATGCGCCGGTCGGAAGCATGTCAATTAGCATGTGAATAGGAATACCCAGTCCTGCAGATTACATAGCCGGAAACCGCGGTGAAAATATGGGAAAAAACGGTATGTACAGCAATAAAATTAAAAAGGTCAGCATAATGTCATTATCACAACTCGGCTAAATGTAATGTTAGAATTTTTTTTTTGGGTGAACTCCCGCTTTAATGTTCTGTCTGCATAGCCCCCCCGCCAACAGTGGTTAGATTTTTATATATATATATATATATATATATATATATATATATATATATATATATATATAGATAGATATAGATATATATCACATGTAACACTACAAATCACAGTATTTAATGTTCTGTACACATATCTCACTCATTCTGCCCAGTACCTCCTATAGGTGCCTATAGGTGCCTTGTGTCCTGGTCCCCATCTGGCTGAAGCCTGATTGGGATATGTGGGTGATGATTTTATCAACAGGAGGTTTAAATATGCTTGTTCATTCTAGCACAGGCACATGTTGGGAGAGTGTCAAGGAGGCTGTCTACATCCGCACTTATGGTGGAACTATGTAGAACAAATGTAACCATCCTCTAAGAAAGTTGGAGCAGAACCGATTTTAACTTTATAGAATGTGCTGTCCAACACTTATTAGAAGAGAATGATGACTACAAATGAAGGCATTTTAAAATTATTTTAATTAAAGATAGAATTTGCTATTTTTCTAAATGTATTTCACGATGAAGTGTCACTAAACCCAAAGTAGCGATTATAAATGAGAGAGGAACAACGTATACCATCCCTGCTGTTTTCTCAGGGGTTAAGTGAATGTTTTCTGCAGCAGTAAATGATATTTAGGATGTATCTTGTTCAGTCCTCAGCACAGTGCAATGGACTTTAGTCTGATAAAAGAGCAAGGAAGGCGGCAGGGAAAAATCAGCATTAAACATCTGCTGGTGACTTAGAAAAGCCTCCGGAGACCTTTTGCTACCTAAAATACAAGACACGGAGGCCTTGAAACGGAATCACTTTAGATAGATAGCATCAAGCACAATTCCTCTTTTCTTCAGGAAGGGCTAATCTGTCAGTTTTTGCATGGAGACAAGCATATGCCATTAACTGAAATACATTTTCACCCAAATACTTTAGTAGTTCTATTTCAAATGGTTTTATCCATAGCATGTGCCTTTTACATTAACCATGTAATTTGACCAAATGGATACCTGAAACGATTGCATGAAACAGAAAAAAAATATATATTTAGATTGAAGGACAAATCAAAAAACCTTCACATGTAGATCCATGTGAGCTTCTTTATCATTGGGATGAAAGAAGCAATGTTTAGGTGCAAAGTGCAGTTGCCATAGCAACCGATAATATTTAACCTTTCATCGATTTAGAGCAAAGATAATTGCAGATGATTGTTTATTGGTTACTGCATTTTGCTTTGTGCCTTATTAAATGTACCAGAACTGGAGATATGAACCACAGTGAATTTTTCAGAGACTTAAACATTAAACATCTAACCTAGAATTTTTTGGAGAGTTTTGCAGACTTCTTAGTCACATGATCTTATTGTGGCTCAGTTTGCTCTGGAGTATGGTTTTACTAAACACTACACTTATTACATTCATGTTACTACTACAACATAAATATTAATTTCCAGTGCAGAATAGTTATAATTGTCTCCTGAATCCACAAGTGGAAAAAATGACTGGAAGCTACAGACAAAAAATAAATAAAACACCTTGACAAAAAATTGGGTTGGATCATGTATCCTTTGTAATCTACAGAGGCAGCCGTCAAGCAGAGCAATAGGACGGGGTTGGTATTTTAGCAGCTGTGGTACTCTGTTCAACCTGTTGCATTAACGCAATGGATACAGGAAAGTCATTGAATGGCAGCAGAACCTGTACTGACTATTCTGTCCAAGCCTTTTTTTTATGTTTTAGGTGCTTTCCAAACTGTAGCTGCTACTTAATGTAGTATTTGAACATTCAAAACAAGCAAGATAAATAAATTATAGTGGAATCTCCAAAACGCCTTTATACACAGGAGCAAAGCAATCAAAAGCCTGACCTACAGGATAAATCTACCTTGTCTTTCATGGAATGTGTGTGCATGCCTTCCTGCCTAAGCCTACTTTTGAAAACGATCAAGCATCCTCTTGGGATCCACTGCATCACTTCGCTTAATTCCTACACTACCAGCCGCAAGCCCATCTCTCGTGGGCTGACGTACTCTGCTTTTTAATAAGTCACACATGACTCCGCTTTCATTATCCACATAAAACTCTCCCAGCACTCGCTCTTCCAGATTCCCTAAACATTCTACACATGGAACATGTTCTTTCTGCACTATGTCTGGCTACAGCATCCTGTATCTATATGAGAATATTTTTTACCATTCACCCCTGACCAAAAGGAGGTGGAAACCCATGTTTACAGAATTCAAGGGTGTCTTTACTGATCAAGTCAATTCCCTAGGTGCTAAAACAAATGTTATCAGGAGCACCGAGGAGCATCCTATAACCAAGGCAATTGCTTGGGTGCTAAATACCATGATCAGGATTACCCTATAAAGCAAGTCTATGGATTTTGTTATAAAATAACCTGATAAAAAGGAGCACCAAGAAGCATACTATACCCAAGTCAATTGGCTTGATGAGGAGCACCAAGAAGCATCCTATAACCAAGGCAATTACTTGGGTGCCAAGACAAGGTGATCAAGAACACAGATCAGCCAAAACAATTCCTTTGGGGCTTAAACGGCGTGATGAGGAGTACCGAGAACCATCCTTTATCTAAGTGAATTGATTTGGTGCTAAAACAATGTGATCAAGAGGCATCTTATAACCAAGGCAATTGCTTGGCTGATAAAACAAGCTGATCAGGAGCACCCTATAACCAAGTCAATTGATTTGGTTCTAAAACAAGCTGATAAAGGGGAGCACCAAGTAGCATCGTTTGGCCAAGTCAATTGATTTGGCGGTAAAACAATGATCAGGAGCACCCCGGAGCATCCTATAACCAAGGCAATTGCTTGAGGACTAACAATAGGACCAGGAACACCGAGAAGCATCTAAAACCAGGACAATAACTTTAGTGCTCAAACGTGATGAGGAGTGCCGAGAAGCATCCTATACCCAAGTGAATTGCTTTGGTGCTAAAACATCATGAGGAGTACCGAGAAGCATCCTATGACCAAGACAATTCCTTTGGTACTCAAACATAATGAGTAACCGAGAAGCATCCTATATGTGCACACTGGGATCCAGGAGGGCTGGTGTAGCCTCTAAATCAGCCAGCACACTCCACTGCAAGAGATTTGGCAGAATCCCTCCTCATCCAGCAAAGCAATCTAGACAGCAGCAAACCACCCAATTATTAAGTGGACACGGTCCCCGAGTGCGCACACTTCTAAACAATTCTAGTAACAGTCCACCCTGATTAATTATAATCGCTGTGTACTTATGCCTACTGGCATTGCCTTTTCTCCCCTAAGCTCTTCCAACACAATAAAAAGCCTGTAAGGATCCAATGATACGAATGAAAGCATGCAGCCAGCTGGCAATGGGAGCTAATCATGCTGGAATTAATGATGTCACACCTCCTGATGTCTTCATCTACACACAATAACCACCGATCACTCTCTTTTTTGGGGGGGGGGGGGTGTCTGTAATAAACACTGTGATCGCGCGGTTTTGGGTGTCAGATCTAGTGACAGCTTTTGACAGTTGTGGTGGGAAAAGTTGCGGGAGCCTACCTTCGCAGACCCCCACTTCGTACTCGGTGATGGAGTCGCCATTGAGCGGGGGGCGGATCACACAGCGCAGTCCCCTGTCGCATGCTCCATGCAGCCCGTAGACTCCCCCGCAGCTCTCGTTCTTCTGCCGGGCGCACATGAAGCAGCAGCCGCAGATCCCCAGCACGATACTCCCCGGGCAGTTCTTGGGCTCCTCGCACTTGGACTCGTCGCACGGTAAACACACCAGAGCCCGGCTGGACACCGGCAGCAACGTCAGAAGCACGAAAAGCAAGTGGCACAGCCGCCGCCGCCGCAGCAGCCCCCGGCCGCCCTCCTCCTCCTCCAGGTACATCCTTTCCGTGTTCCCTTCTCTATACACGGACAGACCTCCTCCGCCTTTTATATCCCGAGCTGGCCAAGTACGCCACACAGCCGTCTCCTTCCTTCCTCTCTCCCGAACTTTCCCTCACACCGGGGAACGGAGCAGCATGGTGAGGGGCTGAGGAGAACTGACGCAATGACACCGTACGGACATGGAAACTTTCCTGCGACTTCTCCAAGCAACTTCTCCACAAACTTTCTCCCCTCAGCCGCGGCTTATCCTTGTAGGAAATGAAGAGGAAGAGCGGCGTTAGGGGGCGGGCTGCCTCCCCTCAGTACGCTCCGTCTTTTCTTCTCCTCTCGCCTCAGTCTTTTTACTTTTCTCCTCTCTCTTGTTTATCGCTCTTGGAGAAAACGCACCCTTAGCTGGCTCACGCTTCCTCCTCCCCCTCGCCCGAGACGTCACCACACAAGTTCACGCCCCCCCAGCTAGCTTCCACTTTCCCATTGGAACGCTCGCCGTCGTCTCACCCCGCCCACCTTTCTCCTTCCCCACCCCCACCTATGGAAGGAAGGTAAAGCTTGGACAAGTTCAGGGCTCTTTGCAGTTCCGTGGCTGGTCGGATGGATCCCCGTACTGCGTGTGCGTCAGCCGGAACCCACAAATGGGTCACACACGTAGATGGAGGATGGTGTGACTGGCAGGAGAATGACTGGGAAGGCTAGAACGCTTCCCATAGGTTTATAGAGGGATTGTCAGTGACTGACATGGATACAGCGCACATCATACAAGTCTATGGGAATTCTTATAATAAACTTCTCCCGTTTGCTCCCTGAGGCTTCATTCACACCTATGCCTTTTTAGCGCATTTTGCACTACAGTCCATTTAAAGTGATATTAAAGGTAAAATAACAAACATGTCATACTTACCTCTACTGTGCAGTTCGTTTTACACAGAGTAGCCCCGACCATCCTGTTCTGGGGTCCGTCGCTGTCCCTCTCCGCAATAGATAACCCCCTCTGTGAAGCTCTCTCCCTTGCAGGCGCGCTCCCATGTCATACAATCGGGGTCCAGTGGCGTCACTAGGGTTGGTGTCACCCGGTGCAGTAAAACATAGAGGGGGGGGTGACACCGTCTAGGCTGCCCAGCACCAAGCAGGCAGGGCATGGGGCGCACCCCAAACCAGCCCCTGTAAATGATAGTATAGTGGCAGGTTAGGGTAGTATAGAGTGGTATAGTGGCAGGTTGGTGTAGTGGGGTGGTATAGGACAGGGGCGGACTGACCATTGGGACTTTCGGGCACTGCCCGAGGGCCCCATGCCACTAGGGGGCCCCATCAGGGTTACCAGGCTCAGTAAAACCAGGGACAGTATGTAACAATCTGTGTTTTTTTTACATCTGTCCCTGCTATGTCTTAAACCGACATCTTTTGATGTGAAAATCTTGAGATTTTAGCTGCCCTGCCTCTGCACTGCCTCCTGGCGTGGTGGCCATCTGTAAGCACGGGGCCCCATAATCTTCTATTGCCGGGGGCCCCATAATCTTCTATTGTCCGGGGGCCCCATGGATTGTCAGTCCACCCCTGGTATAGGACAGGACAAGAGAAAGAAAAAAAAGAGGAGAGACCCCATGTGTGAGAAACATATATATGTCATAACCAGTGAAAAGGATGAATGAACAACAACAAATAATAATACATTTTGTGTGACATTATAAAAAGGTTGTGAAGTAGACATATGTGGCTATAGGGTGAAATAGGCAATAGATAAAGAATGTGGAAATTCTGAAGCCTGCAGCCTTTTGTATGTCTAAAAACAAACAAAATTGATATGTATAAAATTACGACGTTTTAATTAAAATGGTATATGTGTGGTTATGATACCATGCACTATGTTGCTGCGCATTTCTGGTTTGCATGTCATTATTAAACGTATATAGTCATTGTAATGTCTATATAAAAAGAAAGAAAAAAGGAAGCAATATATATGCTCCAAAAAAACCTTTCTTCAAAAAATGACATAATGAACAAAAACCAAACCTGAAATGATGCAGCGGTATGTGTCAAGGGCAGAACCTGTTGGAAAGCTCCACTATCATTTATCTTCTATTTTTTATATTATTTATTTAAATTGAGGCACAGAATTAGTGCCTATTTAGAAAGAAGGAGCCACAATGTTCCTAATGTCCCCAAAAAATATCCCACTACTGGAATAATAATTCCAGGTAACAGAGGAGGCTATATATGAAAAAAAAAATTAAAATGAATAAATGCATAGATGGCGACCTGACATTTTTTACCTAATCTACTGTGAGGATTCGCTCAATCCGTTCAGTTCACTTAAAGTACTAGGCCTGTGGCAGAGGTCTGTTCCTCCCAGCAATCTAAAGGTACACTTCGGCTGCCAGGCTTGTGGCAGGAGTCTGTCCGGGGGCACTTCACCCACTCTGGCCGCTTAGTGAAGGATTGTCTTGGGCGGCTCGGCAGCTCTAGTCCTGCAAAGGGAACTGCGTTCCTGCTGTGAAAAAAGTGCAGGGACTCCGTTCCCGCAGGACTTGAGCCCTGGCTCCCACTCTTACCTTTATAAGAACTGTCAAATGGTGGAGCCTGCAGTTGGCAGTTTAGGGGGGAGTTGGGATGTTAGTGCCCCCTTGTTAAAGGGGGGCTTCCAGATTCTGATAAGCCCCCTGCCCTTGTCCCCCACAACCACAGCTCAGGGTTGTCTGGAAGAGGCCCCTGTCCCCATCAACATTGGGACAGGGTGCTTTGGGGTGGGGGGCCATTTTTATAGCATGTGGCCTGGTATGGTTCAGGAGAGGGGCGTTCGTTCGTCTCTCACCCTTTTCCTAGTCTGCCAGGCTTTATGCTTGGATAAGGGTCTGATATAGATTGGGGGGGCCCATGCCTTTCTTTTTAACATTTTCTATTGCCAGCAATTGTATTATATTGTCAGCAATTGAAATGTTATTTATTTTTTCTTTATAAATGTCAGTTTTGCTGAAGCAGGTTCCATACACAGTACTACAAAAAGGTGTCTATACACGGTGCACATGCACCACTTTACTGGCAGACTAAGGGACCCCCATGGCACTATATTTAACCACTTGCTTACTGGGCACATAAACCCCCATTCGTGCCCAGGCGAAATTTCAGCTTCCGGCACTGCGTCGCTTTAACTGACATTTGCGCGGTCGTGCGACGTGGCTCCCAAACAAAATTGAAGTCCTTTTTTCCCCACAAATAGAGCTTTATTTTGGTGGTATTTGATCACCTCTGCGGTTTTTATTTTTTGAGCTATAAACAAAAAAAGAGCGACAATTTAAAAAAAATATATTTATTTTTTACTTGTTGCTATTATAAATATCCCATTTTTTTTTTTTAAAAACTATTTTTTTTTCTCAGTTAAGGCCGATACGTATTTTTCGACGTATTTTTGTAAAAAAAAAAAAAATCGCAATAAGTGACTGGTTTGCGCAAAAGTTATAGCGCCTACAAAATAGGGGACAGAATTTTTTTTTTTTACTAGTAATGGCGGCGATCTGCGATTTTTATTGGGACTGCGATATTGCGGCGGACATATCGGACACTTTTGACACAAATTTGGGACCATTCACATTTATACAGCGATCAGTGCTATAAAAATGCACTAATTACTGTATAAATGTGAGGGGGTGAGGAAGGGGTTAAATGTATTCCCTGGGTGTGTTCTAACTGTGTGGGGGGAGGTGGCTGACTGGGGGAGGTAGCCGATGCTGTTTCCCTATGTACAAGGGACACAGATCGGTCTCCTCTCCTCTGACAGCACGTGGAGCTCTGTGTTTACACACAGAGCTCCAAGTCCCTGCTGTCAGCGCCGATCGTGTGTACCCGGCGGACATCGCGGCCACCAGGTACACGCATCGGCTCTTCAGCGATGCGCCGGGACAGTGTTTACCCGCTGCGCACCACCCAGTGGCGTGCGCAGGTTATGCTTTTAAAAAGACGTCCAAAGACGTCCACCCGGCACTTGAGAGCCGCGCTGTTGACGTCTTTTGTCAATAGCACGAGTCTGAAGTGGTTAAAGTAATTTTACATTTTTAATGTTTCACTTTAAGTTCAGGTCCCATAGACTTTAATAGGGTTCGGATGCAAACTTTTGCGATGTTTGAGATTTTTTGAGAACTGAACCGAAGGGGTGTTCGGTCCAACTTTAACGTAAATTGAGATGTTGCAGCTGCACCGGCACTGACGCCACAGTGTGTGTTCAGTGCCAAAGGCAAATCCACTTTGCACTACAAGTGTAAACTACAAGTGCAAAGTGCACTTGAAAGTGCACTTGGAAGTGCAGTCGCTGTAAGTCTGAGGGGTATATTTGAAATGAGGGGGAAGCTCTGCTGAGTTTATCATCTAATCATGTGCAAGCTAAAATGCTTTTTTTTTTTTTTCCTTGCATGTCCCCCTTGGATCTACAGCGACTGCACTTCCAAGTTTACTTTCAGTGCAATTTCAAATGCACTTGTATTACAAAGTGGATTTGTCTTTAGTAAATAACCCCCATTGCATTTTTCGGTTCTTTTAGATCAAATAAATAAATAAACTTTGGTCTGTGAATGAGGACAGTTTAACCACTTAAAGACTAAATCTTTTTCTGACACTTTTTGCTTACAAGTTAAAAATCTATATTTTTTGCTAGAAAATTACTCAGAACCCCAAAACATTATTATATATTTATTAGAGACCCTAGAGAATAAAATGGCGATTGTTGCAATATTTTATGTCACACTGTATTTGCGCATCGGTCTTTCAAACGCAATTTTTGGGGGAAAAAATACACTTCAATGAATTAAAAAAAACTAAACAGGAAAGTTAGCCCAATTTTTTTTTTAAATAATGATAGCCACTTGCCACCCGCCAATGACATATTGACGTTGGCAAAGTGGTTGTAGAATCCTGACTGGACGTCATATGACGTCCTCAGGATTCTGAGGGGGTGCGCATCGCGGCGATCGTTGTTGCAGGGTGTCAGTCTGACACCCCGCAACACCGATCAAGGTAAAGAGTCTCTCACGGAGACTCTTTACCACGTGATCAGCCGTTTCCAATCACGGCTGATCACAATGTAAATAGGAAAAGCTGGTAATCGGCTTTTCCTCACTCGCGTCTGTCAGACGCGAGTAGAGGAAAGCCGATCGGCTGCTCCTGTGACAGGGGGGGGTTTGTGCTGATCGATTAGCAGCACAGCCCCCCCCCCCCGAGAATGCCCACTGGACCACCAGGGATGGCCATATAGACCACCAGGGATAAAAAAAAAAAGATGCCACCCTAGACCACCAGGGATGAGGAGGACACAAAAAATGGATGCCAATCAGTGCCCACAATGGGCATCACTGATTGGCAGGCATTTTTTGGCACTGATTGGCATCCATTAGTACAACACATACAATAGTGCCCATCCATGCCGCCTATCAGTGCCCATCCGTGCCGCCTATTTGTGCCCAGCCGTGCCGCCTATCCATGCCGCCTATCCAAGCCCATCAGTGCCGCATATTAGTGCCCATCAATGCCACCACATCAGTGCCACCTCATCGGTGCCCATCAGTGCCGCCTTATCAGTGCCCGTCAGTGCAGTACCATCAGTGAAGGAGAAAACTTACTTTTTTACAATGTTTTTATAACAGAAACAAAAAAAAACGTTTATTTTCAAGATTTTCGGTCATTTTTTATCTTTTTTTGCAGAAAATAAATATCCCATAGGTGATCAAATACCACCAAAAGAAGGCTCTATTTGTGGGTACAAAATGATAAAAATTTAGTTTGGGTACAGTGTAGCATCACCGCGCAATTGTCATTCAAAGTGCAACAGCGCTGAAAGCTAAAAATTGGTCTGGGCGGAAAGGTGTATAAGTGCCCTGTATGGAAGTGGTTAAAGATAATGTTACGCCGTGAGAATCAGGATCTTTATTCTAAGCAAAAAAATTGTTATTCTCATTTAATCCAGAATCGTTTAGCTCTTATGTAAATCACAAATTTCACTCAAGTGGTAGGAAGGAACTGATGGAAAAACTGGTGTCAACTGATCCGTTTTTTCTTTGGAAAAAACGTGACTGAACTGATGGAACAAACTGAAGGCATGTATGAAAGGGACCCAACACAAAAAGATGCAGGACTTTCAAGGTGCTTTACCTTCCAGGAATAAATACAAGAACAACCCATGTATAAAATCAAATTCTTTTAATATGTCGTTGGCTAAAACAAGTTGTTTATTATAAAAAAGCACCCTAATCAAGGTGCGTATTGAAATGATAAAATTTGCATGCATATATTACCTTGTGTGAAATGCCCCCCCCCCCCCCCCAAATATAATTGGCATATAATAGACAATATAGCACACATATCACATAGTATCAGCTCTCTCCTATAATGAAAGCAATTAATGGAAATTGCTAAAATGCTGACATGATTAATTCTGACATGTTATTAAGAGGTAGGGGCCACACGCTTCCTCCTGAGACATCAAGGTGAAATTAGAAAATGAAAAATCAGTTAAAAAGTGGCACTGAATGGTACAGGATTATGCAAGGAAAGCCATAAACATCATTGAACCCAGGGGGAAAGATGGGTATCTAGGAGCTCAGGTCAACAGACCACCATGTGTTAGTGCCATAGATATGTGTGCACAACTACATGCTAAGCACAGGGTTAGGGAGCATCCCGGTGTAAGGAGAGACTTGCATCAAGGGCAAAAAGTAACATTAACAACAGCTCGCAAAAAGCGTGCATCCCAGGAAGCTGCAGGCAACTGGGGACATCATTCTTGCCTATGCGAGAATCCCAGATGTGCAGGAAGGGTTCTTACCTAGGGAGGAAAAGAATTAAGAGGAGGGGGTTGGAGTAAACGGATGGAAAGTGGGTGGAAAAGGTGGAGGTCTGCTTTAACGTTTAACGTAAGTTCTTTCTCCTAACCCCCCCTTTACATATTTGGCACATATTTCTTTTGGGGGGGGAGGAGAACTAGTACCTGGTTTTGAAGGGTACCTGCCTAGGTGACCTGAACGGAAGTTCTCCTTCCTATCTCTCTGCCTGCAGTCTTCTGGGACAAATCACATGTCCCAAAAGACTACAGGACCATTCACAAATCACAGCGTAGCTCGTGCATGCACAGTGGGCAGCCCACTGTTGAGATTCTGGGAACCGAAGACTGGTGAAGAAACGTCTCAGGTGCAGACAGCTCTGGATCCCTGCACAAATGAGTATCCGTTTATTAAAAGTCAGCAGCAACAGTTTTTGAATAGTTATTTTGTGTTTCTTCCATTTGCGAATAATCACGCCAACTGTTGTCTCCCTGTCACCAAGCTGCTTGACCATGGTCTTGTAGCCCATTCCAACCTTGTGTAGGTCTACAATCTTGTCCCCGATATCCTCGGACAGCTCTTTGGTCTTGGCCATGGTGGAGAGATTGGAATCTGACTGATTGCTTCTGTGGACAGGTGTCATATTTTACAGGTAATATATGTTACCTGTATAGAAGACACCTGGGAGGCAGAAATCTTGCTGATTGATAGGGGATCAAATACCTATTTTCACTCATTAAAATTCAAATGAACTTATAAAGTTTTTCTGGATATTTTTGTTGTTGTTCTGTCTCTCACTGTTAAAATAAACCTACCATTAAAATTATAGACTGATCATTTCTTTGTCAGTGAGCAAACGTACAAATCAGAGGGGGATCAAATACTTTTCCCCCCTCACTGTATACTTTGGTAAATGCAAAGCTAGGTCTGGCTTAGTATGGAGCATGTCAGACCTCTGCAATAAAACCACTGCTTTACCAAGAAAAGCAAGGGTCCCACTCTGTAGCTTGCAGGCAGGGGACCTGCTTTTTTACTCAGGCTGTGGCTGCTTTAAAAGTAAAACAAACTGAAAAAAATGTATCACCTTTTTTTTTTTTTATGTACCTGGCATGGATTTAGCTCATTTAAACTGAGGGTCATATTCTTTCTTTGACCATGGAATCACTGGTTAGCTGTAGCAGCAGTAGTCTGTTTTGTCTTTTCTCCGTAATATATAAAATGGCCTGACCATTTACAATACACCTGTACTCTGAAATAATAGCATTAGTGTTACCCTAACTACACAGATTGTACCCTTATTTTTCCAGGCATCCCCTAGCAGCACCACTGGAGTTGCAATGCAAATACCAGTTTGCCAGAAGTCAGTATTTGCATATACATAGGTGTTTCCCTACTCCACATGATAAGGATCGGGCCTGTTGACAGGTCACTGTGGTATTGTCACATGTGGGGTTTTGTTTACTCTACCCATGCTCCATCATTGTTTATTTTTTATTTTTTATATTCAGTGGCAATGGGAAGTGGATGTCTATGTAAATAAAAGTACTATTTATGTTAGAAAAGCCTAATGTGGCAGGGTGAACCTGTGTCACTGTTTATTATGGCCATCTGGGCAGGTTTTCTTGGAAGCAGGCACACTAATGATACAGGTGTGTATTGCATTAATCTTAGAGACAGGGTTAGAGCTCAGGGCCCCCACCCTCCCAAAAGAGGGGCAGTGTGGGAAGAGAGCAGAGAGAGAGGTGCACGTCTGCAACATACTGCTCAGGTCAGGACAGACAAAGGCCTGAGCCTGTAAGGATGTGCAGCGCCTGTGTACTTTTCAGTACAGGTGCTATGTCAAATTTAGTGGGATGAGAGAGTTATTTGCTCTCATCCATGTTGATTTGTCTAAATTCGGCTGTTGCCAGCCCTGAACTGTCCTGTGGGTCATTCTGTGCTCCAGAGATGTAGTTCCATCTCTGTATGGCAGGTGGCGCCAGAGGGGTCCAGGCGGAGGTGCCCATTTCCCAGCAGCCAATCACAGGAGTGTTTCCCTCGCGGGGCATGCTGGGGGAGGGTATTTGTGGCAGACGGTGGCAGGGTGTGCGCACATCACGGGCCCCCGGCGATATGGCCTACCAGGCCGGGGCGCACATGCTACGCATGGCCCGGAGCAACTGATGCTGCCAAGGGGCCCCAGTGACTTACTGGGTCCCCCATCTCTTATTAAGAAGATCCCAAGCGAGTTGTGCTGTTCGGTGGGGAGTCGGTCTGAGGTGAACCCGGAGGCAGGTGATCCAATAGGGCTCAGACGAACCATCGGGGATCTGGGTGACCGGACACTGACAGGTTGTATGCTGCAAACTGTCAGTCGGTGGCCCCAAATATAGGAAGTCTACCTGAGGGAGATTCAGGCAAACTATTGATTGCGAGGATTCGCTCTACTATCCATGTTTCTGAGTACTGGGCCGGTGGCAGAGGCACTTTACTAATCTAAATTCTATTAGAGCCGAGTCGGTGGCAGAGACTCGTTCCTTCTCAGTGGTTCCGAGTGACACCCTGGCTGCCAGGCCTGCGAGAGGGACCTGTCCAGGTGCACTATACCCACTCCGGCTGGAGTGGCGACGAAGCAAGATTAATCATTGGAGGCAGGACTGCTTCTTTTATCCACAGCCTGAATCTGCAAAGTTCTCTCCTTTTCACCAACCTATTCTATGTACCTCAAGTTGACTGTTGGTCATGTTTGACCCAAAATAAAGGCACAGAAAACGTCAACCAATTGTCTGGACATTTCGTCATTGCCCTCATCATCATTAGTGTTTCCTAACAGCTGGCTAGGCTGATGCTTTAAGCCAACCCCTGTGGATTTACAAGGCAAGCCTATCCTAGCAGGGTTTCTGGGGTTTGTGCTGGAAAATACAACTGTAAGGCCGGGTACACACGAACAAACATGTACGGTGAAACCGGTCCGTCGGACCGTTTTCACCGTACATGTCTGCCAGAGGGCTTCTGTACGATGGTTGTACACACCATCATACAGAAGTCCGCGCGTAAACATTACGCGGGGCGTGTCCGCGTCGTCGCCGCGGCAATGATGCGGAGACGTGGGCGGCCCTGCCATTTAAAGGCTTCCACGCATGCGTCGAAGTCATTCGACGCATGCGAGGGACGGCGGGCGCCTGGACATGTACGGTAGGTCTGTACTGACGACCGTACATGTCCGAGCGGGCAGGATTCCAGCGGACGGTTTTAAAACACGTCCAGGAATATTTGTCCGCTGGGAAAAGGCCCGGCGGGCAAATGTTTGCTGGAATTCGGCCCGCTCGCGCCCACACACGACCAAACATGTCTGCTGAAACTGGCCCGCAGACCAGTTTCAGCATACATGTTTGGTCGTGTGTACGGGGCCTAAAGGTTTCTGAAGCTGATCTCCAGGGGAAAAAAGCCCACTAAACTTTTCACCCATACTCAGGTTTAGCTATGTGAGCTGGACATGAGTGTTGGGCCTGGATGCACAAGAAGGGTCTCAGAAGCTATTCTTTTTTGTAATGGTGTGGTTTGGAGGTAGGAATTTGTTCCTTAAAGCGGGGGTTCACCCTAGAATAAAATTTTTTTTTTTTTTTTTTTATTCTATCATAAAATTCGGCATCGTAGCGCGAGCTACAGTATGCCGGTCTTGCATTTTTTATCCCCGTACTCACTGTTTAATCCGACCTAGACGATTCCGTCTGCCCACGGGGAATGGGCGTTCCAATCCAGACGGAAAGTGATTGACGGCCGGCTCTGGCGCGTCACGCTTCTCCGGAAATAGCCGAAATAGGCTTGGCTCTTCACGGCGCCTGCGCATAGCCTGTGCGCAGGCGCCGTGAAGAGCCGAGACCTACTCCGGCTGTCTTCGGGGAGCGTGACGTGCCAGAGTCGGCCGTCAATCACCCTCCCTCTTGCTAGGAACGCCCATTCCCCGCGGCAGACGGAATCGTCTAGGTCGGATTAAACAGTGAGTACGGGGTTAAAAAATGTAAGACCGGCATACTGTAGCTCGCGCTACGATGCCGAATTTTATGCTGAAATGTTGTTCAGCAGGGTGAACCACCGCTTTAACCTGAAAGTGCATCTCCAGGCATGATGGCCCTTCTTTAGATCTCACTCTCATCTGTCACTCTTAAGGCCCTTTCACATGGACGTGTCCGTGTACAGCAGGCGTCTCAAACTGGCGGCCCTCCAGCTGTTGCAAAACTACAAGTCCAATGAGGCATTGCAAGAATGACAGTTACCAGCATGACTCCCACAGGCAGAGGCATGATGGGACTTGTAGTTTTACAACAGCTGGGGGGCCACCAGTTTGAGACCCTTGGTGTACAGGCTTCGCTTTGCTCGGTGGGGATCGCTCCGTCTCCGCACCGCACTCCCCTATGGGGGATCAGATGAAGACGGACCGTAGAGTCAGTTTACATCCGATTCGATAGACGGATGGAAAATAGGGTTTCCATCCGTCACACTTTAGTGGATTGGAGTGGGTTCGGATGTCAGCGGGCATGTCACCGCTGACATCCGTGGCTCCATACACCTGCACGGAGCGTCCGTTCAGGTCCGCCTAAAAAACTGACAAGGGGATCTGAACAGTCCGCCCTGTGTGAAAGGGGCCTTACAATTTTTTATTTAAAAAACAACCTTCTAAAGCTTGGTTTTACTCACCTAAATCCACCATTTAGGTTTGTTGCACTACTTTTGGGTGTGAGGATCAGTAATTCAATGCCCATGTACACTATATTGCAAAAAGTATTGGGACACCTGCCTTTCCACACAAAAACTTTAATTGCATCCCAGTCTTGGTCTGTAGGGCTCAATATTGAGTTGGCCCAGCCTTTGCAGCTATAACAGTTCAACTATTCTGGTAAGGCTGTCCACAAGGTTTAGGAGTGTGTCTATGGGAATGTTTGACCATTCTTCCAAAAGCGCATTTGTGAGGTCAGGCACTGGTGTTGGATGAGAAGGCCTGGTTTGCAGTCTCTGGTCAGGACTGTGCAGGGCAGTCAAGTTCCTCCACCCCATACTCTCTTATCCATGTCTTTATGGACATGTTATGCTTGCTTGCCTTGTCATCTTGGCACAGGAGGGGGTCATCCCCAAAGACTTCCCACAAAGTTGGGAGCATGAAATTGTCCAAAATGTCTTGGAATGCTGATACCTTAAGAGTTCCCTTCAGTGGAACTAAGGGGCCAAGACCAACTCCTCAAAAACAACCCCCACACCATAATCCCCCTCCACCAAATGATGTGGAGGGGTGGCCCAATACTTTTGGTAATATAGCGTGGGTGAACAAGGGTGGAGCAACATGACTAACCTGGCTTCAACCAGATAGAACAACTTTTGGGATGAATTATACCGGAGTCCTGCCCTGCACAGTCCTGACCAGAGATTGCAAACCTGGTCTTCCCATCCAACATCAGTGCCTGACCTCACAAATAGGCTTCTAAAAGAATGGTCAAACCTTTCCATAGACACACTCCTAAACCATGTGGACAAGTTGAAGAGTTGAAGCTTTTCTAGCTGCAAAGGGTGGGCCAACTCAATATTGAACCCTATGGGCTAAGACTGGGATGCTATTAAAGTTCACGTGGTGTTAAGGCAGGTTCCCCAATACTTTTGGTAATATAGTATATGTGCCCATGCTAACCATTCGCCTGTCTATAATATCATTACTCCACTGCAGTCTTCTGGAGCAAATAGGAAGTGTCCACTTCACCCAGACAGCAATGTGGTCAGTGGAAAAGGGGAAAAAACAAAAAACAAAACAGCTACCAGCAGGTATGAAGTAGAGACACACTCTAGAGGTGATTGCACATATTTGCATACTTGATACTTCATTGCTCAATGAATGCCTAAAATGTGAGCTTCTTCTGATCTGGCAAAGCTTGGCCACATTTTGTAGTGACAGAGCTTGCCTGCCTCTTTCCACCTCTTACACATTCCTGTTGGCCTGTGTGGGTGAAGGGTGGTGGTAGTAGACAAGCCATGAAACTTGCCTGTTTAGAACAGCCTATTATTGGGGCCACAATGAGCAGTAAAAGCTCTCGCTCTTTAGCCTTTCTCAACCATTTTACCACAGAGAAACTCCTGAAATATTGTTCAGGTCTTGGGGAATCCTTACTAAACTTAAAGCGGAGGTTCACCCTCATAATGAATTGCAGCTCATTCAGACCAGCACACAACTACATAAACAGTACCGCTATGCAAAATTTTTAAAATCATTTCAATACCTTTAATTGGGGCAAAATTAGCAGCCACTTCCGGGTATCACTCCTGCGGGACTGGGCGTGTCACTTCGTTCCCAGATCGCAATGTCTCCTGGGAGCACAGTGTCTCGCTTCCCAAGAGACGATGTATAACGCTGTATCAGTAATATCGCGTGATTTTGTGATCAGCTGCAGTGCTTTGTGAGCTTGTGCTGATAACACTGCCCATGCGCGGGATAGAATCCCGGAAGTATTTGCTTGTGGGCTTCACAGTGCCCACAAGCAAGATGGAACATGACAGGACACATTTTTTATAAATATTTCTTCACGGCCGAATGTGCATGCGGATGGCTCTAAAATTCAGAGACGTAAGTACACTTACAACTATGTTAAAGGCAGTAGATGCACCTGAAAAAAAAAATAATAATTTCCCGTGGAATCCCCGCTTTCATTCATTGGGGGTCATTGGTAAAAATGGCCCAAATAATGGTAAGCAATAGAAATAATACAGGCCTATCTACTTAACCACTTAAGCCCCGGACTAATTTTCTGGTCAAAGACCAGGCCACTTTTTGCGATTCGGCACTGCGTTGCTTTAACTGACAATTGCGTGGTCGCGACGTGGCTCCCAAACAAAATTGCTGTCCTTTTTTTCCCACAAATAGAGCTTTCTTTTGGTGGTATTTGATCACGTCTGCGGTTTTTATTTTTTGCGCTATAAACAAAAACAAAGCGACAATTTAGAAAAATATGCAATATTTTTTACTATAATAAGTATCCCTAAAAAATATATAAAAAACATATTTTTCCTCAGTTTAGGCCGATACGTATTCTTCTACATATTTTTGGTAAAAAATAAATAAATAAAATGCAATAAGCGTTTATTATTGGTTGTGAGTGTCACCGGCGCAAAAGAAAATAAATAAATAAATAAATGTGAACTGTGATCTGCTGCAGTACTGTGTGCCCTTAGTGGGGGTCAATAGTGCTCTAAGAAGAAAAATGTTACTGCGCTGATCTAATTATCCAGAGGTATTTAATCTCTGGGAATATGGACATAAGTGAAATATCAGGGCCACAATGTACCCAATCTTAAGTGTGAATAACCTGAATACAAACAATAAAAAATATAAGAAATATATGAGACATACAAATGTGACACAGTGATTTCAAACTTAAATCATATATCTAGATCAGTGTGTCAGCATACAATCCATATGCCACAGTGCTTCTATGAGAAAAATGGCTGTTGCTGCTACTGACCAACCAAATAGTGAAAACAATACGAAAGATATTACAAAAAAATATATTATATATATATATATGTGTGTGTAAAAACCCACAGCTCTCCTGACGACGCAACTAGCGAAACGCGTAGAGGCTGTTTGGACACACACATTGAGGGTGCAGCACACCAGCGCGCACGGACCCCTTGTAGCAATACATGCGGAGCACAGCGGGGCAAGCACACCTCTTAGGACGCCACTTAAATGCTGGTCAGCGGCTTTTAACGGTTGACACTGCCAAAGACACTCAGTGCCGGTCAGAGGCACTTTATATTGTAAGTGTTATATTTTTTTACCTTTTTTAAATAAATACATATTTTAATATACTACACCATGATGAGCCCCTTGTTTTTGAGGAATTGATGACACCTTGTAAAAGGGAAAAGGAGGCAACACCCACTGACCGACAAAGAAAAGACACCACTTTGGAGCCTAATAATATCTGGGGTCTGGTGAGTGTTGATTTTAACCATTGGTGATGGTGGCACATCTTTGTCGGGTGGAAGAGATAGCGGCACTTTCCTGTATACAGCATTACCAACATTGAACCTTGTGTTTGCTGGAACCTATTGTATAAGAGCAAGATTGCCTGTCATTTGGACTATTTTTAAGTGCAGCCAGCACATTGCACATGTGTATGGTTGTTTGATAATTATTTCACTTTTATTGATATTTATTTTATTTTGTTCCAATATTGGTTATTGGACAACTCACGGTGCAGTTGGCGTACCGCATATTGGGTTTTTACACACACATATATATATATATAATATATTTTTTTGTAATATCTTTCGTATTGTTTTCACTATTTGGTTGGTCAGTAGCAGCAACAGCCATTTTTCTCATAGAAGCACTGTGGCATATGGATTGTATGCTGACACACTGATCTAGATATATGATTTAAGTTTGAAATCACTGTGTCACATTTGTATGTCTCATATATTTCTTATATTTTTTATTGTTTGTATTCAGGTTATTCACACTTAAGATTGGGTACATTGTGGCCCTGATATTTCACTTATGTCCATATTCCCAGAGATTAAATACCTCTGGATAATTAGATCAGCGCAGTAACATTTTTCTTCTTAGAATAAGCGTTTATTAATTGGTTTCGCAAAAGTTATAGCAGCTACAAAATAGGGGGTAGATTTATGGCATTTTTATTAATCATTTTTTTTTTTTTACTAGTAATGGTGGCGATCAGCGATTTTTATTGTGACTGCGACTTTAAGGAGGACACATCCGAAACGTTTGACACATTTTTGGGACCATTGTCATTTTTACAGCGATCAGTGCTATAAAAATGCACTGATACTGTAAAAATTACACTGGCAGTGAAGGGGTTAAGTCAGTACTAGGGAGTTATTCTTACTGTCAGGGGCGTGGCTACACGTGACACGTCACTGATGACCGTTCCCGATCACGGGGAACAGCCATCAGTTACAGTGTCACTAGGCAGAATAGGGGAATGCCTTGTTTACAAAAGGCATCCCCCTGTTCTGCCTTTGCCGACCGCAATCGCGGCCCACCCAGGAACATCGAGTTCCCGGGACCCACGAGAACGCTCACAAGGCACGCGTCGGGAGCGCGCGTTCCCGCTGGGTGGAAAAATTTAAAGGGACGTACGGGTACGCCAATGTGCCTGCCCGTGCCATTGTGTCCACGTACATCTGCGTGCGGTGGTCGGCAAGTGGTTAATGTTTGGTCCTTATGTTCTCTCTTGTGCCTATATCGGCCACCAAGGATGACCTGTTTTATTTGTGAAGCATCGATTACATTTCCCCCTCTCCTCATCCCCCCCCCCACTTTCCCTCCCTTTTGTTCCTTATGTATTTTGTATTGTTGAATGATTTGAGCATGGCAAGGATTGTTTGCCGATCTATCTTGTGATGTTTATGACAAAAAAAAAATGGTCAATAAAAACTATTGTAACAGAAAGAATAGAGGCAGTGGTGGTCAGAATTCCACCTTTACAGACAACTAAAAAGATAATCTGTGTCATGCTACTAGCGTTGCCAAGTGGTGTTGGTTGGTCCTGGAGCTATGCTGCCAAAAACAAATTGAAGGTCAAACACAAACAGCTCAAGAACTCCTAGCGACTTCTAAAGGAACCCTAGGACTCCTTGGAACCCTGGTTGAGAATGGCTGGCTGTCTACTGAGCCTTCATTTCAGAAAGCTTTTGGAAGCTGCAAATGTGCCTAGTTAAAATTAACAGTGTTCGGCTAGACCAGTCTTTCAGATCTTGAGTACCACTGTATAATCACTTCGGTAATATATAAATTTCATATTTGAGTATCATGTTGAGCCTCCCTGATAACATGTTATAGTGATTAAAGCGTAACTCCACTTTCATGGAACAAATATACAGTAGCACATCAAAAATGTTGCATATAAAGTATAATTGCTACACAGGCCATGTTTTAATGTAATTTATTTAAAACGTACCATATTTTTTCAATCTGCAGTCTTTGTAATTTTTTTGTAAAATTCAAAGTTGGCGTAAAATGTAATTTCTTGTTAGTGCGATTTGGTCCACTGATTTTTTCCCAGAAGTGAAAAAGTCATTTTAGACACACAGGAATTTCAGTTTTGGTGAGATACTCCCCAAGGGCTAAATACTTCTAAAGGAATGCAAACCCTGCAACGTTTCTTATTGGAGCACAGAGTGCATCAGGTGATTATAATGTACCAGTCCCTCCTATTTAGGATCACTCTGAAATGAGTCAGATAAAACAAGCAGCTTATTTAGATCTGTGTTTTTTTCTAACCTTTTTTCAGTCACGGTGCCCTTTAAAAGTAATTTTAGTCTCAGGGCACCCCAGTCCAGTGTTTAAGCACATTCCCACCTGTTCCATTTTTGACAGCCAATTCATTTCAATGGGCTGCCAAACACACACGAATACATACAAAGTAGACCAAACTGCATAGTACTGAGGTTTCATGCGGTTTGGTGGCAACGTGCGTGTTTGGGGTGCCATTAACAATTACTGGCAGTGCAGGAAATGTACACAGAAATGCAACTTTTCGACATTGTGTTCTGGTGTGAATGGGTTCACACATGAGCTTTAGGGAACAGCATTTTTACTATCCCCTAGATGCTCCCTCTCTAGCTGCAGGGGCAGCAGCTGATGGCGTGTACATGCTGTGGCCATGGCAGGTGGAAGTGCAATTCAGGTTGTGTGGGGCAGCGTTGAAATTGCGGCATGGTGGTGCTGCATTTAGGGGGTTTAAACAGGTGGTGAGGAGGTGCTTTTTAAATGTGGCAGTCCTTGCTGCTATTGTAAATGAATCCTGAAAAAAATCAGTCCCTCTAGAATAAAAAAGGGTTAAACCTGCCCGTGTTGCGGCGCTTCAGAATTGCTTTTCAGGCACTTCGGAAGTGCTGCCCATGCAGCCCTAAAGATACTGCTTGCAGGACTTTTTGTAGCGTCCCACAAGCACACAGCCCCAGTGTGAGAGAACTTGGGCTTTCACATTCAGACGGCATGGGAGGCAGTTTTCAGGTGCTATTTCTAGCGCTAAAAAGAGGTCTTAATGCGACCAGCTACCTGATGCGTTCTGGGATGCCTAAACCACATCCCAGAAGACAGGACTTCAGTGCAACATCCTTTACATGTGCAGACACGCCAAGAGCCTCTGCCAGTCTATGTGACCTGGCATAAACCTGCAGAATTTCTGTGCATTCCTGGGGGGGTGGGCGGATCTTTCACATGTGCAGACACGCCACAGATCTGGATTGAATTTTTATCTAGGTGGGGGTGAAGGCCCTCTTTAGTAGGGATGATTTATACTTTTATATTGCTGTAAAAGCTGAACAACTAAATACACAGATAAAATACATGTCTGAGATTTGTTTCTCTGCCGAAAAAATTTAATATGTATTTTTGTCCATACATTAATGAGATCCACACAGCACAGTCCTGCCTGGCAAAGGAGGGGAACTGATATTTTTTTAGTTTTTTTGCAGCATGTGACTGGGCCTATTCACACATGCCTACTTTAACCACTTAAGCCCCGGACCTTTAGGCAGCTAAATGCCCAGGCCAGGTTTTGCGATTCGGCACTGCGTCGCTTTAACAGACAATTGCGCGGTCGTGCGACGTGGCTCCCAAACAAAATTGGCGTCCTTTTTCCCCACAAATAGAGCTTTCTTTTGGTGGTATTTGATCACCTCTGCGGTTTTTATTTTTTGTGCTATAAACAAAAATAGAGCGACAATTTTGAAAAAAATGCAATATTTTTTACTTTTTGCTATAATAAATATCCCCCAAAAACATATATAACATTTTTTTTTTTTCCTCAGTTTAGGCCGATACGTATTCTTCTACCTATTTTTGGTAAAAAAAATTGCAATAAGCGTTTATCGATTGGTTTGCGCAAAATTTATAGCGTTTACAAAATAGGGGATAGTTTTATTGCATTTTAATAAATTTTTTTTTTTACTACTATTGGCGGCAATCGGCGATTTTTTTCGTGACTGCGACATTATGGCGGACACTTCGGACAATTTTGACACATTTTTGGGACCATTGTCATTTTCACAGCTAAAAATCCATTTAAATTGCATTGTTTATTGTGAAAATGACAGTTTACATACGGCTCTCCCCGTTCTTCAGCTCCGGGGAGCGATCGCGACGGAGCGGCTATAAGCGAATAGCCGCGCCGTCTTCCTGGATCGCTCCCCGAGGGAATACGCCCGCCGCACGCAGTGGAGGGGGTCCCGATCGGACCCTCCACCCGCTAGAAGGCAAGGACATATATATATACGTCCTTCTGCCTGTACGTGCCATTCTGTGGACGTAAATAGTCGTGCGGCGGGCGTTAAGGGGTTAATGCATTTAGATGCATAACCTTCTACCCTATGCATTTAGGTGCATATCAAGTAGAAATTCCATTACTTTCTTTATGGGTCGTATACATCTATGCCCATCAGTTTAGAGGGAAAGGAAGACTATATGGGCTAATTTACACCTCTGCTACAAAGAACAGCATAAGTCTAGGATTAAAGTGATTGTAAAGGCTTATTTTTTTTCTAAATAAAATAAATGTGTTCTACTTACCTGCTCTGGGGCACAACACATCTCAGGGTACAGGGCACAGCACATCAGGGCACATGAGGTCACAGTGAACATCAGGGCATAGCACATCAGGGTACAGCACACCAGGCCACATCAGGGTAAAGGGCACAGCACATCAGAGCACACGACATTGAGGCACAGCAGACTAGGGCACAGGACTTTAGGGCACGGGACATCAGGACACATGGCACATCAGGGCACGGGGCACTTGGCACACATCGGTGCATATTGGAGCACATCGGGACATATTGGAGCACATTAGGGCACAGCGTTTACCTGGCAGCCAGTATGCAGGAAGCATCTGTGATAAGTTCTCTCTCATGTCACGCTGCCCCGGCGGCCTCTTCTCGTCCATCCCAGATTATGTCACAAGCAAATAGGGATGGACAAGAAGAGAGGAGGGGCTGCTGGGGCAGCGTGACATGAGAGAGAACTTATCACACACACTGCCAGTGTGGCTGCAGCACTCCCCTCCCTCCTTCTCTACACTTCATACACAGCAGGCATCTCCCGCTGTGTGTATCGGAGCTTAGTGTGAAAACTTTGGCCGCACTGTGAGAAAAGTCCCGCCCTCCTCCTAGATCAGACGCATTGTTCTGCCTATCACACAAGCTGATTTAGGAGGAGGGCGGGACCTTTCTCACAGCGAAAGTTAACACACTAAGCTCCAATACACACAGCGGGAGATGCCTGCCGTGTGTAATCCTGGGACTCACAGAGACGAGAGAGACACTGACACAGTGACACTGTCAATTTTCCGCCCTGTTCCCTGGCGCCGTAAGGCAAGTGCCCATATTGCCTTGCGCTAACGCCAGGCCTGCACACACACAGCGACTCGGCCCCACCCCTGCTCCCTCCTCAGGGGACTTGATTGACAGTAGCAAGAGCCAAAGGGGGTTATTTACTAAAGACAAATAAGGACACTTACCTGTCCAGGGCACATGCAATGTCCTCACCAGAAGCCGACCCGTCCCTCTGCTCCGGATGGAGGCGCCAGCATCTTAAGTAAGGAAATTAGGAAGTGAAGCCTTACAGCTTCACAGCCTGTTTCCCTACTGAGGATGCACGAGTCGCATTGCGCGTTTTGACTTATCCTTGCTGTCTTCTGGGACCTGTGTGTCTCCCAGAAGACAGCGGGAAACGGGGGAAGGGCCGGACATGGCATAGATCGCCGCAGATTTTGCCGTGGTCTTTCGCCGGAAGTGGGAGCAAAAACCTGCATTAGAGAGGTATCTGCTCCCCTCTAAAAGGTGCCAAATGTGAAACTGGAGGGGGGGGGGGGAGGTACTCCGCTTTAAGGGAAAACTATGCACATAAAAAAGATCAAGGATGCAGTTATACTAATCACAATGGGGTTGATTTACTAAAGTGACTTGTAAGTGTAGATCGGAGGGGAAGCTCTGCTGATTTTATCATCCAATCATGTGCAAGCAAAAATGCTGTTTTATTTTCCTTGCATGTCCCCCTCAAATCTACAGCAACTGTACTTGCAGTGCACTCGTAGTGCAAAGTGGATTTGCCATTTGTATGTATATACTGTATAAATCAGTGTAGAGCAGCAAAATAAAAATATTAAAATACATAAATCATAATGATTTATATAATACCCAAAAACTATAATAAATAATTCATGATTTATATAATCTTTTTTCTATTTTGCTGCTCTACACGGATTTGTATATACATATTTCTTTTGAGGCGCTGTGAAATCATTTAGGCCCCTTTCACATGGGCGAACCATTTAGGTCCACCTGTCCCTTTTTAGGCGGACCTGAAGGGGCACTCCGTGCTCCTCTATGGAGCAACGGATGTCAGCAGTGACATACCCGCTGACATCCGACCCGCTCCGATCTGCCAAAGTGTGACGGAGGAAAACCCCTTCTTTTCCTTCCGTCTGGCAGATCGGATCGGGGGACAACGGACTCGAAGGTCCGTCGTCATCCGATCCCCCATAGGGTAGAGAGGCACTCTGACAGGTCGGTCCCTGCACAGTGTGCAGAGACCGACCTGTCATCGATGGAGCGATCCCCGCTGAGCAAAGTGGAGCCCGCACACGGACAGCCCCGTGTGAAAGGGCTCTTACAGTGGCTTGCAGGTCAGCATATACATTTATTCATTGTATTTACTACTTTTAATTATTCATCATCCTTTGCGCTGATTGCTATACTTTTTTCTTACATACTAATCACTAGCATTGATACTTCTTGAGCCAACCTAAGTATTTATGTTAGTACAGGCTTCCTTTAAGCACAGGTTTTAAAAACCAATAAAAGCTATTGGAAAATAAAAATGTACTCCTTAGGCCCCGTACACACGGTCGGACAAAACCGATGAGAATGGTCCGACGGACCGTTTTCATCAGTTCACCGCTGAAGTGGCCTGATGGTCTGATGTGCGTACACACCATCAGTTCAAAAACCGATCGGGTCAGAACGCGGTGACGTAAAACACACGACGTGCTGAAAAAAACGAAGTTCAATGCTTCCAAGCATGCGTCGACTTGATTCTGAGCATGCGCGGGTTTTGAACCGATGCTTCTCTGTACTAACCATTGGTTTGGTCCGATCCGGCAGCGGTCCATCGGTTCGGTTTTGAAGCATGTTTTAAAACTTTGGACCGAAGGAAAACAGACCGATGGCCTATACACACAGACCGATGGCAAAAACCTGCATTAGAGAGGTATCTGCTCCCCTCTAAAAGGTGCCAAATGTGAAACTGGAGGGGGGGGGGGAGGTACTCCGCTTTAAGGGAAAACTATGCACATAAAAAAGATCAAGGATGCAGTTATACTAATCACAATGGGGTTGATTTACTAAAGTGACTTGTAAGTGTAGATCGGAGGGGAAGCTCTGCTGATTTTATCATCCAATCATGTGCAAGCAAAAATGCTGTTTTATTTTCCTTGCATGTCCCCCTCAAATCTACAGCAACTGTACTTGCAGTGCACTCGTAGTGCAAAGTGGATTTGCCATTTGTATGTATATACTGTATAAATCAGTGTAGAGCAGCAAAATAAAAATATTAAAATACATAAATCATAATGATTTATATAATACCCAAAAACTATAATAAATAATTCATGATTTATATAATCTTTTTTCTATTTTGCTGCTCTACACGGATTTGTATATACATATTTCTTTTGAGGCGCTGTGAAATCATTTAGGCCCCTTTCACATGGGCGAACCATTTAGGTCCACCTGTCCCTTTTTAGGCGGACCTGAAGGGGCACTCCGTGCTCCTCTATGGAGCAACGGATGTCAGCAGTGACATACCCGCTGACATCCGACCCGCTCCGATCTGCCAAAGTGTGACGGAGGAAAACCCCTTCTTTTCCTTCCGTCTGGCAGATCGGATCGGGGGACAACGGACTCGAAGGTCCGTCGTCATCCGATCCCCCATAGGGTAGAGAGGCACTCTGACAGGTCGGTCCCTGCACAGTGTGCAGAGACCGACCTGTCATCGATGGAGCGATCCCCGCTGAGCAAAGTGGAGCCCGCACACGGACAGCCCCGTGTGAAAGGGCTCTTACAGTGGCTTGAAGGTCAGCATATACATTTATTCATTGTATTTACTACTTTTAATTATTCATCATCCTTTGCGCTGATTGCTATACTTTTTTCTTACATACTAATCACTAGCATTGATACTTCTTGAGCCAACCTAAGTATTTATGTTAGTACAGGCTTCCTTTAAGCACAGGTTTTAAAAACCAATAAAAGCTATTGGAAAATAAAAATGTACTCCTTAGGCCCCGTACACACGGTCGGACAAAACCGATGAGAATGGTCCGACGGACCGTTTTCATCAGTTCACCGCTGAAGTGGCCTTATGGTCTGATGTGCGTACACACCATCAGTTCAAAAACCGATCGGGTCAGAACGCGGTGACGTAAAACACACGACGTGCTGAAAAAAACGAAGTTCAATGCTTCCAAGCATGCGTCGACTTGATTCTGAGCATGCGCGGGTTTTGAACCGATGCTTCTCTGTACTAACCATTGGTTTGGTCCGATCCGGCAGCGGTCCATCGGTTCGGTTTTGAAGCATGTTTTAAAACTTTGGACCGAAGGAAAACAGACCGATGGCCTATACACACAGTCGGTTTGGTCCGATGAAACTGAACTTCGGTTCATTCTCATCGGTTTCGGTCCGACCGCGTGTACAGGGCCTTAAAGTCACCATTCATATCTGAGAAAAAAAGAAAAGGTGTGAGGGTCGTGGCGCTATCTCGACTGGGGCTAAATATATCAATTAATGATAAAGTGGACTTGTGTGTGAACCAAATGAAGGGATCCAAACAACACAAGCGCCCAGAAAGTTCCTGGTGTGAGTAAGCAATACAGTCTAACTCTCAATCATGGAGTATGCTGTATATAAAATGTGAAGTGTGTATAACAATAGAGGCACCAAGTGGCAACGCAAGGTGCCCAATGTGTGTGACAGTCAGTCACAAATGTAAACAAACCAAAATGTGCACTAAGTGAAAACCAGTACAAAATTAATAAACACAGATGCAATAAATGTATGGTGACAAGTGGCCGCCTCCCAGCATAGAATACGCTGGATCAGGATCGGATGCGCATAGGTAAACAACTCAGAAGTTGTTAATTATAATCATCAATTAGTCCAAAAGTGATAAACTCAAAAGAATAAAGTTCATTAATCCACGAAGGGGGATCAAATGCAGAAAAAATCAAAAATCAATATAAAATATATAGTAAACAGTAGTGTTCGTGAACAGATGATTCCAATCAAGGTGAAAAGTCACAGTATGCAGTTGGTGGAAGTTCATGCAGTGATTCCGGTGCTCCCCCTCCTGGGTCCCCACTCACCAGAGACACTCACCCCTGCAGGGGTAAAGTGCATAAGTGTGTATAATCTCCAATGGCAGGACTTTCTCCTTCCTGGGTCCTCTGGGTGGAAATTCCAATCCCGGTGGTTCAGATCTCCTTGGCTTTCCGAGTTCCTCCAGGGGAAAAAAATGAGCTCATATAGCGTAGTATGTTCAAAAAATAGGTGGTAATTTATTCGCACTGCCACTCATGGCATGCACAGAATAGGCAAGTTAATACAAAAATAAAAATAAATAATAAAACTGGAACAAAGTTCCCAATAAAAGAATTAAAAGCAAAAGAAAAGCAGGTATGCAGCTAGCTATACACTAACAGTAACTTCCCAGCACAGCACTCGTGTTCTCTTAGAAATGTCAGAGCCAGCCTGGGAACGGCGTGCGTTCCAAACACAGACAGCTGGTTAACCCGGAAGTGCGTGTGGGCGTGCGTGTATCCGCTTTACGCACATTTCGTAAGTATAACGTCTTCTGAAGCGGGTACACGTCTGCCGCAGCATGCGGCTTAAATAGCAAGCGTCATCGTGGAGAGACCCTCCCACATTAAAGTGATAGCCAATCGTGGGAATTTGCAGGAGTTTCCCCGTCCAATCGCGGCTGATATGAAGGTGGTCTTAGGGCGTCCCCTTACCTCCACGTAAACACTTGATAGTGAAATACAGTAATCAATGGGTAATAGTACATCATCGAGTGACTCACTCTCCAAAGGTACATGTTAGCTGGGTGTAAAAGAACCCGCATAAGGATACATAAGTAAAGGGGACAAATGATATATGTATTGTACAAGCGTGATGCCGACTAATACAGCAGACATCACGCTTGGTTAAAATGGTAGTAATAACATCCTGTAGAGAAAACAAGGGTTAAATGGTACATCCTGGAGACAGAAACATATATGTGGGGTAAATAACAGAGTACACCCATGTGCATGTGTATGTATGGAGTGGGTAAGTCCCCAACCATAATTGCCTGCAACCATGAGTGAGGAGCTGACAGTGTGATATAATAGGGGCCATAACTGGGGCTGAGGTTGGGGTATCAGCGTAGCTAGGCTAGATGTACCCGCATTGTTTCCCTCCCTCCTCTCCCCCTTAATGTGAGATGACAGAAACGTGTAGGGACCAAAGGAGATCTGGATAACATAATCACATAATGTTACAGCAACAAGCAGGCAAAGCTTAATTAGTATGTATGAATAGAATAACTAAGAATAGGAAATATAAACATTTATGCCTAGGAGCATTTGCGCTAACTAGTGAGCGCAGGTGGCTGGTATGGATTAATTACTTGATAAGGGCAACTCATCCCTGTGTAATGAAAAGGGTGGCATGTACCTAATCACATAATTGCCACTAACTAGTGGGCCATCGATGTTGAGGAGATGTAAAGTGCAGGAGAGCCAGATTAAATGAATGGGAGGTCCAGAGTATATATATCAGTAATGCGGGGATGCCGCTAGGACCTAATCTGATCCATAAGTGTGTGCCTGGTGGGGCAGATGGTAAATTTCATAGTTCTGAGGGGTAAGCAAGTAAGTGAACGGTGATAGGGAAGGTAATTTGCTAAGGGATCCCATGGTTATACTACCCTAGTAGCCAATGGGGGATGCAGAGGTATCCTAGCTGGGTCTACTGGCGGAGCACAGATGGAGGCCCCTAAGCTATGGGTTGGCCAGAAAACAGTTCAAGTCGATGTCCTTATTCAACCCGAAGGGCGCCAGAGAGCCTAAACGGTAGATCCATCCGGTCTCATTTTGGGAGATAGCAGTAGTCTTGTTCCCTCCCCTCCAGTTGTCCTTAACTGTATCTATACCATAAAAGATCAATCCCGTAGGGTCTTGTTGATGGAATTCTTTGAAATGGCGTGAAAGGTGATGTTTAGGAAAGCCTGCTTTAATTCTGTTAATGTGCTCACGACTTCTTACTTTCAGGGGTCGGGTGGTTCTACCCACGTATTGTAAGTGGCACGGACACTCGACATAGGTAACGTGCGTAGTGTCACAGGTAATGAGTTCCTTGATTTTATATTCCTTAAAGTCATTTCTGGATTTGAAACTTGTTTTCTTTCTGGGTTGTTTCCTACTGACCCTACAGGCCAGGCACCTTTGGCATTTAAAAAAGCCTTTGAGTTCAGGGCATATACTAACAGATTGTGGTGGATCTAGGACATTGTGCACCAGATGGTGACGTAAAGATGGGGCACGTCTATAGATGAAGCTTGGTCTTTTGCCTAGAACTTTGGTTAGGGCGTGGTCTTCTTGTAAAATCGGCCAATATTTTTTGACTATGTGTTCAAAGTCCTTGTATTGTGAATTGAAGCCAGTGATGAATGCCACATCCGATTTGTTCTGTTTGTTCTTTTTATTATGTGACAACATTTTGCCTCTATCCATGTTCAGGACTTCATCTTTCAATTTTGCCAGATCTTCCGCCTTGTACCCCTTTTCTTTGAATCGTTCAATGATTATGTCCGCTTGGGCTTTAAAGTCTATAACAGAGCTACAATTCCTCCGGAGCCGCATTAGTTGTCCTTTTGGTATGTTAGCCTTCCACCTTGGGTGGTGGCAACTAGTTGATGGAATGTATCCATTGCGATCCGTGGATTTGAAGTGAGTTTTTGTATGTAACTTAGAGCCTTGCTTATAGATCTGTAGGTCAAGATAGTCTATGATTTCAGTGTTACACTTCCCAGTGAAAGTAAGACCATATTTGTTAGTATTTAGGTTGTGTAGGAACTTTTGGAAAGTATCGGTCGTACCATCCCATAAGATGATGAGATCATCGATATAGCGTTTGTACAATTTGATCTGTGGGATGTTTTGATTATATACATATTCTTCCTCCCACCAGTCCATTAATAGGTTGGCAACACTGGGGGCATAGCGAGCCCCCATCGCCACCCCCCTGGTTTGTGCATAGTAGTTTTTTACGGTACCAAAAATAATTACATTCCATCGCCATTTTTAGACCTTCTACGATAAAATTAATTTGTGCCTGTTTGAGCCTTGTATTCTGGTGTAAGGCTTTTTCTACCCCAAGGACATCGTCTTCCTGGGATATGCTGGTATACAGCGAGTTGACGTCAATAGTGGCCAGAAGCCAGTTTTCCGCACCGTCGATATGCTGTAATTCATTAATTGCAAACTGTCCCGGAGGTGGGATCTGCCCTCTTTAACAATTGGTTGTAAGTAGGTGTCAAGGTATTCGCCCAACCGGGAAAATATAGAATTGATCCCACTGATTATGGGTCTGCCGGGAGGTTTTTCCAATCTCTTGAACTCAAAGGCTTTTTTAAATGCCAAAGGTGCCTGGCCTGTAGGGTCAGTAGGAAACAACCCAGAAAGAAAACAAGTTTCAAATCCAGAAATAACTTTAAGGAATATAAAATCAAGGAACTCATTACCTGTGACACTACGCACGTTACCTATGTCATCGAGTGTCCGTGCCACTTACAATACGTGGGTAGAACCACCCGACCCCTGAAAGTAAGAAGTCGTGAGCACATTAACAGAATTAAAGCAGGCTTTCCTAAACATCACCTTTCACGCCATTTCAAAGAATTCCATCAACAAGACCCTACGGGATTGATCTTTTATGGTATAGATACAGTTAAGGACAACTGGAGGGGAGGGAACAAGACTACTGCTATCTCCCAAAATGAGACCGGATGGATCTACCGTTTAGGCTCTCTGGCGCCCTTCGGGTTGAATAAGGACATCGACTTGAACTGTTTTCTGGCCAACCCATAGCTTAGGGGCCTCCATCTGTGCTCCGCCAGTAGACCCAGCTAGGATACCTCTGCATCCCCCATTGGCTACTAGGGTAGTATAACCATGGGATCCCTTAGCAAATTACCTTCCCTATCACCGTTCACTTACTTGCTTACCCCTCAGAACTATGAAATTTACCATCTGCCCCACCAGGCACACACTTATGGATCAGATTAGGTCCTAGCGGCATCCCCGCATTACTGATATATCTACTCTGGACCTCCCATTCATTTAATCTGGCTCTCCTGCACTTTACATCTCCTCAACATCGATGGCCCACTAGTTAGTGGCAATTATGTGATTAGGTACATGCCACCCTTTTCATTACACAGGGATGAGTTGCCCTTATCAAGTAATTAATCCATACCAGCCACCTGCGCTCACTAGTTAGCGCAAATGCTCCTAGGCATAAATGTTTATATTTCCTATTCTTAGTTATTCTATTCATACATACTAATTAAGCTTTGCCTGCTTGTTGCTGTAACATTATGTGATTATGTTATCCAGATCTCCTTTGGTCCCTACACGTTTCTGTCATCTCACATTAAGGGGGAGAGGAGGGAGGGAAACAATGCGGGTACATCTAGCCTAGCTACGCTGATACCCCAACCTCAGCCCCAGTTATGGCCCCTATTATATCACACTGTCAGCTCCTCACTCATGGTTGCAGGCAATTATGGTTGGGGACTTACCCACTCCATACATACACATGCACATGAGTGTACTCTGTTATTTACCCCACATATATGTTTCTGTCTCCAGGATGTACCATTTAACCCTTGTTTTCTCTACAGGATGTTATTACTACCATTTTAATCAAGCGTGATGTCTGCTGTATTAGTCGGCATCACGCTTGTACAATACATATATCATTTGTCCCCTTTACTTATGTATCCTTATGCGGGTTCTTTTACACCCAGCTAACATGTACCTTTGGAGAGTGAGTCACTCGATGATGTACTATTACCCATTGATTACTGTATTTCACTATCAAGTGTTTACGTGGAGGTAAGGGGACGCCCTAAGACCACCTTCATATCAGCCGCGATTGGACGGGGAAACTCCTGCAAATTCCCACGATTGGCTATCACTTTAATGTGGGAGGGTCTCTCCACGATGACGCTTGCTATTTAAGCCGCATGCTGCGGCAGACGTGTACCCGCTTCAGAAGACGTTATACTTACGAAACGTGCGTAAAGCGGATACACGCACGCCCACACGCACTTCCGGGTTAACCAGCTGTCTGTGTTTGGAACGCACGCCGTTCCCAGGCTGGCTCTGACATTTCTTAGAGAACACGAGTGCTGTGCTGGGAAGTTACTGTTAGTGTATAGCTAGCTGCATACCTGCTTTTCTTTTGCTTTTAATTCTTTTATTGGGAACTTTGTTCCAGTTTTATTATTTATTTTTATTTTTGTATTAACTTGCCTATTCTGTGCATGCCATGAGTGGCAGTGCGAATAAATTACCACCTATTTTTTGAACATACTACGCTATATGAGCTCATTTTTTTCCCCTGGAGGAACTCGGAAAGCCAAGGAGATCTGAACCACCGGGATTGGAATTTCCACCCAGAGGACCCAGGAAGGAGAAAGTCCTGCCATTGGAGATTATACACACTTATGCACTTTACCCCTGCAGGGGTGAGTGTCTCTGGTGAGTGGGGACCCAGGAGGGGGAGCACCGGAATCACTGCATGAACTTCCACCAACTGCATACTGTGACTTTTCACCTTGATTGGAATCATCTGTTCACGAACACTACTGTTTACTATATATTTTTTGATTTTAGATTTTTTCTGCATTTGATCCCCCTTCGTGGATTAATGAACTTTATTCTTTTGAGTTTATCACTTTTGGACTAATTGATGATTATAATTAACAACTTCTGAGTTGTTTACCTATGCGCAGCCGATCCTGATCCAGCGTATTCTATGCTGGGAGGCGGCCACTTGTCACCATACATTTATTGCATCTGTGTTTATTAATTTTGTACTGGTTTTCACTTAGTGCACATTTTGGTTTGTTTACATTTGTGACTGACTGTCACACACATTGGGCACCTTGCGTTGCCACTTGGTGCCTCTATTGTTATACACACTTCACATTTTATATACAGCATACTCCATGATTGAGAGTTAGACTGTATTGCTTACTCACACCAGGAACTTTCTGGGCGCTTGTGTTGTTTGGATCCCTTCATTTGGTTCACACACAAGTCCACTTTATCATTAATTGATATATTTAGCCCCAGTCGAGATAGCGCCACGACCCTCACACCTTTTCTTTTATTCTTTTGTGTCCTCTAGGGGATCACTCTTCGGGGGGGCAGCAGTCTCTCTATACATTTATTAGTTGTTTAACACACCTTACCCTCTTTCTACTACTCCCAGACTGTTCCTAAGCGCAGTATTTTTCTTTATTTTATACCATTCATATCTGATCATGGGTGTTTAGTCATGCACATTTACCTACACACAACAATGGTAAACATCAAGAATCCCATTTTTTTTTTTTTTGGAGCTGTGCCATGCGCTTTTGACCCCATTGACTTTAATACACCAGCCTATAAAAGTGACAAGCATTTTCGTGTTTCTTTTGTGGCAGAAAGATTGTGCTCTGCTCTCCTCTCCTTCCCCAGAACAAAAAAATGCCTGAGCTTGCATACATATGCAAAAAAGCTTCCAAAATAAATAACGATATATGTCTAGGCATACAATAAAAATAAAATAAAAAAAAGCTTCCAAATCCCCCTAAAAATGCTCAGGGGTGAATAGGGGCTAACCATAGGCGTGCGCACAGGGTGTGCCTGGGCACACCCTAATCACCCTGTGTAATGCAGATTGCCCCTGCTTAACCCCATGGCAGCTGAGGCTACAGAGAAAGGGACTTTGAAATCTCTGTCCTCAGTCCCTTTCTCTGCTAATTTACCAATGCCCCTCAATGGAGCTCCTAACACATTGTAAAAAAAAAATATTAATTATTATTACTATTTTTTTACAATTTTTAAAAATACTGTATTTATTGGCGTACAACACTCACTTTTTTACCCTGGAAATAGAGGGTAAACTGTGCCTGCGTGTTATACGCAGGGGGCTGTGTGAAGTTTTTTCCTGAAACTTCCATCTTAAAGTTAGGGTGCGTGTTGTTATACGCCAATAAATACGGTAATATATATTTTTTTTTTATGAAAAAATTATAAAAAAAAAAAAATAACAAAAAAAAAACCCACTGACACCAATCTCATCCCTACTAACCCTATCCACTGCTCGACTGCGCATGTGTGTTTGAACTTTGGGGTGCACACCCTAATGCAATAGGCTGCGCACACCTATGGGGCTAACACATCATACCCCACATATAGGTGCTGGAACAATAGGCAAACAACATCCTCATGCAAAATCCGATTTGTCATATGCAGGTTGTCGAATATACTTGTTTTGAACAGGCTACATAATTATTTATAAATCTATAAACCACTTAACAGGTAGCAATAATCTCATGGAACATTAGCCAGTAAAATGATCAACAGGCTCATCATGGTTTAATATGTTGCAAAACATTTATCAACTTTGACTACAAAGTAAAGGTGACAGACAAGTTTGAGAGCAATCACAGGATCGATTTCATTAGAAAATCTGCAAAAGACTAAAAAGGTATGCTTCTGTTCCCTGCAATTCCCTGTTGCCTTTTTATGCAATGGAGTTGTGCTGCTGCCCCCAATAGGGCAAAACCGGTATTGATAAAGGGATTTTTTTTTCAGATTGATTTACTTCAAGTACGCTGTGCATTGATTTGTTAGTTCTACTATGATATATTGAAGCATAGGTAGAGATTTACCAGTTTACAGCAGGAAATGCTGCACAGTGTAGAAACAAATAAATCTTCTCTGTTTTGGAGAAGCACCGCAAACTGTTACATAATATATTTAACCTTTTTCATGCTGGAACTCTTTATTATATTCTGTACGCTGTTTCAAAATAACTGAAAATCAATATGTATTGATTACAAGTGAGAGTCTTCTGTTTCTAAATATTTTTAGTATGTCTGAGGTTTTATTGTAGTTACATGCTGCCAGCATTTATTCAGTGCCTGCTCAATTTTGTATTGTATTTATCCAGGAATTATATCATTCAGTAAGTGTAGTA
This sequence comes from Rana temporaria, assembly GCF_905171775.1. Lineage (NCBI taxonomy): Eukaryota > Metazoa > Chordata > Amphibia > Anura > Ranidae > Rana > Rana temporaria. The sequence goes on from NC_053492.1 coordinate 344,696,269, forward strand.
TTAAACCCTCAGCATTTTTTTTGTTTTGTTTTTTTATTAGCTTGAAGTATAACTAAAGGCAAATGTTTTTTTATTTCTTTTAGTTTTGGATAGAAGGGAGAAGAATTAGAACATTTGTCAGTTTTTATTGCTGTCTGTGCCCATGGTAACCACTTGATGACCAGCCGCCGCAGTTATACTGTGGCAGGTTGGCTCTCTTGGGCAAATCGGCGTTGCTGTAAATCAGCCGCTTTAAGAGCCCCAGCGGGCGCGTGCAATGACGGAGCGTATGTGTGTGCCCGACAGCCGCGATGTCCACCGGGCACCAGCGATCGTTCCTGAGAGAGACAGAACGGAGATCTGTCAATGTAAACAGACAGATCTCTGTTCTGTCAGGGGTGAGGAGAGACTGATCTGTTGTTCATACTAAGTATAAACAAGAATCGGTCTCCTCCCCCAGGCAGTCCCATCCCCCCACAGTTAGAATCACTTCCTAGGACATGCATTTAACCCCTTGATCGCCCCCCAGTGTTAACCCCATTCCCTGCCATGACATTTATACAGTGATCGTGGCTATTTTTAGCACTGATCGCTATATATATATTTATATATATATATCACTGGTCCAAAAAAAGTGTCAAGTGTGTCCAATCTGTCCGCTGCAATGTCACAGTTCCAAAAAAACAAATGTAGCAGGTACTTCTCCAGACTTATCTAATATATTAGGGGACAGCTGTCTGCTGCAGCAACGTGGGCTTTTCACCCCCCCCTTTTCTCTATTCACACACAGACTCTCAGATCTGCTTGTTTGTAAACTCCCTATTGGAAGATGTCTGTAAACTCCCTATTGGAAGAGCCTGAGCCAATCATCAGGCAGCAGCAAAGGACTGTGGGGGAGGAGATAAAAAGCCAGAGGAACTAGGCCAGGGCCTCTTTTTGCCTGCACCCCACCAGGAGAGCATCTCCTGCACTCTATGTGTGTGTGGAATCGCGGCCTACCAAGGGACACACAGCCTGCAACTCCTGCCCAGGGGAACAGATTGTTCATGCAGCTCCAGCCCAGAGGAACAGATTGTTCATGCAGCTCCAGCCCAGAGGAACAGACTGTCCATGCTAAAGAAGGACACCCTGCAACAGCTCAAGGACTGAATGCCACTGCGACACACCTGCATCTAAGATGGATCGATCGCTCAGGGGAGGACCGCTGACTGTGTACAGGATTTGGTGAGGGGCCTTAGCCCAGGAACCTTTTATGCTTTTCATAGAATACCAGATCCAAATATTGTCTACAGAGCTCCTACATTGCTGGTGAAGATAATAAAATGCAAAGCTTTGCTTCCAGGACATTGCCGAGGTTGCTCTTAAAGGGGACACACCACGGGTATTGAGATTATTTCACTGGGTGTGTACAAGAGGTATCGTAGGCCGGCCTGGGGTTCACCTTTAGCCACAGCAACCCACACACACCACAAGTTGTTGGGGAGTCTGTTTAATCGGTGCATATTGTTACTTATTGCTTTCATTGGTTGCATAGTGTTCCTGATTGTTTCTTTAAACTGTTTCAGCCAAGTCCTTGGGAACTTATACAGGTCTTGGCTGACAAATGTTAACCTGAACTTTTCTTTTCTTTAAGTAAACTATAAATGAAACTGTGTTGTGTATTCCTGTGGAGTTATTCCATTAAAGCGGAGGTTCACCCAAAAATCAACTTTCTGCCATTAGATCCAGCATACTGCTGACATCTGCAGTATGCTGTTTTTTTTTTTTGTACTTATCGTTTATCAGCCGTTGTTATCCGGCTCCGAGCGGGGATTCCTTCTGGGTATAGGCGTTCCTAAGCCAAGCGGAGTTGATTGACGGGCTGCTAAAGCGCATCACGCCTTCCGAAAATACCCGAAGTCACACTCGAGTGTTTATGGCACCTGCGCCTGCCGTGTAGAGCTGACTGCGCAGGCGCCGTAAACACTCGAGTGTCACTTCGAGTATTTTCGGAAGGCGTGACGCGCTTTAGCAGCCCGTCAATCAACTCCGCTTGGCTTAGGAACGCCTATACCCAGAAGGAATCCCCGCTCGGAGCCGGATAACAAAGGCTGATAAAACGATAAGTACAAAAAAAAAACAGCATACTGCAGATGTCAGCAGTATGCTGGATCTAATGGCAGAAAGTTGATTTTTGGGTGAACCCCCGCTTTAATAACATTGCTAGGTGTGCCAGAGTGGCTGGGACAGTTCATTGGGGTTGAAAGGCAGAGTAACGGACTGAACAAACAAAAGCAGCTCCCTCTGGGGTTTGCTACAAAAAAAAAAAAAAACACAGATCACCGCCATTACTAGAAAAAAAAAAAACAATTGATAAATTAAAATGCCATAAATATATCCCCCATTTTGTAGATGCTATAACTTTTGCAATTTTTTTTTTTACCAACAATATTTGGAGAGTACATATGGGCCTAAACTAAGGAAGAACATTCTTTTATATTTTTTGGGGGGGTATTTATTATAGCAAAAATGATAAAATATTGCTTTAAAAAAAAAAAAAAAAAAAAATCGTCACTCTTTTTTTGTTTATAGTGCAAAAAATTGAAACTGCAGAGGTGATCAAATACCACCAAAAGAAAGCTCTATTTGTGGGAAACAAAAGGACATACATTTTGTTTGGATACAGCGTCGCACGACAGCACAATTGTCAGTTAAAGCGACATAGTACCGCATTGCAAAAAAATGGCCTGGTCATTAAGGGGGCAAAGCCTTCTGGGGCTAAAGTGGCTAAGGAGATTCATCCTCTCTATTAGTACTGCTTACCATTAAAAGTAAAAAGTGAAAGTAAAAGAAAATCCCACACTTTGGGTTTTCCCCAAAAAAGTATTAGAGTGGAAAATGGGGACACTAGTTCTAGTGATCTGAGGGTCCCCAAGAAACTTCCTTAATTTGCAGGTATTTCCTCTCACTTCCTGTTTGGCTAGAAGACAGGAAGTGAAGGTAAATCACCCCAAAGGGACACAGATGGCAATAATAAACATTACAGTGGTTATAACCCTTCCTTGCTCTAACCAAAATGAAAAACAGTTTTGCCTATAGTTCTTCTTTAACACATTGAACAAAATAAACATTCTCCAGTAAGCTAGCTGTTAAAAATGGTTTACGACTTTTAATGCTGCTGGCACCTGCTTTTCCAGAACTGCTTCCCTGAATAATGGTAAAAAAGTGGTTGTAAAGGCAGAAGTTTTTTTATCTTAATGCATGCTATGCATTATTATTAAAAAAAAACTTCTGTGTGTATCGGCCCCTTTCAGCCCATCTAATACTTACCTGAGCCCCATCTCTAGCCACCTGATTGACTGAGACACAGCAGCGAGGCCATGAGTTCCCGCTCATGTCAATTAAATTTACTTAGCCAATCAGGAGTGAGAGGGGGTGGGGAGGAACTGCGGCTCCGTGTCTAAATGGAAACACAGAGCTGCAGCTCGGCACGAGTGCCCCCATAGCAAGCTGCTTGCTGTGGGGGCACTGGGAAGGAGGGAGGGGCCAGGAGGGTCAATAGAAGAGGAGAATCTGGTCTGCTATGTGCAAAACCACTGCAGAGAGCAGGTAAGTATAACATGTTTGTTATTTTTAAAGAACAAAAATGAGACTTTAGTATCACACTGAGGACAATAAAAAAAACATTCACCAGTAAACATTTGTTAAACTTTCATATATGCTGGCTACTACTTTCTCAGTGCTGCTTTCCTAAACTTTCAGACATTAGTTAGGAAAGTGTAAACTTTGTTTTTGAGTTTTGGATAGAGTGGAGAGGGATTAGAATCCCTGCTAGTTTCTATTGCCATATGTGCCCCGTTAAGGAGATTCACCCTCTCTATTTGTCCTATTTACCACTATCAGTGAAAGAATACACCAAAATTTGGGTTGTCCCCAGAAAAGTAATAGAGGATAATCTTCCAATGGGGATAATAGTTCTGGTGACCCGGGGGGTCCCCAAGAAAATCCTTTAATTTGCAGGGATTTCTTCTCACTCCCTGTTTGGCTAAGGGACAGGAAGCGATGGAAAATCTTTGCAATGGGACCCTAGATGGCGAAAAAAAAATCACCACACATGTGAGGTGTCACCAAGAATGTAAGAGTGGGAGCAATAATTCTAAGGCTATCATTCATAATAAACTCTACAATTATAACCTATAAAGGCTGTTAACGCATCGGTTTTTGCCATTTCACAGGCACACGCACAATTTCGAGTCTTATTAATTCATTTTCAGCAATAAAAACATTGATTTAAAGCGGAGTTCCACCCAAAAATGGTACTTCCGCTTAATCCACTCCTTGCCCCCTTACATGCCACATTTGGCATGTAATTTTTTTGGGGGGGGAGTGGGACTTCCTGTCCCAGTTCCTCCTTCCGCCGAGGGGCTGGTAAGGCCTTACTGCAGCCCCTACCTGTAGGCGATCGCCTGTCCAATCGGACGGCACAGCACCGCTCGCGCATGTGCAGTGACGCTCACGCATGCGCAGTGGGTGCCTGGCCCTGAAGCCGAAAGCTGTCGGGCCGGGTGCCCACACTTGGAATGAAGACACCGGCCGGAGAGGGGGGGAGAGGAGCGGAGCCCCGGCGCGTCGCTGGAACCGTGGAGCAGGTAAGTGTCTTTTTATGTTTATTAAAAGTCAGCAGCTACAAAAAAAGTGTAGCTGCTGGCTTTTAATAAAGAAAGGCTGGAACACCCCTTTAAACATGTGTTAAACATGTTACTACCAACAAAAATTGAAATAGAAGGAATGTTTGCTGCCTTAGAAAAATCACTCAAAGCACAAATGGAAAGAATGGAGAAAAATAAGTGCCATATGTTGGAAAGAGTAGAAGTAGAGAAAAAAATAGATCTTAATGTAACTGTGATCAAAAAATTAGAGGAAGAAATCAAACTGTTAAAAATGAATCAACGAGAACAAGCGTACAAATTAGAAGATCAGGAAAACAGAGACAGAAGGAAAAACATCAGAATACGCGGAGTACCAGATACAGCGCAGGCGGAAAACCTCTCAGAAATAATAACGAAAATCTGTATTTCAATATTAAAGAGAGAAATAACCTCCCCATTAAGAATAGAACGAACACATAGGATAAGAAGACCGAGAGGTATATCGCAGGAGAACCCAAGAGATATTGTGCGATTTGAAAGTTTGGAGGAGAAAAATCAATTATGGAGGAACCTGAGAGGCAAGTCGCCAATAAAATTTGAAGAGCACAGTTTTTAAATATATCAAGATCTATCGCAAGAGACACTTAAAAGAAGGAGAAGTTTAAAACCACTACTAGGACTCCTTCAGGAACAAGGAATCCAGTACAACTGGGGGTTTCCAGCAAGCCTGATTGGAAGGAAAAATGGGGTCACGGCAAGATTGAGGTTTATGGAAGAAATACCAGAATTCTGTCAAAAATTGGGTATCCCAATGCCAAACACTTATTGATTGAGTTTGCCGGCCGGAGGGAGGGGGGAGGGGGGGCAAGGGGGCTTGGGGGGGTATAGAGGAATAGTATAGTAAGCCAACGAGCGGGATGGGGGAGGGGAGATCCTAGGAGTGCTCCGCCACCATTGCCCTAGGATTGGGGGCAGGGAGACTGGGCCAAATAGAACACCACCTTAGAGGATAGAGTGGAGCATAAGAGCGCCAAAGGGCGCGTAAGAGGAGAAGCTCCATAATAAGACCATAGGGTCTAGGTTCCATCATCGGAAGGGCGGAGGGGAGGGAGGGAGGCTCTGGGGGAGATGGAAGGGTGGGGGATGGGGACTCAGATCTGTGTGCCTTATAATAAAAAATATGTATGTGCTTGAAATGAGGGAAAAAAAAAAAAGAAAGATATGACTAACTTAAACTTTATAACATATAATGTAAGAGGCCTCAGCTCCCCGGAAAAAAGGCATATCGTGTTAAGAGAGGTGGAAAGGTATTCTGCAGAAATAGTCTTCTTACAGGAGACACATATAACATTGGAATCCAATGTTAGACTTTATTCTCGGGCAGTGCCAACCTGGTATTATGGTGACTCCCCAAAGAAGAGAGCTAAGGGGGTTGCTATAGGGGTAGGGAAAAACATTTATTTTAAGGTAGAAGAGAGGAAAGTCGACCCTGAGGGTTGCTATTTGTTTCTGAGAAGGGTCCTCCAGGGGAAAAAATATACGCTTGCAAATATATCCTGCCCTAACAGACATCCGCAAAAATACCTTAGTGGGATCCTGAATGCTCTAATGGATTTTAAACAGGGCAACGTAATCCTAGCAGGAGATTTCAATTTCTCAATGGAACACCATCTTGATAGTACGTCCGGTGCACAGATACGAGATACTAAACAACTCTGAATATTAAAAAAAAAAAAATGTTTAATCAGCAATTAATAGATCCATGGAGGATCACACACCCAAATAAAAAAGACTACACATATCACTCGTCTGTGCACGGTACATACTCAAGATTGGACTATATGATGGTAGACCACGAGTTATTGGAAGATATTGTTAAAACCTCAATAGGTGTAATAACAATTTCAGATCATGTGCCGGTAATAGTGAAAATAAGATTCAGAGAGATAGAACAAAGAAAAGGAATGTGGAATCTAAATGAAGAACTTATAGAGGACATAGAAGTAAGCAAGATAGTGAAAAAAGACCTGGAACAATATTTTATGATAAACAACACATTGGACGTAAGCGTGGCTACAGTATGGGAAGCCCATAAGGCATATATTAGAGGGAAATTCATCTCCATAGGAGCAGGGAAAAAAAAGGCAAGAGAATTAAATATGAAAAAATTAACAACGCAGCTTTATGAACTGGAGCAAGCACACAAAGAACGAGGAGAAAGCGAAGTACATCAGAAAATAGTGATAAAGAGGGCCCAGCTCAGAGACTTGATGAAACTTGAAACTAGAAACATATTTAAAAATGTTGTAAAAGAAAGATATAAGTGGTGGAATAAACCAGGGAAATACTTAGCCAGAGTATCCAAGGAGAAAAAAAACACAAACTACATTGAAAAAATAAAAAATCAGGAAGGACAGATGAAATATAAGACTTCTGAAATTGCAGAGGCATTTCAGACTTTTTACAGCACATTATACTCTATCCGAACCAATGAGACTCAAGAGCAAGAAGACACCAGAAAAAGAAAAATCAAAGAGTACCTAGAAGAAGTCAATCTGCCAAAGATATCTCAAAATGATATTGAATCCCTAGAGGATCCGATTACTCAGGAGGAGATTTATAAAGCCTTCCAGGAAACACCAGGGGGCAAAAGCCCAGGCCCGGATTGTATACCGATTAAGTACTATAAAAAAATTTAAGAATTGTTGGTCCCAGAGATATGCAACTATTTTAATAAAATAGAGGAAGAAGAAATAAGAAAAGAATCGCTTCTTGCCAATATTTCTATTATTCCCAAACCAGGAAAAGATGGAACTTTGTGCTCCAACTACCGACCAATAGCATTGTTGAATGCCGATTAAAATATTGGCAACAAGGATAAAAAGTTTAATGCCTGAATTGATAAATACTGATCAGGCTGGTTTTGTAAAAGGCAGGGAAGGGAGAGATAATAGTATTAGAACAATACTCCTATTACAGCAAGAAAAAAAAAAGAAACCCCCAGTCGACTCGGTCAAATTCTTTTTCAGCATCTATTGACATGAGTCGACTGGGGGTTTATGATGGAAACCTTACGAAGCATAGGTCTGGGACCAAGATTTATGAAGTGGGTAAGGAATCTGTATTGCCATCTGATGGCTAGGGTGAAGGTCAATGGGAGTGTGTCGTCGGTGTTTGAAATGAAAAATGGAACCAGACAGGGTTGCCCGCTCTCTCGCCCCTCCTGTATGTAATAACACTGGAACCACTACTAGTAAAAATCCGGGAAAACCCGGATATGGGAGGGGTGAGAGTGGGAGACGACGAACACAAGGTGGCGGCGTATGCAGACGACATACTCCTATATTTGACCAAACCTAGAGTTGCACTGCCCAATGTTATAAAGGAAATAAAAAGATACGGTGAACGTTCTAATTTTAAAATAAACCCGATAAAAACGGTAATCCTAAATTTAGGCATAGACAAAAAAGAAGTGGAAGAATTGCAGAAAGAATTTCCATTTACGTGGGAAAAAGAATCTATAACATACCTAGGTATTAAGATCACACCCGCAGTTGAAAAACTTTATCTGGCCAATTTTGTTCCCTTAATTAATGAAATTAAACAAGATCTGAAAAGACTGGCAAGGAAACCTATCTCCTGGATCGGTAGGATCAACGCTTTTAAAATGATGATACTACCGAAAATAACTTATAAATTCCAAATGCTCCCTATAAGGATACCACAAAGTTTCTTTAAAATAATTAAAACCATAATCTTGAAATATATCTGGGCAGGCAAAAAGGCTAGAGTAAGCTATACACTGTTGAGTATGAAAAAAAAAAAGTGGTGGGTTGGCGCTCCCGGACATAAAAAGATATTATTATGCCGTAATATTAGCAAGGTTAGTAGAATGGACAAACACATACACTAAAAAGAAGTGGGTACAGATGGAAGATTCACTAAGTTTGACACAATTATATAAGAATGTATGGATACCACCAAAAATTTGGAAACTGGGCACGGACATACACAGCATAACAAAGACCGTATTTAAAATATGGGACACAGTGGCCCAGATTCAAGTAGAATCGCGCAATATTTGCGTGGGCAAAGAGAAAATTTTTTTCTCTGCGCCCACGCAAATATTGCGCTTTGCCCGCGATTCACGGAGCAGTTGCTCCGTAAATTGCGCGGGCAATATGCTAAGCAGCCGGGCGCAAGGCTGCCTAATGTAAATGATCCCGCCGGGGGCGGGAATCATTTAAATTAGGCGCGCTCCCGCGCCGAGCGAACAGCGCATGCTCCGTCGGGAAACTTTCCCGACGTGCATTGCTGCAAATGACGTCGCAAGGACGTCATTTGCTTGTAAGTGAACGTGAATGGCGTCCAGCGCCATTCACGGTTCACTTACGTAAACGACGTGAAATTTGAACGTCGCGAGCGGGAGGCGCAGCTATACTTTAGCATTGGCTGCGCCTGCTATTAGCAGGAGCAGCCTTATGCTAAAGGCGCCGTACGGAAACTCCGTACCTTGCGTGAGAAGGGCCCGCGCAACTTTTGTGAATCGGTGGTAGTATGCAATTTGCATACTATACGCCGATCACAATGGCCGCGCCCCCTAGCGGCCAACGCAAGAATGCAGCCTGGGATGTGAAGGCATAAGGAGGCTTATGTCTGTCACATCCTAGGCTGCAGTCGGTGTAACGAGGTTCCTGAATCAGGAGCACTCGTTACACCGGAGCAAGTAAGCCCTTGCGCCGCGCAACCTATGGTTGCGCGGGCGCAAGTGCTTCTTGAATCTGGGCCAGTATTTAAACGGGAAAAATGGGAGTATAACTCCCCACTGATCCCATTAGCAGGCACAGATTTTTTTTTTCACCAGGCAATAGGACACAGTTGGGAAAGCAATTAGGCAGGATAAAATTAAAAGACATTGTCACACGCGGAAAAATAAAAGCAAGACAGGATATAAAAACGGTAGAAGGAGATCAACACTTGAGTGAGTGGGAGTATTTTCAGTTGAAACACTATGGGCCTAATCCACAAACAGCGGCGCAATTTTAGTTAGTCAAAACTTATGTCATTTAAGTTACGGCGCCCTAAGTTGGTGACGTAAGTGCCGTATCCACAGCGCATTTGCGCACAAAATTGCGCCTGCGTAACTTAAATTCCGAGGCATAAGGCGGGGTTATTGCAAGTGGGAAGGAAGTGGGCGTGCTTCATTGTAATGAGCCGTGACCCCATGCAAATGAAGGGCCGGCCATACTGCGCATGCGCGCAAGAATCTGCTGCTCACTGCGCATGTGCAGAACTTTGCTCGGCGCAATCAGTGAGATAGGTAAAAGGCCAAGCGTACTTAGTTTGAGGATCGCCCTGTGTATAAAAAGCCCCAGTCAAACACACTTCCCTTGCAAAAGTATATCCCAGTGTTTCCCTTCCATGAGCAATTTGCTTCTGCTCTTAACGTTTGTTGGTGTGTTGGTAAGTTGTGTTTGTGAGAAAAGTGTTTGAGGAGTTGGAGAGTCTAGTTGGTGTTTGTTTTTGATAAGTGTATTTTGTTAATTTGTTTGTTTGTTGTTTTTGCTGATTGTTTTTTTGTGCTTGTATTTTGTTTGTTTTTTGTTTGTGTTTTATTTTGAATTTATAGTAGCTGTCTGCTTGTGTGTTTAGATTTTTGTTTGTTTTTTGGGTGTATATTTTTGTCTGTTTTTTGGGTGTATATTTTTGTCTGTTTTTTGGGTGTATATTTTTGTCTGTTTGTTGGGTGTGTATTGGTGATTGTTTTTTGGGTGAGTTTCTTGGTGCTGGGTGGTGTCTGTGATGGCCCCCAAGCGCAGGAAGCTTAATTTCACCCTGGGAGAGAAGCAAATTCTTGCTCGGGGCATCGTGCGATATGGGCGATATCTGCATGGCCCTGAGAGCCAGAACACCACCCCGGCCAGGAGGAAGGAGCTCCTTAAACGGATAACTGATCAGGTCAATGCGGCGGGGGGGGGGAGACCAGGACCCCCGCTGGCATACAGAAAAAGATTAACGACCTTAGGAGCGTCGTCCGCAATAAGATGGCAAAGATGGATGCCCATACCAGGGGCACTGAAGGAGGGGGACCCTGCCCAGTCAGACTGACGGAGGAGGAATGGGCAATGGCCCAGTGTTTCCACCCACAGCAGGTGGTGGGCCTGCCTGGCTATCAGTCAGATGTTCCTGTGAGGACAGGTAAGTTTTTGGTTTTTCTCTCTGGTGATTAGCATGTGTGGGTGGGGGAAGGGAAGATGTGCCAAGTGTGTGGATCCTCAAACCTGTGATTGTTTTGTGTCCTCCACAGATGGCCAGGAGGTTGCAGGCCCATCAGGCCAGGAGGTTGCTGGGCCATCGGGGCAGGCTGCTGCACCACCCCCAAGACAGGCTGCTGATGACTCCCAAGAAGGGCAGGATTCCCCAGGGGAAGGGAGTGGCCAAACCTCCCCTCATGAGGAGGTTGAGGGGGAGGAGGATGAGGGGGAGGAGGATGAGGGGGAGGAGGAAGAAAATATTCAGATTGGCCGGGAAGTCCTGTTGGCCTCTGATATGATGACCTTTGAGTCTTCCCCTGAGGCTACCCCAGAGGCTGGCACCAGTCAGGCCACCATCAGGGGTAGCCCCTCCCACTTCTCCCCCAACAGGCCTCCACCCACAAGGGTCACTCTATCCCCTCCTCCCAGGCCACAAGCCTCAGGGGCAGGCAGGATGGCGACCCAGGACACCAGGGGGGTGGCCGAGCGTCTGCCGGCCAGTCTGCTGAGGGACAATGCCCGGCAGACCCGCACTCTGGCTAAAATGCTCCAAAAAATGAACCAGATGGAGCACAGCCTGGGTGTAATGATGGAGGCAGTCGGTGATGTGGCCACCAACTCAGTGGCGGTCATTACATGCATGGACGAACTACAGACCGCCACAACAGGCGTGGCCCGGGAGGTGACTGCCCTGACCCAGGCTGTGCAGGACAATACTAGGTCTGGCCAGGCCAATGCGGCTGCCCTCACTGCCTGTCTCACTAGAATTGCAGTGGCCTTGGAGGGCAGGCCAGCAGGGGAGGCTCCTCCTTCCCCTGCTCACCCCCCCAGGAGGCTCCTCCTTCCCCTCCCCCCCAGGAGGATCCTCCTTCCCCAGCTCACACCCCCCCAATGGACATCCTCCGCGAGGGCGTGGCCGTGCCCGTGCCCGTGGCCAGCCAAGGCATAGCACTCGCCGCCGATAAATAATTAGCAGGGATACTTTTGTTTTTTTATTTTTATGTTTTTTTTTTTTATTATTTCATTTGGTATTCTGTACTTATGATTTGATTTATGTGTGTGAATGATGTGTGAATGTGGGGGGGGGGGTGGCATTCCTGAGAAAATAAGGGTGTCACCCTCAGTTTTGGTGGAGTAGGGATCCCCAGGACCAGGGAGAAGTGATCCCAGGTTCCTGAATGGTGTATGAATGCACAGTGACATAATTGGAGCCGTGGCATGGCGTTACTGCTCCCAAGTACCAAAGGGGGGGGGGACTTGGATCTAATCCAATTCGATGTGCATGTGATGTGTCTGTGCTAGGGACCACAGTGGCGTGCATTCATGCATTCTCATTGTGACATCATTAATGTGCGTTTACTGTGCAAATATGCATTCTGCGAGGCGTCTCCTGACTGCTGTTCCCTCAGAAGAGGGGGTACCAAAGTCACTATTAAAGATAGGGGCATGGATGCCCCTGGCATGGTGGCATACAGATTGTAGTCCAGCAAGTGTGTGTGCTCAGCTCTTCCTTCATGGTATTGCTTTAGCTGACCTTTACATGGCATGTGTAAAATTAGGGCTGCTTTTATAAAGTGTAAAATTGCTCTGGGAAACTAACAGAAGCGCACAGGTCGTAATCTACGCCGCACACACTTAATTTTGTGGATCGCCCTATCTCCCTCATTTGCATCTTTGCCTATCAAATACAGCGGCGTGTCTAGCGTAATTTGCGCACAAAGAAGCGCCGGTGTAATTATTTTAGGTAGGACGGAAATACCGGAATTTCATGCGTATCTCGTTTTGAGGATCAGGCGCAAAGATACGCGCCGTGTAAATTTAGATATCTCGAGTTAAGTCGGCACATCTGCTTTGTGGATTTGGCCCTTTGTGAGCACATTACCACAGCCGATACGGGATAATAAAACATTAAACCCAATAGAAAAGATATGCAGCATGGATAAGCCGTTGATGCATTGTATATCATTGGTATATGGAATATTAACAGACTTGGAGACCCAGGAGATACTGCTATTCGTAGAAAAATGGGGAAAGGATATGGGTAAAAAGATCGATAACTCTCAAATGATAGGAGCAGTGTATAACTATGCTTCAGATATAACTACCATTGAAGCCAATTATAAGTGTATGGTACGTTGGCACCTGACCCCAGTAAGAATGAGTAAAATACATTCAAACAACTCAGACCTCTGCTGGAGGAATTGAAAGCAAAAGGGGACAACAATGCATATTTGGTGGGACTGTCCGAGAATAAAAGAATATTGGGAAGAAATTTTGGAATATACGGAAGAAATAACAGGGGAGAAGATCTTATGTAATCCTATGACTTGTTTATTCCATGGAACAATTAAAGTAAAAAAACAGTATGGAATAACTTTAGTTCCGGTATTACTAAATGCAGCTAAGGGCCTAATCCCAAAGAATTGGCTATACCCAAAAAGGCCATCAATAAAAGAGTGGATAGAGAGGGTCGATTATATAGCAGAAATGGAGTACCACGCTCGAGGGGAGATAAGAGGAGAGGACAGATCCAGAGAGGTGTGGGAGAAATGGAAAGTTTTTAAAACAGCTGAAAAATGTGTACAAGGAATGACAGATATTGATAGGTGAGAAAATTAAAAGAAACAATAATAGTAATAAGGCACACAGATCTGGGTGGGAGGGAAGGAGGGGGGGAGAAAGAAGGGGGAAAAAAAAGGAGGCTAGTAACTATATTAAGCCTATTTTTCCCCGAGGGGAAGGATTCAATGATTATAATATGTCTGTGGAAAAAATATATATAAATGTTGCACCAGAAAAGAATACATAAAAATATCAAAAAGAGGAAAAAAAAAAAAAAAAACACCTTATGAAGAAATAACCACATATGATGCAAAGCCATAAATGAGACGCTATGGGCGGTTATACCGTGAGCAGGTCTCCCTGCCCTCTGTCGGGGTAGTCCTTTATTGGCGAAGTCTGAAGTGGAAAAAATAAATAAATAAATAAATAAATAAACATGTGTGAAACATTGACAAAAAATTGCCCTGGGCAGCAGGTGGTTAAATATTTTTTTTGTTTGGCTATTTGTGTCCCAAAAACAGGAAGTTGGAGGGAATCCTTCCAAAATAGGGGAATCCTAGTGTGTCACTAGGGTAAAAAAAACTAGTGTCCTCATTTAAAGATTCCCCCTCTATTCCTGTTCCAATGTCAGCCTAAAATTTGTTTTAATTCTTTTTATATTTGACCTTATATCCGAATACTTCTTTCTCGAGACTATCACTTGAGACTCGATACCACTCTCATATAGCAGAATTTTTTTATTAAAAGGAGATAAAAAAAACTTTTGTGTGTAGCAGTCTCCCCAGAAGCCCCCAATTACTTACCTGAACCCCATCTCTCTCCAGCAATGTCCACGAATGTCCATGCCGTCCGGGACACTCCTGATTGACTGACTGACTTTGATTGACAGACATGGGAGCCAATGGCGCCGCTGCTGTGTCTCAGCTAATCAGGGGAGAGAGACAGGCAGGGCCAGGTTAGGGCCTCATGTCTGAATGGACACACAAAGCTGTGACTCGGCTCCAGTGCCCCCCATAGAAAGCTGCAAACTGTGGGGGCACTCAATTGGAGGGAGGAATCAGGAGCAGCAAAGAGGGACTAGAGAAGAGAAGGATCCGGACTAATCCAGAGGTAATTATAACATGTTTGTTATTTAAAAAAAAAAAAAGAGCCTTTACAATCACTTTAACACATGAGGACAGGGCCGCTGATAAACCAGTACAACTGGCCCTGTTGTACCAGGCCCCAGCCAGCAGGGGGACACGGCAATCTGAACAGAGTTCAGAATTAAAAAAAAAAAGTCTGACTGCACAGGACTGACTGAGGGAGGAGGAGAGCGTTACCCCATCAGCATGGACATCGCCACTGCTCAGATAAGACACTTATTGGATCTGCTTTGTATCCTGTGAATCCCTTGCAGAGCTGCCTGCTTTCTCCCTCTGGTAGTTCTGCAGAGGGCTCAGTTCTATCTATGTATGCTTGCTGTGTCCCGATCTGAAGCAGAAGGAGATAGCTGCAGAGTCTCTGCCTGTGCCTCTGCTGGGTCCTGAAACTCCCCCCCCCCCATAGTCGGCAGTGTTGTCTCCTGTCAGATGATGAATGAGCAGGAAGCTTGCTCCACCTCCCTCCAGATCGTGCTCTCAATGTTCTGTGTTCATGGTGAACTCCAGGGTTTGAATGCAGAAGTGTTTCTGCTGGAGGGGGTGAGGCACTGGATCCACTCTAGGCAGGAGAAGGGCCATTCTATTTGGTGAAGTTACATATGCTATTATCCTGCGGGTCTGAGTTGGAGAGGGCTGTGATTTTGTAAAACGGATTGCTTTATCCTGCCCCCACCTTCAAAACTCTCCCCGCGGCAAGATGCCTTTAGCATTTTATTAGCACCTTTTTCTCTTTTAATTACTGCATTATTAAATATGACCACAAGATGGCATAGTAATCACTTTAGTGTTGATTGATGTGATTGGATATCTATCTCTATATAAGTAACATATATGCCAACACTAATTTGTTCTGGAGAAGTGCATGGAGATGCACGAAACGTTAACCTAGCCTATGCAGAGAGCTAGTAAGCTGGCTTCAAATTTGCTACCCAGTCCAGCAATGCAAAGGACTCACTTGCTGTAACTGACTACATTTAAGGCACCGCCATCTACAGTCCACGCCAGCCCATGCTGATCCAAGCACTGTGTTCCAGACTTTCCTTCTGCATACCTGACCGGTCATGTGACTGCACACTACGAGATCTCCCTTTGGGAATCCACTGAAGAATCCAGCCACAGGCTGCAGCTTTGATGACAGTCTGAACCCGGCATACAGACATTTACGGCCGAGCAGAGGGGGGACAGAGACTTTAACTGTCCCTGGCAATAAGACCATCGAGTGACTGATTTGGTGAGAGCCCAGTTGGGCAACTGTTCACTACCTTTTACCTTAAACCCTCTCTCATATATGCCTGCTCCTTTTTCCTCTATGGAGGTTTAATGGACACCTGCTGTGCCAGTAAAGTGTGAAAATATCCACTTATTCTGGTCAGATTTAAGGACCTGAATGAATCACCTAATATTAAGAGTATGAGAACTTGCTATATATGCTCCTTGATTTGGATGCTTTCCGTGCCTGGAACCCTGCATTTCTTTATCGTACATCACGGGACACAGAGCGGCATTCATTACTATATGGGTTATATGGAGTACCTTCAGGTGTAGACACTGGCAATCTCAAACAGGAAATGCCCCTCCCTATATAACCCCCTCCCATAGGAGGAGTACCTCAGTTTTTCCGCCAGTGTCTTAGGTGTTAGTCATGGTTTAGCTTGCCTCCACATCCTTGGGATTAGGTGAGCTAACCGGTTCTGTCCAAAAAAGCCTCAGCGCTAAAGTGGTCAGTAACCGGACCCCAAACCCTTGGGGTATAGCCCATAATGCTTTTCTTTTTAGAGAGCTGGACCCTGGGCCCAGAACTTAGAAACCTTTGGGTGCCTAATGTTTCTGTTGCCAGAGTGCTATATGGGCCCAGGACAGTGGATCCTTCATAGGAACCCAGGGCCTGAAGGTCTAGACATCCCCACCGAGATGGGGGAAGATTGGGCCTCTTGCTTGGCAAAGTCCTGCGGCATGGAGCAGGTAAGTGAGGGGAAAACTTGCGGAACTTGGTTCTTAGCAGGTTTTTTCTGGGGGGTCACAGGGGACATGCCTAAAGTTATGCACTGCATCTGGCAAACTAGTCACATATCATAAAGATAGGATGGCTCTATATGTATTATTCCCCATAAGATGTGACCTCCCTTGTAGTGTTGGAAAAGCATTGAGTGGGGCCTGTGTGATATAAAAGTATATGTGTGTGTCAGAGAGCTGTGCTTACCTGCAAGCCTCCAGGCGATGCTCCATTCAGTCTTCCTCCTCACGGCCTGCAAAGCAGGCAAAACGCTGACCTCCTCATGGTTCCAGGCTGCAGTTTGCTGGAGCAGAGAGGTCCCTTCCTCCCAACCCCACCCCCCCCCTGTCGGGAGGGGCATTTCCTGTTTGAGATTGCTGGGGGGGAAGGGCGGGTCAGTGGCTTAAGGAAGGGGCGGCCCTTCCTTGTTTGTTCCATATAGCTCATTCAATACTTTGGAACTGAGGAGGAAAGACCAGAACGGCAAGCACGGGGCGCCGAGGACACACAGTGGCCAGAAAGAATATTGCAGTCTTCAGAAAGACTGTTTTCAAGCCTAGGAATAGGCTGTTTCTTTTCCATCTCATAGTTTTTCTTGCAATACTACTCAGGGGGACAGAATGTTTTTTCTTTCCTAGATTTGAAAAAAAAAAAAAAAAAAAAAGATTTTTTTTGAAAAAAAAAAGTGTCATCTAGGGGAGAGGAAGCATTTTTTTTTATCCCCCAAACAGGTGTTTGGGCATTTAACTATTTATAAGTCCCAGGTACCAATAAGTAGCAGGTGTACCTCGGTATTGTACCATGGCATCAAAAAACAAGGGTACAAGAGGTGGGGATTCCCCCAGAGAGTCTGAGGTCTCGGACAATGCTATGCCGCTGCTTTCCCCACAGGGAGCCTTGGGGCCATCGGGATCTGGGGCTGGAGCTGACGCGGGTCAGTCCAACCCTAAGATGGTCACGGAGGAGGTATTACTCACCTCTTTAAAAGAGATGCAGAAAAGCATGGGTAAAATGATAGCCGCAGCTATGCGGGGCAGTAAGCGGAATAGATCTCCGTCGCCCGAGCGCGGACCCTCAGAAGAGGAGGTCCTTTCCTCAGGGGAATTGGACGACCTCTTGGACAAGGACCAAGTAGGTTCAGGGATCGAAGATCCGGATACAGAGGAGTCTGGGGCAGTCTCCCTGAGGGAGAGCTGGTGGATTCAAGGATTGTCGGACTTGGTCCATAGGGCATTCAACTTGCCAGTACCAGATCTCCAGGTATCGACGGTTTCAGCTTTGGGCTCACTGAGGGCGCCTCAAAGCAATGCTGTGTTTCCGATCCATCCTCTATTAGA
Source organism: Rana temporaria (assembly GCF_905171775.1). Classification (NCBI taxonomy): domain Eukaryota; kingdom Metazoa; phylum Chordata; class Amphibia; order Anura; family Ranidae; genus Rana; species Rana temporaria. The sequence goes on from NC_053492.1 coordinate 344,714,164, forward strand.
GGGAGTTTTGTTCCAAGATTGGAACAAGCCAGATAAGATCTTCTTACCACCTAAGAAGTTCTCTGTCCTATATCCTATGGAAGAAAAATTTTCCAAAAGATGGGCTACTCCTGCAGTGGACGCAGCCATCTCATGTGTTAACAAATCGTTAACATGCCCTGTAGAAAACATACAGGTGTTCAAGGATCCAGTTGATAAACGCTTGGAAGCACTACTTAAGAACTCCTTCACTACTGCAGGGGCAGTAGTACAGCCAGCTGTGGCTGCGATTGGGGTCGCTCAAGCATTATCGGATCAATTTAAGCAGATGCTTAAACTTATTCCTGCCCAGCAGGCAGAAGAATTTTCGGATGTCCCTAAGGCCATATGTTTTACGGTAGACGCAATCAAGGATTCTATCCAGCAAGCGTCACGTTTATCGTTATCCCTTATCCATATGAGAAGACTCTTATGGTTAAAAAGCTGGGAGGCTGAGCCCCCATGCAAGAAGCTCCTGGTAGGGTTCCCCTTCCATGGAGGACGACTCTTCGGAGAAGACCTAGATAAATACATTCAGACCATTTCAAACGGCAAGAGTACTCTCTTGCCAACTAAGAAGAAGGTTCAGGGGCCTGCGTTTAAACGACAGTATTCCCCTGGGCAGGGGCCCTCTAATGCCAAGCAGTATCGACGGCCTCCTGCAAAAGCAAACTTCGGCTTCAACAGCAAATCACAAGGACAGGCTGTTAGAGGCAAAAGGCAGTGGTTTCGCAAACCAGCAAAACCAGCCCCCAAGCCAACCTTATGAAGGGGCGCCCCCACCCACGAAGGTGGGGGGAAGGCTGCGACTCTTTTCAGAGATTTGGGAAGCCAGCATTCCCGACGAGTGGGTACGGTCTTCCGTGGCCACAGGCTACAAATTAGATTTCCTAAGGTTTCCTCCTCCTCATTTCCAGGAGTCGAGGATTCCAAACGATCCGCCTCGGATTCCGGCCAGCCTGGAACAGGGGCTGGGTTTCTACTCCAACCTATTCATCATCCCCAATGGAGATGTCAGGCCAATTTTGGACCTAAAGATGGTAAATGCATATCTAAAGATCCGCTCATTTCGGATGGAATCCGTGCGGTCAGCAGCTGCCACACTCCAGAAGGACGACTTCATGGCGTCCATAGACATAAAGGATGCCTACCTTCATGTTCCAATTTATCAGCCACATCAAAGATATCTACGCTTCATGGTGGCTTCGCGTCACTTCCAATTCGTGGCGCTTCCCTTCGGGTTGGCTACGGCCCCCCGGGTGTTCACGAAGGTCCTAGCTCCGATCCTAGCCAAGCTAAGGATCCAAGGGGTCACGATCCTAGCATACCTGGACGACCTCCTAGTCATAGACCACTCGTCTCCCGGCTTGGAGCGAGCAGTGGCCCTCACGGTCCAATACCTCGAGAGGTTCGGCTGGGTCCTAAATCGAGAAAAGTCAGCTTTCCAGCCCACAAGGCAGTTGGAATATCTCGGCATGAGATTAGACACAGAACAACAAGGAGTGTTCCTACCTCTGAGGAAGGTAAAAGCCATCAAGGAATTAATCCTACTGGTTCTAAGCAAGAAAGAACCGACTATTCGCCTATGTATGAGGTTACTAGGCAAGATGGTGGCCACATTCGAGGCGGTACCATACGCCCAGAGCCACACTCGCATCCTACAGGCAGCCATCCTGTCAGCATGGAGCAGAAGGCCACAGGCCTTGGATATCCCGTTGCCGCTCTCATCAAGAGTCCGACAAAGTCTGTGTTGGTGGTTAGACCCTCAGAATCTACTGAAGGGGAAGTCTTTCAGCCCAGTGGCTTGGAAGATAGTGACCACAGACGCCAGCCTGACGGGCTGGGGAGCAATTTTGGATGGTTGCACTCGCCAAGGTACTTGGGCAAAGCCAGAGAAGCAGTTGCCCATCAACATCTTGGAGCTCAGAGCTGCTCGACTAGCCCTCAGGGCTTGGACGTCAAAATTGCAGGGGTTCCCGGTGAGAATTCAATCAGACAATGCCACGGCCGTGGCATACATAAATCACCAAGGGGGAACCAGGAGTCAAGCCGCTCAGAGAGAGGTGAGCTTGATTCTCCTATGGGCAGAGGCTCATGTGCCCTGCATATCGGCAATATTCATTCCAGGAGTGGACAACTTTCAGGCGGACTTCTTAAGCCGCCAGACTCTATGGCCGGGGGAATGGTCTCTGCATCCACAAGTCTTTCAAGCACTCTGCCAAAGATGGGGAGTGCCGGACGTGGATATCATGGCATCGAGACTCAACAAGAAACTAGACAGGTTCATATCCCGCTCAAGGGATCCGATGGCCTGCAAAACCGATGCGTTGGTTTGCCCTTGGCATCAGTTCAAACTTCTTTATGCGTTTCCCCCGCTCCAGTTACTACCCCGCCTGCTGCGCAGGATCCGGGTGGAGCACATACCAGTCATCCTGGTAGCTCCAGCATGGCCCAGAAGGGCATGGTACTCACTAATCTTAAGGATGGTAGTGGGAGACCCTTGGACTCTTCCTCTACGGCCAGACCTGCTATCGCAAGGTCCGATCCTCCACCCTGCCTTACGGCATCTAAATTTGACGGCCTGGAAGCTGAATCCCTGATTCTCAGGGGTAGAGGTCTGTCTCAGAAAGTAATCTCTACCCTAATCAGAGCCAGGAAACCGGTCTCTAGGGTGATTTATTACAGGGTCTGGAAGGCCTATGTAGGCTGGTGTGAGTCCAAGCGATGGCTTTCTCGCAAATTTACCATCGATAGAGTATTAAGTTTTCTCCAGCTAGGAGTGGATAAAGGATTGGCATTAAGCACAATCAAAGGACAGATTTCTGCTCTGTCAGTGTGGTTTCAGCGGCCGCTGGCCACCCACTCGCTGGTTAAGACCTTCCTTCAAGGGGTCTTACGTATTAGACCTCCAGTTAAATCCCCGCTTTGTCCGTGGGATTTAAATCTTGTTCTGTCAAGTTTACAGAAACAACCGTTTGAGCCGTTGGCTGATATTCCTTTGGTTCTACTGACAAGGAAGTTAGTATTTTTGGTTGCCATAGTTTCCGCAAGAAGAGTTTCGGAGCTGGCAGCCTTATCCTGTAAGGAACCATATCTTGTTTTTCATAAGGACAGGGTCGTTCTCCGCCCTCATCCTTCCTTCCTACCGAAGGTCATATCCAGTTTTCATTTGAACCAGGATTTGGTATTACCATCCTTCTTCCCTAAACCTACTTCCAGAAAGGAAGGGTTGCTGCATACCTTGGATATTGTCAGGGCCATGAAGGCCTATCTTAAAGCTACAAAGAAGATCCGGAAAACAGATGTGCTGTTCATTCTACCGGATGGGCCCAAGAAGGGGCAGGCAGCTGCAAAGTCCACCATTTCTAGGTGGATTAAGCAATTAATCACTCAGGCCTACGGCTTGAAAGGGTTGCCTCCTCCAGTATCATTAAAGGCTCATTCTACTAGAGCCATGGGCGCCTCCTGGGCAGCACACCACCAGATCTCTATGGCTCAAGTTTGCAAGGCGGCAACCTGGTCTTCTGTCCACACGTTTACAAAATTCTACAAGTTGGACGTAAGAAGGAATACTGATACTGCCTTCGGGCAGGCAGTGCTGCAGGCTGCAGTTTGAGACCCTCGGATTCCGGGGGCTCCTCTTTTTTGAGTTAAATTTAAAATTTAAAATTATTTTTCTCAACTAAGTTGGATTTATTATGATTTGAGTATATCTCTAAATTAAATCCTTTTGTCTTGGAGATGTTCTCCCTCCCCTCATTGTAAGCATTGCTTTGGGACATCCCATATAGTAATGAATGCCGCTCTGTGTCCCGTGATGTACGATAAAGAAAAAGAGATTTTTAATACAGCTTACCTGTAAAATCTTTTTCTTGGAGTACATCACGGGACACAGAGCTCCCACCCCTCTTTTTTGAGGACCATTTTGGGAGGCATACTGCTTGCTACAAAACTGAGGTACTCCTCCTATGGGAGGGGGTTATATAGGGAGGGGCATTTCCTGTTTGAGATTGCCAGTGTCTACACCTGAAGGTACTCCATATAACCCATATAGTAATGAATGCCGCTCTGTGTCCCGTGATGTACTCCAAGAAAAAGATTTTACAGGTAAGCTGTATTAAAAATCTCTTTTTTCAGCACATACAGTAGGTGCAGGGCCGTCTTAATAGCATCACGGGCCCCATGGCAAAGTAATGCTCTGGGGCCCCTACAATGCTGACAGTGCAGGTCTACAGACATCAAGTAGGTAGGAGGCAGACTGCCTCCCCTGTGTATCTATCACTCTCAGTGCCATCATGGGGCCCCCAATTTCGGGGCAGCGTGGGCTCAAGGACCAGCTGCTTTGGAGAAAGTGCAGGGGCCCCCCCCCATGCAGCTGGGGCCCCTGGACAGTGCCCAGGTGTGCCCTCATTAAGACAGCCCTGCATAGGTGGTTAAATCAGCACAAGTGCTCTGAAGGCTGTTGATGATCTAGAGATTTCTGTGGATCTGTGTGTTTGAACTCTGGTTTGGCTTTGATTCACCATTCACACGAGCCATTGAGCCTAATGTTGAGTAATTTTTTCATCATTATAGTGCATCAAATACTCTGGATGTGTATAAGTGCGTTTTTCAAAATGCCAATATCACCAAAATTCCACACTTATCTAACAGCACATTATTGACTGTTCTTTGCGGTGCCTCTCTTTTCTGGACAAATGTAGTCTGCAAATTTGATGCCTGTCATGCTGCGTACACACGATCATTTTTCGGCATGAAAAAAAATGCTCTAGCAAAGCGTGGTGACGTACAACACGTACAATGGCACTATAAAGGGGAAGTTCCATTTGAATGACGCCACCCTTGGGGCTGCTTTAGCTGATTCCGTGTTAGTAAAAAAGACGATTCGCGTTTTTCTGTCTGTTACAGCGTGATGAATGTGCTTACTCCATTTCGAATGGTAGTTTTACAAGAACGAGAGCTCCCGTCTCATAACTTGCTTCTGAGCATGCATGGGTTTTTAACGTCGTTTTAGCCCACACACGATCATTTTTTACAACCCGAAAAACGACATAGTTTAAAACGTTGTTAAAAAATGCAGCATGTTCGAAAAAAAAATTGGCCATTTTTCAGAACCCGAAAAATGATGTGAAGCCCACACATGATTATTTTAAACGACATTTTTTAAAAACAAGGTTTTTTTCATACCGAAAAATGATCGTGTGTACGCGGCATCAGAGCGCTCTGCATTTTGAATCTATATTTGCTGCAGCACGTTTTTTTTATTAAATTGTTAGGTATTGTGAGATATACTGTGTTATAATGGATACATTGTTCCTCACATATGCTTGATATTTAATGTATATGATACCCCCACCCCTAATAAAGCCTTTTTCATATTTTTGTACCTTAAACCATTGTTGACCTGCCTTTTTTTTGCTTTCTGGGGGCTCCCTTGTCCCTTCCAAACCCCCTTTTTTATATAGCTTTTTTGCTTGTTGGCAGGTATCCCGTCTAGTCCTGGCGAATCGGCCGGTACACTAATTAATTATTTAGGTTATCGCTAAAGGGAGTGTGGATTCTAGGATTCTTTTATTTTCTATTGAAAATTTTTGTTACATACAATTTCATTTTAAGCTGAAGGTTATTTTTTTTTTTTTTTTTGCTTTGCAGAATCAGGCACGTAACTTCTGTAAATAAGTGTTTCCCATATCAGGCTGGCTACTGTGTAGTGTAGAAATCGTCTTTCCATTCTCCTTTTTACAGCGCTCATTTTCAGGTACTACTTGGGTTAACACCAGCCACTGCCAGTGTTAAAGGGTTGCACTGATCCCTTGTCCCTTCCTCTTGCCTCCTCCATTTATAGAACTTGTCCTATCATTTGTCAGAATACAAAGGATTTGGTGAATAGGTAAATTAAGAACAAGATCACCTCCTTGTCACAGAATCCCGTTTGGTCATCTGATGTTTGTTGCTACCTACAGTATCTCACAAAAGTGAGTACACCCCTCACATTTTTGTAAAACACTGAAGAAATTACACTTTTCTACAATGTACAGTGAGTGTACAGCTTGTATAACAGTGTAAATTAGCTGAACACAGCCATTAATGTCTAAACCGCTGGCAACAAGATTGAGTACACCTCTAAGTGAAAATTTCCAAACTGGGCCCAAAGTGTCAATATTTTTTGTGGCCACCATTATTCTCCAGCAATGCCTTAACCCTCTTGAGCATGGTGTTTCACCAGATCTTCAAAGGTTGCCACTGAAGTCCTCTTTCACTCCTCCATGACACCATCACAGAGCTGGTGGTGTGAGAGACCTTGCGCTCCTCCACCTTTCTGTTTGAGGATGCCCCACAGATGCCCAATAGGGTTTAGGTCTGGAGACCTGCTTGGCCAGTCCATCACCTTTACCCTCAGCTTCTTTAGCAAGATAGTGGTTGTCTTGGAGGTGTGTTTGGGGTTATGTTGGAATACTGCCCTGCAGCCCAGTCTTTGAAGGAATGGGATCATCCTCTACTTCCGTATATCACAGTACATGTTGGCATTCCTGGTTCCCTCAATGAACTGTAACTCCCCAGTGCTGGCAGCACTCATGCAGCCCCAGACCGTGACACTCTCCCACCACCATGCTTGACTGTAGGCAAGACACCATTGTCTTTGTACTCATCTGGTGGCTCCCCCACATGCTTGACACCATCTGAACCAAATAAGTTTATCTTGGTCTCATCAGACCACAGGACATGGTTCCAGTAATCCATGTCTTTAGTCTGCTCTTCTTGTCTTCAGCAAACTGTTTGCAGGCTTTCTTGTGTGAGGCGTATGGTCTAAGCACTGACAGGCTGACCCCTCCACCCTTATAACCTCTGCAGCAATGCTGGCAGGACTCATATGTCTATTTCCCAAAGACAACCTCTGGATATGACGCTGAGCATGTGCACTCAACTTTGGTCAACCATGGCAATGTCATGGTCTTACCTCTTTGCTAGCTCCTCATCACTGACCTGTGCGAGCGGCCATCTTGCTTCATGGGGTTCTTGTAACCTGTCACACCCTGCGGCTCCTCCTTACCACTGGGAGGAGCTGGCTGCTCAGCATATATATAGGACGGCAGCTGCAGCATTTCCTCGCTTGGGCCTTTCGTCTGACACCTCTTCTGTGATCGTGCTGCCTGCTCCTGGTTTCCGATCGGGTCTCGGACGTTCCTTCTGGTTCCCGATTCCCGGCTTCGTTTCACTCCGCCTCTGGCTACAGACTCTGGCTCGGCTGACTCTCATCCCTGGCTATCGACCCCGGCACCGTTGGACGACTCTTCTGGCTGTTTCGATCATCTGTGTGGACTTTGACCTTGCTTTTGGTTTCCAATAAAATCTTCTTATTCATTTATCTGTTTTGTACGTCTGATTCATGCTTCCATGACAGGCAAGGCCTGTTCTGAGTGGAACCTGTCCTGTTAAACTGCTGTATGGTCTTGGCCACCATGCTGCAACTCAGTTTTAGGATATTGGCAATCTTCTTATAGCCTAGGCCAGTGTTTCTCAACTCCAGTCCTCAAGGCGCACCAACAGGTCTTGTTTTCAGGCTTTCCATTATTTTGCACAGGTGATTTTATCAGTTTCACTGCCTTAGTAATTACCACAGCAGTTCCATCTGAGGGAAATCCTGAAACATGACCTGTTGGTGCGCCCTGAGGACTGGAGTTGAGAAACGCTGGCCTAGGCTATCTTCATGTAGAGAAACAATTCTTTTTTTCAGATCCTCTGAGAGTTTTTTGCCATGAGGTGCCATGTTGAACTTCCAGCGACCAGTATGATGTAATAAAATATTTACAAAAATTGGAGGGATGTACTCACTTTTGTGAGATACTGTGGGCTGGATTCAGATAGATTTGTGTATCCATCTGCTGGTGTAACGTATCTGCGATACGTTACGCCGCCGTAGATTAGGGCTCAAGTTTCGTAGAAAGGACTTGCGCTCCGTGTTACGGCGGTGTAACGTATGTCATCCGGCGCAAGCCTGCCTAATTCAAATGTGTTTGATGTGGGCGTGTTTTATTCAAATTCACTTTGACCCCACGTATTTGACGTATTTTACGAACGGCACATGCGCCGTTCGTGAAAAAATCCCAGTGCGCATGCTCGAAATTACGCCGCAAAGCCTCATTGGTTTTGACGTGGACGTAACTTACGCAAAGCCCTATTCGCAAACGACTTACGCAAACGACGTAACAATTTCAAAACTCGGCGCGGGAACGACGTCCATACTTAACATTAGCTACGCCTCATATAGCAGGGGTAACTTTACGCCGAAAAAAGCCTAACGTAAACAACGTAAAAAATGCGCCGGCTGGACGCGTAACTATACGGAAGCGCCACCTAGCGGCCAGCGTAAATATTCAGCCTAAGATACGAAGGTGTAAGGCACTTACGCCGGTCGGATCTTAGGGAAATCTATGCGTAACTGATTCTCTGAATCAGGCGCATAGATACGACGGCCCGCACTCAGAGATACGCCGTCGTATCTCGTATCTGAATCCGGCCCATTATATCCATTTCTAAACTAAACAAGAGTCAGGATTGTTTGGTTGCGCGTATGATTGTTATGCAACAGAAACATATTTGTGGGCTTAGTAGATAAAGGGGTTGCTTGACTAAAGGGAAAAAGAGCATACACTTTAAATGTGCATTTGAACTCATTTTCCCCAGAACTTGGTAAATGTGGTTAAGCTCTGGAGATTTTCATAATCCAATCATGCACAAAAATGCTGTCTTTTTTCCCCCCTTGTGTAGCACTACCTCCATATAAGTTGCTGAAGTTAGGGTTCCCCGGTGTTGCACAGCCAGTCACACAGCATTTCCTTCATTCACTCAATGCAGAAAACAGTCCTTAGCGTGTTTTGTTGTTTTATTAAGGGATGATAACTTGGATGGGGTAGGGAATTATGTGTTGCCAGTGTGACAACAAACAGAACTTCAGGGACTTCCTCTCTATTTATAGATTCCTCTTCTCACTTCCTTCTGCACACACATGATTCCTTTATATACAGCTCCTGCTGGTTCACTCTTGAAGGAACTAACAGTATATCAATAGTTCAGCAAAGGCCCATTACAGGCAAGAACTCTCAGTCCCTTTTTACCAAGTAGCACAAATAGGGTAAACAGCATAACACATCTCCTTCTGCCTTCCTGTAACCACTGATCCCAGTTCCACTTGCATGCAGAAAGCTAGCCTACCTGGCTGCTTTTCTTTCCAGTTCTCCTGACAGGCTCTCTGCCCAAGTCTAAGCCAACTGATACACACACAGAGATTCCCCAGGGCAAAGTTGGATGAAGACTTGTCTTCAAGAGAGACCTGCTACAGATGGCAGTCTCTCCCCTTGTCTGTTCCTGCACCATGCTGATCTACTCACTGTCTCTCATCTGCTTCTCAGTATTGAATCCCTCCAACTGCCTTCTGTGGTGGGATCCTTCCAGACCAGCCTCCCAAGCTCCAGCCTGGGGTAACCCCCCCCCCCAGTAAGGGGCCACCAACAGCCTCCCTTCAGCACTGCTTCTGCATTTTCCACCCCAACACACTTGCTGGCATTGCCCATGTCTATTTATGGGTTTCCCAGTCTCCTGCCAGACCCAAACCTAGGGATTCACTGATGGCCCATAAATATTCAAGACAGCCCTCCTAGTCTCCTCCCACTATATTGTAGAATATTTTCCAACATTCTAGAAACAGGGAGCACCAGAGAGCTGCCAGAATGAGTCATCCAGCCCTGAACTCTGGAAACCCTGACCTAATTACAGACTCACCATATAACATGAGTCAGAGTATAAACATAAATAAAGACAGAAGAAGGGATTTAAAAGGTGTCACACAAAGGAATAATTATAACATTTCTAATTGTTAATGTAAACATTGAAATGTCCTTTTTTTTTACATAAAAACATCAAAAAGTGACCATACAGTACTGCTGCAAAATATTCATCTCTACATATTTCGCCAAACTATGGCTTCTTCAGTAGATTCCAAAGAATACTGCAAAGTAATTCATTCGCACATAAACTGCCAAAAAAGTACAGCATCGATATACAGAAGCAAGAGGATATCGGAAAGAAGGGACACCTCAATCTTTCCACTCCAATTTTTCTACACCTCCCTCACTGTTACTTGCTTGTTCTGCATTATAATGACATTATTTGGTCACAATTAAACAGATTTGTTTTGAAGCTTACACTATGTAATTTTAAGACCAGCAGTCTAATTTTGTAACAAAGTCTCCCTGAAGCTTTGATGTTGATGTAGCTGTAAATAAAATAGCCTAACATTATTTTAATGTACCAAAATAGTTCACATTCCCTGCAGCTACTTCCTAACCGCTGATAACAACAAAAGTAGGTCACTTCTGGATAAAGCACACTTAATTAATGTATGTATGCATGATATTTTTCCTGAGTGAAATATTTTGTTACTCCCCAATAATTAGTTATTTTGAATTAAAGAACCAATCCAGCACATTAGAGGTAATCAGCCTGATCACAATCTTCTGTGTCCTTCAATACAAAACCTTTTTTTTTATTTATAATGGCTTTGCAGAGAAACAATATTAGTAATCAGACAATAATGATCTTCAGCGGTTGCTTAGTAAATTGCACAAAACAAGCTCCTGTGACTAACAATCAGCAAATGGATCGTGACATTAGTAATATGCATAATAGATGTGACCTTAGCCGGGCTAATTTTTCTAACTGTACAACATATGCTTTGTGCCAATTCCCAAACACAATCCAAAATGTACTTTGTACAACAGATAAAATAAATACTGTATATATTTAATTAAAAAATGTAATCTCTAAACTTTTTCGTACAAACACTGCTCAGTGTGCTGTGTGTTGGAAAAAATTGAGGGCTGATTTACTAAAATTGGAGCATGCAATATCTGGTGCAGCTCCTGCATAGAAACCAATCTGCTTCAGGCTTTTTTTTTTCGTTAAAGCTTAATTGAACAAGCTGAAGTTAGAATATGGTGCAGCTGTGCATGGTAGCCATTCAGCTTCTGAATGCTTAAAGGAGAAGTCTAGCCTGAGCTTGTTTGGCTGGGCTTCTTCTATGGGTCACAGGAGTGCAATTCGTTTTGCATTTCTGTGACCCATTTGAACATATGCAATACTACTGCTTTACCGCTATTTAGCTTGCCACATGTACAGAGATGACTGATAAACATGTCCCTAAAAAATAACCACAGTCCAATTTAGTAAAAGCAAAAAAAAAAAAAAAAAAAACAAGAACTGTGCTGTACAAACTGTACTTGTTCATGAATCCAAATTTTACCTGCTGTGTGTAGCCACAGGAGCCATGGCAGAAGGGAACAGGTCTAAATAAGAAAGATAAATACAGTAGAAACATAACTGTATGACCTGTGCTGTTCATCAGCAAGATACATTGAGGGGGTAGAAATCATCACCTGGTTTTTAGTTTTCAGACTCCTCGTCTGATTTATTAAAGTGTCAATTAAGGTGATGTGCTGTGAAATGTAGTAAGGGATGCTGTTCCAGACTTACTTAAAAGGGAAGTGAGCTAAAGTCAGCTTGTGCTCATGTCAAGTATCCAGTCGAGTGAAGAACAAGTGCTATTTTTTTCAAAAAAGTCCTGCTCTTTATTGAAGGCTTGAAGTAAACACTTCAGCTTACTTTCTTTTCCAGTTTAAAGATTTTGACCTGGGATTACTTCACTTCCCTGAACTTCACAGCACTTCTCACTTCAGTAAATTAGGCCTTATATGCTTCTTTTTATAAAATGTTTCACTTACAGTTGTAGCACCTTGGTGTTTAGGCAGGGTTTCTCCTAAATTTACCTGCCAGGTATAGCTACCTTGGCTAATTGTTAAGGATCAATTATTTTCACTCCAAGTCTGTAATTGCTGCACTTCTCTCTTTTGCCGCTAGGTGGCCGGGTACCTGGTGGCATTAGTTTCAAAAAGGGCGATGCAAGGTCAGTAAAGGACCATCCACCTTATTACCAGGGACCACAGTGAGTAGCTGAAGCAAGTACCAGAGCAGTATTCTCAACAATCGGGGACCGTGAAGAATCTGGAAACTTTAGTGGGTATCAAGCCAGGGACCCAGCCAGCAAAGGTGACGCTTGCAGAGCAGCCTTGTGTGTCAAGCCAGGGACCAAGCAGGCCAGTGGGGTGAGAAGTATCTTGAGTGCAACGCTAGGGACCCAGCAGTGAGGCGGAGGTGACGCTTGAGGAAGATAATACCATGAAGATTGGAGGAGCTCAAGGGACAGTGGCGGCTGGTGAAGTTTTAGGATGGAGGTGCCAGACCCCGCCCTTTCTTTTTGATCCCTTCCACTTGGTGGAAATGGGCGTGGTTTCAGGGAAATCGTGGGCGTAGCTCTAAGGTGGTGTGGTTAGCATCTGAGATGAAAGAGGGACGGAGGGATAGGGAGAGAGAGAGAGGAAGGGACAGCAGGCCCAGATCCTACAAAACAATAGAAATATGTGTATTCTAGAAAGTTTAACAATCAGCAGATAAAGATACTCCAAACACCTGGTGTTAGCGCTTTAATCATCCTGGAACCATGGTTGTTATGGTGTCAGGATGATTGAAGCGCATTATTTCTATTATTACATTGTAATATAAAATTAAATCATTCAACTCACCATAATGCAGAATCAGTGGGAGCCCTGAGCATGTCGCCTGCCACCAGATATAAAAAATATGAAAATTCAGCGCTGAGAAATACAAATAATAATATATGCTAGCCAGCACTAAAAATAAATTCATAAAAATATTCCCAAAGCATAAGTGAAAAAAGAAAAAAGAAAAGTGTGGCGCAAACGAAAATGTTAACACATATAAGTGAAATAAAAATAAAAATAGAAATAAAATGCCAATGAATAAATGTCCAAGTGTCCAAAAATAGTGTCCTTTAAGTGAAGAAAATCACACAAATAAATCCGGCAAGGGGTGAAGGTGAAGAGGAGACACCAGAGGAAAATCCGCCACCAAGGTCAAGATGGACTCTCACCTCATTGCTTCGACCCGTAAGAGTCACAAAGCATGTCAGCAAACAATTCTCAGTCAGGTCCAACCTCCAGATAAATCACCAAATCTTATAGGTATCCGCAGACCACCATAAATAAGAAGAAAACACAAAGAAACTCTAGTGCTCTCTGTATAAACCGGTTTAATAGTTAAAGATAAAAATTTAAATACTCACATTTAAAATCACTCAAAGCCGAGTGCAGCATAATCAGCGTGGTCACAGTAAACAGCGGCAATGATCGAGGTGACGTCCAGCGTAACTTCTCCTCCTCCGTACGTACGCGTTACGTCCCGTGGGCGGGACTTCCTCAACGTCAGGTGGAGAGAGAACGCCGAACGTCCCCAATGGCAAAGAATATATAGCAATACCCTAATTCGGCAGCCAATCGAATCGCTCGCGGATGCGGCCAATAGGAATCCTGGATGCCCAACAACATCCGGGGCAAAGGCAACAGAATTTTCACAATGAGGACTCGGCAACCAATCACAACGCTCACGGATGTGGCCAATAGACCATATACAGTGGACATCAACATCCGGGGCATGGCACCGAGTCTCGGTTATGCGGAAGTAAATGAAAAAATATAGTAATAGATAAACAAGACTCGGATAACTGAATGGAATAAGGAAATAAAAACCAAACAGTTAAAGTCCAATGCCTCCCAGTGACTAATAAGTTCATTCATTTACAAAAAATATATAAAAAAGTGTATAAATACCTTTCATATTAATAAAAATTAAAAAACATACAAAAAATATATATAAATATATATAAATTATACATATATAAAACGGACGTCAGCCTCGATCATCGCCACTATTCAATGACTAATAACAACATTAAAATTTAAAATTAAAACTTCCTACATGATTAAATTATTACATAAATATAAAAATCAAGTTGAATAAAAATTTCAAAGACCAATAATACTAACGATTAGAAATGAAACAGTTTAAATCAAACTCCACGTTAAGGCCCCGAGGGGAGGCAACTTTGAGCTCAAAGATCCAGTAAGATTCTCGTCGGCTCAGCTGGCGAATAAAATGCCCCCCCCCCCTCCAATGTCTGGCCACTTTTTCGATTCCCCAGAACTTCAAACTTTTAGGGTTGCGGTTATGATGTTGTCTAAAGTGCTTTGACACACTATGTGTTTTGACACCTCGTTTAATGCAACTGATGTGTTCGCCTACACGAACATGTAGGGCACGTGAAGTACGGCCAACATACTGAAGTCCACAGTCACATTGTAACATATAAATAACCCCTTCCGTGTCACAAGTAACAAGCTCCTTAATAGTGTATTCATTACTAGTGACCGTTGAACTAAAGGTTTTCCGTTTCTTGATGTTGTTCTTCGCATGTTTGCATGTGGCGCATCTTCCACATGCATAAAAACCAGAAAGGAAGTTAAATAGTCTGGGTCTATAGGCGGGTCAATGACCCCTGGTGCGATAACATCACGCAGAGCTGGGGCTTTCTTGTAAACAAATTGGGGCCGATCGGGTAGGACAGGACCCAGGACGGCATCTCCCTTTAACACTGCCCAATGTTTGACAATAATCCGTTCAAACTTTTTGTATTGGATATTGTAATCCAGTAGGATTTTATGATTGATGTTTTGATCAATAACTGGTGGGTCAGATGGTTTGTCGGAGACAATAACCTCCCTGTTCATTAAGCGTACCCTTTCAATTTCTAAATCCATATCCGAGGCAGAGTAGCCTTTCTGAACAAATCTCTTGGCAAGAACCTGTGACTGTGAGACATAATCAGCTTCTATAGTGCAATTTCTACGTAATCGCACAAACTGACCCCTGGGTATATTGCATAGCCAGAGTCTATGCAACTGGTCAAAGGTATATAACCGTTGCGATCCGTAGCTTTAAAATGGTTCCTAGTTTGCAGTTTAGAATCATTCTTAAAAATCTCCAAATCTAAAAAAGTAATTTTGTCACATGAAACTGTCCAAGTAAGGACTATATTTTTAGTGTTGGCATTAAGTAAATCCATAAAGTGCTGAAGGCTAACCATATCACCCTCCCAAACCATAATCAGATCATCTATGTACCATTTGTAACATAGAAGCTGAGGGGGGCGGTTTTTGAACACTGTCTCTTCCTCCCAGTGGGCCATGAATAAGTTGGCCACACTGGGAGCAAATCGTGCGCCCATAGCAACTCCTCGTTGCTGTAAATAAAAGTTCTTATTGAACCAAAAGTAATTTTTTAAAAAGGCAAAAATGTAAACCATCCAAAATAAATCGCACCTGTTGACTGTTCAAATCTGTGCCCCTTAAGGCCCAAATGGTCGAGGCTATGGCTGCTTCATGGTCAATTATAGTATAAAGGGATCCGACGTCTGCGGTCACTAACATAGTATCTTTGGTACATGTTAAAGTATCAAGAATCTGTATAACCTGCTTAGTATCTCATAGATAGGCCTCCATTTTGGACACCAGAGGCTGAAAAAAATGGTCCAAATATTGGCCAAGTCTAGAGGTAACAGAATCTATCCCATTGACTATGGGACGACCCGGAGGTCGCTCAGAATCTTTGTGGAGTTTGGGGACAAAGTAGATAATTGGTGTACGACAATAAAAGGGATCCAAATAGGATGCTTCCTTTTTGTTTAAAACCCCTTCCTGTTTCCCCCTTTCCACAAGAGAGTGGAACTCATTTTTAAAATGAACCATCGGGTCACCTCTCAACAGTAAATAAGTATCGTTGTCACTAAGGAGTCTGGCCATCTCCTCCTGATAGTATATTTTACTGAGCACAACCAGACCACCCCCCTTATCCGCCGGGCGGATCACAATATCATTCCTAAGCTCTAATGACTTGATGCCCTTTTTGATATGGTGGGAGTCCCGGACATTTTTGATCTTTAGGTCATCCAGATCTTTACAGACCAAATTCTTGAAAACATCAAGATGTCTAGTGTCCTGACCTTGAGGGTTAAAGACAGACTTATTTCTTAAACTGGTATGTTGCACAAAGGATGAGGCAACATTCCTTTGGATCGGGTTAGAGAGAAAGTACCTCTTCATATTTAACCCGCGCACATATTTTTGAACATTGACATAAGTGTGAAACTTATTAAGATTTCTAATCGGGGCAAATTTTAAGCCCCTATCCAGGACTCGTATTTCATCCTCAGAGAGTAAGGTCCCACTAAGATTGAAGATACCGGTCCCTAATGAGATCTTGGCTTTTTGGACTCGTCGGCCCCCCCTGTTTCCTCTCGGTTTTTCCTTTTTTGGCTGAATTGACCATTTCCGAGAGGAGCCAGTGGGGGCGGAGGGTTTCTCCAAATGTCCCCCGGGGGAGGTTGGAGCTCCCTCCATCCTCCCCAGGTTGGAGTATAAGGCGGAGGACCCCTCCAAGGGATCCTCTCCTGTCCTAAAAAATGATTGGAAGACGTAGTGGTCCTGTAAGGGGGTATAATAGTTGTAGGTAGACAAGGGAGGTGGGCCTGCAGGGTAACCACCTCTCCCACGTTGTTGGCCACCACCCCTCATTGGTGCTGGTCTCCAGGGGGGATTATCCTGATAATTATATGGCACCTGCTGCAATTGATGACCGTTGGATTGGGAGTAACCTCCCCTATTTTTCCCTTTCCCTTTTCCCCTTGGTTTAGAGGGGCCTTGTCCTCTATTATTAGACATATTGGTCCTAATAGGAGTAACTTGGGCTTCCACTATGTTGGCCCAGGTCTGTGAAGGACCCTGATTGATTTGATGAGAATCATCAAAAGGTGGCTCCATCAGGTGCTTACAGCGGAGTCCCTCTTGACATCAGGTGCCCACAGCGGAGTCCCTCTTGACATCAGGTGCCCACAGCGGAGTCCCTCTTGACATCAGGTGCCCACAGCGGAGTCTCTCTTGACATCAGGTGCCCACAGCGGAGTCCCTCTTGACATCAGGTGCCCACAGCGGAGTCCCTCCTTACATCAGGTGCCCACAGCGGAGTCCCTCCTTACATGCAGTCTGTGTCCCATCAAATGCAGCCCTGTGTCCCATCAAATGCAGCCTCTGTCCCATCAAATGCAGCCTCTGTCCCATCAAATCCCCCCTTCTTTGCGGGAGCACAGTGGCACTTACCTTGCTGTGTGGTGTCCTCTCCTGTTGTGTCTCCTTACACTGGCAGCGGCCATCCTGACCAGTCCCTCCTCATACTTCCGGTTTTCTCTTGCTCGGGCACAATGGGAGAGAGAAAACATGAAGTGACATCTAACTCGGATGTCAATCAAACTGCCCGGCCAGTGACTACAGGAAGGGGGGCGGCTCCCGGGTGAATCAACTAGTCTAGTGAGAGAGACTGGAAGCTCTGTGGGCTGAGCAACTACAAAAAGTGATTGTAATGGAAGCAAAGGAACTGTTACACTTTGTGTTAGGTCCTGTTAAAGACTGTTGCTTTGGAGACAGCATTCCTACACATGCAGATGTGGCGTCTTTCTGGATGCCTTTCCCTGCATGGCTGTCCTCATGTTGAAGTCTTGGGCCCAAATTCTCGTCCAGCGGCGTAATTTTGTGTGGGCATAACGTATCCGCTTTACGTTACGCCTCCGCAACTTAGACGGGCAAGTGCTGTATTCTCAAAGCACTTGCTCCGTAAGTTGTGGCGACGTAGCGTAAATCTGCCGGCGTAGGCCCGCCTAATTCAAATTTGGATCAGGGGGGCGTGTTTTATGTGTAAAACTACTGTGACCCGACGTGATTGACATTTTTGCGGAACAGCGCATGCGCCGTCCGTGGAATTTCCCAGTGTGCATTGCTCCAAAGTACGCCGCAAGGACGTCATTGGTTTTGACGTGAACGTAAATGACGTCCAGCCCCATTCACGGACGACTTACGCAAACAACGTAACTTTTTCAAATTTTGACGCGGGAACGACGGCCTACTTAACATTGGCTGCGCCTCATATAGCAGGGGCAACTTTACGCCGGGAAACGTTGTAACTTTAGTGCGTGAGCCGCGCGTACGTTCGGGAATTCGCGTATCTAGCTAATTTGCATACTCGATGCGGAATTCGACGGAAGCGCCACCTAGCGGTCAAAAAAAAATGCAGTTAAGATCCGACGACGTAAGAGACTTACGCCTGTCGGATCTAATGGATATCTATGCGTAACTGATTCTAAGGATCAGTCGCATAGATATGATGGGTCGGATTAGGACTTACGACGGCATACATGGCGCTGCGCCGTCGTAAGTCCTTTCAGAATCTGGGCCTTGGAGTCTGCCAATAATCTTTCAACTACCTAAGGGTGGCTGGGCTATAGCCAACTGGGCTATAGCCAACTGCTCTGGTTACTTACCATCTGGTAAGAGGCTCACTTTTACGGTGGAGGGACCTCACTATATGTATGCATGTCACCGGGTGATTGGAGGATCGGATCATCATTTCAGTGCTAAGCAAATCTTATGGAACCAAAGTTTTTGAGTGTTGAGAAATTACATCATTTAGCCTCTGCTTGTGAGCTTATGGACTATTTTGGACTTCCTGCTAATCCCTGTTTTTCTAAGTAGGGGTTTGATTTAACATTTTGTATTGGCGCAGCTTTTTGTTTATGTTTGTTGTGTACTTCGCACGTTAGCTGCTGCCTTGAGACTATTGTGTTGTAGCGCAGTTTTTTGTTTTCCTTGTACCTAAGGGTGTCCTGGCCCTAACCTTCTCTCCCAAAGTTCTGTTAAAATCTCTTTTGCATTCAAGAAGTGTCTGGCGTCCAATCAATCTACCTTGCATTACACTCACTATGCCATGCAACCAGGGGCGGACTGACCATTGGGACTCTCGGGCACTGCCCGAGGGCCCCATGCCACTAGGGGGCCCCATCAGGGTTGCCAGGCTCATCTGTCCCTGATATGTCCGAAACTGACATGCTTTTGATGTGAAAATCCTGAGATTTTAGCTGCCCGGCCTCTGCACTGCCTCCTGGCGTGGTGGCCATCTGTAAGCCTGGGGGCCCCCATCTTCTATTGCCCGGGGGCCCCATGAGTTGTCAGTCCACCCCTGCATGCAACCCACCATATACAGAAGAATGTTGTCTGTCTCTGGCCCTGGAGGTTCTCATTAGACTGAAGGAGGCCTGGGACCTTTCTACACAGTATACAGCAATTCCAGAGAATCAACTTGCTGCTGAAGCTCTATAAATTGATTGTTGAATGGCAGAGGATAGATGTCAGGAAGACTGAGTGCATAGTCATACCCAAAAATCTGCAAGATGCAAAAGACAAAAGAAAACATCTGTCCACAGACTCTGTTGACCGACTGACAATCAAAATGAATCATTCCTGGATTAGTAGCAGCCAATGTCGCAGATTACGTGTTTTCTGGATCTGGAATCTTTGCAAGATTGTCTTCTCTGCCTAGCTTTGTGAGTGTTGATTTTATCTGGAAGAATTTTCAGACCCCTGCTGGTCCAGTGAAATGCAGGGAGAAGTAGTTGAACCTGCACCAGTAGAACCCAGAACA
Source organism: Rana temporaria (assembly GCF_905171775.1). NCBI lineage: Eukaryota > Metazoa > Chordata > Amphibia > Anura > Ranidae > Rana > Rana temporaria. Next base: position 344,733,673 of record NC_053492.1, read on the forward strand.
GTCTAAAGTAATTGAGTAATGCTCAAAAACTAAATTCACCTCAACTAAAGCAACCTAACTAATGATGTGCTACACGCCTATACCAGTGATTTGGATCCATATGATTGTACATACATGCTTTAAGTTATACAGCACAACAAGCAAGCAGAAGCTTGTTCACTAGGAATGAGCCGAACACCCCCCAGTTCGGTTCGCAGCAGAACATGCGAACAGGCAAAAAATGTGTTCGAACACACGAACACCATTAAAGTCTATGGGACACGAACATGAAAAATCTAAAGTGCTAATTTGAATGGTTAATATGCAAGTTATTGTCATAAAAAGTGTCTGGGGACCTGGGTCCTGCCCCAGGGGACATGTATCAATGCAAAAAAAGTTTTTAAAAAAATGCATTTTTTTCGGGAGCAGCGATTTTAATAATGCTTAAAGTGAAACAATAGAAGCAACATTTTCCTTAAAATTTCTATAGTATGCCTGTAAAGTAGCACATTTTTCCCGCGTTTAGAAAAGTCACTGCAGTAAAATTTCTAAAGGAAAAAAGTCATTTCAAACTGCTTGCGGCTATAATGAATTGTCGGGTCCCGGCAATACAGATAGAAGTCATTGAAAAAAACAGACCAAAAAATTGTAAAAAAAAAAATTGCGTGGGGGTACCCCCAAATTCCATACCAGGCCCTTCAGTTCTGGTATAGATATTAAGCAGAACCCTGCATCAATTCAAAAAATGGCGTAGGGGGCCCCCCTCAAAATACATACCAGACCCTTCAGGTCTGGTATGGATTTTAAGGGGAACCCCATGCCAAAATAAAAAAAATGGCGTGGGGTCCCCTCACAAATCCATACCAGGCCCTTATCCGAGCACGCAACCTGGCAAGCCGCAGGAAAAGAGGGGGGCGAGAGAGCACCCCCCTCCTGAACCGTACCAGGCTACATGCCTCATCATGGGGAGGATGCTTTGTTGATGGGGACAAGGGCCTCATCCCCACAACCCTTGCTGGTGGTTGTGGGGGTTTGCAGGCGGGGGACTTATCGGAATCTGGAAGCCCCCTTTAACAAAGGAACCCCCAGATCCCGGCCCCCCATGTGAATTGGTAATGAATACATTGTACCCCTACCATTTCTTTATTAAAAAAGAAAAAAAATATTCCAGCGATGTACATCCATTCTGGATCCGAGGATACGGGGGGGAAAAAAATGCTGCCACGGTCCGATTCTGCCTCCATGGGAGGCGGCTGCCGAATAACGCTACACCCGCCGTGACAGCTCTTAAATAGCGAAGGGCGGGGCCACCCGTGACGTGTGCGGGTGACCCCGCCCCCTCTGACGCCATGGAGATTTCCTGCGGTTTCCCCGTGGCATCACGGGTAAACCTGCCCCCTCTGACGCCATGGAAAACCAGAGGGGGGCAGGGACACCCACACACATCACGAGTGGCCCCGCCCTCAGCTATTTAAGAGCTGCACAGCGGGTATAGCGTCATTTGGCAGCTGCCTCCCATGGAGGCGGAATCGGATCGTGGCAGCATTTTTTTTTCCGTTTCCTCATATCGTCGGGGGAGAATGGATGTACATCGCTGAATTTTTTTTTCTTTTTTAATAAATGACTTGTCCCTAGCTGTGTCTTGTGTTTACCATTGTTGACACTTTTTTTGTGAAATGGTAGGGGTACACCTTCCCCGTTCTTCTCTGTGGCAGTGTCACCGATTGTCTGTTCCCTGTTATAGGGAACGACGATCAGTGACGTCACACCTACAGCCAAGCCCACCTACAGTAAGAATCTCTCCCTTAGGGCACACTTAACCCCTTAGCACCCCCTAGTGGTTAACCCCTTCACTGCCATTGTCATTTTCACAGTAATCAGTGCATTTTTATAGCACTTTTCACTGTGAAAATTACAATGGTCCCAAAAATGTGTCAAAAGTGCCCGAGGTGTCCGCCATAATGTCGCAGTCATGAAAAAAATTGCTGAAAGCCACCATTACTAGTTAAAAAAAAATTATTAATAAAAATGCCATAAAACGATCCCCTATTTTGTAAACGCTATAACTTTTGCGCAAACCAATCAATAAACGCTTATTGTGATTTGTGATTTTTTTTTTACCAAAAATAAGTAGAAGAATATGTATCAGCCTAAACTGAGGAAAAACATTTTTTTTTATATATTTTTGGGGGATATTTATTATAGCAAAAAGTAAAAAATATTGCCTTTTTTTCAAAATTGTCGCTTTATTTTTGTTTATAGCGCAAAAAATAAAAACCGCAGAGGTGATCAAATACCACCAAAAAAAAGCTCTATTTGTGGGTAAAAAATTACGCCAATTTTGTTTGGGAGCCACGTCGCACGACCGTGCAATTGTCAGTTAAAGCGACGCAGTGCAGAATCGCAAAAAGGGGCAAGGTCCTTAACCTGCATAATGGTCCGGGTCTTAAGTGGTTAAAGTGACAAGTTCTGCCCTGGACCAATAGAGGTAAACATTCACAGTCTAAACTGCTGTATGGCAGGACACATGTCCACGTCTGGTATGTTACTTTCTCCTTCACACAGTTAGCCCCTTCCTCTCATTTGTATGTGGAAAGAAATTATATCCCATAGCGCAATAACATTTGACTATTTATTGCATTACCGCGCTTCCTGATGACGGATTACTGAAACGTACGTCGAGGCGACACGCAGACCACGCACAGCTTCCTGTCCAGCTGGTTCTCGGCTTCTGCAAGGTGGAACGCACGCCGTAGAACACCCCAGCGCGGACATCACTCTCCACGGAACAGGTCCTCAGGATCGTTACCTTTCTGATCAAAGCCCAAAGCCTCAGTGCCGGGATGTGGGCACTTGCAAAGTAAGCCTCCACTCGTCACCTGCTTTGTTTTAACCATTTTAATAAATGATAATATGCTATGGCGGCATCTCTCTGTTTTATATTTTTTATGATGTTCTACTAAGCTGACCCATAGGAACCTCAGACCATCCACAATCTGTCCAGGGTGACAGCAAAGCCTTATTTGATCTTTTTTTAGTTAAAAAGGTCAACTCCATGCGGTAAGGGGCCATCCTTTATGCATGTTTGGGTGATAGGATTGGTGAAGGTGTAATTCCTGCTCCTCTGCAACTTACCACACAAATAGTAAAGATTAAGGAATTTATGGACACATACCATTTATGATTATGGACTTTTCTTTGTGACTCTTCACTGGTTTACATTTTTGTGAAATTTTCACATTTACAAACATTGTTTGGTGTTTTTTTGTTTTGTTTTTATTTTATTTTTATCTTTATGCTGATTTCCCCCCTTTTTTTGGGGTACTCAGTGCACATATATGTTAATTTAACATATTTATTGTATAGCGCACATATGTTCAAGTTTTTTGTGTGATTTACATTTAAGGTTCATGTACTCATTTCACTTGTTTATAAATTGCACATGCACTTTATTCACTTGTTGTTTGGTACACATATGATATGTATTAATATCCTTATTAGGAATTTTACTTATTGCTAATTTAAGGTTTCACAGGTTTCCCAATTTTTTGCATTGTTTGCACAGGCACTTTACTGCCACTTCTTATTGGATTTTTCATTAATTTCAGCGTACCCTATCTACCAATTTTATTTATTGCATTAAAAACAAACGTGCCTACCGCTCAGGAGATTGCCAACCATTTCAATAGCAAAATCGGCACAATTTGCGAGGAGATATCCAGCATCCAATTTTCCCTCCCCAACCAACACATCAGGTCCAACACCGCACCCAATACTCTCCTCCTTCAGCCCTGTTACCACAGGGGAAGTTGACAAACTCCTCTCCATGGTCCACCTCACCACCTGTCCCCTGGTCCCTTTCCCCTCACAATTACTGCGACCACCTTCCTGCTCTATCCTAAACTCTCTAACCCACATCTTCAACCTCTTTCTCTCCTCTGGCACCTTTCCCTCCCAGCTTAAACATGCACTGGTTACCCCAATACTTAAAAAACCCTCACTAGACCCCACCTGTTTGAATAACATAAGACCCATCTCCCTGCTCCCATTTGCCTCCAAGCTCATCGAATGCCTTGTCCTCGACTGAATGAGTTGCTACCTCACTGACAACAACCTTCTTGATCCCCTACAGTCCGGCTTCCACCCAAAACTTTCCACTGAAACTGCCCTACTAAAACTCACCAATGACCTAACTGCTAAAACCATCAGCCAGTACTCCATACATATACTCTTGGACCTCTCTGCTGCCTTAGACACAGTTTACCACCTGCTCCCCCTCAGCAAACTCTACTCCCTTGGCCTCCGTGTTTCTGCTTTTTTCTGGTTCTCCTTCCTATCTCAGTGTCACTTACAACTCCATCTTCTCCACCCCTCTTCCTCTTTCTGTTGGGGTACCCCAAGGCTCTGTCCTTGGGCCCCTCCTTATTCTCTCTATACCTCTTCCTGGGGCCAGTTGATAACCTCCCATGATTCCGGTACCACCTCTATGCGAGGACACCCAGATCTATCTTGTCACTCCTCAACTGACCCCCTTGATCTCCTCAACGATCACAAACTGACTGAATGACATATTGGTATGGATGTCACACCACTTTCTCAAACTCAATCTTTCTAAAACTGAGATTGTTTTATTTCCTCATTCCTTATGACTTTACCATTAAGATCAATGGCACAACCATTGGTCCCTACACACATGCTGTGCTGGGTATAATCCTTGACTCTGACCTCTCCTTAAGCCCCCACATGCAATCACAGACAGCTGGTGTTTTTTTTTGGGGGGGTGGGTGGGAAAAAATGACCCCCCCCGGGGTGGGTTGCTCGGTGGCACCCCCTACCCTGGCAGTTACCCCATTGGTTGCAGGCAGGCGGGCTCCTATGGGCGGGTTGCGGGCTCCTATGGGTGGCAGGTTGCGTGTTCCTCCGGGGGAAGGGTTGCAGGCTCCTATGGGCGAGTTGTGGACTCCTACAGACGACGGGCAATGGCTCCTGTGTCCTCTCTACATCACGGGGGCTTCTGCCATGTGGCTCCTCCTCCTAGGCATCCAAAAGGATTGCCTGTCTTTTCAGCCAACTAGGTGACAGTGTCAAAAACCACTTCCTGATTGGCCGGGAGGAGGATGAGTGTTACAACACCAAGTATTGATTCGCTGTTGAAACACACCTGGGTAGGCTTGGATTGCACTCTCTGTGACCCAAGTCCATCCTATATTGAGTGGTTCAGAGATAGCCAGGAGAAAAAAAAAGGAAAGGAAGCAAACTTTACATATAATGTAATTCTGGACTTCCTCGACTGAAATGTAAAAAAAGTGAACCTATACAAATATTAAAAGTAGTTAACAGTTTTGATGGAATGGGTAAATAGGCATAAATTAAAGTTTACTTTTCCTGGAACAAATGGTGCTCCAGGGTACTTCCAGTGTCGCTTTCTTTACTGAAAGTCCAAGCATTTGGTTGTAAGATATTTACTGTTGCATGATTAGTTATATGTTTTTTTTTTACCTCAATGCTGTGAATGCATTAAGACAAAAAAAATTTCCTCACTGCTATCACTCCCTTTGTGGTGACCAGAACAGGGGTTTATACATTTTTCAAATAGGGACATACCGGTAATCATTGATTTGTCTATTGAAAACTACAAAATAATTTTACTAGATTTTTAACTATACACCAGCAAGATAGCAGGTCATTCATGAGATTGTTTAAGGTATTATTTCAACCATTTTGTGAAAAATAATATCTTTATGTTATGAATGTTGCATTGTGTATATTATAGCTTTTGTACTTATTGAGAACTAGAGAAACCTTCACTATTACAGATATTAGTACTTTGCAGGAATAGCTGTTATTGATTGTCAAAGTTGTATATCAGCTGAAGTGGAAATCAGCTGTAAATATCATAGATTTTTTTCTATAAGAAACCATCAACATTTTCTTAAATCAATAATTTTCCTGTTTTAATCATTCTTATTGATGCCCCAGTAGGCTTTTCTTTTCAGCCAAGGTTTCTTATCTCCTTGTTAAAGAATGTAATTTACATGACCTATCTCAAACCAATACATTACATATCAGTTCTTTACAGAGCACTAGGTCATATAGTTTGTAGGTACACTTTAATGGTTTTAAGCCAGTTTTATTTTTTGCTAATGTTTTTGCCTTCTGTGTTTTACTTTACGATAACAATTAACATAAATAATATGCATATATATATATATATATTTATATATATATATATATATATATATATATATATATATATATATATATATATAATGTCCGTGAAAAGAGTCCATATAGTGCAAAAACTGAACAGTTGTCATCATAAATGATAAGACTGGATCTAATAGGAAAATTACTGGATAAAATGGACCCAAATAGGTATATGCCAATGAGTCGCCAATGCTTGTAGTGTAAACACCAGAGGATGGATCATCTGCACGCAGAGCTGGACTGGGACAAACATTTGGCCCTGGACTTTATCCAGACTGGCCCACTTTGACAGGTCTCTTCCACAGCAGCCGGACAACTCCCGCACCCCCCCCCCCAGGCCACCCAAGCCCCCTCTCCCCCTTCACTAACCACTAGCCATTTTACTTTATTAGAGTAGAATGGCTGGTACTGGTTCTCTTATAGGCAGTACCAGTGGGGAAGCTAGACATTATTTCTCCCGGGGCAAAGAATCAGTTTGGTGCCCCCCCCCTTATGGGACAAGATTAGGCAGAAGTAAGAAACTCCCAGGTCGCTGTCACTGAAGCCGGCCCACCGGGAAACTCCCTGTAGTCCCAATGGCCCTTTCATCCCTGTCCGCACGTATGGTTTATGCCACGATGGGAGATGCTTCCATATACTGAAAAGGGTTCCGACTGGGCGCCGTTTAGAAAGACCAGTGTCCACAAGTCTCGTGGGATGTGTCTTTAACCATGTAACATGCAGTATAACCGAGAAGGAAATAGAAAACTTCAATTAGTGTAAACCCGTAGGTATACCAAGTTTAATGTAAAAAAGATGGGGAACACTCACATTTGGGAAGACTGTGAAGCGCTTGTAATCATGAATAAAAGCAATGACATCAGCAGAGCTCATCCCGACGTGTTTTGTCTAAGGAGACAATCGGCCCTGATTCACAAACAGCGGCGCATATTTATGCCGCCGTAGCGTATCTTCTTTACACTACGCCGACGCAGCGCAGAGAGGCAAGCACTGGATTCACAAATTCAAATGCCAAATCTGCACTGGGTTTCCTAGGCGTAAGCCAGCGTATGTGGAAGTGGGTGTGAGCCATGCAAATGAGGCGTGACCCCATGCAAATGATGGGCTGAGTCTCAGACAGATACGTATAATGAACGGCGCATGCGCCGTCCCGTGGACGCATCCCAGTGCGCATGCTCAGAATCACGACAGATCTACTCCCTAAGATATGACGGATCACTGCCTACGGTGTGAACGTAACCTACGCCCAGCCATATTCACGTCCAACGTAAACGACGTAAAATACGACGGCTTGAGTTCCCTGGTGCAGACCTTTGCATGGATGCTGCTGAGTTACACCTCCTTTATGGGGCATAACTTTACGCCGGACGTATGACTACGCACACTGCGTCGGACGGACGTACCGTTTCGTGAATCGGAGTATCTCCCTCATTTGCATATGTGAATAGAAAATCAATGAGAGCGCCAAATACGTCCAGCGCAAATATGCGCCCACTCTACCCCAGCGTAGACAAGTTACGTTGGTCGGATGAAGCCTATTTTCAGGCGTATCTAGTTTTGTGAGCACGGCGCAAAGATACGACGGCGCATATTTGCACTTACGCAGCGTATCTCGAGATACGTCAGCCCAAGTGCTTTGTGAATCCGGGCCATCATCTTCTAAAGCAGCAGAAGATGCTTGCCTGCAGAATCTGTCTCTCAAAGGCCCCATACACACGAGAGGATTTATCCGCGGATACGGTCCAGCGGACCGTTTCCACGGATAAATCCTCTCGAGGATTTCCGCGTATTTCTTTGCGATGGCGTGTACACACCATCGCATTGAAATCCACGCCGAAATCCTCTGGCGATGACGTGTCGCGCCGTCGCCGCGATTATGATGCGGCGACGTGCGCGACGCTGTCATATAAGGAATTCCACGCATGCGTCGAATCATTACGACGCATGCGGGGGATCCCTTCGGACGGATGGATCCGGTGAGTCTATACAGACCAGCGGATCCATCCGTTGGGATGGATTCCAGCAGATGGATTTGTTTGGCATGTCAGCAAATATTCGATCTGCTGGAATCCATCCCAGGGGAGAAATATCCGCGGAAACAGATCCGCTGGAGTGTACAAACCATAGGATCTATCCGCTGAAACCCATTTGCTGGGATTTTTCAGCGGATGGATTCTATCGTGTGTACGGGGCCTAAGTCAAATCTCAGACAAAGCTGTTTGTACACAAACTGGAAATTGGAGAGGGGTAATGTGCAAATGAATCCGTCAGCTCCATAATTCTTTTCAGTAAAGCATGGAAGACTGGTCCTACAAATGTATAAAGGAGTTTAGAGCTTGACCTGTAAAAAAAGTAACCACCTACAAAATGTTACAATATCTTTTAGCATATATCAAACATGAGCACAGGGGGTAAAGGTGGGATGTACTGTGACCTTTTGTTGGACAGGACAATATTGCCATTTTTACTTTAGGCCATGTTTAGAAAAATATCACGCATGCTAAAGTAGGCATGCAAAGCCATTTCTTTAGTGACAAGTCTACAAAATGTCTGGATAATTCTCAGTAAAAAATATCTGTAGTAAAGTTTCTTTAATGTTTCTAGCCTGAAGTGTAGTGAGTTGTGTTTTACATAGTTACATAGTTAGTCAGGTTGAAAAAAGACACAAGTCCATCCAGTTCAACCACAAAAAAATAAACAAACAAAAAAAAAAAATAGTACAGTCCCATACACCCAACTCCATACCCACAGTTGATCTAGAGGAAGGCAAAAAACCCCAGCAGAGCATGATCTAATTTGCTACAACAGGGGAAAAAATTCCTTCCTGATCCCCCGAGAGGCAATCAGATTTTCCCCGGATCAACTTTACCTACAAATCTTAGTACTCAGTTATATTATGTACATTTAGGAAAGTATCCAGGCCTTTCTTAAAGCAATCTACTGAGCTGGCCAGAACCACTTCTGGAGGGAGTCTGTTCCACATTTTCACAGCTCTTACTGTGAAGAAACCTTTCCATATTTGGAGATGAAATCTCTTTTCCTCTAGACGTAAAGAGTGCCCCCTTGTCCTCAGTGTTGACCGTAAAGTGAATAACTCAACACCAAGTTCACTATATGGACCCCTTATATATTTGTACATGTGCATCATATCCCCCCTTATTCTCCTCTTCTCCAGAGTGAGTCAATTTAGTTCCTCTAATCTTTGCTCATAGCTGAGCTCCTCCATGCCTCTTATCAGTTTGGTTGCCCTTCTCTGCACTTTCTCCAGCTCCCCGATATCCTTTTTGAGAACTGGAGCCCAAAACTGAACTGCATATTCCAGATGAGGTCTTACTAATGATTTGTACAGGGGCAAAATTATATCTCTCTCTCTCTCTGGAGTCCCTACCTCTCTTAATACAAGAAAGGACTTTGCTCGCTTTGGAGACCGCAGCTTGGCATTGCATGCCATTATTGAGTTTATGATCTACCAAAACCCCCAGATCCTTCTCCACTACGGATCCCCCCAGTTGTACTCCCCCTAGTATGTATGATGCATGCATATTCTTAGCCCCTAAGTGCATAACTTTACATTTATTAACACTTTGTTAAAAAAAGAGGACTTTAGCATTGATCTCTGCCTTTGGATTCACATACATGTGCTAAAATATTTCTTCACAAATAAAGACAGTGTAGAAGTGGAAGTTCAGCCAAAACATAACTAAGCTTAAACCTACTCCCACCCCATCTAAGCCTATTCTATACACCCTTTAAAAGAAAAAATGGCTATACTTACCTATTTTAAAGTTTCTCCGGTGCAGTCACATGACCGGCTTCCAACACCGGTGTCAGGGAAATGCTGGCCGGCGCATGCACACTAGAAATCGCGGGATGGCAACACGTATGCAAATGTGTGCACGGGTACGCGCACCACGTGCGCACGCCTCTTTAACATTGGTGCCAAATGCCATTTAAGGATGACAATTGCACTAGGGCCTTTGCTGTCTGATCTGCAGTCTTCCCTGTATCCTGTGCCTATCCCTGTTCTTGTTGACCCGGCTTTCCTGACTCAACCTGACCACGGCTTGTTTTAATTCTGATTCTGCTTGATCTCCTGCTGCAAAACCTCTGCCTCAACTTTGACTATTCTCTGCCTGGCATTTTGCTATATCTGCCTTCCTGTGTATGCCCCCGGATTGTCTGACTCTGCACCAGTCTCTTCACCACTGCATCCGCAGAACACTTGCATCCACAGCACCTGGCACCTGTGTCATCCCTGCATCCACAGAACCCCTGCATCCGCAGTACCTGGCATCTGCATCACCTCTGCATCCGAGTGAACCCGCACCTGCTGCTGCTACTACTACCTGCTTCTTCGATATATACCACCAATGGAGAACACTGAATCTCGCGGCCGCTGTTGCAACCTCAGCGGTCCTTGAACCAGGGCTGTAGGAAAGGCCTTCCTCTGCTCGTCAGGTTCTGTCTGAAGGTACGTGAAAACCGGCTTCAGTGTAGAGGAGGGACAGCCAACAAGGATGCCCCATAGTAAGCCTATGGGTGATTGTATAGGCTCTGCAGCAATTGTCGGTGATCTCTTTTCTACACAGAAGTTAGCACTAGAGAGTCAATGTGACCAGACCTGAGCAACTTCAGAAGAGGTAAGTATAGGCATTTTTTCTTTTGCAGGGTAGATAAAATAAGCTTAGAATGAGGTGGGAATAAGTTTAAGCTTAGTTAAGAAAATTAGCCCCACTATTTGGCAATGTGAACCAGGGCTAAAAATTGGAAGCTGATTGGTTTCTATGTAGAGTTGCACTAGAATGTTTAAAACTAAAATAAATTAATACCTACTTCTCTGGTGAGTTGTGAGTGTGATCATTACTCTTTTTGAAAGCTTTGGTGATTTACATTACATTTCTAAATTGCTGCCAACCAAAAATGTATCAGAGGCTGGCATCTGAAGGAGTAGGTATTGCAATTATAGTAATTGAGCACACAAAGGGGACCTTCCAAGTGTTACTGTATGATATTAATTTATACTGCAATAATGAGTTTCCAGTTTTAAATGTGTATTCAACTGTTTGATAAGAGTTTTGCTTTAAGATGACTGATTTTGTGTATCTTGATAAACCCTGGCCATACACAAGCAAAACTAACTTCAGGGGCTTGTTCACACATAACGCTGTGACTGCTGTTTTTCTGCACTGGATAAATGCCAGTCACTGTAGGACACATAGAAAATAATTGCTTTCTATGTGCCCTGTTTGCAATGCGACACAGTCTGGATGGGAGGTGCAGTGAGCTGCAGTAAAATTCAAGACATGTAGCAATTTCCCACATCACGCGGGTAGCCACTGCCTGTCATTTAACAGCAGCCCAATGCGCTGCACTGCTGTGCAGAAATATGAATGAAGTGTCACTTTGTGCACTACAAATAAAGTAGGGCTGTTACTGATCAAAATGTTTCTGTTTGATTAATCGTTTTTTTTTTTTATCGATTAATCGACTAATTTCGATTAATTATAACGCACATACAGATCCAACTACTTTTAGCTGATCTCCTTGCAGGCTGATTCCCAGCTCCCAACAACTGGAAAAATGGATAGCAGGATAAAACACACAAAGGCAGCGCTCGATGGGAATAGCATTAAAACTTTTATAGTCTTCAAGTAGGTAACCAAATAAATATTGCACTGGAGATAAAATTGATGTAGCTACATAAACTATAAAAATGGTGCGAGTAATACCAAACAGTACCAAAAGCAGTCATAAAAACATGTAGCTAAGTATGATACTGGTAAAAAATGTGTACAATGATACCACTGCTGAATCCAGATGAGGAGAGGTTAAAATCAGTCCGTCGGCATGTAGATGTCCCATAAAGGGAACTATCACAACTCCCAGTGGATGGCTGTAGAATCATAGGTTGATAGAGGAAAGTGATAGAGGGAAGTGTAAGAGCCCTTGCGTGTGGCAGATAGTAAGGTCCCGCCGGCATGCAGATATGAAGGCACAGCAAAGGAGCCCTTCAGATGGACACGGCAAGCCCCGCCGGTGTCCGTGACGTTACTGGATCTCCGACGGGACTCCCTGAAGGCCCAGAAGCCGGCAGAGAGGTGAGTACCAATCAAAAGAATTTTAATCGATCAAAAAGATTTTGATCGATCCAAAAAATTAAAGATTAATCGATTAATTGAAAGTTAATTTGCACAGCCCTAAAATAAAGTTAAAAAAGTAAACTGTGTGATGCACTGAAACATGAAACACACCATGGTCTCTGCATGGTCTTTTACCTGTCATGCACTATTTACTGTATACCGATTGCTCTTTGTCCCCTCTTAGCTCAAATTTGTTCCCACATGAGGAAAGTTGGGGAATAAATTTGTAAAACGTGACAATAGATGCAAAATGAGGACTTTAGGGATCAGTAATGCTGTAGTGGAATGGGGCAGAAAAAAGTAGTGTTGATCACTGCTGAAAGATCAAGATAGAAAAGCAGGGGGCAATGGGGATCAATGTGCATGTATATGTGGTTATTAATTCAAGGCCCTCATTATCCTCTAGGTAATGGTAACTATTACATTTATTCTAGGTTGTAAACCATCCATTTTTGGGTAACTAACTTGCATGTGCTTTAATATACAGGTGAAACTCGAAAAATTAGAATATCGAGCAAAAGTTAATTTATTTCACTAATGCAACTTAAAAGGTTAAACTAATACATGATATAGACTCATTACATGCAAAGCAAGATAGTTCAAGACGTGATTTATCATAATTGTGATGATTTTGGATTACAGCTCATGAAAACCCCCAAAACACAATCTCAGAAAATGTGAATATTACATGCAATCAATAAAACAAGGATTGTACATAGAACAATATTGGACCTCTGAAAAGTATAAGCATGCATATGTACTCAGTACTTGGTTTGGTCCCCTTTTGCAGCAATTACTGCCTCAATGCGGCGTGGCATGGAAGCTTCTTTTTTTTTTAATTCTTTATTTTATTTTATCAAAAGTACACAGATACAAAATTTATCAAAAGTACACAGATACAAAATATACATTTGCATGGGTAATAAACCAACAATACACCCTCTTACAACCCTTGTATCCTATTTACTTCTGAGTTTTCCAGCCTGAGGTCCCCACCTCTCCCTCCCTCCACTCATCCTCTTTCTCCCAGCCCTGTCATGAAAAACGGTCTTTTCGCGGCATTCGACATATGTGGGATTACTGAGTCTTTATATTGTTTTACTGAACCTTCCACCCCATATAGCAAAACTTTCCACAGGCCCTCTGATATTCCTTTTTTAGTGATTTATTTTATTAGCTGCAAGATCCCTCTCCAATTTATTTTAATTTTTGGGCAGTCCCACCACAAATGAGCCATCGTTCCTACCATCTTACATCCTTGCCAACACTCTGCCGATTTTCCCAGTTGGTACCTGCTGATTTTGTCAGGCATTGCGTAACACATTGTTAAACATTTATAATTCATTTAGACCGTTCTGGTGTCTACGGCCGAGCAATGGGTTGGATTCAGGATTTTATCTATATGTGACCACAATTCCCTTTCCCATTTAATCATGAATGGCGGGATCTCCGGCTGCTCCACAGCCAACAATATTTTATAAATTCGAGATATACTACCTCTTGTGTTTTCTGCGATACAGAGCTGCTCAAGCTGCATTAGGTCCATCTCTGATCTTATTGGCCTGGGTAATTGCTCAACAAAGTGTTTGAACTGGAGATACCATCACTCATTTATCAACCTAGATTCCGGGTTGTGTTTAACTCTTGAAATGGTATAATTTTGCCCCTTCTAACTATGTTTCTTAATTGTGCATTCTCACTTATTATCCAATTTCCTCCTATTGCTTCTTTACCAGGTAATAATAATTTTCTTTCAATGAGATTAGAAGTGAATTAAATCTCCCCTTACTACTTTTGTGAAATGCATCCCAAATTTTTAGTGCATTTAAAGTCAGTGCGTGTGTGTTGTGACCTAATTTTGTAAATTGCGGGGGGTTTCAAACTATACTAACTATAGTGTGCCTCACTCATTGTGTGCTCTAACTTCACCCACCTTTTTTCACTTTGTCCCCTAGTCCATTCCACAACTCTTGATATCACTACCACCTTGTAGTATTCTTTAATGTCTGGAACCGCTGGCCCGCCTTGTTTTTTATCTTGTTTGAGTACTGCGAGGGAGATTCTTGCTTTGTTATTTTACCAAAATGTAATCCAGTAGGGGTATATAGTTGATTTTATATATTGTCTTCATATTATTAGCTAGTTTTATTCCTAAATACTTTGAATTCCAATTCCCATGGAAAAAAGAGCTATTCTGTAAATCCGCTACTTCCTGATTACTTACGTTAATATTCAAGATCTCAGACTTGGCTTAAATTTATTTTAAAATTAGCCAAGTCGCCATATTGTTTGAATATTTTTAGTAGGTTAGGAGCAGTTCCAGAGACAATACAAATATAAGGGGGCAGAGGACACACCCCTGTCGTGTCCCGTTTTTCATCTCGAAGGGGGAGGACGACATGCCAAATAATGAAAACCCCAAATCCACAATCTCAAAAAAATTGAATATTACATGCAATCAATAAAACAAGAGTTGTAAATAGAACAATATCGGACCTCTGAAAGGTTTAAGCATGCATATGTACTCAGTAGTTTGTTTGGGCCCCTTTTGCAGCAATTACTGCCTCAATGCGGCATGGCATGGAAGCTATCAGCCTGTGACACATCTGAGGTGTTATGGAAAACCAGGATCTGCATTGTTCAGTCTCATGTCACTCATCTTTCTCTTGGCAATGCCCCATAAGACTGCAAGCATGTGACTTCAAAGGAAAAGAGTGCACTGCGTTTTATTTAACTTCCGTTTCTTTTTATTGTTAAAATCCATGACATTCATGAATTAAAATATAATTTTTTTTTTAAAAATAGGTTTTCTCTTTTGTCAGTACAAATTTTTCAATAATCACCTCCAAAACCCCAAGCCCTTTCCCCGGTGGGGGTTTCACACATATATTTCTCTCTCATAGGGGTGTAGGTGTTATTGAACAAACAATGGTATTCCAGCAATTGCCCTAAACATTACTATGTCCTTGAAACATCTGTTCACTTATATGAGTTGCTAACAAAGAGTGCTGAGGTGCTAATCTTTACTTAAGACCTATGCTTCTGACACTTGTCAGAAAATTCTGCTCTCCAACAGAAAACAGGCCAATACACAAGGTTTTGAACCGTCTATTCTACTTGCATACCTCTCTAGCTAAACCAACTACTTCCACCTAAATGATTAGTTCTGACAACAACAGGCTCGCTTTGTCTCCAGATACCTGCATAATTTAAAGCAATATAAAAAAGTGATTTAATAATTTTATATTTAGGTTCCCAAAGATAGGCAGTGCAGATATACACAAATTTCAAAATGTATCCATACAAGCAAAGAGGTTGCCTGGAATAAAAGGGATGAAATAAAAAAAAGATTACTAAAGTACTCCTCTGCTCCTGGGGCTAGAAATATAATTGCACCATACCTGCCAGTCAGCAACTGGACCACAATTGAGGCGCAATCGGTTGCTACGCTAATTTGCATAGACATGTTTAGGCTCAACTAAAAGCTATCCATGTTACTGCCTAGAATTATGTGATACAAATCTGTAATTATGAGTTTGTGGCACTCATATATTCACATTTACAGGCCAAAAATGAACATCAGAATTACTGTGGTCCCAAAGAGACCCACGTTATGACTAACTCTCTCCAGACATTCAAGACATGGGTACAGTGGGCCAAATTCTCAAAAGAGATACGCAGACTTAACTAAAGTTTTCTAAATTTACACGGCGCGTATCTTTGCGCCCGATCTTCAAAACGAGTTAAGCCTAAATTTCCGCATTTTCCGTCCTACCTAAAATAATTACACCTGCGCATCCCCAGACGCAAATTACGCTAGTCACGCCGCTGTTTTTGATAGGCAAAGATGCAAATGAGGGAGATAGGGCGATCCACAAAATTAAGTGTGTGCGCCGTAGATTACGCCCTGTGCGCACCTGTTAGTTTCCCTGGGCAAATTTACACATTATAAAAGCAGACCTAATTTTACACATGCCGTGTAAGGGTCTGCTCAAGCAACTGAATAGAGGTAGAGCTGACAACACATCTCTGCAGGACAACAATCTGACTGCCAAAATGCCCGGCACATCAATGATTGTAACGGCACTCGCCACTTTACAGGCACAAAGAAGGAGGAGGGCACAGAGGAGGAGGATGCGGGCACAGGAGAGGGTTTACCGCCCACGGCGCGATCTGTTTGCCATGCCTGATTATGAGGTGTATGGCAACTTCAGATTTGACAGGGAAGCCATCCTGGAGCTCACCCAAATACTTCAGGAGGATCTCACCACCCCAACCCAACGATCCCATGCCCTGCCACCTCTACAAAAAGTTATGGCAACCCTTAATTTTTTGGCCACTGGGTCTTTCCAGCGTGCATCTGGAGGTCTGGCTGGGATGGTGCAGTCGACAATGAGCCGATGTGTCCATCAGGTGGTCCCTGCCATACTGCGGCGCATGGGCAACCAGTTTGAAAAGCCCACCCAGGAGGAGCAGCGTCTGTAAGCCATGACTGACTTCTACAACATTGGTGGCTTCCCACGGACCATTGGGGCGATAGACTGCACCCATGTGGCACTACAGCCCCCCCATGAAACTGAGCACCTGTTCAGGAACAGAAAAGGCTGGCATTCGATCAACGTCCAAACTATTGTAGATGCTCATGGCCTCATCTGGCACGTTTGTGCCAAATTTCCAGGGTCGTGCCACGACAGTTCCATTCTCCGGCAGACCAAGATCTACCAAGACTTGGAGCAGAATGTGTATGGAGACAGCTGGCTGATTGGTGAGTGACATTGGTGTCAGGTATGCCCCCCCCCATGATGCAGACATCACAAGGGGCACATGCATGACTAATATCCTCCTGTCTTTTCCCTTACAGGTGACTCTGGATATGCCTTGGGACCCCACCTAATGACACCATTTAGGAACCCCCAAACACCAGGAGAACACAAATATAATGAGGTGCACATTCGCACCCGGTCAATTGTAGAGCGGACATTCGGGCTTCTCAAGTCCCGCTTCAGATGCCTTGACAAGACTGGGGGTACACTCTTGTATTCCCCAGACTTTGTCTGTCAAATAATTGGGGCATGTTGCATACTACACAATTTTGCAATGAGAAGGGGCCTGCATATTGAGTTATGTCCTGACCTGACCCCCCACCCAGGCAATCCCCCCCCCCAACCACCTCTACCCGGTCTGCTGAGGGCACAGCAATAAGGAGACGACTTGCTGAAGGCATCTTTTCCCAGTAAATGGACCTTCATTATCTCACTTTATTGTTTGGTTTTACACCATAAACGCACAGATATTATGTGACATTTAAAATGTTTCTTTGCACAGTAAATGCACATTAATTATATGACAATGAGAATGTCTTTTTTCACAGAAAACGCACATTAATTATGTCACAATGAGAATGCATGAATGCACACCACTGTGGTCCCTAGCACAGACACATCACATGCACATCGAATTGGATTAGATCCAAGTACCCCCCCTTTGGTACTTGGGAGCAGTAACGCCCCGCCACGGCTCCAATTATGTCACTGTGCATTCATACACCATTCAGGAACCTGGGATGACTTCTCCCTGGTCCTGGGGATCCCTACTCCACCAAAACTGAGGGTGACACCCTTATGTTATCAGGAATGCCACCCCCCCCCACATTCACACATCATTCACACACATAAACCAAATCATAAGTACAGTATAATAAATAAAATAAAAAAAGTACCCCTGCAACTTAGTGATGTTGCCGAGTGCTCCTTCTGGGCTGACCACGGGCACGGCCAACTGGAGGATCTTCACGGGGGGGGTCTGTACAGGGGAGGGAGTATCTTCACGGGGGGGGTCTGTGCAGGGGAAGAAGGAGCCTCCCCTGGTGTCTGTCCTCCTGCTGGCCTGCCCTCCAAGGCCACGGCTATCCTTGTCAGACAGGCAGTGATGTCAGCCGTATTAGCCTGGCCAGCCCGGGTATTGTCCTGCACAGCCCGGGTATTGGCCTGCACAGGGTCAGGGCAGTCACCTCCTGGGCCACGCCTGTTGTGGCGTTCTTCAGGTCCCACAAACAGGTGATGACCCCCACTGAGTTGGTGGCCACATCACCCAGTGAATCCCTCATTAAACCCAGGCTGTGCTCCACCTTGGTCATTGTTTTTTTTAATTTCACCCAGACTGCGGGTCTGCCGGGCATTGTCCCTCAGCAGACTGACCGGCAGACGCTCAAACCCCCCCTGGTTTCCGGGGTCGGCCTCCTACTTGCCCCTGAGGCTTGTGGCCTTGGAGGAGGGGTTGGAGTGACCCATGGGGGCTGCTGCATGTAGGAGGAGGGTTGGGAGGGGCCACCCCTGATGGTGGCCTGACTGCTGGGAGCCTCTGGGGTACCCTCAGGGGATGACTCAAAGGTCCTATCTTGGCCCATCAGGATTTGCCGGCCAATAACAATATTTTCATCTTCCTCCCCCTCATCCTCCTCCCACTCAACATCCAAATTAGGGGAGTTGTGGGCACTCCCCTCCCATGGCGAATCCTGCCCTTCTTGGGACTCAGCATCAGCCTGTCTTGGGGGTGGTGCAGCAGCCTGCCCTGATGGGCCAGCAACCTCCTGCCCTGATGGGGCAACAACCTCCTGCCCTGATGGGGCAACAACCTCCTGCCCTGATGGGGCAACAACCTCCTGGCCATCTGGGGAGGACACAAAACAATCACAGGTTGGTGGATCCACACACTTGGCACATCTTCCCTTCCCCCACCCACACATGCTAATCACCAGATAGAAAAAATAAAAAACTTACCTGTCCTCACAGGAGCATCAGAGTCAAAGCCAGGCAGGCCCACCACCTGCTGTGGGTGGAAACACTGGGCCACTGCCCATTCCTCCTCACTCATCCTGACTGGGCAGGGTCCCCCTCCTCCAGTGCCCCTGGTATGGGCATGCAGCGTTGCCAGCTTGTTCCGGGACACGCTCTTTAAATCGTTTATTTTTTTTGGGATTCCAGCGATGGTCCTGGTCTCCCCCCCCCCCCCCGACGCATTGATCCGATCGGTGATCTTTTTAAGGATCTCCTTCCTCCTGGCCGGGGTGGTGTTCTGGCTCTCAGGGCCATGTAGAAAACGACCATATTTTATGATGCCCTGAGCAAGAATATGCTTCTCTGCCACTGAAAAATGTAGCTTCCTGCGCTTGGTGGCCATCACAGACACCACCCAGCAACAGAAAACTCACCCAAAAAACAATCAACAATACACACACAACAAAGAAAAAAAATCACAGCAAAAAAAGAAATAAACACAAACAGACAGCTACTATAAATTCAAAAACAAACAGGCAAAAAAGGGAAACAAAAAACAATCACACACCAAAAAACAAACACTTATCAAAAACAAACAGGCAAAAAATCAAAACAAATAACAAATGATCAAAAACAAACACCAACTATACTCTACAACTCCGCAACAACTTTTCTCACAAACAAATCTTACCAACAAACACTGACAAACGTTCAAAGCAGAAGCAACTTGCTTTAGGAAGGGAACACAGGGAAATACTTTTGCAAGGGAAGTGTGTTTGACTGGGGCTATTTAGACACAGGGCGATCCTCAAACTAAGTACGCTTGGCCTTTTACCTATCTCACTGATTGCGATGAGCAAAGTTCTGCACATGCCCAGTGAGGTCCAGATTCGTGCGCGCATGCGCAGTACGGCCGGCCCTTCATTCGCATGGGGTCACGGCTCATTACAATGAAGCACGCCCACTTCCTTCCCACTTGCCATAACCACGCCTTACGCCTCGGAATTTAGGTTACGGATGGCGCAATTTTGTGCGCAAATGCGCTGTGGATACGGCACTTACGACACCAACTTAGGGCGCCGTAACTTAAATGACATAAGTTAGGTAATACTAAATTTGCACAGCTTTTTGAGAATTTGGCCCACTGTCTTTAAATTATGTGTGCAAACAATCCTTTGCATTATTAAAACTGCTAGATATGGGAGTTTTTAAACTTATTTTACATAACTGCGCTATAGGATTGTGAAAGTTATGGGAAATGAACTGACAGGATGAAAGCCTTCCAGATAACTAAGAAACTTTACATCTACTATGACTTTTCAAGGTAAGGTTTAGCCTATTGACTCTGGCACTGTTAGCATCCTCATTAAGCATATACCCTTTATTTAGTGAATAGGTGTTAAAAGGTTATGCGTATGATATGATTAAACAAGAGTGATATTTAAATGTAACCTATGATATTTTAGAGACAATCACAATAGTTTTACCATTAATGATCAAAGTAGTAATTACCTATTGCTGTGCCTTCATGAAGTCATTTGTTTTTACTTTCAAATTTAACATTTAACGCTTTGGTTGCCACCGCTGTAACTTTTATGGTGACAGTATAAAATCAAACTCCCAACTGTTATAGCTGCCAGTTAGGTAGAATAAATGACAGCTTCCCCATCATTTCTACATGATGAGGGGGGTCATACAACTCCTGCCTGACCCCCCCTTCCAAGTGTCCTTGGTTTACCTGTCCCTCCTGGGTGCCTATGACCTCTGTGGGGTTTTTTAAATGGGAGCAGTGGGAATTAGTGATCATAGATTCACAAGTCTGCTTTGTGAACTCAAGAATCTGTGCTCCACTGACTTCAGCAAAAGAAGTGACATTAGGGGTTAGATAGACCCCTGATGCGACCCCAAGGAGAACCTGTCACCTGAATTGGACAATCATATAGGGAGATTATCAGCACTCTGAAAAAGTGCTAATCCTTTAACATTATTTAGAGAAAGGGCACCTACCCTGTTTGCCTTCTTTAAAGGGGTTGTAGTTTTTTTTTCACCTTAATGCATCCTATGCATTAAGGTGAAAACAAAACCTGGCAAAGACGGCCCCCCTACCCTCCGTTTTACTTACCTGTGCCCGAATCTGCTGTGCGTGACCCCCGGCGTCCTCTTCTCTTTGGAGTCTGGCCGTCGATTGGCTAGATTTTCTAGATTGACAGCAGCACAAGCCAATGGCTGGGCTGCTATCAATCACATGCAATGACGAGACGCACCGGGGGGTGGGGCGGTGTGATACAGTCGGCGGCTATGGCCACCGGCTGTATCACGGGAGCGCGCCCGCAAGCTATCCCCCTTGGGAAAGCGCTTCCCATGAAGGGGGCTAGCTAATGTGGGGAGGAGCCGAGACAGCTGCCGAGGGACCCCAGAAGACCAGGATTGGGGCCACTGTGTGCAAAATGAGCTGGACAGTGTTAGTATAACATGTTTGTTGTTTTTTTTTTATGGGAACCTTTAGTGTCCCTTTAGGGTGTCCTAATCAATCCCACTTTCCACACCTTCCACCTCTTCAGAGATGCAGGTAGAGAAAACAATCTTTGAGAAAAACGTAGAAACACTGGAAATTCTAGATCAGTTTCAGTCTTTAAAATTATGCACCCTATACTTAAATGTAAAACATCTAAATAATTTTACATAATGTAGCATTAGCCACACATGGAAAAGCCAATGTTAGAGGTGATTTATTCTTCAAAAGCAAATACATCTTTGCACACTGGTGCTAATTATATTCCAGTGTTTTATTCTCCCTCAATCTCTCCCTCAGCTGGCTAGGGTGACCCCCAGTGCCGATAGAGAGGGGCAGGGGAGGGGCAAACAAAGATGCTGTGCAGGCATCCGTTGTCCTCCTTATCAGCCAATGACATCGTTGGTTGTTAATATGCTGGCAGCTAGAAGGTTGTAATGAAATCTGGTATTTCTTTCAGGTGGGGGGAGAGGTGGTCGTACTGGCCCCTCATTACCCTGGTAATTCAGGATGAAAGTGTCAGTTCCAAAATTTCTATAAAGTACAACTTTAGGCACGTTAATTTCTAACTTCAAAATGCCCTCAATTGTGCTGCATATTGGATTGAAGGTGGAATTTGTGGGACTTTAATTGAAGCACACTGCTGGATGACTATAAAATTGCATTGATATTTATTGATTCCTGGTACATAATAAAGTAATACGGTATTGCCTGCAATAACAATAACATTGGATAACAGGTAAACTATTTTTATAAGTACACATATGTTCCAACGCAGTTGGAAATGATAAACAAATATACATGACTATAGATGGCAATAAATACTGTAAATGGTTGAATCTTGAACATGATTCTGCAAGGGAGTGGCATGTAGCAGTCGTTGAATAGCTCTACGCATTTCATGGGTATTCCCAATCATCAGGAGCGATTAAAAACAAGTTGTCTATACAAAGATAAAAAATGATGAGGGTAAGTGCAAAAATAATTCCATGGACGGAACAAGGGGGAATAGGTTGGAAGAGGGGGAATAGGAAACTATCCCAAACTCTCTTACCTGAGGGTAATATAGTAATACATAAAGTTGTGTTGATGGCCGGAGAGGCCACGAATGTAACATCCCCCCGGAATTGAGGCAAACATGATCCAGGGCTATGCTGGCCGACCAATGATACATTGTGCCCATATAGTAGTGGGTAGGAGGCCCACGGAGCAGGATACATAGTATGGGTAATTACTGTATTGGGTTCCCAGAAGAATTTCTGTGGAAAAGACGGGGTAAATATAAATGATACAGCCTGCTGCATGGGTGGGGAAAAGAGAATTGAGCCAGATGGCATGAGATAGATGGAGCAGAAAAGATCTGTGATAGAGATGTTCCCTCAGACAGCGTGCAGTCTGCACAAGGTCTAAACTCATTCCTTCAAGGGTTTAAGGTACTTACTCATTGGTTGTATCTCTTCTTATGGTTTATCGCGGCACTACACTTTGGGCCAGATCCTCAAAAGGGATACGCGGGCGTAACTGCTGTTACGCCGTCGTATCCCTGTTTCTAACTATGGAACTGATCCACAGAATCAGTTTTCCATAGTTAGGCAGAAGATCCGACATGTGTAAGGGACTTACACTGCCGGATCTTAGGATGCAGTACCGCATCCGCCGCGGGGGGCATTTTGTGTCGAAATGCCGCCTCGGGTATGCAAATTAGCATTTACGGAGATCCACGAAGCTTTTCAGCTTCGTTTTTTCTCCGTAATTTTTAGTTTGTAAAAGCAGCCCTAATTTTGCATTTGCAAAGAGTAAACTGTTTACACCATGTAAAAGCAGACCCTTCTGTCCAGCGACGCAATTTTTTTTTTGTTTTGAATTTTTTTTTTTTCGCCGTATCTTTTTTTTTTTTTGACGCAACTTTATTGACCCGTCGTGATCCACAAAGCTCGGCGTAACGTAATTTTGCGCTATGCACGTCGGAAAAATGACGTCACGAGCATGCGCAGTACGGCCGGCGCAGGAGCGCGCCTAATTTAAATGGGAATCGCCCCCATGAAAAGAGGAACGCCTTGCGCCGGCGGAATTTAAGTTACACAGCCAAAAATTTCTAGGTAAGTGCTTTGTGGATCGGGCACTTAGGTAGAAATTTTAAGGCAGTGTAACTTAAATGGGAAAATTTACATTACGCCGGATCTTTGTGGATTACCCCCAAAATCACTAACTCAGACAGTGAGCAGTATGCACTAGGTCTGAGTCCCTTTTTCTTCAAGGTTTCACGGTACTCACTCACTGGCTGCATTTCTCTATTGGGCTATTCTGAGGTACTCACATGGATCACCACTTCCGGTGACCGTCAGTTCTTTTTCTTTTCTATTCTCACAGCGGTGCACTCTATCACAGATCTTTTCTGCTCCATCTATCTCATGCCATCTGGCTCAATTCTCTTTTCCCCGCCCATGCAGCAGGCTGTATTATTTATATTTACCCCGTCTTTTCCACAGAAATTCTTCTGGGAACCCAATACAGTAATTACCCATACTATGTATCCTGCTCCGTGGGCCTCCTACCCACTACTATATGGGCACAATGTATCATTGGTCGGCCAGCATAGCCCTGGATCATGTTTGCCTCAATTCCGGGGGATGTTACATTCGTGGCCTCTCCGGCCATCAACACAACTTTATGTATTACTATATTACCCTCAGGTAAGAGAGTTTGGGATAGTTTCCTATTCCCCCTCTTCCAACCTATTCCCCCTTGTTCCGTCCATGGAATTATTTTTGCACTTACCCTCATCATTTTTTATCTTTGTATAGACAACTTGTTTTTAATCGCTCCTGATGATTGGGAATACCCATGAAACGCGTAGAGATATTCAACGACTGCTACATGTCACTCCCTTGCAGAATCATGTTCAAGATTCAACCGTTTACAGTATTTATTGCCATCTATAGTCATGTATATTTGTTTATCATTTCCAACTGCGTTGGAACATATGTGTACTTATATAAATCGTTTACCTGTTATCCAATGTTATTGTTATTGCAGGCAATACCGTATTACGTTATTATGTACCAGGAATCAATAAATATCAATGCAATTTTATAGTCATCCAGCAGTGTGCTTCATTTAAAGTCCCACAAATTCCCCCTTCAATCCAATATGTCAGGGATGGAGACACATGAAGTTACCCCTCATTGCCTCATATAAAGTCCCAATTTTAATTCCCCCCCTCTCTAACTCAATTGTGCTGCATACAGTGAAGTACAAATCACAATGTATATACCGTATTTATTGGCGTATAATACTGACCTTAAAGCAAAATAGGGGGCAGTGCCCATCAATGCAGCCTTATCAGTGTCCATCTGCAGCCTCACCAGTGCCCATTAATGCAGTCTCACCATTGCCCATCAATGCAGCCTGATCAGTGCCCATCTGCAGTCTCACCATTGCAGCATGATCAGTGCCCATCTGATGGCAATCTCAGCCTGGGCTCCTACCAATTCACGTCCCCAACACTTTTTTCCCTGCCCCTTGGAGGTTAATCATGATTACGTTCTGAGGGGTGGAGTGAAACACATTGGGGGCATGGCCTGGCAGAAGCTCAGGCTGAGACAGCCATTAATTCCATTATCAGTGGGTCTGAATTGATGTGCGACTTCATGGGTTCTATCCTTTGCTCGACTGCATTACAGTTAGGCCGCGTACACATGGTCTGTCAAAACTGATGGAAACGGACTGAAGGACCGTTTCATTGGTCCAAACCGATGGTGTGTGGACCCCATCGGTCAGTTATCCTTCGGTCAAAAATGTTAGAACTTGCTTTAAAATTGAACCGATGGACGCCTAACCGATAGGTCAAAACCGACGGTTAGTATGCAAAAGCATCGGTTAAAAACCTGCGCATGCTCAGAATCAAGTTGCGCATGCTTGGAAGCATTGAACTTCATTTTTCTCAGCACGCCGTTGTGTTTTACGTCACCGCGTTGGACTTGACCCGTTTTTTAACTGATGGTGTGTAGGCACATCAGACCATCAGTCAGCTTCATCGGTTAACCGATGAGAACGGTCCTTCGGACCGTTATCATCAGACGGACTGATCGTGTGTACGCGGCCTTATAGATGTTAGATTGGGTTATTAAACCAATTGCGATAAAATGCATACCACAGGGCATTACTTACAAGGTGTCATGCCTCTTTATTTTTTTACTCCCACTGTCTCTTTTCAGAATACAGCCAATACCCTTTATTGGCTAACTTGAGGTATTAAAGATGCAAACTTTCAGGATAACTCAGATCCTTTTGTCATGCTTTATACATTTTTTGAAGGGATCTATGTTATCCCCAAAGCTTGCATCTGATGCTGTGGGTGCAGAAGCGGGTAGATGTCTGTGATTGATGCTAGCACATTATCATTTGAATATTGTGGCAACACATCAGTGAGGGGGAAGCACAGGTCAAGAAGAAACTGCGTTGATTAACTGCAAATTAATAATTTGAAAAACAATGTTTATAATAACAATATTGCTAACATTTAAATACAGAGATTGTTTTTTAGATAGTTTAATACCTCTTTAAAGCTTTTATTTTTTTTAACCATCACTAGACAAGATAGCCAGAAGCAGGACTTCTCTTCAGTAAAGGTAACACATCATATTGGCATTTTTCATTTGCTTCTTGAACAAGTATACATGTATCATTTTCAGAGAAAGTGCAGTTATACTTTAATCTCATTGTTTACTTTGGGCAAAATCTCTATTATTCCTTTAATCCTGTGCTCCTCATTTATCCACACAACCCCTGATACCTTGAGGATTTGTCTGCTGTTTTTAATAAATACTGGTTTATCCATTTCTGAAAACATATCCATGAGGACCACAACTGTTTTTATTATATCAGTTGATGTGTCATAATATGGCACTGCATCATCAAATGTGATCTATTTATTTATGTTAAAATATTACAGAATTGTTTTTCTAACCACTCAGTACACTATTGGTGTACACCATCCTGGATGCAATGCTCATGAAAAATTCTTGTGCTTTCACAGTGTGCATTAAAGTTATGTGTGGCAAAAAAAGCATTACTTGTACATTTAAGAGTATTGAACACTATGCTGTTTTCTATTAACACTGCTCAAGCTACAAACAGGTGGATTCTCTGAAAATGAATGAGATCTAAAGCTTCATGTGTCTCTCTTATGTATATTGTACTGACATTAAAAGCATGTAATCTTTGAAATGTAGTACACAAACATCAGTAATCTTTCCATAACATGAATTTCCATTTTGCACTTACTTTACACATAAAGCTTTCATTTTATAAAAAATGTTTAACTATGCACGGCATGTCAAGGAAAATTACTTTGTAAAATGCAGTCTTGTTGAATGTGTTTCTTATGTTTTATTTGTCAGAGTTACACAATAAAGCAACAACTGTAAATGTGCGATTTTAATGTACTTTATAACTTTCAACCTTAGAACAGCCACAGCTGGTTCCTTCCTAATTGTACTACATTTATACTAACTACAGTACATGTTGATGTTATATATAAATCCTTAAATGCTCTTCTAAAAAAAATGATTGTATATATATATATATATATATATATATATATATATATATATATATATATATATATACACACACACACCTAGGGCCAGATTCACAAAGCCCTTACGCCGACGTATCTAAAGTTGCGCGGCGTAATTGAAAAATGCGCCGCGCGTATCTTTGCGCCTGATCCTCAAAACGAAATACGCCTGAAAACCAGATTTTTCCGTCCTACTTAAAATGATTACACCGGCGCGTCTTGAAGCGCAAAATACGCTAGACACACCATTGATTTTCGATGCTAATATGCAAATGAAGGAGATAGGGCGATCCACAAAAGTACGCTTGTGCGGCGTAGATTACGCCCTGTGCGCATCTGCTAGTTTCATGATGTAAAATTACACCTTATAAAAGGTGCCCTAACTTTACACCAGCCGTGTAAATGTCAGCTAAAGCAACACCGTTAGGGAAGAGCTGAGCACACACACTTGCAGGACAACAATCTGTATGCCAACATGCCGGGGCATCCATGCTCATAGCTATACTAGTGACTTTAGTAACTGAGGGTACCCGCTCTTCTGAGGGAACAGCAGCCAGGAGACACCTCGCAGAATGCATCTTTGCACAGTAAACACACACATTAATCATGGCACAATGAGAATGCATGCATGCCCACCCACTGTGGTCCCTAGCACAGACACATCTCATGCACATCGAATTGGATTAGACCCAAGTACCCCCAATGGTATTAGGGAGCAGCCACGCCACCGCTCCAATTATGTCACTGTGCATTCATACACCATTCACATGGACCTGGGATCACTTCTCCCTGGTCCTGGGGATCCCTAATCCACCAAAACTGAGGGTGACACCCTTTTTCACCAGGAATGTCACCCCCACATTCATACATCATTCACACACACAAACCAAATCATAAGCACAGTATAATAAAAAACAAAATAAAAATAAAAAAACAAAAGTACAACCAACAATTAATGGCGGCGGCATGAGCTACGCCTGGGCCGCCCACAAGCACGGCCACGGCCAACCAGGGGAGGCTCATGGGGGGGGAAGCAGGGGAAGGAGGAGCCTCCCCTGGTGACTGTCCTCCTGCTGGCCTGCCCTCCAAGGCCACTGCGATCCTGGTCAGACCCACAGTGAGGGCAGCCGTATTGGCCTGGACAGCCTGGGTGTTTGCTTGGACAGCCTGGGTCAGGGCAGACACCTCCAGGGCCACGCCTGCTGTAGCGGTCTGCAGGTCACAAATGCATGTGATGACCGCCAAGGAGTTGGTGCCCACCTCACTGACCGAGTCCTTAATTAAGCCCAGGCTATCCTCCATCTGGGTCAAAGACCGGGTGAGCTGACCCAGATGTTGGCTCTGCCGGGCCTGGTCCCTCCGCAGACTGGCCGGCAGAACCTCGGCCACCCCCCTGGTCTTCTGGGTTGCCTTCAAATGAGGCCACAGATGAGGCTTGTGGCCTGGGAGGAGGGGAGAGAGAGACCCTTGTGGCGGGAGCCATGTTGGGGGAGGAGTGGGAGGGGCTACCCCTGATGGAGGCCTGACTGCTGCCAGCCTCAGTTGTAGCCTCAGGGGGTATCACATCCGAAGTCAAAAGTATTTCCCTTGCAAGGTCCATCGGATCATCCACATCCTCCTGCCCCTCATCCTCCCCCCCTCAACCTCCTCATGAGGGGAGGTGTGGCCACTCCCCTCCCCTGAGGACTCCTGCCCTTCTTGGGGCTCTTCAGCAGCCTGTTGTCCTGGGGGTGGTGCAGCCTGGCCTGATGGCCCAGCAATCTCCTGGCCATCTGTGGAAGACACAAAACATTCACAGGTTGGAGAATCCACACACTTGGCACATATTCCCTTCCCCCACCCACACATGCTACACACCAGATAGAAATAATAAAAAAAAAATAACCTGTTCTCACGCCCTCCTCGGAGTCAAAGCCAGGCAGGCCCACCACTTGTTGTCGGTGGAAGCACCGGGCCACTGCCCACTCCTCCTTAGTCAGCCTGACGGAGCAGGGTGGTCCTCCACCAGTGCCCGTGGCATGGGCATTGATCTTGGCCATCTTGTCACGGACCAGGCTCCTTAGGTCATTTATTTTCTTGGCTATCCCACTGGGGGTCCTCGTCTCCCCACCCCTCCGCATTTATCTGATCAGTTATCTGTTGGATGATCTCCCTCTTCCTGGTCGGGGGGTGTCCCGGCTCTCAGGGCCATGCAAAAATCGCCCAAATCAGGTGATAGCCCTGGCAAGTATTTGCTTTTCTCTGACGGAAAAATTCAACTTGCGTCTCTTTGGTGCCATAACACCCAACACTCAGCACCAAACACACACACAAAAATCAAACACAACAAACAAACACAAATACACACAGAACAAACACACACAAAAAGACACTGACCAAAAATCAGACAGCAAACACAAGACAGCAATATCAAACAACACAAGCAGACAGCTAATACAAATTCAAAACCAAACACAGAAAAACCAAACAGAAAAACCAAACAGAAAAACCAAACAGAAAAAACACTCAGAAAAAACACACAACTACTACAACCTCCTACTACAATAAATATTTTAGCTAACAATACACTCACCAACAAACAGCAACAGACAACAGAGCAAAAGCAACTTGCTTTAGGAAAGGGGAACACAGGGATGTAC
Organism: Rana temporaria; assembly: GCF_905171775.1. Classification (NCBI taxonomy): domain Eukaryota; kingdom Metazoa; phylum Chordata; class Amphibia; order Anura; family Ranidae; genus Rana; species Rana temporaria. The sequence continues at coordinate 344,763,507 of NC_053492.1, forward strand.
TTTTGCAATGGAAGTGCGTTTGTCTGGGGCTATTTATACACAGGGCGATTCTCAAACTAAGTATGCTTGGCCTTTTTCCTATCTCACTGATTGCACCGAGCCGAGTTCTGCACATGCCCAGTAAGGTGCAGATTCGTGCACGCATGCGCAGTACGGCCAGCCCTTCATTTGCATGGGGTCACGGCTCATTTCAATGGAGCACGCCCACTTCCTTCCCACTTGCAATAACCCCGCCTTACTCCTTGGTATTTACGTCGCGCTGGCGCAAATTTGGGCGCAAATGCTCTGTGGATACGGCACTTACGTCACAAAATTCAGCTGCCTTAACTTAACTGACATACGTTAGGACAAACTAAATTTGCGCTGCTCTACGTGAATCTGGCCCATACTGTCTTTGGCCCGGATTCAGATACAATTGTGTATCTATCCGCGGGCGTAACGCAGATACGTTACGCCGCCGTAACTTAGGGCGCAAGTTCCGTATTTATAAAGAACTTGTGCCCTAAGTTACGGCGGCGTAACGTATGTGGTCCGTCGTAAGCCCGCCTAATTCAAATGTGGATGATGTGGGCGTGTTTTATTTAAATTAATTGTGACCCCACGTATTTGACGTTTTTTACGAACGGCGCATGCGCCGTTCGTGAAGGAATCCCAGTGCGCATGCTCGAAATTACGCCGCAAATCGTCAATGCTTTAGACGTGAACGTAACTTACGTATAGCCCTATTCGCGAACGACTTACGCAAACGACGTAATCTATGGAAAATTCGACGCTGACCCGAAGTCCATACTTAACATAGGATACGCCTCATATAGCAGGGGTAACTTTACGCCGGAAAAAGCCTAACGTAAACGACGCAAAGAAAAAGGCGCCGGTCAAACGTACGTTTCTGAATCGGCGTATCTACCTAATTTGCATATTCCTCGCGTAAATCGACGGAAGCGCCACCTAGCGACCTGCGTAAATATGCAGCCTAAGATACGACGGTGTAAGAGACTTACGCCGGTCGGATCTTAGGGAAATCTATGCGTAACTGATTCTATGAATCAGTCGCATAGATACGACCCCGCAACTCAGAGTTACGACAGCGTATCAGGAGATACGCCGTCGTAACTGCTATCTGAATTCGGGCCCATATTGCTAAAAGTATTGGGGTGCCTGCCTTTACACACACACGCACACATGAACTTTAATGCCATCCCAGTCTTAGTCTGTAGGGTTCAATATTGATTTGGCCCACCCTTTGCAGCTTTAACTCTTCTGGGAAGGCTGTTACCACAAGGTTTAGGAGTGTGTCTATGGGAGTGTTTGACCATTCTTCCAGAAACTCAATTGTGAATTTAGGCACTGATGTGGACGAGAAGGCCTGGCTCGCATTCTCAGATCAGGTGCAGGCCAGTCAAGTTCCTCCACCCCAAACTCTCTCATTCATGTCTTTATGAACCATGGTTTGTGCACTGGTGCACAGTAATTTTTGAACAGGAAGGGGCCATCCCCAAACTGTTTTCACAAAGTTGGGAACATGAAATTGTCCAAAATGTCTTGGTATGCTGACGCCTTAAGTGTTACCTTCACTGCATCTACAGGGCCAAGCCCAACCATTAAAAAACAACTTCACACCATATTACCCTAGTGACCATAATCGCTTAGGCTCTAAAGAAAGGGGTGCGCCCCGGCAACGCGTCAGCCATTTGGGGTACCCTCCGATCCTCTTGTCATTAAGTCCTGCCTGAAGGTGCCAAGAGATTCAGCTCAACTGTTAGAAAATCCTTTACTTAAGCTTGTTTGTGAGTAGTACCATTGCTTTTATTCTATTTAAAAAAAAACTTTATATCGTTAATGAACTAGGTCGGTGTGCCCTCCTCCTGTTCTTTTTCTTTTCAGCTTCCAGTGTTGCCATTCTCTGTTCTTCACATCCAGCACTGTTAATTCATCAGGATGCTACAGCTTGGAACTGCCTTGTCATACATCTAATTTAGACCAGAGAATAGGTCTCATTCAACCGAAAGGATAAAGAGGTGCACCCTCACCATCCCTATTTAAATCTTGAGCCTGCAAGCGATTGAATGTAAAGTTTGATCAAACTCAATTTCTGGAAATTTACAATAGGACTCTAATTCTGATAAACTACAATATGTCCAATATATACTATGCTAGTGTTGAGATTTTAATTAATTTGTTGTATATTAGATTTATAATTATTAAAACTATTTCATATGTATTCATACAATATAATAGCAAATATTTCCAGGCACTTTTAGATTTACATTTTTTGCAGTTTATCATCATCTGGGTTGGTCTACTAGACCATGTTTACTTTTCAAGTAAACGTTTTAAATATCTCAATGAATGACATAGAACAAAGTAAAAATTCACTTTGCAAAAAATACCAAATTATATGCTTTTTAAAAAAATTTGTGCACATAAGTGGGGAAGGGGGAGAGAACGCGACACTGTCAAAGCATAGCATAAGTGAAGACATGGGTAGAAAGGTATCTATTGCACTCACATACACAAAGCATGTCCATCTGTATAGTGATGTTGGTTGGCAGCGGTATATGGAAGCCTCCGATGGACATAGAACAATAAAGAAGAGGAAGAGAAGAAACCACTGTCTAAGCATTGTAAGTAGTGAGGACACTCATAGAAAATGGTTAAAGAGTAGGTATAGCACTCACATAAATGGTAGGAATATATGGCATCTCAATAGGTCTGCTATGATGACCCGTCAGGCACAAACTCATACTTCAGTATGCAACAGTATCAGGGGCAGGAGCGGACTGGGCCACAGTGCAAGGTGGAGATTTCCCCCCAGGCCGTCCCGACTTATATGCAAAAAAGGCCCTTGCTGCCGTTTTTTTTTCTTTAAAGTCGGCCAGATGCACGGCAGTGCACACAGTAGGCGGCAGCCAACAAAAGCCCTGTGATTGGCCAAACAGGGCCATGTGCGACCGCATGCTTTTGAATTCTGGGACTTGTAGTCATGATGTGAGGCGCGCATGATGCTACAAGTCCAAAAATTCCACAGCGTGCGGCACATGACCCTGTTTGGCCAATCACAGGGCGTTTGTGTTGCGGGCGCACTGCAAATGGATCGACGGAGGCGGAGCTAGTCACGTGTGGATGTGACCAAGCGCGGCTGGTCGTGACCACTTTCTGGAGTCCCGCCTCTCTGCCTGGGGCGCTGTGTGTTTCTGAGGTCTCTCAGTCTCATCTACACCCCTCTCTGTCAGCACCCCTCCCCCAGCCACCCTCCTCTGTCAAACCACCACCTCATTGTCAGCCCACCCCCTTCTTTGTCAACCCACCTCCTCTGTCAGCCCACCCCCCTGTCATCCCCATGTGTCAACCCACAGCCCACCCCTACGTCAGCTCCCCTAAGTCAGCCCACTCCTCTCAGCCCACTCCTTCTCTGTAAGCCCACCCCCCCTCTGTCAGCCCACAGCCCACCCCTCCTCTATCAGCTCCCCTCTGTCAGCCCTCACCCCCTATCAGCCCACTCCTCCTCTGTCAGCCCAGGCCTCTCTGTCAGACACAGCAGGGAGCCAGGCCAGCCACCTGCAGCAGGGTGCATTGTGCCAGCCAGCAAGCCAGGCCAGCCACCCACAGCAGGGTGCACCATGCAAGCCAGCCACTGACCCACAGCAGGGAGTCAGGCCAGCCACCAACAGCAGGGTGCACTGTGCCAGCCAGCCACCCACTGACCCACAGCAGGGAGCCAGGCCAGCCACCCACAGAAGGGTGCACCGTGCAAGCCAGCCACCCACAGCAGTGTGCACCATGCAAGCCAGTCACTGACCCACCCACTGACCCACAGCAGGGAGCCAGGCCAGTTACCCACAACACGCTGCACTGTGTCAGCCAGCCACCAACCCACCCACTGACCCACAGCAGAGAGCCAGGCCAGACACCAGCAGGGTGCCGGGCAGCCACCCACAGCAGGGCCAGGGTGCCAGCCACCCATGGTGACTCATCCACAGCAGAGCCAGGGTGCCAGCCAGCCACCCACGGTGACCCACCCACACCAGGAAACCAGCCAGCCAACCACCCACAGGAGGGAGCCAGCCAGCCATGGTGACCCACCCACAGCAGGGAGCCAGCCAGCCACCCACAGGAGCAAACCAGCCACGGTGACTATCCACAGCAGGATGCCAGCCAGACACCCACGGTGACCCACCCACACCAGGGATCCAGCCAGACAGAGCAGGGTGCCGGCTAGCCACCCACAGGAACCAGCCACAGAGAACGCGGGAGCCAGCCAGCCACAGAGGATGCGGGAGCCAGCCACAGCTACAGCACCCATAGTTAAGGTAAAAGTAGCGCTACAATTTTATTTCTACTTTGTGAGAGGTTGGGGCAGGGGTGAGAGGCACAAAGAGGGGATCCCATTAGACTCTGTTGTAGTCCAATGAGTCCTAGAGGGGACATTTTCTAACAGACTGTCCATGGGACACTGTTAGAAAAAGACCCCCCTCCAGGTCCCATTAGAGTGACTCTGTTGTTAAACAGGGACAGGAGCATCACTTCACACCCCCAGGATCAGAGGAGGCCATGCAAGTACCTGCTGAGCTGGCACTGGCAAGGGCAGCTGCCATCACTCAGGTGAGAGACCCTGACACCCGCAGCTGAACCCCACATTCCATCTAACCCCCATACACGCTATTTACCCTGCCCCAGGCCAGTGCCCACCCAGTAACCTAAAAATCGCCCTTAACATGGCCAGCAGGACTCACAGGTCCGTAGCCAGCAGGACCACCAGGTGCACAGGCAGATCCCATGTGCAGACACATGTGGGTCCTGCTGGGAGCTGGCCACTGACCCATGGGTCCTGCTGGCCACTGACCTGTGGGTCCTGCTGGCCACTAGCCTAGGGTGACCAGACGTCCCTGGACCAGGCCTGTCCCCATTTTGTCCCTGCTTTGCAGGGCCAATTGGGAGCGGGTGCACCGCGAGATGGGGCAGTGGGAGGGCTCCCAAGGTCTGTGCCCATTGGGCTGCCTTGGAGGTGGAGTGCCACCAGATTTCACAGAGCGGGGATCTCCCACTTACCTGGTGGGCACTGTCATATGAAGTCCTGCCTCCTGGACTGGCTCCTATGATAGACGGCACACTGATGATGGGAGCGGCCACGCTGGGTAAGTGGGAGATCTCCGCTCTGTGTAATCCAGCTGCTCTCCTCTCTAATCCCCATGCACTGTTGAGGCTGCGCTGATGGGCACTGGTGAGCTTGCGCTGTTGGGCACTGGTGAGACTGCGCTGATAAGCAGTGGGGATGGTGAGCTTATTCGGTGGTTCAAAGGGCCACTTGATTGGACTTGCCCCCCAGGCCTAAGGCTGCCAGCCCTCCCCTGATCAGTGGACACAATATATTGGGTTCTCAGATGGATATAAAATGCTAAAAGCAAAAAATGAGGAGAACCATCTTTCAGTGTAGTATTAGTGAAGAGAATATGCTGTAGATGCACTCTCATTTAGGAGCTGAGATGCACTCTCATTTAGGAGCTGAAGCTATGGCATTATTTATAAAATCCAGCAGATGGTGAACCCTTATCCACCCATGATGTTGGTAGTAAAAACAGTGAAGTTCCTGGTGAAAATCCTTGTCAGCAGTGGGGGTCGCCCTTCCTCAGTGCTTTTACACTTGCAATGGATTTGGGTTATGTGGATGGGTACTAATTTTGTTCAGGAGCAATTTTGAGCTGTACCACCATGGTCTGACCGCTTTGGTGTCCCTTCCTGGCTTACCCTCTGGGGGGATGGGTTGGGATGAGAGGATATGGAGGTTTTTAGATGGGGGAGGTGGGGATGGTAGAAGTGTGATGGTTTTCCCCCTTTTCCTCCTCTGTATTCAGGGATTTCACTTTAGTTTGCAGTGTATAAAGAGGCCGCGTGGTCATGTACTGCATCTTCCATGCTGCTTACGTGCTACTCCGCCAATGCGGGACAAGAAAGAGTCTAGGTCCTGGTGTATCAGGCCAATGTCTTTTTGTTAATGTTCAGTTTTAGTAGAGAAAGTAGTTTGGCAATTAGCAATTGCAGACATGAACGCTTCCAGGCCAACAGAATACGGTGGTGATGCATTGGCAGGTTCTGCAGGGGCTGCAATGGCTCCACCCAGCTTCTTCTTCAAAGTTCCCAATCTGTTAGATGGTGCTGGGGGTCTGCCCTTAGGCATCCATGGGTGTCAGGAAGTTGTGGGAGCCTAAATATTGAGAGCAGGGGTGTTTCTTCTGCCTAAGAAGCATCAGAATCTCCATGGATGAGCATAGCCCTGCAGGTAAACATCTGGCACCAGCGCCATCTTGGACAAGCCCGCCACGTATTTCTTTTTTTGTTGCCATGATTAGTTAGAGGGAAAAGGTTAAAGGGAACTATGGCTGGAGCAGACTTTCAAACATAATATGATCAAATACCCTTGCAACTATTTGTGAAATCTTAATAGGTGCTTGTCATGTTGCTTGAAATACTCAAGTATTTCTCCTTTGATTCTATTATACAGTGTGGGGTGGGATAGGGGTCCTCCTCCCTGTCTGAAAGCTAACCCCCCCCCCAGACGGCTCGATGGTCTGAAAGGAAGGCATTGTACTGTGTTTGACCATTTGTTTGTTTATGTACTTTAATTATGTCCTGGGACTTTTCTGTGTCATTACACATCTCAGTCCTTCTATTCAAGACCAATCTCTGCTGACCCTGTTTCAATTCCTTATTTGCATGGCCAAGAGAGGACTAGAGTTTACTTTACAATTGACCAATAGGAAAGTGGTTGTTCGGGCGGGGTGTTCAAACTGCTATGTATAAAATTGTGTGTGCATCCAATAAAGGAGATTCCAATTTTGAACTTGCATACAGCCTGCCTTGTTTTTGTTCTGAGCTATCACCACTGGATTTGAACGGCACATAGTTGTAGTTCGAATCCTGAAGCATCGGATGCTTGAACCATCAGACGTTGCGATCTGCAATCTGATCCAATAGCAGCAGAGGAGTGTCGGGAGAGTGGAACCGAGCGAGCAGGAGCTTGTTACAGTGCTGAATTAGACAAGGTGAAAAAAATGGATGAATTGATGGACTAAGGCAATCATTTAAGTGTGAAGTCCTTTTTAAATGGTTTTGATTTTCTTATACCACTCAAGTGGGTTTATTTAATATAATTATTTCAGAAGGGTTGATTGCAGTGTGACCAGCCAGAGACTTCCATTGACATGAAATACTTTTTGCCAAAATTTCAAAAGTTGAATAAATTATCCCCCTCCTTACAGCAAGAGGTCAATAAAATCATTTAGAGAACTCAGGTAAATCAAGCTAATGATCAAAACTCTCTGGCAGGCACCCATGTGGTGTGCAATCACATTATGGGAGGAAACTACAATTAACCTTAATACCTTACTTTAATTTAATTTAATTGTTAATCATATTTCTTTGTGCATGGAAAATCTGAAGCAAAGGTTTTTCAATTATGTACTTTTTATTTTATAATCAGTGGTTAAATTTAGAGGTATTTATAATGCTAAAATGTACACTCCACTTGCCTGAACATAATGTTTCTAGAAGAGAAAAGTTTGTAATTTTGAATGATCTTGGACATTCATATTTGCAATGGGGTAGTCCTAGGGTGTGCATACTCCATAGTTCAATTCTCTGCAGTGAATGGAGGTGTAAATTACAGGCATTGGATCAAGTATTCCAAGAACACCAACCTAGGCAAAAAGCATTACATTGCTTTGTTCCTGTGTCAGACATATTTTTTTTTTAAATTTTAGCATCCACTGACAACTACTTATTGCTTAAGAGCCGGTTCGCACTGGGGCGACTCGTCAGGTGGCTGAGCCGCCTGATGAGTCGTGTCCCATTCTTTGCAATAGAACCGTTCTAATAGGAGCGACGCAAGTCGCTCCGACTTAGAAAAAGGTTCTTGTACGACTTCGGGGGCGGCTCGGGGCGACCTGCATTGACTTCTATACAGAGGTAATTTTGCAGGTCGCCTCTGTAAAACTGTAATCATTTTTGCTTAGTGAAAATACTTATTTACAAAACAAAACGATTAACATTTTTTTACCATTGCCACCACATGAGAGTACCCGCCACCTCACCAGAGTACCTGCCACCTCACCACCTGCCACCGCAGTACCCGCCACCTCACCACAGTACCCGCCACCAGAGTACCCGCCAGTGTACTCGCCACCTCACCACCAGAGTACCCACCACCTCACCACCAGAGTACCCACCACCTTCCACCTCACCACCTGCCACCAGAGTACCTGCCACCTCCCCAGAGTACCCGCCACCTCACCACCTGCCGCCAGAGTAACTGCCACCTCACTACCTGCCAGAGTAACTTTCACAGAAACCAAATAATATACACTTTTATTATTTTTACTAAAGATATGTAGCAGTATACATGTTGGCCCAAATTTATGAAGAAAAATTACTTATTTGCAAAATTTTAGACTAGAAACAAAAAAAAAGTGTTTTTTTTTCCAAAAAAATCTCTCTTTTTTCGCTTATATTGCAAAAAATTTAAAAGTCCAGCGGTGATTAAATACCACCAAAAGAAAGCTCTGTTTGTGAGAAAAAATGATAAAAATTTGGTTTGTGGTGTGGTACCCGCCACCTCACCAGAGTACCCACCACCAGAGTACCCTCCACCTCACCAGAGTACCCGCCACCACACCAGAGTACCCGCCACCACACCAGAGTACCCGCCACCAGAGTACCCGCCACCTCACCACCTGCCACCAGAGTACCCACCACCTGCCACCAGAGTACCCGCCACCTCACCACCTGCCACCAGAGTACCTGCCGCCTCACCACCTGCCAGAGTACCCATCACCTCACCAGAGTACCTGCCACCTCACCACCTGCCACCTCCCCAGAGTACCCGCCACCTCACCACCTGCCGCCAGAGTACCTGCCACCAGAGTACCCACCCAGGGCCAGATTAAGAACATCATGGGCCTGGTGCTGAGGATTTTGGTGGGCCTTTTATAAATAATAAATAATAAACATACAAACAATTTTTTGTTATAAAAAATTAAATTAAAGAGAGGGAGGATGAGAAAGAAAGAGAGAGAGAGAGGGGATGAGAGAGGGGTAAGAGAGGGAGGATGAGAGAGAGAGAGGAAAAAGTGCGGGAAAAGCACGTGTAGGCCGCGTGATCACCTTGTGCTCACCAAAAAAACGGGAAATACACGTTTTCCAGCTAACTAGGCCACGTGAGGAGGACCAGCTTACACCTAAAGAGCCCTATTAGGTTCCCAAAAGGGGAACTTGAAACCGTCACTACTAATTTTATTAAGTCCTGCCGCTTTCCCATGAGAAAAGGGGGAATTGAAACCTTCTCCCCCTTTTCCATCATTATTCCATCAAGTTAAATCATGGAATTAAAGTGGTGGTGTGGTGGGTTAAAGGGGAAGGGGTGGTATTTTATAACTCAATTACCACTAAATTCCTGTGCTAGGCGTGGGGTTATCATAGTAATCCCGTGTACTCCATCAGGCCCTTTTTTTAACATGAGATCGTCAGAATAATACAAAGGAAACACAAACAGCTCATTTTACCATGGTGGCAGCCCAGCTTACACTCAGTCCCCTGTAGTGCCAGCAAGACCCTTTAATATAACATTATCCTATTGGTTAACTGTCTATATAAATAAATTTGTATTCATATACAATACAGCAGAGTACACAGAATTTGCATACGTTATTAGAAATAATTTTTACATATATGAACATTGTGTTATTATAGGAGCTCCTCTACCATCTGTGCACCCCAAGCGCACAAGGCGACAGGCCGCAGAGGAGGAGGAGGAGGAGGATGAAGAGGAGGAGCAGGAGGAGGATGCACAGGAGGAGAGGGATGAGGAGCAGCCAGGGCCCTCCCAGTGTTCACCACCCCCAGCTCCTGTTGAGGAGCAAGAGGAGGAGCTGCACCCCCCCCCAAAATCCTGGTGAATCGGGTGATGGAGAAGAGGAGCAGGAGGATGAGACGGTTCCTGTGAGCCTCAGTCAGGAGGGTAAATATGTGCACAAAGATTAATAACATTTCAACAATAAGATGTAGATATAAAAATGGACAGCATTTAAAGCGCACCCGTCAGATTTCAGAAGAATAATATGGTATTTATTAGGGTTGTCCCGATACCGATACTAGTATCGGTATCGGGACCGATTCCGAGTTTTTTCTGCGGTAGTCAGACGCCGATACCCCGCCCCGATACACAAATAGAATACTTAACCCCCCCCCACGCCGCGCCGCCGCCGCCGACCATCCGCCGACCGCTGCCACCGGAGCCGCAATTCGCCGCTGCGATCCGCCGCCGTTACGCCGCTGACTGTGTAATACGGGCGGGAACATTACAGCTTTGAATAGCTGTAATGATTTGCGCCACGCATAGACACTCCCCCTTGCTCGGGTGAACTGTCCAATCCCGAGCGAGGGGGAGTGTCTATACACTCAGCGTGGCGCCAATCATTACAAAGCTATTCAAAGCTGTAATGTTCCTGGCCGGCCGTAGTACTTTACACAGTTGGCGGTAGCAGGTAAGCGGGCCATGGCTGCATATGGGGGAGACACACATGGCTGCATATGGGGGGGACACATGGCTGGATGGGGGGGACACATGGCTGGATGAGGGGAGACACACGGCTGGATGGGGGGAGACACACATGGCTGCATATGGGGGGGACACATGGCTGGATGGGGGGAGACACACATGGCTGGATGGGGGGAGACACACATGGCTGGATGGGGGGAGACACACATGGCTGGATGGGGGGAGACACACATGGCTGGATGGGGGGGAGACACACATGGCTGGATGGGGGGGAGACACACATGGCTGGATGGGGGGGAGACATGGCTGGATGGGGGGGAGACATGGCTGCATGGGGGGTGACAATGGCTGCATGGGGGGATACATTGCTGGATGGGGGGTGACAATGGCTGGATGGGGGGATACATTGCTGCATGGGGGGTGACAATGGCTGCATGGGGGGTGACAATGGCTGCATGGGGGGTGACAATGGCTGCATGGGGGGTGACAATGGCTGGATGGGAGAATACATTGCTGCATGGGGGGTGACAATGGCTGCATGGGGGGTGACAATGGCTGCATGGGGGGTGACAATGGCTGGATGGGGGGAGACAATGGCTGCATGGGGGGAGACAATGGCTGCATGGGGGGTGACAATGGCTGCATCGGGGGTGACAATGGCTGGATGGGGGGAGACAATGGCTGGATGGGGGGTGACAATGGCTGGATGGGGGGAGACAATGGCTGGATGGGGGGATACATTGCTGGATGGGGGGTGACAATGGCTGGATGGGGGGATACATTGCTGCATGGGGGGAGACAATGGCTGGATGGGGGGATACATTGCTGCATGGGGGGAGACAATGGCTGGATGGGGGGGAGACAATGGCTGGATGGGGGGGAGACAATGGCTGGATGGGGGGGAGACAATGGCTGGATGGGGGGGAGACAATGGCTGGATGGGGGGAGACAATGACTGGATGGGGGGATACATGGCTGCATCTGTGGGGGGACATCGCTGCATTTGGGGACACATTTTAAAAAAAGTATCGGTATTCGGTATCGGCGACTACTTGAAAAAAGTATCGGTACTCGTACTCAGTCCTAAAAAAGTGGTATCGGGACAACCCTAGTATTTATGATAGAAGTATATGTGCTAGACACATAATTGTATTGACATGATAATGATTGTTTAATAAGCAACATAAATATTTAATATATACGGTCTTTGAAATCCTAATTTTTTTTTCTTATATCCTAACAGTTTTAAAAAAGATGGAGGAAAAACAAAGTCTGATCCAGAGGACCAATGATAAAATCCGCTCAAATCGCCGGAAAATGCGGATCCTAGACCTCCAAAACCAACAGCTGGAGCAACAGCAGAGGAAGAATTTTGACGCGATGGCTGAGCTTCAGAAGCTCATGCATAATTACATTTATTTATTTTTTTTTAATAAAAAATGTTATTCTTTTAAAATGTTTCCTTTCTTATTGAGATTGTTAGGTTTTTCAACACATCTAACTTCACATCTAACACATCAACATCAACACATCTAACTTCATAATAACCAAAAACATTTTATGCTATTATTTTATTTAACACAAACCTAAGACAAACTTAAATACACGGACACAGACACTACTAACACAAACTAAACTGTTAAAAAATTAATATAACAAAAGCTACAATATATATATAGATATAGAGAGAGAGAGCGAGAAAGAGAGAGAGTGCAGATTTGCTCTTGCAGACAGGATAATGGTTGCAGTATAAAGGCCGCAAACCAGGGTTTAACATAAAGTTCAGTGTTTTAGTCACACTTGCTGTTACGATACGGTCTGGTAGCTTGTAGCGGAGGCTATTGGTGGATCCGCTGTGCCAGAGAGGTCATGAAGCATTACTCAGCATGAAGGCAGCAGCAGTAGTATTAAAATATAATGTCATTATCACACAGGCAACATTTACAAGCAGTAGTGGTAATAGTACTAGATAGCATCTAAACACTTGGGCAAGACTTGACAGCAGCAGTAGTGGTGGTAATAGTAGTATATAGTGGCAAATAACTCGTGACATAGGTGTCGTGACTGAGCAGCAGCAGTAGTAGTAATAGTAGACAATATAGTGTCAAATCACTCGGGCAAGAGGTGCCATGATGAACAGCAGCAGCAGCAGTGGTAATAGTAGTATATAGTGGCAAATAACTCGTGACATAGGTGTCGTGACTGAGCAGCAGCAGTAATAGTAGACAATATAGTGTCAAATCACTCGGGAAAGAGGTGCCATGATGAACAGCAGCAGTGGTAATAGTAGTATATAGTGGCAAATAACTTGTGACATAGGTGTCGTGACTGAGCAACAGCAGTAGTAGTAATAGTAGACAATATAGTGTCAAATCACTCGGGAAAGAGGTGCCATGATGAACAGCAGCAGCAGCAGTGGTAATAGTAGTATATAGTGGCAAACAACTCGTGACATAGGTGTCGTGACTGAGCAACAGCAGTAGTAGTAGACAATATAGTGTCAAATCACTCGGGCAAGAGGTGCCATGATGAACAGCAGCAGCAGTGGTAATAGTAGTATATAGTGGCAAATAACTTGTGACATAGGTGTCGTGACTGAGCAGCAGCAGTAGTAGTAGACAATATAGTGGCAAATAACTCGTGACATAGGTGTCGTGACTGAGCAACAGCAGTAGTAGTAATAGTAGACAATATAGTGTCAAATCACTCGGGAAAGAGGTGCCATGATGAACAGCAGCAGCAGCAGTGGTAATAGTAGTATATAGTGGCAAATAACTTGTGACATAGGTGTCGTGACTGAGCAGCAGCAGTAGTAGTAATAGTAGACATTATAGTGTCAAATCACTCGGGCAAAAGGTGCCATGATGAACAGCAGCAGTGGTAATAGTAGTATATAGTGGCAAATAACTCGTGACATAGGTGTCGTGACTGAGCAGCAGCAGTAGTAGTAATAGTAGACATTATAGTGTCAAATCACTCGGGCAAGAGGTGCCATGATGAACAGCAGCAGCAGCAGTGGTAATAGTAGTATATAGTGGCAAATAACTCGTGACATAGGTGTCGTGACTGAGCAACAGCAGTAGTAGTAATAGTAGACAATATAGTGTCAAATCACTCGGGCAAGAGGTACCATGAACAGCAGCAGTGGTAAGAGTAATAAAAATGGCAAATAGCTCGGGCAAGAGGGGCCATCAGCAGCAGCAGCAGCGGTAAGAGTAATAAAAATGGCAAATAGCTCGGGCAAGAGGTGCCATCAGCAGTAGCAGTAGTAATAGAAAGTGGCAAATCTCTCGGACAAAAGGTGACAGCAGCAGTATGAGTAATATATCGGTACATAATCACTCAGCCTTTTGGCATTAGCAGTAGGAGCCCATATGGTGGCAAAATTACAAAAGCTTGAAGTTGCAGTAGCATGGTGATTAAATTTGAAAAGCAGAATGACACAGGCCTTAAGTAGCTGTAGCCTGACTATACCATAGTGCCTCATAATTTAAAAGTTTGAATAACGTTATTTCTATGCTATACGTGACTTTTTAAATTCATGATGAGCAATTACTTTTCAAAATAATGTGGCAGCAGCATCAGGACTCCTTATAGTGGCTTAATGACACAGCATGGAAATATTTATGCCCTTAACACTACCTGCCCACTATGAGTTTCAAAGGTATAAATACATCAGGGAATGAATGACAAGGGACCCTTCAGCGCCCTGAACCGACGGCGGGTGCCAGAAAGTCACCGCCGATCCAGGACTCATTCATCTTGATGAATGTGAGTCTGTCCACGGAGTCTGTGGACAGACAGGTCCTCTTGTCCGTGACCACCCCACCTGCCGCGCTGAATGTCCGCTCAGATAGTACGCTGGAGGGGGGGCAAGACAATAACTCCAGCGCATACTGAGCGAGCTCGCGGCAGGTGTCCAATCTGGCAACCCAGTACTCCATGGGGTCGTCGGTGCTCATACTGTCAGAAGCACCGACGGACCCCATGTAGTCTGCCACCATGTGGGCCAGCCGCTGGTGGCGACTGCTGCTGCTGCTGCTAGTACTGGGTCGCTCAGATTGGAAGAACATCCTCATCTCACCCATTAGGTCCTCTGCTCGGCTGCTGCTGCTGCTGGGTGCAGCCACCTGCTGGGTGAGATGAGGGACGACAACTGGAGGCCGGGGAGTTGCCTGCTCCAACCGGCTGACTATGCGTGCCTGCAGTTCCTCCATCCGGTGCTGCCTCCGGCTGGCTGGGAGGAACTGCTCCAGTTTCCCCTTGAATCTTGAAAGCGAAGGGCGGTGAAGGAATCAGGTATTCCTTCACCGCCCTTCGCTGCTCCCACAACCTCTCCAGCATGTGGAGGGTGGAGTTCCACCACGTCACACTGTCCACAATCAGCCTGTGAAGGGGCAGGCTGTTGTCCCGCTGCAACTTGGACAGGGACGCGGTAGCGGTTGGGGAGCGCCTGAAGTGGCTGGCAATCCTACGTACCCTTAGCACAATGTCACTCAACCCGGGATAGGTGCGCAGGAACGTCTGCACCACGAGGTTGAGGACATGTGCCAGACAGGGCACGTGGGTCAGATTGCCAGCCTGGAGGGGCGGAGAGTAGGTTGCTGCCGTTGTCAGACAACCATACCTGCCTGGAGCCTTCGGGGTGTCAGCCACTTCTGGACCTGAGCCTGAAGTGCGGTCAGTACTTCTTGTCCAGTGTGTCTCCGGTCCCCTAAACTAACAAGCTGGAGCACGGCCTGACAGCGCACGTGCCCCACACTTGAGTAGCTACGGGGGCGCTTGCTGGGAGGCTCAGCAGCTGCGGAGACAGTGGCTTGACGGAGACCAGCAGTTCTCCCCTGGACACCCCTGGGCGGCACCACAAAATCTGATGCCGCCGATCCCTCCCCGGCGCCTCGGAGGGAAACCCAATGGGCCGTGAAGCTGATGTACCGGCCCTGCCCATGCCTGCTGGTCCAGCCATCCATTGTGAGATGCACCCTGTCGCTGACAGCGTGATCCAGCGACAGGGTTACATTCTGCACAATGTGCTGGTGTAGGGCAGGGACACCAGTCCTGGCAAAGAAATGGCGGCTGGGGACACGCCATTGGGGTTGGGCCTGCTCCAACATCTGCCTGAAGGGGTTGCAGTCAACAATGTTGAAGGGAAGCAGATGTTGGGCAATAACCCTTGCCAGGAGCCCATTGAGGGAACGCACACGTCGGTCTCCAGGGGGGAAGGGAGTGGTGCATTCGAAGGCGTCGGAAAGCAGTGCAGGACACAGAAGAGGAGGGTGCTGTGGAAGTAGAGGTCTGGCTGCCGGTACCAGTACCTCTACTAGAGGGAGCGGGGAGGCATGACCTGCTGGGAACAGATGAAGCTGTGGCAGGGGCTGCTGTACCCTGCTCACTTGTGGTGGTGGCGCTGCTACCACCACCACGCTTCATCTGGTCATACTCCCGCCAGTGGTTGATTCTCAGGTGCTGGTTCAGAGCTGTGGTACCCACCCGAGCCAAGCACTTCCCTCTCTTCACCCTGGCACGACAGATCTGGCAGATGGCTACGGTATGGTTATCTGCTACCAGGGTGAAGTAGGCCCAGACAGGTGACTTCAGCGCCGCCCTCCTGTCAGATGGGGTGACGCTGACTTGCACCTGCTGGGACTCGGTGCGCACAGGTGGAGCTGCCTGCTGCTGCTGCTGACACCTCCTGCTGCCATCACCAGTGGAGACCCTGACGCTGGTCTCCCTGGTGACCTGGCGCACCGTTTCCCCAGGGTGCCTACCTTCCTCGTCGTCACTGCTGCTGTGAACCGACAAGGCAGGTGGCACCCATGTTGTGTCACCATCGTCTTCGCCCCCAGATATGTCAGACCCAGGACTGGAATGTGGTGATCTGAGGGAAACAGCTGACATGGAGCCGCTAGCCTGGCTCCGCTGTCCCCTCACCGACGCCTGGGTCTGACTAGGTGCGGTTGTTTCCTGCACAAAAACAGCAGCACCACTTGGAAGGGATGTC
Organism: Rana temporaria; assembly: GCF_905171775.1. Lineage (NCBI taxonomy): Eukaryota > Metazoa > Chordata > Amphibia > Anura > Ranidae > Rana > Rana temporaria. The sequence continues at coordinate 344,780,057 of NC_053492.1, forward strand.
TCTGGGATACTGACAACAGGTACCCCATCCTCCTCCTCCATCATCCCTTCAAAAAGGTCCTGACCATCAGGACAGAACTGGATGTCTGCCTGATGCAGGGCCTCCCCCAAGATATCCCTCTCACTGTCGCTGTCAAACAGTAAGAGGCTGGACTCTTGGGGGCTGGGGGTGGGTACTAAAGGCACCGGTGTACTGGTGGTGCTACTGGGAGTCGGGACTGACGACTCAGTGGCACTGCTGTGCCCCATATACTCCACCACTACTGGAGCCTGAGAAGGCAATATCGGGCGGCTGCCCGAGGGAAAAATATCGCGGATGAGGCGGACTCCCCTTCCACCTGATCCTCTACCACTAGTAGGGGCGCGAGAGGTACCCCGTGCTGGCAGCGACCCAGCACTGGGAGTAACTCCCCTACCCCTGCTGCCACGGCCACGTATGCTGCTCATACTTGCTGATGTGGGGGGGGTAAACTTTATTGGGGGGGAATGTGAGAAAGGAGTGTTTGTTTTTTTAGCAAGACAGGCACGCAGACAAAGACAAAGACGCAGACAGCTACTAAACTACAATAAAACTACTACACCTAAAAGTGTTTGTTTTTTTTTTATTTATTTTTTTACACTGACTGACAAGGACAAAGACGAGGACTACAAATACTAAACTAATATGCACTAAACAAACACTAACTACTTACACAAAGTTATATGGCTAAACTAAAGCTATTTTTTTTTTTTTTTTACACAAAACACAGACACTAAACACACACTAAACTAAGCTACCTTAAAGAAATGTACACTTACACTATGTACACTTACACTAACTACACAGAAATCTATCTAACACTAAGCTACACTAACTTGGACATAACAACACAAATCTGAGCTTTTAAAAAAGCTGTTGGGTCTTTTGCTTTGAAAAAAGCAGTTTAGAAGCTGGAAAATCAGAACTCAAAGCACTATAGGAAGTACAATGCTGATGCTCTAAGCTCTAAGATCACACAGAAACACTCCACTCTCTCTAGCCACCTTGTGAATCTGCACTGAAATACTGCTGGGAGTGATCTTATACACTGGTCGTGCAGGCAGGTTCCTATTGGTTGCTATGGAGGTTGCTAACCTCTGACAACTGTGGTAGGAGAACTCTGATTGGCTCTGATGCAAAAGAAGGGCGGAGAAGGTTTTCGCGAATATTCGGAAATCGAATATTCGCGATTGCGAATAATCGGCAACATAAAAGGATCGCCTCAGCTACTCGGCCCAGGGTCTCTAATCATACCAGCAATGCTTTTAGACGTTGATGGAGATCACTAGGATGTGATCGGTTTTAAAAATAAAATTGAAAAAATACGAATATTCGGAATAGCGAATATTGGCCGCGAAATTCGAGTTATTCGCGAATACTCGAATATGCTATATTCGTAACGAATATTCGCAATGCGAATATTCTTGAGCAACACTAGTGCCCAGTAGTGACAGATGACCATCTGTACAAATCAGTGACAGACTAGTAACTGCAGATTTGAATGCTTACTTGACTACTGGGACCAATGTGTAAATCTGGAACAAGATAGTTTTCACAGTAGAACTCTGGACTTAAGTACCATTGAGAAAAAATTATGTTAGATCAGGGATTAATATGCAAAAACACAAGTATAAGTCATAAAACCTTGCTGACGTAAAATAATGAACTTGGCAAAAATATTATCTCACATAACATCACAGAAAGTGGTTTACAGTGTGAATTCGGCGATTTCGGCCACGATTTAAGAGATTTGTGAACCAGGACTGACTCCTATATAATTCTCTCCCTCAGATCAGCAGGAACCTTGCCCTAAACTATCTAATGCAGAGTATCTCACAGAAAGAAACGTTGCTGGTGTAGATTTCTGAAGCAAAATAGTCCTATCTAAATCTCTCCCTCCGATCAGCAGCAGCCTTTCCCTACCCTAGCTAATGCAGAGTGACGAGCTGTGCTATGTGCCTCTAGCTTATATAGAGGCTGGGTCACATGCTGGGTCACATGCTGCACTGGCCAATCACAGCCATGCCAATAGTAGGCATGGCTGTGATGGCTTCTAGGTAAAACAAATGGTGATTGGCTGCCCTGCAGCGCACCATTACATTGCCGAACACCGGACCCGAACCCGAACTTTCAGCAAAATGTCCGGGTTCGCGTACAAAAAAAACCAAAGTCCGTACCGAACCCGAACTTTACAGTTCGGGTTCGCTCAACCCTACTTGTGGTCCAATGGTGGACCTGTGTCCAGGAGAGTTGAATGAAGTGGTCCACCAAATGTGCAATATGAAGTTAATTTCTCTGTTACAGTGCCAGAATTTATCTGAAACATCTGGGAGGATTCTTGTAAATGTTTTCTTGCATCTTGGGGCTAATTGAATATTTATGGGTCAAGATGCATAACCTTTTAATTGTTTACCATTGAATTGGTAGTTCAGACCTTTCTCTCCAGAGACAAGTAGTTCTATCACCATCAATGACATTCAGTAGGATACATTTTCCATATTAAATGTGATCAGGGTTGAGTGTGTGTTTATAGGTTTTTAAGGGGAATAAGAGAATGGAAAAGTTTGCCTTGCATTTATGATACATGATATAATGTACAAACTGTACGACATGAGGAAGCAGGAAATATCTAGCTAAGGACTACAGCAATTAAAAAAAGCAAAAATCTGTGGGGGAGGAGGGAACAGAGGAGCAAAGAAACATATCAAAGACACAGTAAAGAACAACAGAAGGCTTTCGTGGAAGCACGTTGAAACTATTTGCTATATTTTTTTTATACTGTTTTTTTATAGTGTATATAAATTCTTTATTTAAGTTGACCAGATTACAGAGTACTATTTGTAAAGATGATCAAAATGGAACATTCAATCTACTGGAAAGACCATCAAATAGCATATGTTTTACGATTTCTCCCCAATGACTGAAATTTTCCCTGTAATGGACATATCTCTGGTTTTGAAAAACATATTAAACAGGTACGAAGGGTGTGTGAAAATTTAGCTCGAGGAGCTGAGCTCTGTAAACAGATTATTCCCAGCAAGATTAGGATTAGGCTGATAAAGATGTGACAAATAGCCTAAAGGCTCTTTCACACGTCAGCTCAGTTTTTTAGATCAGTTTTTTTTTCCATCAGTTGATCCGTTTTTTCATCAGTTTTTTGTCCGTTTTTCGTCAGTTTTCCGTCAGTTTTTCCGTCAGTTTTCCGTCAGTTTTTCCATCAGTTTTTCCATCCGTTTTTCCATCCGTTTTTCCATCCGTTTTTTTTTTTTGGGGGGCTTTTTACATATTTTGATGAAAAACGGATGTTAGCGGATCGGATGGTAAACGGATCATCTGCTAACGTCCATTTTTCGTCCGTTCCATTTTTTTGACGGAAGAAAAATAGGGTTTTCTTCCGTCCAAAAAAACGGAACTTAACGCAGACGGATGCTAACTGACGTTAGCGGATGCTCATTCGCTAACGGACGTTAACCCATAGGGAAGCATTGCGGTCCGTTAACGGACGTCCAAAAAACGGACGAACGGAACGGACGTGTGAAAGAGCCCTAATGATTAGGACTAACATGGTATAAAATACCCTAGCAATTAAGGCTTGCCTGGTCTGTGAAAATGTGTAGAGTTTTAGTTATTAAAAAAAATATTAGGACATTTAGGCTAGGTTCACACTGCTGCGAATTAAAAATCGGTAAAAATCGCGATTTTGCCGCGATTTCGGCCACGATTTAAGAGACCTCTGTGCAGGGTTCAATGTAAATCGCGGCCCAAAATCGCAAAAAAGTAGTACAGGAACTACTTTTTGAAATCGGTGCAGCGCCGCAGATGCGGCGTCGCACCGATTAGGACGGTGCCATTGCCGACAATTGCCGCCGATTTGAGATGCGATTTGACATGTGAAATCGCATCTCAAATCGTACCAAATCGTACCCAGTGTGAACCTGGGCTTAAAAAGGGAAAGGAAGGGAGGCTGTTAGTTTACATTGACAAATTGTAGTTTTAAAAATATTTTCATTGATTGTTTCAACTTATTCAATTTGATTTATCTAGTGTTAGTTTTCATTTCATTATTTTAATTGCTTACTCATGTAATCAACATTTAGAGAGTATTTTCCATGCACACGGGCCTGTACACCTGGTTCATGTCAGTTTCAGCATCATATTGCCATATGAGCTGAATGAGTCCTCATCAGCATTCCCTACTAGTGAGCCTCTGATTGTACACAATTAGGCCTATTATTTAAAAGTCCATGTACATGTTCTTTTCCTGCTTGAACGCAACTAATTTATAAATGATTTTCTGTGGACAACTATGAATATTTTATGTCGGGCCCTATTCCTATAAAGCTTTTTTTTTGAGGATATATATATATCCTCAAAAAAAAAGCTTTATATCTATCTATATATCTATATCTATATCATTAAAAACAAATATAGTTAACTTAACATAATTGTATTTTAATTTCTGTTTCTTTTTGCATTTAATGCATTTTAAAAATTTCTATTGCACATTTTACATGTTTTTGAATGCACTCACACTATACCAAACTCTGCAGATATTCTTATTTTCACAATTTTTCTATTTTTAAACATACCATATATTCTTCTATACCATTAAGGGGAACCTTTCATGAGAAAAAATTGTATGCTGCCATTCCAAACCACTTTTTTTAAAAATTATATATTTTTGACTGTCATGTTGATCCTTTGGTTTTAGTCCTTGGTAAATTACTGACCCCAAGTAAGTATGCAATTCATGAATGGCAATTTCATTGACATACACCTTGCTTACTATAAAAACATTCTGCTGCTATATCTGTCTTTTGTAGCCAGCCACTCTTCCTACTCCCTCCTTTTTTTTTTATAGCTGAACGTGATGATCCATTTTACACACACTCACTGTTAACTTTGGTATAGAAATGTACAATTGTTCCCTAGAACTTTTACCGACCTTGAAAAAAATTTGATTTTTATTTTTAAGCCACAATACTCAGTGAGAACAAAAGAAGTGAAAGCTGTCAAGGTTTCTCCTTTGAATAGTGTAGCAAGTACAATGCATAGGAGTTGCCAGAATGGATCATGCAGAGACCTTTTAGGGGACATTAACAAGAAATAAATGACAAAAAAATAATAAAATATATTTTCTTGTATTCATATATGAAAGGTGTATATTCAGAAAATGGAAATTCTCTGCAAGCTACAATTTGGAATCAAGGTAAATAAAATGCAATGAACAGGCTTTTTTTTTTGCTTACGAAACAACCTGGTTTTGTAACAAGAGTCATTTCAGTAATGAAAGCTTACAAAAAGTATGAAACTGGCATTAAAAACAATTGAGTGCAATTGCTTGAAGGGAAATGTAGCTTAAATATACATGTCTTTATATGAATGACTCTACTTGCAACATTTCCAATTTAAGTTTTGGGAACTGAGATGCAATTATTTTATAAACTAGGGGTCATCTGAAAAAAATAAAAAATAAATAAATGGGGCACACTTTGACTTGCACTTATCCATGTGTACATTTAATGTATGTATTTGTATATGTATGCAGGAGCTAAAGAGAATATTTTTTACACTTTTGAAGATGCTTATATCAATGTCTTCTTTATGATTTATCTTTTTCTTGAAACATAAAAAAAGGTCTAAATCCAATCACTAAAACCTCATATAATGTCATGTCATACTTTTTCAAATATTTTTAAGTCTGCAGCTTTTGTCAAAAATTAGCAGCTGCCATGAAGGCCCATGTTTACGTTTTTCAGCTCCTCCAAGAAGTATTTTGTTTATTAATTTAAAAAAAAGACAGAAAAAAAAAATGGACAGTTGTGTAGTGGATTAGAAAACTAAATGTCATTATTTATCATGGGGTTTAGATCTATACAAATTCATAAAAGGGGGTTACAAAAAACAAAAATTGAGGGCCAAATCCACAAAGAAATTACGCCGGCGTATCTATTGATACGCCGCGTAATTTCAAAGTTCCCGCGTTGTATCTTTGTTTTGTATCCACAAAACAAGATACGACGGTATGAGGGATCGATCCGACAGGCGTACGTCTTAGTACGCCGTCGGATCGTAGGTGTATATTTACGCTGGCCGCTAGGTGGCATTTCCGTCTAATTCGGCGTCGAGTATGCAAATTAGCTAGATACGGCGATCCACGAACATACGTCCGGCCGGCGCATTTTTTTACGTCGTTTGCGTTCGGCTTTTTCCAGCGTATAGTTATAGCTGCTATATGGTGGCGTACTCAATGTTAAGTATGGCCATCGTTCCCGCGCCGAAATTTGAATTTTTTACGTCGTTTGCGTAAGTCGTTCGCGAATAGGGATTTGCATAGAATGACGTCACCGTCGTAAGCATTGGCTTGTTCCGGTTTAATTTCGAGCATGCGCACTGGGATACCCCCACGGACGGCGCATGCGCCATTAAAAAGAAGCGTTGTTTACGCCGGGTCACGACGTATTTACATAAAACACGCCCCCATCACATCGATTTGAATTGCGCGCCCTTACGCCACCAAAGATACACTACGCCGCCGTAACTTACGGCGCGCATTCTTTGAGGATTTAAAAAAAAAAGTAAGTTACGGCGGCGTAGTGTATCTTGGATACGCTACGCCCGGTGGGAATATGCGCCGCTGTACGTGGATCTGCCCCTAAATCCTTTAGAAAAATTTGAATGTTGGACTGTTTATCTGAGAAAAAAAAAAAAAGAAGTGCTCACAACATCCTCTATACACAAAAACTGATCGATGGCATAAGAAATGGAAATTGTAATTTTAACCCCTTCCCACTTGCAATTTGATTTGTTTATTAATGTTCAGCATGATGAGATTTGAGAGCCAGCAGCTAACTCTTGATTCAGCTGGTAACTCTTAGGCCGGGTACACACGAACAAACATGTACGGTGAAAGCGGTCCGTCGGACCGTTTTCACCGTACATGTCTGCCAGAGGGCTTCTGTACGATGGTTGTACACACCATCGTACAGAAGTCCGCGCGTAAACAATACGCGGGGCGTGTCCGCGTCGTCGCCGCGACGATGACGCGGAGACGTGGGCGGGCCTGCCATTTAAAGGCTTCCACGCATGCGTCGAAGTTATTCGACGCATGCGAGGGACGGCGGGCGCCTGGACATGTACGGTAGGTCTGTACTGACGACCGTACATGTCCGAGCGGGCAGGATTCCAGCGGACGGTTTTAAAACACGTCCAGGAATATTTGTCCGCTGGGAAAAGGCCCGGCGGGCAAATGTTTGCTGGAATTCGGCCCGCTCGCGCCCACACACGACCGAACATGTATGCTGAAACTGGCCCGCGGACCAGTTTCAGCATACATGTTTGGTCGTGTGTACGGGGCCTTAGCTCCAGCCATGGTCCTCACTGATGATCAGTATTGCAATATGGTGTGGTGTTGGAAAGTGTCATCATCCCCATATAAAGTAGTTATAGAAAACCTCTTGTAGCGGAACTATGGAGGCACATGCTCAAAAAAATATTTCATAGGTAAAAATCTATGAAAAACCTTAATTTTTACAAAAATTCATTCAACATTCAATTTCAATTCATTAACAGCAGCTACACATTTGATAGATGGAGCATCTCACAATGGTAAAAATACACATTGGAAACCCAAATTAGCCAACAAGTTATCTTATGTGTTTCGAGATCGAATCTCATTTCTCTTCTTCAGGAGGTGTGCAAATATAGGTTAAGACCTGTAATTTAATAAGTGTTGGGATATAGAGGAGGTTATTTTCCTTACCTTGACTATTCTATGAGAATATGCACTGACATTGCAGCACTCATGATCACCCAGTCTGGACATGTTTCTGTGACCTTGGGCCAGATTCACGAATAATTACGGCGGCATAACGTATCGCCTTTACGTTACGCCGCCGCAAGTTTTCGGCGTAAGTGCTTGATTCACAAAGCACTTGCCTGTAAACTTGCGGCAGGGTAGCGTAAAGCTGAAATTTCCCGCCGTGCTTTGCGCAAAATTACGACGCCCCGACGTGTTTTTTGAACGGCGACGTGCGTAACGTACTTTCGTATTCCTGGACGTCTTACGGAAAAAAAAAAAAAAATTGAAATTTGAGGCGGGAACGACGGCCATACTTTAACATGGCTGGTCTAAATCTAAGCTATGAAATAGCAGGCTTAAGATTGCGACGACGTAAGAGAATGCTACGAACGCGCGTACCTTCGTGGATCGCCGTAAACAGCCAATTTGCATACCCGATGCTGGAAAACTACGCAAACTCCACCCAGCAGCCGCCGGAGAATTACACCTACGATCCGAAGGCGTACGAAGCCGTACGCCTGTCGGATCTTAGCCAAAAGCCGTCGTATCTTTGTTTGTGAATTACAAATAAAGATACGACGCGGCAAATTTGAAAGTACGCCGGAGTATCAGCAGATACTCCAGCGTACTTTTTCTGTGAATCTGGCCCCTTGTTTTTAGTGGTTGGTGTAGGGATATTTTTGATATGCCGTGTGTTATACTATAGCGTTTTTCTCTCTTTTATTACAAATATTCAATAAATACTAGCATTTTTTACCATCCAACAAGTCTTGTTTCTGCCTATATAAACTGCTTTAGCTATCCGGTGGGGGAGCTATACCCCCCCTTAGGATTGGGTTTTTTCTTTTTTTTTCTAATGTGTGCTTGGTTTAAGGGCAGAACACGAATGGGTGTTAAAGACATTGGGTTGGTTTAATTACATCTACTCAACCTACCCGCAACTTTTTTTCTTGTTGTGTCATATATGCCTGGACTTTTCTGGGGGTAGTGTTGCTTGTATTTTTGTACGGTATATCAAGAAATCCCCATCCATTTTTTATTTTAGAGAATGGCTTTAGATGATGATATCGACTGGGAGATTCAGTCAGCCTTTGATAGAGATGTGCCACAATCCTTGTCTAATGAGGAAGAGTTACAAAATATATTCAAGGAACATAAAAAATTGTTAAACACCTTAATAGAAAGTGGGACATATCATTTTTGTAAACTTATATTAAAAATAAGATTATTCCTCGGGGCCTCTGAGACAGGGTGGTACCGGGAGAAAACCTCCACAATGATAGATGCCTTACAAAATGGAAAACCCTCTGTGTAAATCATGGGGTTGCTATAATGGAACTCATTGTGGAGAAGAAAAAAAATACAGCTGGGAGAACCAATTAAACAGATATCTCCGAAATCGCCCCCGAAGTCAGGACTGAAATATGGGAATGAAATCACGCAAGTTCAGCTGAACTCGCACAATTTCTTTCCCGCTGTCAGTGTGAACCTACTCTAAAGGCCTAGAACCCTTTAAAGAGTCAGATTATTTTTATAAACTGAATGAGATAATTAAAAATGAGGTAGAACTTACCCAGCGAAAGCTTAGGTTTGTCAAAGTTTAAATTTACAAGATTGGGAAACTGGGGACATATTTTTTTTTTTCCACGGTCAAGAATTTCAATTTATTGAAAAAAATAAGTATGGTACAATCAAATAGGCAGAAAGCATTAATTACAGAGTAGTACAGTGGAGTAAACAAGATACCTAAAGTTAGGTTTAGAGGGTGAATACACAATAGGAACCCGATTGGGTTCTGAAAACCACAAATACACAATTTTCAAAATAGCATGAGCAATATTGAACTACATCAGAATGATCTACCATTCAGGGGTACCAATGAAGGGATAGGGGAGAGGGATGGGAAGGGTGAATGATCGAGGGGGGCCAATAGGAGGGGGAGGGCATGGGGGCAAGAGAGCGGGGGAAGGCACTCCTGGTAGTAAGTTGTAACAGGACACTCACGCCGTCCACGGTAACCAAATACCGTCAAACTTCTTAGGACATTTCTTATTCAGGTATGTCATTCTATACATCGGTGAGACACTGTTAATGGACTGTTCCCAAAGAGTCATCATTGGGGGAGATGCAGAGTTCCACTTAAGTAAAATAACTTTCTTAGCATAGTACCACAGATATGAAAGCAGGAGTTTAGTATACTGAGGTCTCTGATTGTCATTCTGTATACCTAGTAAAGCCAACTCTGGAGAGGTCACCAAGGACAACTGGAGACGCTCGTTAATGGCTTCAAAAACCTCTGCCCAGAACTGTGCCACCTTGGGCCAGCTCCAGAACATGTGGAAATAGGTGCCGATGTCTGTCTGGCATCTATCACATAGGGAATCTCTCTGGGGGTACAGTCTGCGCAGCCACTGTGGAGTGTAATACACCCAATGTAGGAACTTTGCAAATATAAAAAGCAATTCCGCGCCCAAAAAAAATATTTATATATATTATTAAACACTAATTTTGGTACCCATGTAAAGGCCCAAACACACAATGTGTGCTAAGCTGCTCCCCTAGAAAGTGATGAAGTGTATGTGACTTCTATCTGATGCGTGCTAAAAAGTGTACTGGGGCACTATGGAGTAATATGTAATTACACAACTTATCCTATAATATGCAACAACAAGTAAATTAATAAAAATGTGTCCTGTTGTACGTGATCAATCAATCAATAGTAAATAATAAAGTCCCATTGGTGCAAACAAAGATACAACATCAATGCTCGAATATCCTCTAGATATATTTCTTGCTGTGATACAAAGACCGTCTCCGGTCGTGCAAACTTAATTGATCTTCCACCACCTGGATAATTAGTACGACACCCAATTTGCACAAGTAGTAAATTGTGCTTACCAGATCTGGTTGAACTGTTTAATGAAAAAAGACGGCCAGATGCGCTTGAGCAGGATAATGCCTGCAGACATATAAATCGACTGGAGCATGAACGATACCTCACCCTCGGAATGTTGAGATTTTAGAACATGGAATACAAACAGAGAGCTTCTGTAGTGCAACGCTATTTTATTAAAATGGAATAAAAACACCAGCCAATTGGCTACTCACATAAAAAGTGCCCTTCTCCCGGCAAGGGGGCTGCAAGCTTTAATAAAAAAACACTGGCTCTCCCACCTCCGTGGCGGCGTGCGTTTCACCAGCTGCTGACACTATCCAGACAATCAGGAAGTGACATAGTACATGTGACCAGGTAGAGAAAAGGGAAATTGCCGCTCCAGGTGAGTGCACTCAGCAATCAGTGTCCTCTCAGAAGCTATGACTAAGCGCTGATACCCCAGTGCGAAACGCGTCAGCTATCCTCCCCACTGTCTGCTGTGACTTGTAGTGCTGTTTCTGTTTTTTACTATTAAAGGGAACATTTTAAGAATTTCGTGGAAGTGCGGCTGTCCAATCTTCTTCTCCAATCTTTAGTACACGTGACCAGGTTCCGCCGCCAACGTACGTTTTGTATAGTTAAGTTTTTAAGGGACTTACCTGGTCACTAAGCATCACGGTATATGTAGTCTAAATAAGGGGAGTGATTTCAGGTCCACACCTAATTAGCCAATCAGAAGAGAGCAGCCTCAGTGCCGGTTTACATTCCAGTTTCTCTACAAAGGGCTGGCATATTATAAATCGTAACATAATCTGTTAACCACTTGATTACCGAGCCTGTTTTTCAGATTCGGTGTTTACGAGACTAAAATATATTTTTTTCTAGAAAATTACTTAAAACCCCCAAACATTATATATATATTTTTTTCTAAAAACCTAGAGAGTAAAATGCCAGTTATTGCAATACTTTTTGTCACACCGTATTTGCGCAGCGGTCTTACAAGCGCACTTTTTTGAATTAAAAAATAAAACAATACATTTTGCCCAATTTTTTTATATATTGTGAAAGATAATGTTACGCCAAGTAAAATGATACCCAACATGTCACGCTTAAAAATTGCGCCCGCTCGTGGCATGGCGTCAAACTTTTACCCTTAAAAATCTCTATAGGCGACATTTAAAAAATTCTACAGGTTGCATTTTTTGAGTGACAGAGGAGTTCTAGGGCTAGAATTATTGCTCTCGCTCTAACGATCGCGGCGATACCTCACTTGTGTGGTTTGAACACAGTTTTCATATGCGGGCGCTACTCGCATATGCGTTCGCTTCTGTGCGCGAGCTCGTCGGGATGGGGCGTTTTAAAAAAATGTTTTTTTTTGTTTTCTTATTTATTTTTATTTAGTTTATCATTTTTTACACTGAAATAAAAAAAAATATCACTTTTATTCCTATTACAAGGAATGTAAACATCCCTTGTAATAGAAAAAAGCATGACAGGTCCTCTTAAATATGAGATATGGGGTCAAAAAGACCTCACATCTCATATTGAGACTTAAATGCAAAAAAAGAAAAAAAAAATTAAACTGTCATTTTTTTCAAATGACAGAAAAAAAAATGTTTCTTTAAAACGCTGGGCGGGACTGACGTTTTGACGTCACTTCCACCCAGCAGAGCTATGGGGATGGGTGGGGGCGATTTTTCCCTCACTCGCATACCCACACAGCTGCCGAACGGACCAGATCGCCTCCGCCGCTACCGACGGCTCCGGTAAGCGGCGGAGGGCGCGGGAGAGCGGCGGGAGGGGGGGCCCCTCTCCCGCCACCGATAACGGCGATCTCGCGGCGAATCCGCCACGGAGACCGCCGTTATTGTTTACAGGACCGTTGGCACTAAAGATGGATACCTCGGTTGTGGCAGCAGCTGCTGCCGTTACCGAGATATCCATCTTTAAAAACAGGACGTCTTTTGACTATGGGCCAGTTAATTAAAATTGTAAAATAATCTGTTAAAATTAGCATCTTCAAATCTCCACCAAGATAGGTAAACATTAAAGAATCTCTCTCCTTTTCGCTATATTATCTCCCACTCTCCATAAGCTGAATGATGTACACTGAGAGGAAGATTAAGGGGCTAATAAAATGAATTCCTTCAAAATTGTAAATGACAAAAAATTTAGTTAAAATATTAAGTACATCACATAAAAATGAGTGTGAGTACACAAGGATTTATAGGGAATGAAAGTTGTCATACCCTAATTCATGACTAAAGTGGATTTAATAGATCCATTGCATGATAATGGATTCGGCAATAACAAACTTGGTCGTCTAAGTCTATTAGCGGGTTTCTCAAAGAGGAGCACCCACATCTTACCACTCCAATAGTAAACAATAGAAGGAAGGCTTAAGGAAAAATAATTGGAACGGGGGCCGGGTTCCACCATTGCACTAGATGCAAGGCTTGCAAAATTCCACTTTAGTCATGAATTAGGGTATGACAACTTTCATTCCCTATAAATCCTTGTGTACTCACACTCATTTTTATGTGATGTACTTAATATTTTAAGAAATTTAAGAAATTTAAGAAATTTAAGAAATTTTCGGCTTTCCGAAAAAGCAAAAAACGGAAAAAAAACGAATGAAACGAAAAAAACGAATGAAACGAAAAAAACGAATGAAACGAAAAAAATAATGTTTTTTTCGGAAATTCAGAAATTTACGAATTTTCGAATTTTCAATTTTCGAAATTTCGAATTTTTCAATTTTCGAATTTTTCAATATTCGAAATTTCGAATTTTTCAATTTTCGAATTTTTCAATTTTCGAATTTTTCAATTTTCGAATTTTTCAATTTTCGAAATTTCGTATTTCAAATTTTTCAGTTTTCAAATTTTTCAATTTCGAATTTTTCAATTTTCGAAATTTCGATTTTTGACATTTCGAATTTTTCAATATTCGAATTTTCGATTTTTTCAATTTTTTTATTTTTGCATTTTCGAATTTTCGAAATTTCGTATTTTTCAGTTTTTGCTTTTTTCAATTTTCGAAATTTCGTATTTTCGAAATTTCGTATTTCAAATTTTTCAGTTTTCGAATTTTTCAATTTCGAATTTTTCAATTTTCGAAATTTCGATTTTTGACATTTCGAATTTTTCAATATTCGAATTTTCGATTTTTTCAATTTTTTTATTTTTGCATTTTCGAATTTTCGTATTTTTCAGTTTTTGAATTTTTCAATTTTCGAAATTTCGTATTTCAAATTTTTCAGTTTTCGAATTTTTCAATTTCGAATTTTTCAATTTTCGAAATTTCGATTTTTGACATTTCGAATTTTTCAATATTCGAAACTTCGATTTTCGAAATTTCGATTTTTGACATTTCGAATTTTTCAATATTCGAAACTTCGATTTTCGAATTTTTGACATTTCGAATTTTGAATTTTCGATTTTTTCAATTTTTTTATTTTTGCATTTTCGAATTTTCGAAATTTCGTATTTCGAATTTTTCAGTTTTTGAATTTTTAAATTTTCGAAATTTCGATTTTCGATTTTCGTATTTTTCAATTTTCGAATTTTTGATTTTCGAATTTTTAAATTTTCGAATTTTCGAAAATTCAAAAATTTCGAAAATTCAAAAATTCGAAAATTAAAAAATTTCGAAAATTAAAAAATTCAAGCCTATGTTTATTTAAAAAAAAAGTAAATTCAAAATTTTCGGAAGTCCGAAAATTCGTAAATAAAAAATTCGTAAATACGAAAATTCATAATTTCCGAATTTTCGTAAAAAAACGAATTAGAAACAAAACAAATTGCACATGTCTAGCGACCAAGCCAAAAACAACGCTTTATTCAGCACACAGGGAAAAATATTAACCACTTCCTTACTGGGCACTTAAACCCCCTTCCTGCCCAGAGGACTTTTTGCGATTCGGCACTGCGTCGCTTTAACTGACAATTGCGCGGTCGTGCGACGTGGCTCCCAAACAAAATTGACGTCCTTTTTTTCCCACAAATAGAGCTTTCTTTTGGTGGTATTTGATCACCTCTGCGGTTTTTATTTTTTGCGCTATAAACAAAAATAGAGCGACAATTTTGAAAAAAAATTATTTTTTTTTAATTGTTGCTGTAATAAATGGCTCAATTTAAAAAAAAACAAACATTTTTTATCCTCAGTCTAGGCCTATACGTATTCTACATATTTTTAGTAAAAAAAAAATCAAAAAAAAAATCGCAATAAGCGACTGGTTTGCGCAAAAGTTATAGCGCCTACAAAATAAGGGACAGAATTATTATTTTTTTATTATAATTTTTTTTACTAGTAATGGCGGCGATCTGCGATTTTTATTGCGACTGCGACATTATGGCGGACACATCGGACACATTTTTGGCGCCATTCACATTTATACTGCAATCAGTGCTATAAATATGCACTAATTACTGTATAAATGTGACTGGCAGGGAAGGGGTTAACACTAGGTGAGGAAGGGGTTAAATGTGTACCCTAATTAGTGTTCTGTGTGGGGGGAGGGGGGTGACTGGGGGAGGTGACCGATCTGTGTCTCTATGTACAAGAGACACAGATCCGTCTTCTCTCTCCCCTGACAGCACCGCTGTCTGCGAGAGCCGGGAATGAGAGATGATCTCATATGTAAACATATGAGATCATCTCTCATTGGCCGCACAGATCGCCTAGGAAACGGCCGCTCCGATTGGCCGTTCACGGCGATCTGTGACTGGCTGTGTCCAAGGGACACGGCCAGTACAGAAGTTCCCCGCTGCGCGCTCGGGAGCGCGCGCGTGGAACGCGGAAATGAGCTGCCGTCAATTGACGGCGGCTCAGAGATTTAGAACCACCCTGCGGCCGTCAATAGTCGTACGGCCGTAGGGAAGTGATTAAAGTAAAAGTCTGCTTGTCTCCAGCATAAACAAAAAAGTCTGTTTTTCTTCAGCACAGCAAAAGGCACATACGCTTTTAGGCAGGTCTTCACCCCCAGAACTTCCAGTCCTTGCTCAGCTTCTCAGAGGTACA
Source organism: Rana temporaria (assembly GCF_905171775.1). NCBI lineage: Eukaryota > Metazoa > Chordata > Amphibia > Anura > Ranidae > Rana > Rana temporaria. Next base: position 344,795,773 of record NC_053492.1, read on the forward strand.
CAGCTTCTTCAGAAAGGTGCACTCCCATACTCCTCCACCCTCTATCAGCACTTCCTGTCTTTTAAGCTGTTTTCCTGGAAGTTCTTAACCCCCTGTGTGCTTGACTGCCAGTAGTCACAGGAGAGGAGGCTCTTTCTCTCCTGAACGTCACTTTAGAGCCTCCGAAATTCCAGGCCCCAAATGACACTCTAACAAGGACAGAAGCCCATCCTCTCTATCAACTTTTATTGCCCGGAATTTCTCACCCCCTCTGGGTGACCTCCTAAACCAGACCTGGGCAAACTACGGCCCGCGGGCCGTATACGGCCCGGCGGACCTTTTAATCCGGCCCCCGGGCGGAGCCAGAGGCGTGCCAAGCAACGATACCCCTCCTCCGCGAATGAAGAGGACTTCCGACTCAGCGTGCTGCGTGTGGCATGGCGCGGTGGCAGGGAGGCAGCGTCAGCGGCAGTACTGTCTAGGTAAGACACAGCAGGGGGGGGGGGGGGGTGCCTCGTGCGATCCGTACCCGAGTGATACCCGGGACCCGGCCGGCCGCAATTATTCCCTTCTCTGTAACAGCACCCGCGGCTCTCATAGTATCGGCTGTGACTGTCTGACACTGACAGTCACACAGCCGACGAGCATGAAGCTGCGGCCGCCTCCCCCTGTGCTGTGTGTAGTCAGTGTGACTAACACATGGCTGATCATCTCTGAGCATTACGTTTCTAAAGGCAAGGGGGGGGGTGTGTACTATTGTAAGGGGGGGGGGTGTTCTGTATATGAGGGGGGGGGGCGGGGGGGGGTGTTCTGTATATGAGGGGGCCTTCTGTATTCTGGGGGGATTCTTCTGTATTCTGGGGGATCTGTATTGTGGGGGGGGTGTTCTGTATATGAGGGGGCCTTCTGTATTCTGGGGGGATTCTTCTGTATTCTGGGGGATCTGTATTGTGGGGGGGGGTGTTCTGTATATGAGGGGGCCTTCTGTATTCTGGGGGGATTCTTCTGTATTCTGTATTCTGGGGGATCTGTATTGTGGGGGGGGGGGTGTTCTGTATTTTAGGGGGGTTTGAACTGTAGGGGTGGGTCTGTATTGTAGGGGGGTTCTGTAGGGGGGTCTGTATTGTAGGGAGGGGTCTGCACTAGGGTTGTCCCGATACCGATACCAGTATCGGTATCGGGACCGATACCGAGTATTAGCGGGAGTACTCGTACTCCCGCTAATACCCCTGATACTTCCCCCCCAATCCCCCCCCGCCGCAGCCGAAACCGCCGCCGCCGCTACAACGTTAATCACCGCGGCGCGGGGAACATTACAGACAGCTTTCGTTTGAACAGCTGTTTTCCCCGCTGCGCATAGACACTCCCCCTTGGACGGATCTGTCCAATCGCGAGCAAGGGGGAGTGTCTATGCGCAGCGGGGAAAACAGCTGTTCAAACGAACGCTGTCTGTAATATTCCCCGCCGCGGTGATTAGGTACAGTAGGTACGGGGGACAATGGCTGGATTCACAGGGGGACAATGGCTGGATTCACAGGGGGACAATGGCTGGATTCACAGGGGCACAATGGCTGGATTCACAGGGGGACAATGGCTGGATTCACAGGGGACAATGGCTGGATTCACAGGGGGACAATGGCTGGATTCACAGGGGGACAATGGCTGGATTCACAGGGGGACAATGGCTGGATTCACAGGGGGACAATGGCTGGATTCACAGGGGACAATGGCTGGATTCACAGGGGGACAATGGCTGGATTCACAGGGGGACAATGGCTGGATTCACAGGGGACAATGGCTGGATTCACAGGGGACAATGGCTGGATTCACAGGGGACAATGGCTGGATTCACATTGGACAATGGCTGGATTCACAGGGGGACAATGGCTGGATTCACAGGGGACAATGGCTGGATTCACATGGGGACAATGGCCGGATTCACAGGGGGACAATGGCTGGATTCACAGGGGACAATGGCTGGATTCACAAGGGGACAATGGCTGGATTCACAGGGGACAATGGCTGGATTCACATGGGGACAATGGCTGGATTCACAGGGGGACAATGGCTGGATTCACAGGGGACAATGGCTGGATTCACATGGGGACAATGGCTGGATTCACAGGGGGACAATGGCTGGATTCACAGGGGACAATTGCTGGATTCACATGGGGACAATGGCTGGATTTACAGGGGGACAATGGCTGGATTCACAGGGGGACAATGGCTGGATTCACATTGGACAATGGCTGGATTCACAGGGGGACAATGGCTGGATTCACAGGGGACAATGGCTGGATTCACATGGGGACAATGGCTGGATTCACAGGGGGACAATGGCTGGATTCACAGGGGACAATGGCTGGATTCACATGGGGACAATGGCTGGATTCACAGGGGACAATGGCTGGATTCACATGGGGACAATGGCTGGATTCACAGGGGGACAATGGCTGGATTCACAGGGGACAATGGCTGGATTCACATGGGGACAATGGCTGGATTCACAGGGGGACAATGGCTGGATTCACAGGGGACAATTGCTGGATTCACATGGGGACAATGGCTGGATTTACAGGGGGACAATGGCTGGATTCACAGGGGGACAATGGCTGGATTCACAGGGGACAATTGCTGGATTCACATTGGACAATGGCTGGATTCACATTGGACAATGGCTGGATTCACAGGGGGACAATGGCTGGATTCACAGGGGGACAATGGCTGGATTCACAGGGGGACAATGGCTGGATTCACAGGGGACAATGGCTGGATTCACAGGGGGACAATGGCCGGATTCACAGGGGACAATGGCCGGATTCACAGGGGACAATGGCCGGATTCACAGGGGGACAATGGCCGGATTCACAGGGGACAATGGCCGGATTCACAGGGGACAATGGCCGGATTCACAGGGGACAATTGCTGGATTCACAGGGGGACAATGGCTGGATTCACAGGGGGACAATGGCTGGATTCACAGGGGGACAATGGCTGGATTCACAGGGGGACAATGGCTGGATTCACAGGGGACAATGGCTGGATTCACAGGGGACAATGGCTGGATTCACAGGGGACAATGGCTGGATTCACAGGGGACAATGGCTGGATTCACATTGGACAATGGCTGCATTCACAGGGGACAATGGCTGGATTCACATAGGGACAATGGCTGGATTCACAGGGGGACAATGGCTGGATTCACAGGAGACAATGGCTGGATTCACAGGGGACAATGGCTGGATTCACAGGGGACAATGGCTGGATTCACAGGGGGACAATGGCTGGATTCACAGGGGGACAATGGCTGGATTCACAGGGGGACAATGGCTGGATTCACATGGGGACAATGGCTGGATTCACAGGGGGACAATGGCTGGATTCACAGGGGGACAATGGCTGGATTCACAGGGGGACAATGGCTGGATTCACAGGGGACAATGGCTGGATTCACATGGGGACAATGGCTGGATTCACAGGGGGACAATGGCTGGATTCACAGGGGACAATTGCTGGATTCACATGGGGACAATGGCTGGATTCACAGGGGGACAATGGCTGGATTCACAGGGGGACAATGGCTGGATTCACAGGGGACAATTGCTGGATTCACAGGGGACAATTGCTGGATTCACAGGGGACAATGGCTGGATTCACAGGGGACAATGGCTGGATTCACATTGGACAATGGCTGGATTCACAGGGGGACAATGGCTGGATTCACAGGGGACAATGGCTGGATTCACATGGGGACAATGGCTGGATTCACAGGGGGACAATGGCTGGATTCACAGGGGACAATGGCTGGATTCACAGGGGACAATGGCTGGATTCACAGGGGACAATGGCTGGATTCACATTGGACAATGGCTGGATTCACATGGGGACAATGGCTGGATTCACAGGGGGACAATGGCTGGATTCACAGGGGACAATGGCTGGATTCACATGGGGACAATGGCTGGATTCACAGGGGACAATGGCTGGATTCACATGGGGACAATGGCTGGATTCACATGGGGACAATGGCTGGATTCACAGGGGACAATTGCTGGATTCACGGGGGACAATGGCTGGACTGCTCACAGACTGATGAATACCATCCATATTATATACTTCTCATATCTATTTTCTGTAGTGTCTGTCCCTTGTCATGCTTTGTGCACATTTTATCTCCTCTTTTTTGAGTTTCTGACATCAGGTGGTTTATGTAATTTTAGCAGAAAAAATAGCTATGGTTTGCAATATATTAGTGCATTTTTTGATAAAATTACATAAACCAGCTGATGTCAGAAACTCAAAAAAGAGGAGATAAAATGTGTACAAAGCATGACAAGGGACAGACACCACAGAAAATAGATATGAGAAGTATATAATATGGATGGTATTCATCAGTCTGTGAGCAGTCCATGTGCAAGCTTGCAACATTATTCATACAATGGTAAATGTAAGGGTAGGGGTGTTGGCGCTGCCTATGTGGACACTTGTCCACTGAGCACCCTTAGGTGGTCTATCTGTTAGAAGCGGTAAGTGAAAAATCAAATATCTGCTAGAAGCGGTAAGTGAAAAATCAAATATCTGCTAGAAGCGGTAAGTGAAAAATCAAATATCTGCTAGAAGCAGTAGGTGTGGCATAGATGCTGGCAGTACAATAAAAAGAAAATAAATAAAAGGGCACATGTGGTCTGGGGGGGCCTTGGGGAATGCTGCAACAAATTAAACGGCACAGGGGGATTAGGGGGGTTCTGCAGCTTGCAGCACCCTGCCTAATCCCCCTGTGTTGTTTCATTTGTTGCAGCATCCAAATCCCCCCCCTGTCCCCCTGTGCCATTTTATTTGTTGCTTACAGCCTGCAAGCAAAAAATAAAACGGCATTGGTGGAGGGGGGGTTTTGGGGGTAATCTATGCTACAAATCTGTGAGAACTGCTGCAGCTACATAATGTGGGGGAACTGCTACCTAATATAGGGAAACTATGCTACAAATATGGGGGAACTATGCAACCAACCTAATACTTTGTTTTTGGTTGCATAGGCAGCCCTGGGTGCACGTGATTGGATCCTTGTCACAACAGGACTCTAGGTCTCAAAATGTCTGCTAAAAAGAGAAAGGTAGATGCTGAATGCAGAGTCTTCCAAAAGAATTGGACTGCTAAGTATTTATTTACCGACATCAGAGGTAAAGCCACGTGTTTAGTTTGCGGGGAGCAGATCGCCGTTTTTAAGGACTACAATTTGAGTCGGCATTACGAGACAAAACATGCTGCAAAATATAAAAACTTGACTGACGCAGAAAGGGTGCAGACTTCGGAAGCTTTGCTAGCTAAGTTGCAAAAGCAGCAAGGCTGTTTTACAAAACTTCATGCAGCCAGGGATGCAGCAACCCAGAGCAGCTTTGTGATATCCCACAAAATCGCGAAATACAGTAAGCCGTTCTCAGAGGGGGAGTTTATCAAAGAGTGCTTGGTGGACTCTGCAGCACTAATATGCCCTGAAAAAAAAGCGGCATTTGAGCAAGTCCCGCTGTCCAGGCGAACCGTGACTAGAAGGATCGAGGACATTGCGGGGAATTTGGAGCTTCAGCTGCAACGTGAAGTGGCACGTTTCGACTTTTTCTCCTTGGCTTTGGACGAAAGCTGTGATGTCCGCGACACAGCCCAGTTACTTGTATTCGTCCGCGGGATAACCCCCTGAGTTCAAGATTACGGAGGAGCTGGCAGCAATGCGGTCGATGAAAGGAACGACGACAGGGAGTGATCTGTTCACGGAGGTAAATGAGTGCATGGACAGGCTGGGACTTAAATGGGACAGACTGACAGGCGTCACAATGGACGGATGTCCAAATCTCACCGGAAAAAATGTTGGACTTTTGAAACGTATGCAAGATAAAGTGACTGAAATCGACATGGATCAGAAACTGGTATTTTTGCATTGTATTCTACACCAACATGTGTTATGCAAATCAGTGCTAAAAATTGACCATGTCATTGATGTTGTTACTAAAATAGTAAACTTCATCAGGGCAAGAGCATTGAACCACAGACAGTTTGTCGCACTATTGGAGGAGCATGAGACCGAGCATCGTGACATCGGCTACCACACAGCTGTCAGATGGCTCAGTCTGGGAAAAGTGCTAAAAAGAGTCTGGGACCTGAAAGCAGAGATTCGAGAGTATTGTGAGAAGAAAGGCAAAGACTTCCCTGAGCTCTCAGATGAGGACTGGATGGCAGATTTTGCATTTTCTGTTGATGTGACTGCACAGATGAATGAACTGAACACCAAACTGCAAGGCAAGGGCCTTTTTGTTCATGAAATGCACAGCCTGGTGAAGGCTTTCATGACAAAGTTACAGTTTCTTTCAAGACAACTGGAGAGCAACAATATAACTCACATGCAAACCCTGAAAGAAGTTACACCACCAGCTGATCACCTCCGCAGGTACTCATCCATGTTGGGAGCATTGCATGGTGAGTTTTCAAGGCGATTTGAAGATCTCAGACAAATCGAAGACAAAATGTGCCTGATTTCCTCTCCCTTTACCTGCAGTGTGGATAATGCACCCAGTGATGTTCAACTGGAACTCATCGACCTGCAGTCTGATGCAGTACTGGCAGAGCACTTTAAGTCAAGATCTCTGCTAGATTTCTACTCTTCTCTCAAGGAGGAGAACTTTCCAAACTTAAGGAGACGTGCTCAGAAGATGTTGGTTCTCTTTGGCTCTACATACGTATGTGAACAAACATTTTCAATGATGAACTTCACGAAATCCAGGTATAGATCCTCTCTCACTGATGATCATCTGTCAGCTGTGCTTCGCATCTCCACCTCAGACATTCAACCTGACTTCGATGCACTTGTTAAAGCCCAGCAGAGACTAGATTTCTCTCACTGAACAAGAAAAGAGAACTTAAAACACCAAAGACTACAAATGTTGTTAGTAGTGAAATGTTGTTAGTAGTGAAATGTTGTTAGTAGTGATGTTTAGTGACAGTTCAATATGATGTATCTTGCTTAAATGGGTAGTTAACTGAAAAACATTTTCTTTTAAACATTGGGGGTGATTTATCAAAACCTGTCCAGAGGAAAAGTTGCTGAGTTGCCCATAGCAACCAATCAGATTGCTTCTTTCAGTTTTGAAAAGGCCTCTGAGAACTGAAAGAAGCAACTCAGCAACGTTTCCTCTGGACGGGTTTTGATAAATCTCCCCCATTTTCTTTTCAACTGGTGACAGAAAGTTAGACAGATTTGTAAATTACTTCTATAAAAAATCTTGATCCTTCCAGTACTTTTTAGCCACTTTAGTGGCTGCATACTACTGAGGAAATCCCTTTCTTTCTTGGTTTGTGTGATTTGTTGTCCACAGTGTTCTCTGCTGACACCTCATTTAGGAGCTGTCCACAGCACCAATGGTTTGCTATGGAGATTTTCTCCTGCTCATGCAGTTCCTAAAATGGACAGAGGTGTCAGCAGAGAGCACTGTGGACAACGCATCACGCAAATCAAGAAAGAAAGGGATTTCCTCAGTAGTATACAGCCGCTAAAAAGTTCTGGAAGGATTAAGATTTTTTAATAGAAGTAATTTACAAATCCGTCTAACTTTCTGTCACCAGTTGAAAATAAATATTTTCCAGTTGACTACCCCTTTAAGATTTGGAGTGTCTTTGCATTATGTCTTGAGAATGCTAAGAACCTCTTTCCAACAGTAAATGAAACTCAAAATGTGTTTGAGTTAACGTGATTGGAAATTTTCACTAATATGAGTCACAAATAGTGAAAAATGTTCATTGTTTTGGGAAATTTTGTTTAATAAATTAAATTTTTTTTCTTGTAAGGCAACCTCACTTTTTCATTGTTTAACTATAACAAGTACTCGTACCAGTTGTCCAACAATGATATTTACTGCTTTTTATAAAGAAATACAATTGATTTTATGCAGTATTGAGTTTAGCCTTTTGGCCCGGCCCTCCAAAATATTTTCAGTTTCTCATGTGGCCCCATCGAAAAAATAATTGCCCACCCCTGTCCTAAACACTATACCATTGCCTTAAAGGGACCACACTCCAAATATTGGTGCAACATAGCACCCGTCCAGGACCCAACACATATACAGTATACATATATGGTAAACTTGATAGTCTGAATAGAAATGTGAAATTATGTTAAGCCATCAAAAAACATTTGTAGTGTTACAGTGCAAGTACTGTAAGCAATTGTTAATTGAAACCATAAGCCTTTTTTATTCTATGAATTCCCAACAGCTGTTATCACATATATATATTTTAACCCTTCATTTGTTTGCACATTAATGCATTGCATTTTAAAATATAACTATTAGGCTTCATTTCCACTGGCGTTTTTACAGCCACTTTTCTGAGCGTTTTTTACAGCTTAAAAACGCCTGTCCATGTTATTCTTTTTTTTTTCATTCAATTTTAAGTTTATTTTCAATAAAAGTACATACATTTGTATTATATCAGCAGTATACAAATCAATAATATACAGAAAACAATAAAGCAAGTGCATTACTCCACATATTAGACATTCCTGTCATAGTAACTGTCCATCATATCCATCCATTTCTCATGTCCATCACCATACGGTGAGATTAAAACAGTTTATATAAGCAAAGGAGAAAAATTAGGTGTAACTAATAATTTATAATTAAATAAAATAACAATTTAATATGCTATAGGATCTCTTAGGGCTATCGTTACCACACAATAAATTATATATGAGAAAAAAAAAAAAAACCCCATGTGTGTACTAGACCTAAGTTCACGGAACAAATAAAGGATAGGATTTCTGGAGAATAATAACCTCTCCGACACCCCTAACGGGAACTGCCTGTGTCCAAGAGATCAAGCAACCCCTTCAATCCCCCCTCCCTCCCTCTAATAGTTTTTATTAAAACCCACCGGTTTCTGTAATCATATATTCTCTAAACCCTCATCAAACCTAATATCCCCAAAAGTTTAGTGTAATCCTTTAAAAACCTAAACATAGGTAAATACAAATGTTTATAATATTTTTTTTTTTTCCTAAACATAACACACTGAGAATGAGAAATAGTGAGGATTCTATCCTCATAGATAAGATAACGAGAAGTAATCACAGAGAAATCAAAGAAAGGAAGAGAAAAGAGAAAAAGAAAAAGAAAAAGATATGGCAGCCTGCCTGCCAATGAACACCATCATCTTCAGGATATAAATGTCTTCACAGCCTTCACGGGGTAAAAGATATTCCCATAAATTTCATCCAAGGTTCCCATATTTCATGGAAAAGAGTAGGCATATCCAACATGGAACAAACCCTCTTTTCTTGTTCCATGATCCATGTAACCTTTTGTTTCATATACCGGATAGAGACAGTAGTCTTTTTCCACGCAGCTGCGATTGTGATCCTGGCACCCGTCAGAATGTATTGGATGAGTTTTCTAGTAACCTTGGAGGTCTGGGGTAACATTCCGTTAAGTAAAGCAATAGTGGGGGATTGATGTAAGTTACATCCTGTGACTCGTCTTATTATGTTAAACACCTTATTCCAGTATCCCCGTATTTTGGGACATTCCCACCATATATGTACCATAGACCCCAGTCCCTGACAACCTCTAAAGCATAGGGGCGAGGTTGACGGATACATGGAAGCCAGTTTAACAGGAACTAAATACCACCTAGTATAAATTTTTACATTAGCCTCTACAAGGGATATATTCACAAATCCTTTAATGGATCTAGTATAGTTATTACACCAGTCAGATAAATCCCAAGTGTTATTAAGTTCCTTTTCCCAGGCCAACATATGAGGTAATTTGGTACAATTATTAGCAAGAGATTGATATATGATTGAAATATTTCCCTTCCTGATCAAACCCTGATCACAATTACTTTCATAAGGTGTCAATAATCCAGAGATCGAGTCACTATCCCATAGGCTTTGTGCATAATCATGTAGTTGGGAAAATCTTAGTTTTTCTGAGACAGGAAGATCTAGCTTGGCTATGAAGTGTTGTTCAGGAAGTGGACCTGAGCGTGAAAAAAAACGACCTATACGATACAACCCTTTATCATGCCACCATTTGAAAGAATCTATATCAATTTTAGCAACGAAGAGTGGGTCTAGAAAAACACTTGATAAAGGCCTGCCTTTAGAAATTAGAGAGGGATTGTTTTTAAGTGAATCCCATAAAACTAAGGATTGAGAAAGAGTCGGAGATAATATAGAAGGCCTATTCTTGGTAGGACTCCACATCAACTCCTCTATCGTTAGATTCGGGGTCGCCTGCTCTTCTATATCTAACCAGTCAGGGCGTTCATGTTTAAGAAAGGTTTCCGATAATTGTGCCAATCTCGCCGATTGATAATACCATAATAAGTTGGGTACCCCCAGACCACCCTGTTCAGGCAAGTTATAGAGAGTGCGGGATGGAAGGCGTGGACCCTTATTGTTCCAAATAAACTTGGTAATCTTTCCTTGAAAAGATTTTAGATGACTTTTAATTATCGGTATGGGTAATGATCTAAAAAGATACAAAAGCCTAGGGAGAAGAGTCATCTTAACCGAGTTAATTCTACCAATCCAACCTATATTCTGTGTCCCCCAATCTTTCAAATCTTTCTCAAGTTTTCTATACATAGGGGGATAATTGGCCAAATACAAATTTTGAATGTTGGGGGTCAAATAGATACCCAGGTATTTGATATAAGATGTGTCCCATTTGAATCCATAATTTTTCTTCAGTAGAGAAACCGTGGATTCAGGGAGAGAAACATTGAGGGCCCTAGACTTGGCCATATTCACAGTTAGACCTGAAACCATAGAAAATTTGTCTAAAAGAGAATATATTTCCGGTAGGGATGTATCTGGAGCGGTCAAAAACAGTAAAAGGTCATCTGCAAATAAGGCACATTTATGCTCCATTTTGGCACATCTAACTCCCCTGATATTTGAATTTTCTCGTATAGCTATAGCCAGGGATTCCATCACTATTGCAAATATCAGGGGAGATAAAGGGCATCCCTGCCTAGTACCCCTATGGATCTCAATAGGTTCCGAAAAAATACCCTGAAAGCGTATATTAGCTTTAGGGTGAGAGTAAAGTGCAGATAAGACTCCAAGAAATTTCGTGCCAAACCCCCAACGTTCCATCACTCCGAACATAAATGGCCACGATACTGAGTCAAATGCCTTCTGAAGATCTATAGAAAGAAGCATACCCCTTTGATTAGTATCACCAGTCCAACCCGAGTTCAATATAGAAATTAGATCTACAGCCCTCCTGACCTGATCTGGACCTTGTCTTCCAACGATGAAGCCTACTTGATCTTTACTAACATACTGGCCAATGAAAGAGGACAATCTATTGGCCATTATCTTAGTGAGTAGTTTAAGATCGTTATTAATAAGAGATATTGGTCTATAGTTTTCCACCAGGCTATGATCCCGTTCTGGCTTAGGGATAACCGAAATATAGGCCAAATTGAGTTGCCTTTCTATGGGAACTCCACCAGTCATTTGGTTGAAAAATCTAACCATGTAGGGTGTCAAAATGTTCGAATATGTTTTATAATATGCACTTGAAAACCCATCGGGGCCCGGGGCTTTATCTAATTTTAGGTTTTTAATTACTAACAATACTTCTTCAGCTGATATGGGAGACTCCATCACCTCTCTATGTATTTCAGTCAATTGAGGAAGATTCAAATTGTCCAGAAAATCATCCATTCCCTCTGAAGAAGAATCATCAGTGGATGCATAAAGCTTAGAAAAAAAATCATGAAAGGCCTCCATTATCTTCCTAGGATTCAGGGTAAAAGAACCATCAGTCATCCTTATTTTAGGGAGAGACCGTGATTGAAATCTAGGTGAGAGTTTATGAGCTAGCATTGGGCCTATTTTATCTTTAAATTTATAGAAATTAGCACCAGTCCATTTCATGTCTTCCCCTGCTTTAGTGGTAAGTACCAAGTTTAGGGCAGATCTAGCTGCATCAAGTGCCTGAGTAGGAAAGTTAAGAGGATCAGATTTATGTTTTTTAAATAGTTTCTAAATAGTTGTTTTCCAGTTTCCTTATGTCCAGGTTTCTTTGTTTCTTGAGGCCAGCGGCCACTTGTATAATTTTGCCTCTGATAGAAGCCTTGTGGGCAGCCCACAAAGTTTCAGGGGACACATCTTCTGTATCATTATGCTTAAAGTATTCTAGAAGAGATCGCTCAATATCCTTCATTAGGACAGGATCCTTCAAAATAGACTTATTTAGTGTCCAATGAGACACTTTAGGAGAAGTGTCCTCTCTCCTCAGTGACAATAAAACCATAGAATGATCTGACCAAGAAACATCAACTATATGAGACTTAATGGCAGCTGGGACGTGATGGTTAGAGATTAATATATGATCTATACGAGAATAAGAGTGGTGAGGGTTAGAATAGTGAGTATAGTCTTTAATTTTGGGGTTCAACTCCCTCCAGATGTCAGTTAATCTAGACTGATGTAGAATGCGTGCTACTTGCAAACTAAGTTTAGTTGGTCTGACGATTCCATTGACAGAAGGTTTGGACTTATCCAATCCCGTGTCAAAAGCTAAGTTAGAGTCTCCACCCATAAGAATGATCCCCTCCATAAATGGTCGGAGGGTATCAAGCATCTGTGAGAAAAACTTTTTCTGACCTCTGTTAGGAGCATAATAAGAAATAAATGTGTACAGTCTGCCATCAAGGGTACCTTGTAACAAAAGAAACCTACCTTCTGGATCTCCAAATTCTTTAATCAGGTTAAAATTACAATACCTAGAAAACAAAATGGCCACACCCTTAGTTTTGTTTTCTGCTTTAGCTAGGTAAAATAATGGAAAGTGGGCATGCATAAAGGAAGGGTTGTATCGTTTAGGAAAGTGGGTTTCTTGAAGGAAAACCACATCTACACGGAGAGACTTGTATACTTGAAAAGCTTTACGCCTCTTAACAGGAGAATTTAACCCCTGAGTGTTGTGAGTAACAACACTAAGGGGTTTAGATACATCATTCGATCCAGCCATAAGTCTTGTCAACATCTATGAACAGGCAGGACCGAACAGATATCATCAGTAGTTTCGTAAATACGAACAATGGCAGGCAGGCTGAAGAAATGAAGAGAGTATGAAGAAGAAAGAAAAAGAAATGAAAAGAAGAGATAAAAAGAGAAAAATAAAAAAACATATAGCACAACAAACTATTAGATCGTGCAAGGTCAATTCGTGACCCAGAATGGGGGAAGAGAATGATTCTCCTTCCCTCATTCAAACAAAATTTTTTAGTATAGTCCCAAAAAAGGACTACATTCTTACCCATTGGGTCGACAAAGTGTCGACACAAGAGGCAAGTTGAGGTTCAATACCTCACCGTCGTCAGTTGCCGACAAATTAAACATTACACCTTAAAACAAATTTAAGGAAAAAGGCATTTGAATCATAGGATGACCAAAAAAAGAGGAGAAAAATCTAAAGAAAAACGGCATTAAACTAGATATGCAATCCCGGAGTCTTCTTTTTTAAAAAAAGCATCCGGGATAAAATTCATCTGAATTAAAGAATAAGAGATACGTCCTGGGTAAGTCTATTCAATATTCAGGGTGCTTGGTCACCTCCAATTTTCCTGTATTTGACCTTGTTCCATGGATTTTGAGTCGGACTAGTAGGTGTGTTCCTCTTGGCAGATGGAAGTTGAGGTGGATTAGTGTCCATGGCAGGATCAAGAGATATAATTTTCAGATCAAACAGAAGTCGTTCACCTTCTTGGAAACTATGTATTACATGGTTTCTACCATTATAATTGAACTTTAAGGCGAAGGGGAAAGCCCATTTATACTTGATGTCTTTGTTGATGAGGGCAGACAATAACGGTTTCATTGCTCTTCTTCTTTGAATGGTATATGGTGAAATGTCAGAAAATATTTGTATTTTAGTACCTTGGTATTGAAGATTCTCCTGTTGTCTGGACCGTTTCATAATGTCCTCTTTAGTGGAGAAATAATGAGGCTTGACCACCACATCCCTGGGCAAACCATCTCTTCTCAGTGGACCTAATGATCTATGAGCCCTATCAATTTCCAATTTTATATCAGGCATAGATGGAAGGAGGATTCTCATAATGTCTCGTATTGCTGAATGAACGTCCATAATGGACTCAGGAAGACCCCTAACCCTGAAGTTTTCTCTTCTTGATCTGTTTTCCAAATTGTCAATCTTAGCCTGAGCGGCCTCCAGTTGTTCTTGTAGGAAATGGATATGGTCATCATGTTGTTCAGTTTTAGAAACGTTAGTGTCCAATTTATGCTCCACTGAATCAATCCTGTTGCCAAGACATTGGAAGTCTGCCCTAATATCTTTAGTAATTTTCTCGGCCGTATGAGCTAAACCCCTTTCTAGCATTTCAGATATCCTGTTATAGAGATCAGCAACATTGAAAGAAACTTCTGGGGCAGTTTCAACGTCAGCTGTTACTTGTATAGAGTCATGTGAGGGAGAAACCATAGGAATCCCGTGATCAGCCATTGTAGGTATTATTTCCTCCCTTACTACAGATGAAAATAAAGCTGAAGTTGTAGTAGAACTTAAGGGTGGAGGTGATGAGGAGGGCATCAAATGAGATGAGAATTGTTCATTAAACTTAGGATCCACTACTGACATCTGAGGGCATGTATAAGGAGGGGTGCCCATATCAGAAAGACACTCTTTGATAATTGAGTTCTTATTTTTTTTGCCCTGTTTCCCCTTCATATATAAGAAGTGCTATAATGAATTTGTATCAGCAGGAGTTAAGTCGCACTATAGTTTAGAATCAGCAGTTCACTCCTATATAAGCTCCTATAGGTGTAACAGTCCTATAACCATCATCATTCAGCGGGTGTTAATCATGTGATCAGTCCAAACCTAGCTTTGAGCCTTTACAGTAAGTATTGTAAAAAGACCAGCACCATGAAAATGCCTCAAATTACGTATCATGCAGGTGTCATATTAGTGGATAGGTCTGCAGCTTTCGTCGACTAACATCGGACGGTGAGTAGGAACACCTCAGTAAGTTTCCATTGCAGGGATAATCATAGGATAATCCGATAATGTATAACACAGGCCCTGGGCACCGTATCGAGTTAGTAACCAATCTCTGACTACTGTGATTAGTCTATTATTGCAGTCAGGTATCCAGTGTACAAAAAATTACCTCAGTTTAGAGAAGGAATAAATATAATAAAAATTCCAAATAGTGTGATATAATGGATTATTTAGGTTGCAAGATGTTACAGTGACCTGGGGATAAAATCCATCTACACTCTATCAGATCCTCGCAGTAGTTTTGCAGGATAATGGTCACAAGTCACCACACACTTTTAGTCACTGAGGTGGATTATGAGAGAAAAGTGGTTAATTTCAGCAGTTTTCGCCTCAGAAAAGTAGTTACACTATTTTTATATTATTATGAAGCACGAAGGCCGTGAGATAGCGGCGTTACCTCCTTGTATAGACTTCAAGGGGTGTCTGAGGGCTTCTGGTGGTAAGATCGGGCTCTTTTCCCGGTCGCCGATCGGAAATATTTTTCGGGCGTTCCTCTTGAGGCAGCGTTTCACCGGTGCAAGTGAACGGGTGACCTCACTCCGAGTTTCAGGCTCCAGTGTATGAATTAATTAGAAAAAAGGCAAATTCAAATCTATGCAGTCTATGTCACATTAAATCAATTCCTGTGACAATATACTCTCAGGCCACAAGATGGCGACGTTTCCCCTCACAGTTTTATTATGAAGTACGTCAGAGGGCCTCTGGTTTATTAACCGTGCTTCTCTACCAGATTCCTGTCAGATATTTGTCCTGGGCACCCCCCGTCGATCTATGCGATACAGACGGGAGTGAACTAGCAGATTGACGTGTCTACTGTCCCCGCTGTACTCGACCGCTTCGTCGTCTGCGGCACTTGAGTCCGTGGATCACGGAGGGAGCATAGGCCTCAGGAGTGAGGGGTCCGGTGCGGGGGTCTAATGAATGCCTGATTTCTACCGGGTAACGTATCCCCCTCACCCCGATTGCCACCCGTGGGGGAGAAGACACTATGAGTGTGTCGGTATCCGCTGAGTTTACCTCACTGTAGCGCGCCTGTGGGGAAGGCCTCGTAGGCCCCAAGATGGCGACGAGACTTCTCCAATACAGCTCCGTCACGGAGCACAGCACACCTCCGGGGGACCTTTTGAAGGTACAATAATGGTACCGGATCATGCAGGGTGATATCCTAAATAAGGATGGAGGGTTTAGGAGCATTAATCTCCGATCCTAGGCACCGGATGGCTCTTGATTAAAGTCGGTTAGACGGAGCCTTCTCAGAAAGCCTCCATTGTCCTCCGCGTCAGGCCACGCCCCCGTCCATGTTATTCTATGGCATCATGCCCACATAGACGTTTTTGAGCTGCAAATGGCATAGGCGTTTTTGAGCTGTAAAAAAAACGCAGGACCAGGGCGTTCTGAAGCTCCAGAGTAGAGCTGTAAAAACGCCAGACGTTAAAAAACGCTCAAACGCGACCGCAGCATTTTTAAAGCTGCAGCTCACAAAATTTTTTTTTTTTTTTTTTTACAAAATAAACATGGACAGGGGTTTTTAAGCTGTAAAAAAGCCTAACAACAGTGGCTGTAAAAACGCCAGTGGAAATGAAGCCTTAAAATAAACATAGGCTTGTATAGTTTTGCTTGCGCATTTTAAGGGCTCCTTCATATATAGTGAAAAGGAAGTGTGTTCTGTGTGGAGGTTGATGACATATTTCAGACAACAGCTTTGTTATGCTAAAATGAAGTGAGCTGTGGCTGCTGATGCTGCATCCTCTATTTAGTTGAATTCCTTACCAATTCCAGCTCGTATGAGCTTTCTTAAGCATAGTGAAACAACCCATGGTCCAGATCTAAATTTACATCCAGTACCCTTATGTATGGTATATTGCCTAAATGTATATGTATGCTTTGTGTATATGTATGCTACTATGTATAGCATTTGACCAGTATTGGATTCCAAAAAACGAACTCACACAGACATATGCAACAGTATTGGTGTAAGGTTAAAAAATAAAAACAATAAAAAAATAACAATTATATTATAAAAATTTGCATGTGCACATATGCCTCTTTATCCAATAAAAGAAAGGTAAAAAACAAAACAAAAAAACAACAGGAACCCTTATAATTTGTGAGGCATTGGTTGGCAGGATTATGGTGGGTGTAAAATGTCTAATAAGGAACAAAAAGTGCAGCGCTAAATACAATTGATCTGTGAAAATGCTGCCAAAATCACATGACATGCAAAAGTGAAATCCCAGGAGGGGTCAATGTGTTCCGCAGCTTGGTTTTGAGTGACTTGGACAAGTTACCTAAAAAGAGAGTCCATCAAGATCCCGCCATACAAGCGGGTCTACAGACCCTCTGTGCAAAAAAGAATATAATCATTCGCCCAGCCAACAAAGGCGGGGGAATGGCGATATTAGACAAAGAGGCGTATCTCCGGGAGATGAATAGATTATTGGGTGACAAGACCACATATATCACCCTCCCCGGAGACCCTACCTCCAAATACAAAAAGGCCCTATCAGCTCTTATTAAGTATGGTTCAGCTCTCAACATCCTAAACAAAAAGGAAGCAGAATATTTGATCCCTCTGGCCCCTCCCATACCGGTGATCCATTACCTGCCGAAGGTCCATAAGGACGTTGTCAATCCCCCTGGACGACCCATTGTCAGCGGGATTGACTCTGTGACATCTCGCATCGGTAGGTACATAGATTTCTACCTTCAGCCTCTGGTAAAATTGGTTCCTTCGTATTTGAAGGATACCATCAAACTACTTGAAGCTGTCCATTATCAGGGAGAAATACTGATGGTAACGGCGGATGTTTCTGCCCTATACACATGTATTTCCCACCAACTAGGCTTGGCCGCAGTGGAATTGTTCCTCACACGTAAGTTACTGGTTACTGGACTTTGCCACTAGGCATAACTACTTCTGGTTTCTGGGTCAGTTCTTTTCCCAAGTCAAGGGCGTGGCTATGGGGGCTAAATATGCCCCCAGCCTCGCCAAGTGAGAGGAGGATGTCGTCGATGCCTCACGGAGACCCGAATTGGTTCTCTGGGTGCGTTATATCGACAGCATCCTCCTCCTTTGGAAAGGCACGAGAGAGTCCCTGGACTCTCTCATGACTTTCCTCAATCTTAATGACCGCGGCATCGTCTTGTCATATGAAGTTAGTTCTACTTCAATCCATTTTTTGGATCTAGAGATCTCGGCCATTGACGGTCATTTCGAGTTTAAGACTTTCTTCAAGCCCAGCAACCGGAATGGTTACATTCCGGTCGATAGCTGTCACCACCGCCAATGGATGCGATCCGTCCCTCAGGGTCAGTTCCTCCGGATCAAGAGGAACTGTACCAGGAAGGAGGATTTTGATGTGTCAGATCCTAAAAGAAAGATTTTTGGAAAAAGGATATAGAGTTTGAGAGTTAGATGAGGCTATAAATACTGTTTCCTATATAGAAAGGTCATCCCTGCTTATTGATAAACCTAAGAAAAATAAGGATGACAGGTTTAAATGGTCCTTTTTTCACTGATTTTTCTGTTCAACACAATGACATAAAGAAAATACTCAATAGACACTGGAAGGTTGTCAGGGAAGGTTCCCCCCGCTGGTGTTACTGCCTGGTATTTGGCGTGCAGTACTGTGGCCCACCACCAGGTGTCTCCCGGCAGTCTTGGACTGCCGGGGGAGCTCTCCCCTGGTGGTATTATGTGATCCTTGGGCTGCAGTACTGGCGTCCACCAGTGGGGGGTTCTTGGCAGTATGGAGCATACAGCCCTTCCTGCGTTCAGGTGTGACCTGAATGCAATCAGCACGCCTCTATAAATACCCGGCGTGTGTAATCACTTCTCGCCCTGGTATCGTTCTACCTCCCGGACCTGAGCCTGTTATTTGACCCTGCTATCTGGACTCTGTTGCTGTTCCCCATCCTGGACCCGTCCTTCCTTTTGCCTGTTTACCTTGGTTCCTGTTCCCCCTAGGATTCCTGCCCCACAGCCTGTCCATCCATCCGCTCCCTGCTCCGCCGTGTCCCCATCCTCACCCATCTGCTGACTTCCCCTGTGTATGACCTCGGCCTGGCTTTGTTTACAAATACGGTATTTCCCCTGATTGTATATGCTTATTTGTTGCGCACTGGTTGTCTTCACTCATTTGTTGAATAAACACCTTTTAACTTCACCGCATACATTGTTGGTCTCCTCTGTGCAGTCACACAGTACTGGTCTACTATATTCTCCTGACAGTATACCAGGGCCATCCCTGACCAGACGTGCCTGCATTGAGGAACCATCCTGTTGCGGTGCGTTTTTTGAAGATGAATTTCAATGAAATCACTTACCTTTCTTTGCTGGCAGAGGAGGATGAGGAGTATTGTCGCCAGGTTTTTGAGGGATGGACAAGTGACCAGCTGATGGAAGCCATCAGATCAGCCCATTCCATGGTGGATCAGGGTTATATGTCTTATGATGATATCCAGCCATTAATTCGGTTATGTGTTAAACCGGCCCTGTCGTTCATCCCAGATGGTAGTGATGATTTCTCTCCCCCCTTCAGTCGTGACCAAGTTGAATCCTTGATATGGTTAATAGAGGATGATCCAGTTTCTTTTGATGAACATTATTCCTCTTGTCCCCAGCAGAAGTTGTCTGAGTGCATTAGTTCAGTGCAGTCTCTGATTAGACAGGGTGTGTGTGAACCTGCTTTTGTTCAACCTGTGCTGCAGGCATGGTCAGATCTCCTGATTTCAGCCAAACCACTACATTCCAGCCCTGCCACTAATCATCTGCCTTTCCAAGAATCTATCCGTCCATCACCAATAGCAACCCCAGCTACAACCCAGATAATTTCGCTCCCTACCAAATATTATTACCCAGTCTCTACCTGTTGTACCTACCCCACTTTCAATCCACCTGCTTCTTCCCTTCCACCTGTAACAACTCCACAAAAATCTCCTCCAGTCACTGTTCCTGTGTCCCTGCCACATTCCAACCCTTCCTCCTACATAATCCCATCCTTTTCATACGTCCCTCCTATTAACAAGTCTGCAGTGACTGAATCCAAAAAGAAGCGGAAGTACTTCCCGACCCACACCATAGTGCCATCTGTCCAGCCTATTCCAGTGCCATCTGCCCAGCCTGTTCCAGTGCCATCTGCCCAGCCTGTTCCAGTGCCATCTGCCCAGCCTGTTCCAGTGCCATCTACCCAGCCTGTTCCAGTGCCATCTGCCCAGCCTGTTCCAGTGCCATCTGTTCAGCCTGATCCAATGCCATCTGTTCAGCCTGTTCCAGTGCCATCTGCTCAGCCTGTTCCAGTGCCAGCTGCTTTGCCTGTTCCGATGCCAGCTGCTCAGCCTGTTCCAGTACCAGCTGCCCAGCCTGTTCCAGTACCAGCTGCCCAGCCTGTTCCAGTACCAGCTGCCCAGCCTGTGCCAGTTGCCCAGCCTGTTATTTCAGCTGCTCTACCTGTTCCGGTGCCAGCTGCTCGGCCTGTTCCAGTGCCAGCTGCTCGGCCTGTTCCAGTGCCAGTTACCCAGCCTGTTGTGCCAGCCGCCCAGCTTGTTCCAGTGCCAGCCGTCCAGTCTGTTGTTCCGGTGCAAGCTGCCCAGCCTGTTCCGGTACAAGCTGCCCAGCCTGTTCCAGTGCAAGCGGCCCAGCCTGTTCCAGTGCAAGCGGCCCAGCCTGTTCCAGTGCAAGCGGCCCAGCCTGTTCCAGTACCAGCGACCCAGCCTGTTCCAGTACCAGCGGCCCAGCCTGTTCCAGTACCAGCGGCCCAGCCTGTTCCAGTACCAGCGGCCCAGCCTGTTCCAGTACCAGCGGCCCAGCCTGTTCCAGTACCAGCGGCCCAGCCTGTTCCAGTACCAGCGGCCCAGCCTGTTCCAGTACCAGCGGCCCAGCCTGTTCCAGTACCAGCAGCCCAGCCTGTTCCAGTACCAGCAGCCCAGCCTGTTCCAGTACCAGCTGCCCAGCCTGTTGTTTTCGTGTCAGTTACCCAGCCTGTTGTGCCAGTTACCCAGCCTGTTGTGCCAACTGCCCAGCCTGTTGTGCCAACTGCCCAGCCTGTTGTTCCAGTGCCAGCCGCCCAGCTTATTCCAGTGCCAGCCGCTCAGCCTGTTGTTCCAGTGCCAGCTGCCCAGCCTGTTGTTCCAGTGCCAGCCGCCCAGCCTGTTGTTCCCGTGCCAGCGGTCCAGCCTGTTGTTCCAGTGCCAGTGGTCCAGCCTGTTGTTCCAGTGCCAGTGGTCCAGCCTGTTCCAGTTGCCCGGCCTTAAGTGCCAATGGCCCAGCCTGACGTGCCAATTGCCCAGCCTGACGTGCCAGTTACCCCGCCTGACGTTTCGGTGCCAGTTACCCCGCCTGACGTTTCGGTGCCAGTTAAACCCGCCTTGATGTTTCGGTGGCAGTTACCCCACCTGATGTTGCAGTGCCAACCGCCATACTTCTTGAGCCACTGCCTGCTGCCCAGCTCGACGACCCGGAGCCTGCTGCCCAGCTCGACGACCCGTAGCCTGCTTCCCAGCCCGACGACCCGGAGCCTCTGTCTGCTGCCCAGCCCGATGACCCGGAGCCTCTGTCTGCTGCCCAGCCCGACGACCCGGAGCCTCTGTCTGCTGCCGAGCCCGATGACCCGGAGCCTGCTGCCCAGCCCGACGACCCGGAGCCTGCTGCCCAGCTCGATGACCCGGAGCCTGCTGCCCAGCTCGATGACCCGGAGCCTGCTGCCCAGCTCGACGACCCGGAGCCTGCTGCCCAGCTCGACGACCCGGAGCCTGCTGCCCAGCTCGACGACCCGGAGCCTGCTGCCCAGCTCGACGACCCGGAGCCTGCTGCCCAGCTCGACGACCTGGAGCCTCTGTCTGCTGCCCAGCTCGATGACCCGGAGCCTGCTGCCCAGCTCGATGAGCGGGTGCCTGTTGCCCAGCCCGACAACCCAGAGCCTCTGTCTGTTGCCCAGCCCGATGACCCGAAGTCTGCTGCCCAGCTTGATTTGCCCCTGTCTGCTTCCCAGCTCCATGTACTTTTTGCCCAGCCTGAGATGTCCATACCCGCTGCCCAGCTCGAGCTGCCCTTTGCCCGGTTTAAAGTCTTGGACCTTCCTCCGGCCCAACCTGATGTGACTTTATCCGCTGCCCGGCTTGACACCACGGACTTTCCCCAGCAACAGCTAGTTGGAGCGTCCAGAGGCCGCTCCTTTGAGGGGGGGTACTGTCAGGGAAGGTTCCCCCGCTGGTGTTACTGCCTGGTATTTGGCGTGCAGTACTGTGGCCCACCACCAGGTGTCTCCCGGCAGTCTTGGACTGCCGGGGGAGCTCTCCCCTGGTGGTATTATGTGATCCTTGGGCTGCAGTACTGGCGTCCACCAGCGGGGGGTTCTTGGCAGTATGGAGCATACAGCCCTTCCTGCGTTTAGGTGTGACCTGAATGCAATCAGCACGCCTCTATAAATACCCGGCGTGTGTAATCACTTCTCGCCCTGGTATCGTTCTACCTCCCGGACCTGAGCCTGTTATTTGACCCTGCTATCTGGACTCTGTTGCTTTTCCCCATCCTGGACCCGTCCTTCCTTTTGCCTGTTTACCTTGGTTCCTGTTCCCGCTAGGATTCCTGCCCCACAGCCTGTCCATCCATCCGCTCCCTGCTCCGCCGCGTCCCCATCCTCACCCATCTGCTGACTTCCCCTGTGTATGACCTCGGCCTGGCTTTGTTTACGAATACGGTATTTCCCCTGATTGTATATGCTTATTTGTTGCGCACTGGTTGTCTTCCACTTATTTGTTGAATAAACACCTTTTAACTTCACCGCATACATTGTTGGTCTCCTCTGTGCAGTCACACAGTACTGGTCTACTATATTCTCCTGACAAAGGTGCTTCACAGTGCCAAAATTCTGGGACCTTCCCTACCTGAGAAGGCAGGCATAATTTTTAGGGGAGCAAGATCTGTACAGAGCGAAATGGAGCCTAATGTCTAATGACCCCCCAAAAAAGTGTTATTTTTTTCCAGAAACAAAAGGATATCATCCCTGTCGGAAGTGCAACACATGCATTGTTAATGTCTTAGACCGACAGAGGACAGATACCTTCACATCCACTGTGACCAATCGCAGTTATCAGATATAGCAGTTCACTACATGTTTCACTAGTTATATAGTGTACCTTGTCACATGTCCCTGCAAATTACAATATGTAGGCCGAACTATTCGGAACTTTGCCATAAGAGTTAACAAACATCTGGGTAAGATCCGGAAGGGCTGCCCCAAACACACTGTCTCCAGGCATTATTTGGAACATCACGCGAAAGACCCCAGGGGCACCTCCTTCCAAGTTATTGACAAATTTGTCCCCCATTGGAGGGGTGACTCTTGTATTAGGGGTGTTTCCCGTTTGGAGACCTTTTGGATACATGAACTCAGGAGCTACACGCCCCACGGTATGAATGTTGATTGGGACATCAATTGCTTCATTAATCGGGCGTGAGCTCCTGAGGACATGTATATTGTGGTTCTCCTTGGTTCCCATTCACTTTTTTATATTTTATAATTTACATTTTTTTGCTTGGATATACTTTTTTCCCCTCCAGTGCCCCCCTATTGGGATGCGCGTCCATCTATTGGGCAGCTGAGACGCTCAATCCCATCTAGATGTGCACTGGTTAATTTATATTAATAATCTCATGATCTATATAAGTTGTCTATTGGTTTAACTTGACAACCCACCGATTTATGTGTCAGTTTTGTCATTATCTTTAAATAATCCTTTAGCTAGCCTCAGGTCTTTCCCTTCACCTTTCTGGAGGTGTCCCCTGGGGCCGAATTTGCTATCCGGCCTACAGTGGAAACGTCCGGCTTTGGAGATGCTGATCCTATTGGTTGGTGAACGTGATGTCATGGCGCACCATCGCTGCACGTTCGGGTGATTCGTTGGATTCGATCCGGTCCCTGATTGGCGGCGGGCGCCCTGGCAATCACGTCATAGGATGGGCGGACGTATGGTTGCCGTATTGTCATCATGCCCGTTCATCCACTCTAGTGGGCGGCCGTGAGGTTGATGTCGTCACCGCGCCCGTTCACTGTCACATACGCCGGCACCAGTCTCATGTGATAGGTTGTCGATGTCCGCCATTCATCGACACCTTTCTCTTGATTGGTTGCAGATTGTGGGCCATTCAATCTCCGGCCTCCCGTGCTATTTCGTGTAAGCCGGTGATTGGATGTTTTCCTCCTCCTGTCATCGGCTCTGCCCCTTTAGTCTTCCCTGCTTTTGTATGCTGGGTGTCCCCATTGCATTGATTTATGTGTTGTGCCGTCCTCTTGACACCATGCATTATGTCGGCAAGTTTTTTTGGGCAGATTTCTCTGCTTGGGCTGATGCTATAGGCTTCTCCGTCCACGAGTGAGGCTGTGTGCTGTGGTTTGCGGCAGATCACAATCTCCTTTTGGACGGTGTTCATATGGCATGTGCAATTTTATATCTTGTATTGAGATATACGCACGATTATATATATATAGTGGTTGTCTTACAAGTAAACTATTATCTGCATGACAATATTAATATCTTTTTATTGTACATGTTACATATGCGTATTAGTACTAACAGTTTATTTGTGTTAATATTGGCACAATACATTATGTTTTATGTATGTTAAGCTATTTGTTCTGATACATCATATCCTGTCAAGATTGTCCATTTCCTGTCCCCTCCCTTCCTGGGGAGGAGCTTTGGATTTGTGTTGTATTTAAGTCTAGCAGTGTGGGGGTACAGATACATGCCCCTGTTGATGGCTTTGAGCCGAAACGCGTCGGGTAACATGACTAGTACCCCATACTGCTTTTTATAATTTTCACGTGATTTTATCCATTTATTTTTTTAAATAAAGCCTTCACGGGTTTATTTTTTATCTGCACCATTGGGAGCATTTCCTTTTTTGTCTCCATATATCCACACATGTTGTGCTGTGCTTAATACTAACATGTAAGTCCACCGGAGCTGGTAAGAGTACCCATTTTCTTTACATGGTAATTTGAAGATTACTACAGACAAGCCATGACCATTGTCTCCATTCATCTGAATTGACATCATTTGTGAAGTGTTTCATTCATTTATTGGGAAGCATACCTATGAACTATCCACATTGTTCACTGCACCTGTGTAGTGTTTTAATTTACCTGTTTGGAAGCACACCTATGGACTATGTGCAGCACTGCTTCCATGCAGTGTGATTTTTTTCCTTTCCCAACACCTTATAGTTCCTACCCCTCCTGGGATTTCACTTCTGCATGTCATGTGATTTTGGCAGCATTTTCACAGATCAATTGTATTTAGCGCTGCACTTTTTGTTCCTTATTTGCTTTCGACTTTGTTTGTTTGTGTGCTAGCTGCTATATTGTTTTTTAGCTAGCGCAGTTGTTTCCCCCACATTTCTATGGGTGTAAAATGTCACCTACAGTGCCTTGCAAAAGTATTCATCCCCCTTGGCTTTTTACCTATTTTGTTACATTACAGCCCTTAGTCTTTTTATCTGAATTATATGTGGTGGATCAGAACACAATAGTCTACGTTGGTGTAAAATTAGAAACATATATGCAAAAGGAAATATTCTTCAGAAATAAAAAACTGATAATTGGCATGTGCGTATGTATTCACCCCCTTTGTTATGAAGCACATAGAAAGCTCTGGTGCAACCAATTACCTTCAGTAGTCACATAATTAGTGAAATTATGTCCACCTGTGTGCAATCTAAGTGTCACACTATCTGTCATTACATATAAACACTTTTTTGAAAGGTCCCAGAGGCTACAACACCTAAGCAAGAGGCACCACTAACCAAACACTGCCATGAAGACCAAGGAACTCTCCCAAGAAGTAAGGGACAATGTTGTTGAGAAGTACAAGTCAGGGTTAGGTTATTAAAATGTTTTAAATCTTTGATGATCCATAGGAGCACCATCAAATCTATCATAACCAAATGGAAAGAATATGGCACAACAGCAAACCCGCCAAGACTCACGGACCGGGCAAGAAGGGCATTTATCAGAGCACAGAGACCTAAGTTAACCCTGGAGGAGCTGCAGAGTTCCACAGCAGAGACTGGAGTATTTGTTCATAGGACGACAATAAGCCATATGCTCCATACAGTTGGGCTTTATGGCAGAGTGGCCAGAACAAAGCCATTACTTTCAGCAAAAAACAAAATGGCATGTTTTGAGTTTGAAAAAAGGCATATGGGAGACTCCCAAAATGTATGGAGGAAGGTGCTCTGGTCTGATGAGCCTAACATTTTACTTTTTGCCCATCAAAGAAACACATCACATCACCCAAAGAACACCATCCCCACAGTGAAACATGGTGGTGGCAGCATCATGCTGTGGGAATGTTTTTCAGCAGTTGGAACTGGGAAACTGGTCAGAGTTGAGGGAAAGATGGATGGTTCTAAATACAAGGATATTCTTGAGCAAAACCTGTACCACTCTGTGTGTGATTTGAAGCTAGGATGGAGGTTCATCTTCCAGCAGGACAATGACCCTAAACACACTGCTAGAGCAGCACTTGAGTGGTTTAAGGGGAAACATGTAAATGGGCTGGAATGGCCTAGTCAAACCCAGACCTCAATCCAATAGAAAATCTGTGGTCAGACTTAAAGATTGCTGTTCACAAGCACAAACCATCCAACGTGAAGGAGCTCTAGCAGTTTTGTAAGAAGGAATAGGCAAAAATCCCAATGGTGAGATGTGGCAAGCTCATAGAGATTTATCCAAAGCGACTTGGAGCTGTGATGGCCGCAAAAGGTGGCTTTACAAAGTATTGACTAGGGGGGTGAATAGTTATGCACATTGACGTTTTCTGTTATTTTGTCCTATTTTTTTTATATTGTGAAGCAAACAACATCTTTACATTTGTGGGCAATGTTCTGTAAATTAAATGATGCAAATCCTCAAAAAATCCATGTTAATTAGGGTTGCACCGATGCCACTTTTTTGACAGAGTACGAGTACCGATACTTGATATCATGTACTCGCCGATACCAATTACTGATACCTATCGCCTAGGAAGAGGGGTGGTTTGGAAGGTGGCGGTAGTTGAGGGTGGGGTGAAATAGGGATTGTGGGGTGGGAGAGTTGGGATGGAACAGGAGACCGTCAGGGACTGCAGGCATGGTACAGGAGAATGTCAGGGACTGCAGGCATGGTTCTTGTGGGGAGGAGCCGAGACAGCGGCCGAGGGACCTCAGAAGACTAGGTTCGGGGCCACTCTGTGCAAAACGAGCTGCACAGTGGAGGCATGTATAACATGTTTGTTATTTTTTTAAAAGAAAATAATTGCCTTTACAACCCCTTTATTGCCTTTACAACCCCTTTAAATCACTTTATTTCACTTTATTTATGACATCTATGGCTGCTGCTAAGCACATTTATACAATCCATATCTATATTCGCACTATATTTAACTGGCTGCTTGCTTCTGCTTGGGCCTGCCACATACGCACAATCGCACATGATGAGGATGACTTAAAGTCATCATCATGTGCGATTGTGCGTGTGTGCCAAGCAGAAGCAGCCAATCAAATATAGTGCTCAATATGGATTATAAATATTGTGGCGGTGGAACCCTGTGTGTCGGTGCCCCCCGATGCCCTTCTGGTGGCTATTGATGTGGAGGCTTTGTATAGCTCCATTCCCCACCAGAGGGGCATCGGGGTCATTAGACATATCCTATCGCAATCCCATCGGGATAATCGTTCTTTTGAACATTTTTTGCTTTCCGCTTTGAAATACATTTTGACACGTAATGCTTTTTCCTTCGATGGCTCCCACTACCTCCAGGTGCAGGGTGTAGCAATGGGGACTTTGTGTGCCCTATCCTATGCCAACCTGTACCTGGGGGAGTGGGAGCAATTTTTTCTATCGGAGGAAGCCCTACTGCCTTGGACGGAATCTATTGTCAATTGGAGCAGGTACATTGACGATATTTTTATGGTGTGGGTGGGCACTCCAGAATTGCTGCTATCATGTATGGATGAGATGAACAACAATCTATACAACTTGAAATTCACAATGTCATAGAGTGACGTCTCTATCAACTTTTTAGACGTCACTATACTGAAAGAAAAAAACGGCAAACTTACAAGTGCACTTTACCGTAAGGAGACAGCATGTAATTCCATATTGCATGCAACAAGTGCCCACCCAACACCACTCGTCAACTCAATCCCGTTCGGCCAATATTTATGTTTACGTAGGAACTGTACGCATGACAATGTCTTCCAACGTGAAGCGGATGCACTAAGAAACCGCCTGTTAATTAGGGGTTATTCCCCTACTTGCCTTAAAAAAGCTTATCGAAGGGCCATCTTAAGTACTCGAAATGATCTGTTGACTAAGAAACATTCGTTCAAGGAACTGAGTGGATCCAATGTGAATAATCTACGGATTATCACTAGATATAATAAACAAAGTAACAAAATAAGCGAAATCATTTCCAAACATTGGCACCTTCTAGGTATTGACCCCATACTTGCGCCATTTGTACCACCAAAACCTTCAATCACATACCGCAAGACTCGATCACTAAGGGACAGTCTTACCCAAAGTGAATATACGGGAGATTTTCGCTCAGACCCTTGCAAACGCATGGGCACTTTCAGGTGTGGGGGATGTAATTTTTGGCAATATATGAACACTGACAAAAACAATGTTACCAAATGGGAAACCTTTCAGAGCAACTCATTTTGCCAATTGCAAAAAACTGAAGGCGTGGTCTATCTATTGTCTTGCCAGTGTGGAGCCTTCTACATTGGCAAGACTAAGCAACAATTCCATAAAAGAGCCTCAGGCATATTTTATGCATGAAGAAATCTGACCCAGACCTTCCTCTGGGTCGTCACATCAGAGATGCCCATTATGGTAAAATCCCTAGGATAAAATTCCTTATCCTTGATAGGATACATCCCAACAGCAGCGGAGGCGACTGGAATAGGTCCCTCTTACAAAGGGAAACTAGGTGGATAGTCTCTTTGAATGCCACTTGTGCACCTGGCTTGAACGAGGTAGTGAGCTACCGGCCCTTTCTTGAGGGCTTTTCCTCTGGGGGATGGGAGGAATAGAAGATATGTAATTATTTATCATCTATATATATATGGATACATATACTAATTCAATCTGTATATGGTATGACGTGAATAGTAATTTTATGTATTTATTTTGTTCATGTACATTTTTTTTATCATGTATAGGATTTATTCTAGATAGAATGGTGAGGGGTTTTGGTTTGTTTTTTCCCCTGTGTCCCTGTATTTGTTTATTTGGCACTCTGTCATCCGGAGGGCGATTTGGCAGCGTCCATACGGCGCACCCAGGGGGGGTGTCTGGGCACACATTTTCATGGCCCACCAATGGGGGTGTCATTTGATGTCTGTTCCTTGCCCCCCCTTTTTTTGCAGTTCACTGCATTGATGCGCTGTCACGCCCCATGTCGCCATATGCTGCACTAATTAGTGCAGTGCGTGGCAACTTTGGCGTGGGGGGCCCTCCCCCACTCCCAAAACAGTTACAATAGCCCCTCGTTAATGCATGCCCTGCTGGGTTGTTTTTGATCAGTAGAGGCTAAAGGATAGATTATACTATTAAGTAAAGTTACTCACACACTTAGTCTTGGATATATACGAGAATACATTAGTGAGGGAACTTGCTGTAAGTTTCCCCTTCTGTATCTAGACTGTTTGAATTATTCATTCTGTATATTTGTACTCATTATGGTCTCTTTCATTTCTTCTGATTCCCTCTAAAATAACTCATTAGCAGTTTGATTACTTACTTCTACAGGCTATGCACCCTACGTTTGTTTTTTGTTTTTTTAAATGCGCATGCGCGGCTATCCACCCACCACTATTTAAAGAGCCTGTCAGTTCTCAGCTGCCTGTGCTTGGTGGTGGATGGTAACAGGACATCTCTGGATATCGGTGAGATGTGTTTCCGCGCCAAATTATTTAAGTATAATTATAATTCACTAATGAAATCAATTAACCACTTAGTGATAAGTGAATTGCTCTCTGCTGGGAATTACTACTTAATATCCAGCTGCTCCTCTGTGTCAAAACATAAACAATATATTGTGCAATGGAATCTAATGGGGGAAGAGGGCGCTAGTAAAAAATACCTCTAATGGGGTGTTGAAAACGTGATCCCAAATGGTATATGTGGGAAATGTGTATATGGTACACTCTAATGTCTAAACAATTATAACAAAAAATATCTCGATTTGACCATATGCAATCACTGTGCTAATATAGCACACACACACTGGTGACCTCAGTGAAAGTCCAAAAAAACACTATCCAAATAGTGCTTCTTATTGCGGTACTCAAAACCATATGCAAAATTAAATAAAACAGTCCATGTGTGCTTATTGACAAATCCAAACGATCATTGGAGCATGCAAAAACGGATCTTGAGTGTTGCTACAGCCACCACCATTAATACATTTGCACCCGAAGTGATCTTGCTAAATCGGGGGTGGTATGACGTGGTATCCCACGAAACAATTGTCGGAGGCTAGTCTGGCACTTTCTCAGCACACCAGCTGATCCCGCATGCCGCTGAAATTGAACAACGCGCCTCTTCACACAGAAACCCACACAGATGAGGGTCCTGTTAGACGCATGCAGTCCTAGTGCCGGTCAGGCACTCTCCAAGTAAGGGGCCAATCAGCTTTTTATGTTATGTGATTTTAAAATAAACGGTAATGCACTATAGCTTTTCTCTCTGTTAATGTTTTTGGATGGAATCCTGATCATCACTGACATTGAATCTGCAGTCTGCACGTTATCATCAGTGTGCAGGCACTAACACCTGTTTAGCTTATCTGACCCAATTCATATGAAAGGGGTCCACTGCCTTTGGTAAGCCTCCCTTTTAGCAAGATCACTTCGGG
This sequence comes from Rana temporaria, assembly GCF_905171775.1. Classification (NCBI taxonomy): domain Eukaryota; kingdom Metazoa; phylum Chordata; class Amphibia; order Anura; family Ranidae; genus Rana; species Rana temporaria. Next base: position 344,826,741 of record NC_053492.1, read on the forward strand.
TGCAAATGTATTAATGGTGGTGGCTGTAGCAACACTCAAGATCCGTTTTTGCATGCTCCATTGATCGTTTGGAATTGTCAATAAGCACACATGGACTGTTTTTTTTTTAATTTTGCATATGGTTTTGAGTACCGCAATAAGACGCACTATTTGGATAGTGTTTTTTTGGACTTTCACTGAGGTCACCAGTGTGTGTGTGCTATATTAGCACAGTGATTGCATAATCGAGATATTTTTTGTTATAATTGTTTAGACATTAGAGTGTACCATATACACATTTCCCACATATACCATTTGGGATCACGTTTTCAACACCCCATTAGAGGTATTTTTTACTAGCGCCCTCTTCCCCCATTAGATTCCATCTCTGGATATCAACTGCTGGGTAAATATCAAGCCCCTTTTCCTTCCTCTAGCCACATTTATCTCTTGCTGGCTGTATATTTAAGACTTTGTTTGCTATCTTTACAGACTCTCCACCCTTTACATCCCATAGGATCTGCCACTTACTATTAGTCACTTCTGACTTGTAGTCCTGATCCAACACTGTTTGGATTCAGGACAGTCCAAGGCTTGTTGCTTTTGTCATCAGGCTTTCAGGTGGGTGTTTTGCCAATTCATGTAAAATATATATATATATATATATATATATATATATATATATATATAGTCATGAATATGCAACAAGTCTATCTGCTTACCTGATCTCCATGTGTTCATTAGAGGCTGACCCTGCTCTGGTTCCCCTTTTTATCACTTCCTCTTCCTGTATGGCTCCACCCTAGTCCATCCCAGGAAGCCTATATTAACCGTTGCTTTACAGGTCTGCAGTGCTGTTCAACAGTGTTCCTATGCTTAGTTCCTGTCTGCAGTATAGTTGCTACTTCCTGTTTGCAGAGTGCTTCGTTCATCTTCCGTGTACCGTTTTGGCTTGTTCCCGACTTCCTTGTCTGCCTGTGCCCCTGACTATTTGCATGTCCCACGGTTATCCTTGTCTGCCTGTTGCCCTGATCTCGGCTTGCCCATCACCACTGTTTGTCCTGCTGACTGCTTCCCCTTTCTCCCTGCGGAGTGTGACTTGAGGAATCTCGGGGATGCGACCTGGACCCAGTTGCGGCCAAGACCATCCTTACCATCAAAGGCTCTGGTGAATACAAAACTGGGTCTTAGACTCCGCGCCCTGGGTGATCTTGGGTTACGCTTCCTCCCTGCCAGCAGTAGTTGGCTATAGGGTTCACTTCCCTGTGGTGCATCCCTGACCCCTACGGGGTGCACTTGTCACCTGGCCACAGGTGACCTGACATTGCTATATATATATATATATATATATATATATATATATATATATATATATAGCAATCTATACAGAGAAAATAAGGTATACATGAGATATTAATCTCAGATCTAAGGGACAGCTTAGTGTATGTTTTTGGCTTTTATTTTAGCCTCATGCAACTTTGCCCGGTGACGGCGAGCCATACTCTTGTTGCTTCTCAATCACATTTTGAGCCACACACATTCTTGGACACATGGAATATATTTATTTTTAAGTAAGCCCCCCCCCCCTTTTTTTTGTTTTTTGTTTTATTATTGTTGTGTATATTTGAAATGATCTGTATTAATGTAAATTGTGTATTTATCTTTTAGATATCTTTGATCTTATTGTCTATAAATCCCCTGAAGAAGGGAGAATTTCCGAAACAGCTGTTGGGTGTGACTCTAAGCAGCCTTGTGTTTCCTGTTCAATTACGTATTTGAATGATTTGTATTCATGATGTACATGATTTTTGATACAATTGGTATACTATGTGTAATTAATACAATTTGCTACTTTTTATACAATTGTTACTTCGTTTATGGTCACTTGTAAAGTCCCACTCTTTGGGGGATATTCTGTTTTTTCCTGTGTGACCTTAAAGACTGTTGGTTTATTCCAGATTTTGGACAGACAGGCACGCTGATTGCACAGCTGTATGTTGGGCTATTTAGTTCTGACCTGACTATGGCTCAGGGCCCCACCCAACAGACAAGAAGTCTGTGCCCAGGAGTCAGGTGGACTCCCATCCCTCTGAGAGGAGTCAGACGCTGCATGGGTGCAGCCAGAGCATACATGTCTGCAGGAGGCAGATGTCATTGGTGATTGAGCCGCAAGGCGCTGATCAGGAGTAAGTTAGGAGAGAGCTTAACTCTAGGAAACTCTGTTCTGAGGAGCAGACCTAAGGCCTAGGCTAAAGGCCTGAAACAGCCGGATGGCAAGAATGAAAGCCAGGAGGCTAAAGTGTTGAGTATGCAAGATACAGTAATGGTGGAACTCCCCTGTGAGGGCTACTGATGTATTTGTGAACTTTTTTTATACTTTTAAATAAAAGTAGGCTACCAGGCCCTTAAATATTCAGTTCTGAACTGGCGTACTCACTAAAAAACGCACCTACCACTGGAGTCTGATCACCCCAATCTTACAATATGCATAGCAGCAGCCATAGATATCATAAATAAAGTTTAATAAAGTGATTTGTGCAACAGCCTGTTGCACAAATCATTTTATTTAATATCTATGCTTTTCTGCACAGTGGGACACAGCACACACATGCACAACATCATCATCAAGACAGAGTCATACCTGCTAGGCTGCTGCTGCTGGTGACATCACAGACCCCCGCTCCTGGCCTGGGGGAGATGATGCTGGCCGCGCAGAGGAGTCATCGCGCGCCTGTCTCTCCCGGCATCCACACAGGCAACGTGGGGGTTGTTAGTGCGGGGGGGCCGCGAGAGCCAAAAAGTCACCGCAAGAGGACGGGGCTGTGACCGCTGGTGGCCTTGCCAGGAATCCGGCCCACGCGACATCACTTCCGGTATTGGTTAGCGGTATTGAAGTCTATGGAACTCGAACGTTCAAATTCAAAGTGCTAATTTTAAAGGCTAATTTCTCTAGTCGTCTTCCAGGACGGCACCCTGAGAGATGACTGGCTTTTCCTGACAGGAAACACAATCAAAAAGAGGTTAAAAACCCCGCCCCTTCCCGTGCTCCTCAGTTCTTGATTGTGTTTCCCCACAGCGAAACGTTTATTTTTTTCCTGACCTAAGGCCTGGGGCTGGTGGTCTCCCCCTGGGAACTAAACCACAGGCACTGGGTAGCCTTTGGGTTTGGCAAGATATTTTCCTTCCTAGGGGGTTCCTTTTCATGCTCAGGAGGGCCTCGCTATGTGAGCTGAAGAAGCCCCCCTGAGTACTGGAGTCTCCTGGGGATAGGTGGCTATCCTGGAGCTCCAGGGGCGAATTCACTCTCTCCCTGAGCTTTCCCCTTACCTTGGAGGTTTGTGGGTCAGGCTCTCTCCGGTGATGGGGGCCTTCTGTGCGGCTGGGGCTGCAACTGGGCCGTCCTGGAGGCATCATTGCCGTTTTTCGAATTCGGCGCCAAAATCCGGCGTCCTTCAGAGCCGGCGGCGCAGGGCGATGACGTCACGCGTATACGTGTCACTTCCGGGTCGGCTCAGTGAAAGATGGCGCGCTCCAGCGCCAGCACCGGCTTCCCTACAGCACCGGAGACACCCGTGTACACATGGCAGCAGCCAAGAGAGCGGCGCCTTCATCCTCGCGAGAGGTCCGGTCTTCTATGGCCCTGGCTGCGGAGGAGGCCACAGGGGGTGAGTGCTCCTGGTTACAGGTATGATGGGCTGGGACTTTGTAATTGTTCCCTAGTTGTTACAAACATGCCTGTGTACCCTTCCTTTTTCCTTAGGGGAGGAATGTGTTGCCCAGGGGGGTGCTAGTTGATCGACTAAGGACACTAGTCGCTCCAAAAAATGTGGTTACTGTAGTGGCAAGCTACCCTCAGATTATTCCAAACCCTTTTGTGCCAAATGCATTGTTAAATTAGCAGGGAAGGAGACCTCTGAAATTCTTAAAGGTTTTCTTGAGGTCCAATCTGAGATGCTCTCTACACTCAAAGAATTCAAGGTGTCTTTAAAGAGCAAAGAACCTGAACCCCCCATCGCAGGGCCCTCCTCGCAAGAAAGTTCCTCTTCACAGGTTTTTAGAGTCCGTCAGGAATCCCACGGTTCCTTAGTATCGGACTCTGAGGACTCAGAGATTCCTCCTCAGGAGGATGGCTCTGTTGGTCAGGCAGAGGAAGAAAGCGAGGATGCTAGGGCAGGCAGATACAGTTGTGTTCAAAATTATTCAACCCCCCAATGCTGTAAAGGGTTTTAGGTAATTTAGTGTACATTTGTAATTGTATTCAGAATGAAATCCTGCAAGGACTTCTTAAATAACCATATGCAACTAAAATGACATCAATCGGTTTTGTAATACAGTAGTAAATGTTTCTTTTGTGAATTCTTCATTTACACAATTATTCAACCCCTTAAAGACTACCACTCTGAAGAACAGAGGTTCATTGAAGTGTATTCAATCAGGTATTAAAAACACCTGTGGATGTCAGGGAGCAGCAATAAAGCCTAATAAGCATTAATTAGGCAGCTTTAAAATGACTGTGATACTCAGCTCCTTCTAGACATTTACTGGTGTGGTTACAAACATGGTGAAGTCAAGAGAATGGTCCGGGAAGACAAGATAAGAGGTGATTACTCTTCACAGGAAGGGCAATGGCTATAAGAAGATTGCAAAGATGTTAAACATACCAAGAGACACCATAGGAAGCATCATTCGCAAATTCAAGGCAAAGGGCACTGTTGAAACGCTACCTGGTCGTGGCAGAAAGAAGATGCTGACTTTGACTGCTGTGCGCTACCTGAAGCGTAGAGTGGAGAAAAGTCCCCGTGTGACTGCTGAGGAACTGAGAAAAGATTTGTCAGATGTGGGTACTGAAGTTTCTGCTCAGACAATACGGCGCACACTGCGTAATGAAGGCCTCCATGCCAGAACTCCCAGGCGCACCCGCTTGCTGTCTCCAAAGAATAAGAAGAGTCGACTGCAGTATGCCAAAAGTCATGTGGACAAACCACAGAAGTTTTGGGATTGTGTTCTGTGGACTGATGAAACTGTTTGGGCCCATGGATCAACGCTATGTTTGGAGGAGGAAGAACAAGGCCTATGATGAAAAGAACACCTTGCCCACTGTGAAGCATGGCGGGGGTTCAATCATGCTTTGGGGCTGTTTTGCTTCTGCAGGTACAGGGAAGCTTCAGCGTGTGCAAGGTACCATGAATTCTCTTCAGTACCAGGAGATATTGGATGACAATGTGATGCAGTCCGTCACAAACCTGAGGCTTGGGAGACGTTGGACCTTTCAACAGGACAATGATCCCAAGCTTACCTCCAAGTCCACTAGAGCATGGTTGCAGATTAAAGGCTGGAACATTTTGGAGTGGCCATCGCAGTCACCTGACTTAAATCCGATTGAGAACCTTGGGTGGGACTTAAAGAAAGCAGTTGCAGTGCGCAAGCCTAAGAATGTGACTGAACTGGAGGCTTTTGCCCATGACGAATGGGCGAAGATACCCGTATATCGCTGCAAGACACTTGTGTCAAGCTATTCTTCACGTTTATAAGCTGTTATAACTGTAAAAGGATGTTGTACTAAGTGCTAAGCTTGAATGTCACTTGGGGGTTGAATAAAACTGATAATGATGTGAGCACAGAAAAGACATTTGTGGTTATTTCATTATAAATTTTATGTTATATTTGTCTGACCTACACGTGCCTCTTTGATTTAATTGTAAGCAGGATGACTGAATGATCAAAATCAATGTCAAACTGGCCAAAACAATCAATTTCAGTGGGGGTTGAATAATTTTGAATACAACTGTATGTCTTTGCTGCTGACGATATGGAAGGCCTCCTAGAGGCAGTGTACGCCTCTGAGGAGATTCCTCAGCCTGCGGAGATAATTTCTACACAGGATAGGTTATACCAGGGCCTGCTTAAACCTCAGGCCAAAGCTATTCCGGTACACCAGTCCCTGAAGGATATCATCCTCAGGGAATGGGCAGAGCCAGAGAAAAAGCTTTTAAGGTACAAAACCTGGAAACGACGTTGCCCCTTTAAGGAGGAGGAGGAATCAAGATTTTTCAAAATTCCTAGATTAGACGCTCCACTCGCGCAACTTTCCAAACAGTCGGACCTCTCCTTCGAGGACACAGGCAATTTGAGGGATCCTATGGATCGGCGGGCAGAGACCTCCTTGCGTAGGGCCTGGGAAGCTAACGCGGCTGCTTTGAGCCCCGCCTTGGCTTCGGCCTGTGTTGCTAGGAATGCTAATTCTTGGATCTCGAAATTGCTGGAACATGTGTCCCAGGGGTCAGATTCGAAGGAAATTTTAGAATCCCTTCAGCTCATAGGGAGCGCAGTAGCCTATTTAGAAACAGTCCGTTCTACTGCAAAGACGGGAGCCCTCCTCAATTCTGCCAGAAGGGCAGTGTGGGTCAAAATGTGGAACGGGGACCTGGCGTCTAAAAACCGCCTTTGTGGTCTTCCCTTCGAGGGCTCCCTGCTCTTCGGTTCAGGCCTGGACCAGGCCCTGACCAGATCCTCAGAAAAAGGAGTACGTTTTCCTACCAAGCCTAGACAAAACAAGAAAAGATTTTTTCGAGGCCCCCAGGGTGGATTTGGAGGTAAGAACCGTCCCTCAGAGAAGAAGCCCCCTTACAACAGACGTTGGGGTGCTGGGAAGGAAAAGCAAAAAGGAGGTATCCTCTTTTCCAATCCCAAACCCAGCGACAAAGACGCCAAATGACGTGAATGTCTGGGGAAGGCTCTCCCAGTTCCTTCCCAGGTGGGAGAGTATTACTCAAAGTCCCCATATTCTCCAGATTGTAAGGGAGGGGTACAAACTAGAGTTCCGTCAGGCTCCCCCTCCAAACTTTATTTTGACTCATTTACCCAAGGACCCTCTCAAATCAGCAGGCCTTCTGCAAAATGTCGCAGAATTGGCACAACAGGGGGTCATAGTTCCAGTCCCTGTGTGGGTTGGGAGTGTACTCCCACATCTTTGTGGTTCCCAAACCCTCAGGCAAATTTTGTTTAATTATAAATCTAAAGCCCCTGAATACCTCCCTCCTCCACAAGAAGTTTCGTATGGAGAGTATTTACAGCCTCAGGAGGCTCTTACTGAAGGAGGTATTCATGGTCACCATCGATTTAAGAGACGCATACCTCCATGTCCCGATTTTCTTGGGTCATCAGAGGTTCCTCAGGTTTGCGATCGCCTCCGCCCAGGGAGTGCGGCATTGGCAATTTGCTGCCCTTCCTTTCGGGCTAGCCTCCAGTCCAAGGGTCTTTACCAAGGTCCTGGCGGAGGCGATCGCCTTCCTGCACCTACAAGGGATAGCGATAGTCCCCTATCTCGACGACTTGATACTATACAACCAAAGTCAAGATCTCCTTCTCGCGGATCTGACCACTGCGATGACTACCCTCGAATCCTTGGGTTGGGTCATCAACAAGGAGAAATCTTCTCTCCTTCCAGAACAGAAAAAACTCTATCTAGGGTTTCTGATAGATTCATTGGAAAGGAAGCTCTTTTTACCCAACGACAAGATCCGGGGTCTCATGTCAGTGGTCAGATCAACGCTAGACAGAGCAGAGTCCTCCTTCAGGGACATCATGAGAGTTCTAGGCCTAATGACTTCCTGTATTCCAGCAGTCCCGTGGGCACAGATACACTCCAGACCCCTCCAATTTTTCCTTCTATCCTCCTGGGATGGAGGGAAGGAATCCTTGGAGGTCAGCGTCAGTCTTCCAGACCCAGTGAAGCTCTCACTGGGCTGGTGGCTCATTCCACAGAACCTACAGCGGGGTCTATCGTGGGGTCAGACCAATCCGGTCAGGATCACCACGGACGCCAGCTCATGGGGGTGGGGCGCACATCTGGACGATCTCTGCGCCCAGGGTACCTGGGGACAACGACAGAAGGGGGCCTCTTCAAACTACCGCGAGCTATTAGCGGTCGGAGAGGCTCTGAAGGCATTCGAGGACAGAGTCTTGGACCAAGAGGTCCAGATCATTTCCGACAATGCGACCGTGGTGGCCTTCCTCAACCATCAGGGGGGCACCAGATCTCGCACCCTTCTAGACTTGTCCCTAGAGATCCTGGGCTGGGCAGAGCAGAGGGTTCTCTCTCTCTCGGCGGTACACCTAAAAGGGACCCTCAATTTGGAGGCAGACTATTTAAGTCGCCATCCCATTCTCCAGGGGGAATGGGAACTGAACGCAGACATTTTCAGTTTAATATGCCAACACTTTGGCAGCCCAGAGATAGATCTCTTCGCCCGCAGGGCTCGGCTCGGCTCGGAGGGGGTGGATGCATTGGCACAGGCATGGAGGTTTCATCTAGCCTATGCCTTCCCTCCTCTGAACCTAATTCCGAGAGTCCTGCAGAAGATAAATCTAGCAGAAGGGAAGTTCATTCTCGTCACACCCTGGTGGCCCAAGAGGGCCTGGTTTCCCGCTCTAGAGCGAGGGTCAGTGTCGCCTCCCCTTCTTCTCCCGGTCCGGGCGGACCTTCTTCGTCAGGGTCCGATTTATCACCCAGAACCCGGCTTCTTCAAGCTGACGGCCTGGTGCTTGAGAGGCGGAGCCTGAGGGAGAAGGGCTGCTCCGAGAGGGTTATTGACACGCTCCTAGCCAGTAGGAAGGTAGTCACTAGGCGTATTTATGCCAAGACCTGGGGCATCTTTTCTCGCTGGTGCTCAGCGAGACAGGTTTCCCAGCAGGAGACCTCGGTCATCCTAGAATTTCTCCAAGATGGAGTAGACAAGGGGTTAGCCACAAGGACTCTAAGGGTTCAGGTAGCAGCCTTGTCATATTTTTTGGATAGACGTCTATCCCTGGACCCCCTGGTCAAAAGGTTTCTTATAGCCAGAGACAGGTTGTCCCCAGTTCATATCTCTAGGGTTCCACCCTGGGATCTTTCCTTAGTGTTGAATCAACTTACCAAGGCTCCGTTTGAGCCAATTGACACTATCCCCATCAGGTTACTCACCTTTAAATTCGCCTTCCTCTTGGCAATCACGACGGCCAAGAGGATAGGTGATATGCAGGCGCTCTCTATTAAAGAGCCATTTTTTCGTTTATTTGAGGACAGGATAGTTCTAAGTCAGTACCCCCTTTACCTTCCTAAAGTAGTGACAAAGTTCCACAGGTCGCAGGAGGTAATCCTCCCTTCTTTTTGTTCAAACCCCCAGAATGAAGGGGAAGCTTCCTTTCATTGTCTGGATGTTAGACGATGTCTATTAACTTATTTAGAGAGAGTCACGGCCTTTAGACGTTCTACTCATCTTTTGATTTGTTTTTCGGGACAGAAAAGAGGCCTTCAGGCGTCCAGAGCCTCTATTTCAAGATGGATTAGGCAGGCTATTTCCTTAGCTTATGTACAAGCCGGTAAGGTAGCTCCTAATATTAAAGCACACTCCACACGATCACTAGCAACCTCCTGGGCAGAAAGGGCCGGAGCTTCGGTGGAGCAGATTTGCAAAGCAGCGACGTGGTCAAGTCAGAACACGTTCCTGAAGCATTACAGAGTCGACCTACTGTCACCTCAGGACTTGATTTTCGGGAGAAAGGTCCTACAAGCAGTGGTCCCGCCCTAAGGTAGGCCTGAAGCTACTTGCTTCTCTCTCAGGGTGCCGTCCTGGAAGACGACTAGAGAAATGACAAGTTACACTTACCGGTAGCTGTATTTCTGGTAAGTCTTACAGGACGGCAGGCCTATTTCCCAGCCTCGTGATACATTATTGGTTTGTATTATATTTTTGTGTTTTTTCCGTGCACTGGTGGGTTCATACTTTATCTCAAACTGAGGAGCACGGGAAGGGGCGGGGTTTTTAACCTCTTTTTGATTGTGTTTCCTGTCAGGAGAAGCCAGTCATCTCTCAGGGTGCCGTCCTGTAAGACTTACCAGAAATACAGCTACCGGTAAGTGTAACTGGTCATTTGCAAGTTATTGTCATGAATGGGTTTGGGGACCTGGGTCTTACCCCAGGGAACATGTATATATAAGAAAAAAGTCATTTAAAACTGCTTGCGGCTTTAATGTAATGTCTGGTTCCTGCAATATGGATAAAAATAATTGAGAAAATTAGCATGGGTTTCCCTCCCCCCCAGGTCATTACCAGCCCCTTTGGCCCTATATACTTTGAACAGCAGTATACAGGCGGTGCAAACAAGACCGGAACTGTAGGTTTGTTGTTAAGTAGAATCTGTTTGTAATTTTGACCTGGTACTTTTTTAAAGTGTAGCTCCAGCCAAAAAATCTATTTTTAAGCTTTTCGTAAAACATAGGAAAGGGTTATCACCCCTGTAACATTTGTTTTGCTGTCTGTGCGCATCTGTTCAGAAGATTGCACCACACTTTCTGTCCCAATGAAAAAATATTTTTTGAAAATTTGTTTTTTTTTTGTGAAACAAGGATTGGTGATAAAGCATCAGTGGACAGGACACACCTCTTACAGAAGAAGAGAATTTCCCTTCCTAGGGGTAGATTTCCTCTCACTTCCTGTTGTCTCCTTCCGTTTGTAAGTTGGATGTTTGAAAGTAGGGGCCTGCCGTATATACTCTGCAAAAATTTGGGCCCTAGGTGTTGGTGTTGCCACAACACTGTAAGCCCTCACAGTTAGTCTTGGTGGGCGCTGGAACGCCCTGCTGTGAACTATTATATCAAATATTTAATGATACAAATATTGGTAAAAGGTAAATTAACACAGACAATAGACCTAACAGGAGTATATACAGATGTCACAGAAAATAATGATAGAGCACATAGATAAATGAAATAGGGAAAAATTAATAGCACACTCAGGGAAAGAGACAGAAAATAGACATGTATGTATGGGTATAATGCGGATGTGTATATATATATATAGATATACATGTATAGATATGAATACGTGTATAGAGATAAAGGAGTATGAGTATACTAAGGGCACTAAGCGGTGTAAGAGGGAATTACCCCATTTTCTAAAGGCTATAAGATGCATATATACATCATGGTGCATAGATTGTTTAATGATATAAATTAATGAATAGAATAATGCAGATAAGATCTAGGATGTTATGTACAATTAACCATTTTTTTCTATGGGTAAGCTGGTAGATACAATTTTATCCTGGAATGTTAGGGGTTTGCACGATTCCAGAAAAAGGTCTGCTTTATTTTCTTTTTTTTTGCAACAAAATCCTACAATTATATGCTTGCAGGAATCTCATCTCACTCTCGATACTACCCAATTGCTAAGTATGACTAAATACCCTGTGCAATATCATTCGGTCCATACCAGATACTCTAGGGGGGTTAGTATATTGTTCTCTAGAAACACGGCATTTATTAAACAAGATGCGTTAGTAGATCCAGAGGGCAGGTTTATTTTTTTAATGGGGAAGTGGGAATCTTGTTTATGTGTTATTGCTAATATATATGTACCGCCCCCTTTCACGTTGACAGTACTGCAATGTCTGGCCAGGTTTCTGGCCAAACACCCGCAGTTACCTGTATATGTCCTTGGAGACCTTAATAGTGCAATGGATATCTCTCTGCATATATACAAAAAGTTCTCTCCACAGGGCCCTAGGGAGTATACCTCAGTGGCTAGATTTGTAACTGAGCTGGGATTGGTAGATCTGTGGAGATGTAAATACCCCCTTCACGCCCAGTTTTCTTGTCATTCCCTGACTCATTCCACGCTGTCTCGTATAGATTTTGCCCTGGGTAATGACTTAACGCTTTCTTTCTACCCAGTGGTAACATACTTGGCTAGGGGCTTGTCTGACCACTCCCCGGTGCAGCTTTCTCTGGATCTGCATAAAACATGTCTCCCTATGCATTGGAAATTGAACCCTTTTTGGTTTCGGTTATTTACCGATTTGGGGAGCATGCGGACACAGATTCAATATTTTTTGGATGATAATAAATTATCAGCTGCGCCTGGAGTGGTATGGGACACGCTAAAAGCCTGTATTAGGGGGATGTGTATAAAATAAATCAGTCTTATTAAAACAAGGAATAGGCAGTGGGCTTATGAGGCTGAAAGGGCAGTGGAAAAAGCAGAGGAGTTGTATTTACAGGACCCTACGCCCGAATATGAAGGGAAGTGGAAGGACGCACAAAAGCTTTAGCGCACTATCCATCTACAACAAGCTGATAACAAGAGATTTTTCACCTCCCAAACATATTTTGAGGAGGGGGAAAAAACCGGCCATATGTTAGCTATGATAGCTAGGTCCCAGCAGCCATCCCAATTGGTACACAGTATTAGGACATCAACCCAACTGACGGTCACGGACACGCCTTCTATACTGAAGGAGTTTTACTCCTTCTATCAAGATTTATACTCCTCTAAGGTGAGATATCCAATGGATGACTTGATAAATTTCTTGGACTCCATTACAATTCCCTGTCTGGAGGAGGCGGATAGGGAGCGCCTTAACGCACCTTTTTCCCTTGAAGAATTCCAGAATGCACTGGCCACCTTTCCAAACTCAAAAGCCCCGGGAAATGATGGATTGCCAATCAAACTATTGTAACAGTAGGAGCTACTGTCACGTTAAAGTGGACACAGAGTCTGCATATTGGGTGAATGCAGAGCTGCAGAGCTTGCATTTAAAAACAGAGAAAACTGCTCTGGCAGTTTTCTCAGATTTTTCAATCTCTCCAACCCTGTGTCCGGGTTTTAGAGACAGCCTGCGAGCTGTCTGCCCAGCTGCAGACAGCTCATATAATCAGGGACTGGTCAGAACAGAGGAGAGGGAGGAAGGTGGAGCAGTGGCTGTGACTCTGTGTTGGGACAGACGCTGTATGCGTTGAAGGACTTTGGGGCCTTGTGCATCCAGGACTGTGGGTCTGGAGGAGCTGATGGTTTGAGGAACCATTACCTGTAGCAGCAGTGCTGTTAAAGACTAGCCAGGTGGGCTGTTATTTTCATTGGTTTCTGCATAACGTTTAAACCCCTACGTGGGATTCCTATGAATGGACTTTTTGTTTATCTGTGGAAAGTGCTGGAGAAGTTTAAACTGGGCGAGAATATCATCTCTTGGATTAAGCTACTGTATAAGGCACCTAAAGCGTGTATTCGAATAAATAAACACCCTTGCACCCTCCTTTGAGTTACATAGGGGAACGAGGCAGGGCTGCCCTCTGTCCCCCTTGCTTTTCGCCTTGGCCTTAGAGCCCTTGGCGGCAGCTATAAGGGGGAATCCAGAAATACAGGGATTTAAGCGGGGAGAACTAAGGGCAAATTGGCATTATATGCAGATGATGCGCTGTGGTTTCTAGGTGACACATCTACATCCCTGATCCATCTTATGGAATTGGTCCATACTTTTGGAACTTTCTCCTGTTTTAAAATGAATTGGGATAAGTCTACCCTTCTTCCACTGGACCCGCTTTCGGGACCTTTGCCGCAGATTGCTGACCAGATTAAACTGGTGGATAAATTTTAATATTTAGGTATTATGGTTCACTCTAATTTAGATCAATATATCAAACTGAATGTGGAACCCATTCTTAAAAAATTTCAGGAAAAAACAACGAGCTGGATCAAGTTGCCGCTGTCCGTTGTCGGGCGCTGTAACTTGATCAAAATGATCTGGAACCCTCAGTTACTCTACGTGCTCCATAATGCTCCTATATGGATCCCCGCCCAAGTGTTTGAGGCCCCGTACACATTCCTCCTCCGGATTTTGATCCGATGGCTTGTACACACCATCGGATCAAAATCCGCGCGGAAAACATCCGCGGTGACGTGTCGCACCGTCGCCGCAACGATGACGCGGCGACGTGCGCAACACTGGAGGGTAACTACTTCCACGCATGCGTCGAATCATTACGACGCATGCGAGGGATGGGAGCGGACTGATTGATCCGGTGAGTCTGTACAGACGACCGGCTCAATCCGCTGGAAACGATTCAAGCGGATAGATTTCTTAGCATGCTAAGAAATTTCTATCCGCTTGAAATCGATCGGCCGGACGAATCTCTGCGGAAAAATATCCGCTAGGCCGTACAGACGACCGGATTTGTCTGCTGGAACTGATCCGCGGATCAATCCCAGCGGATAGATCCGGTCGTCTGTACGAGGCCTAAGAAATGTAACACTATATATCGAGCATTAATATGGAGGAAACTGATCCCAAGAATTAAATTAGAAACCTTACAGGAGAGGAGGGACTTGGGAGGCTTAGCAGTACCAAACCCATTTTTTTATTTTATCGCGGCACAGCTACAACATTTGGCAGGATGGTTGCGCCCGGAACCCTTGGACCCCACCAGAAATATGGTGAGAGCCCAGGTAACCGGAGATAACCTAGTGGAATGTATAGAGGCGGGGGAACTGGGGGCTATGGACCAGTACCCCACACTTATACTTATAGATAAGATTTGGAACAAAACTAAACAACACCTGCAATATATGGGATATACTAGCTGGTCACGTATATGGAGGAATAGTAATTATCCAGAACTTAATAAATTACAAAATTTCATTGATTAGGAGAAATGGGGAGTAAAATACATCTCACAACTATATGATGGAAGGGTGCTTAGGGACTTCCAGTCCCTACGTGAGGAATTTGATCTACCAAATACACTTTTTTTTCAATATTTACAACTGCGACATGCTATTTCTGCGCAGGCTACATCTACATGGGAGCCTACTAGGCCGACAATGCTTATGAAGTTAACTATGGCACCCTCAAGGAAAGGACAAATTTCGTCCTTGTATATCGCCCTTCTTGGACATGTTTCTACGGCGATGACGCTGAAGTGTAGAGCTGGCTGGGGGGACGACATAGGATATATTACTGATGACGAATGGAATACAATACTAGGTAATGTCCCCAAGATAACATTATCATCAACTCAGCAGCTAACCCAGCTTTTTATTATTCACCGTACATATCGTACACCTGAAAAGCTGTATAAATGGCGTAGAAGGGAGGACCCATTTTGCCCCCGATGTCTAGTGGACAACGGGAACCTTGCTCAAATGCTCTGGAGATGTCCGAAGCTGCAGCGCTATTGGGGGGGCGGTGGTGGACACCGTTAATAGCATATGGAACCTTCAACTTCCTATGGACCCTAAAATATGTTTGTTGGGGTGGCTGGATGGAGAAAGGTACAGGCCAGATACCCTTATTGCTATCCTAAGGTCCCTGTTCTTGGCCAGGAAGCTTATTGCTAGGAAATGATTGTCTGTAATGGCCCCCACACACACAGAGTGGATAGTATCGGTAAAGGACTCTCTGGTTAGGGAACAACTTACATACAAACACAGGTGTAATTTGGGGAAGTTTGAGAAAATATGGGATCCCTGGCTGAATACTCCAGGGCTGGCACTACTGCGGCTGATGCAAAGTAGAATCCCTGGTTATGTATGTGTTCCTGAAGACAAGTGAAACCTGTAGTGCAATATAACATGTAATATTCTGAATTGTATTTTAACCATTTCCAGACCTTAGGTGTTTTTCAGATTTGGTGTTTGCAAGACTAAAACAGTTTTTTCTGCTAGAAAATTACTTAAAACCCCCAAACATTATATATTTATTTTTCTAACACCCTAGAGAATAAAATAGTGGTCATTGCAATACTTTTTGTCACACCGTATTTGCGCAGCGGTCTTACAAGCGCACTTTTTTTGGAAAAAATTCACTTTTTTGAATAAAAAAATAAGACAACAATAAATTTGGCCCAATTTTTTTATATATTGTGAAAGATAATGTTACGCCGAGTAAAATGATACCCAACATGTCACGCTTAAAAATTGCGCCCGCTCGTGGCATGGCGTCAAACTTTTACCCTTAAAAATCTCGATAGGCGATGTTTAAAAAATTCTAGAGGTTGCATTTTTTGAGCTACAGAGTAGCTCTAGGGCTAGAATTATTGCTCTCGCTCTAACAATCGCGGTGATACCTCACTTGTGTGATTTGAACACCGTTTTCATATGCGGGCGCTACTCGCGTATGCGTTCGCTTCTGCGCGCGAGCTCGTCGGGACGGGGCGCTTTAAAAAAATATTTTTTTGTTTTCTTATTTATTATTTATTTTATTACTTTTTACACTGAAAAAAAAATGTATCACTTTTATTCCTATTATAAGGAATGTAAACATCCCTTGTAATAGAAAAAAGCATGACAGGTCCTCTTAAATATGAGATCTGGGGTCAAAAAGACCTCAGATCTCATATTTGGGCTTAAATGCAAAAAAAAAAAAAAAATTTGGAAAGGTCATTTTTTCAAATGACAAAAAAAAAAATGGTCTCTTTAAGAGGCTGGGCGGGACTGACGTTTTGACGTCACTTCCGCCCAGCAGAGCTATGGGGACGGGCGAAGGAGATTTTTCCTTCAGTCTCGTCCCCGCTCAGCTGCCGAACAGTCGCGATCTCCTCCGCCGCCAACGACGGCTCCGGTAAGCGGCGGAGGGCGCGGGAGAGCGGCGGGAGGGGGGGGCCCTCTCCCGCCACCGATAACGGCGATCTCGTGGTGAATCCGCCGCGGAGAGCGCCGTTATCGTTTACCAGACCGTGCACACTAAAGATTGATACCTCGGTTGTGGCAGCAGCTGCTGCCGTTACCGAGATATCAATCTTTAAAAAATGGACGTACATCGTCGTGCGCAGGTCTGGAAGTGGTTAAAGAAAAAAGTTTTTTCCTACCAAGTATGTTTTGTATGTCAAAAACGTAATAAAAAAAGTACCTGATTAAAAAAAAAGAATTGTAATTACATGCCATTGTTGAACAGTGGTAGAAAAATTGGGCCTTTGGTGCTTGCGCTGGTGCCATAACACTGTAAAGTCCTCACAATTACTCTTGGTGGGCGCAGGAATGGGCCCTGCTGTGAAATATTAGATCAAGAATTGTAATTACATGCCCCTGTTGAACAGGGGCAGAAAAATTGAGCCTTAGGCACGGGTGCTGGTGCCACAACACTGCAACCCCTCACAGATACTCTAGTTGGAGCACAGAAATAAGCCCTGCTGCAAAGTATTGCATCAAAAATTGTAATTACCCGCCCCTGTTAAACAGGGGCAGAAAAATTGGGCCTTAAACACTGGTGCCACAACACTGCAACCCCTCACAGATACAAAAATTGTAATTACACGCTCGATTCATTTTTATGAAGGTCAGTCGATCGACCGAGTTGGTGGAGAGGCGCACCCTGTGATCGGTTGCAAAGTCTCCAGCAGCACTGAATGTGCGTTCCGAAAGAATGCTGGATGCAGTACAGGCCAGTAGCTCAATTGCATTCTTTTTCAAGCTCTGGCCAGTGATCCATCCTCAAGACCCAGTAAGCCAGAGGATTTTCGGTGGGAAAAGTATCCAAGTCTGATCTTGCCCCTAGGTATTCCGGCACCATGTAAAACAGACGCTGGTGATGGTTGCTGGAACCGGTCATACCTTGGGGCTGCGGACTTAAAAATTGTCTGAACGCATCGGTCAGATGGCCACCTTCTCCACCGCTCCTTCTGTGACTGACCGAAGCCTCAGCAACACGTTGACCAGGATTTTGTAACCTCCCAGTCTCTGGGAACGCGTGGCACAGATCTTTCTGCAAGGCCTCCCGAAGATGTTTCATCTTCTGCTCCCTTTACGCCGGCAAGGTAAGGTCTGCAACCTTACCCTTGTAACATGGATCAAGGAGGGTTGCCAGCCAGTAATGATCCCTCTCCTTGATAGCGCGAATACGAGGATCCTTCCGCAGGCTTTGCAGGATCAGGGAGGCCATACAGCGTAGGCATTTGGTGCAGAGTCCTCTGGGTCACTGAGGACGACATGATCCACAGCCACCTCGTCCCAGCCACGTACAAGTCCATGGGTTTCTTGGGACTGTAATTGATTCCTTGAAGACTGCTGCTGATGCTAAGTGCTAGGCTCCAGCTCCATGCTCACACAATCCTTCTCCTCGTCCTCTTCCTGTGTGATAGGCGGGCAAGCAGGAACACTATCTGGATAAGGTGGCCTTGAGAGGTGGCCTCCTCCCTCTGTTCTGCCTCAAGGCCCTGTCCATTATTCCACGCAGCGTGTGCTCTAACAGGTGGATAAGAGGGACAGTGTCACTGATGCATGCACTGTCACTGCTCACCATCCTCGTGGCCTCCTAAAATTGTGACGGGACAGTGCATGCATCCCTGATCATGGCCCACTGGCGTGGGGAAAAAAACCAAACTCCCCTGACCCTGTCCTGGTGCCATATTGGCACAGATACTCATTGATGGCCCTCTGCTATGTGTGCAGCCGCTGCAGCATGGCCAACGTAGAGTTCCACCTGGTGGGCATGTCACTGGTTAGGCGGTTCTTGGGCAGGTTGTATTCCTTTTGGAGGTCTGCCAGCCGAGCACTGGCATTATATGACCTTCGGAAATGCACACAGACTTTCCTGGCCTGCTTCAGGAGATCCTGTAAGCCTGGGTACCTGCTCAAGAACCGCTGCACCACCAAGTTAAGGACAAGAGCAAAACAGGGCACATGGGTCAGTTGTCCTTGTCGCAGGGCGGAGAGGAGGTTGATGCCATTGTAGCAAACCACCATTCCTGGCTTAAGCTGGCGTGGCATCAACCACCTCTGAGCCTGCCCCTGCAGAGCTGACAGAACCTCTGCCCCAGTGTGGCTCCTGTCCCCCAAGCATCTCTTTGCCTGTGTACCTGCATAGCCCCTTGAACGCCTACGGAGCACCGCTGGTTTCCGAGGACACATCAGCACAGGAAGAGTCCATAGAGGAAGAAGAAGGAGGGGGTGGAGGACTGAGGTGTGGTACAACCAAGGTGTATAGCACAGGCTATTACCCAGGGGCATGCTATCTGTCACAGACACCACTGTGCTTATTGCTGCATAGATCTTAGTGTCTTTTTTCCTTATTGGAAGCTGCTAATATTATAGCGGTCTGATACAGCTACGGTAGATTTGGCCAATATTGCCTATCTATATGCTCTTTAAAGCGGAGGTTCACCCTCAAAATGAACTTTTTATTTAACCTATCTCCAGCCTTAATAAAGGCTTGTAGCGTTGTAATTTTTTTTTTTAATGTGGACACTTACCTGTCTTCAGCCTCACTTCCGGGTCTTCTTCCTTGCGGGGAGTGGGCTTGTCGCTCCTTTTCCCAGACTGGGAGCTCTGCACAATGTCTCCTGGCAGTGAGTGTTGATCCTCCCAGGAGACGATTGACGTGCGGGTAAAGTGCGTCATCGCCTTCCGAAAATATCCGACGGGGACTCGGCTCTTTAAGGCGCTATACGGCGCCTGCTGTGTAGAGCTGACTGCGCAGGCGCCGTAAAGTGCCGAGTCCCCCTCGGATATTTTCAGAAGGCGATGACGCGCTTTACCCGCACGTCAATCATCTATGCGTCGTCTTAGGAATGCCTACTCCCAGGGGGAGCGAGAAGCCGGGTGAAAACAACGAAAAAACGTAAGTACAATGAAAAAAAGCAGTATGCTGGATGTAATGGTATGTAGATGTTTTAGGTTGAACCCCCACTTTAACTACCCCGGAATTAACGTTCTTTTGGCTTGATTAGATCTGTATTATTTACACATGAGATGTACTGTACAGTCGGTAGTATAGGCTGAACGATCTCCTTGATTCTTTAGGGACTTCTCTATTACATTAGGAACCCCCTTCTATCGTCTGTTCAATACATCCTTACTCTATTTGGAGTGTTTTGAGGTAATGAAATACATTTTTACATTGTCAAATCCCTTCTGCTCGTCCTGAGGAAGCCCAACGGTGAAACGCAAAGACGATGTACAGAGGATATTGCCTATATCATATTTGTATATGTTTTTTATTTGTGTTACTGTCTAATTTTCAATTTTTTTCATAAAATGTATATATATTTGTGTTATTCCCGTCTTACCTTTAAAATCCGACCATCAATTGCCACTCTTTTGGGTAATTGTTTTTTCTACTTGTCTTCCAATATTACGGATGTGGCAAATGTGAGTGCTCCCCCTTTTCTCCTCCTTTTTTGTGTGTCACAACCAGTAGTAGCATTTTGGAGGCGTGGTGGCGGAACAACCTCCAAAACTACTATACCTTGCCCTGCGTCCTTCCCAGCTGCCAGCAGAGTCACCCAATGTGCCGTGAAAGATAGGTAACATCCCTGTCCATGCCTGCTGGACCATGAGTCAGCGGTAATATGCACCTTACCACTGAACGCCTTGTTCAGCGAGGCATGGACATTGCCTTCCACATGACGGTAGAGAGCTGGAATCGCCTTTCGTGAGAAAAAGTGGCGTTTGGGAACTTGCCACTGAGGTACCTCACATTCCACAAACTCACGGAAGGGGGCAGAATCTACCAACTGAAAAGGCAGCAGTTGAAGTGCTAGCAGGGAAATGTGCCTGGTACAATCTGAGATCGGTGTACCGATAGTAGATTGCCCGCAAGTACTTGGCTGTGACACACCTAATTCTAACACCCTATCGTGACGAAACGTCGGGAGGAGACGCCTTGACGCCACCGCGTTTACACGTGTGAGGATCCGAATACTTCGGACGCACGCCCACACACAGACCGGCCGGCTGTGTTTTGTTTTATGAAATTTTATGTCCGCTTGATGCCTGTTTTAAAAGTTGAAATGTAAGTAAGCAATTGGCTGCTTTATTTTCTAATAAATCTGCGCAGTATTACGCTATGTATCTTCCCTGGTGTTTTCCTTACATATCTATGGAGTTTGGAGTTTAATGCTGATTGCCATTGAATGGGGAGGTCCTTTATTAAGCTACCGTTATTGGAGGATTAATCAGCTGGGCTGCTGCTGTGGATGCGATTTCTTTTGCTGTTAACTTACTGAGTTGCGGTAAGAGTCAGTAATATCTGTGGTGGAGGTCTCCTGTTTGTCCAGATCACAGCGTGGATACAATCACTGACACCTGAGATTCCTTTCTTCACTACACCCGTGGACTGTTTCAAACCTCTTGGCTTGCCTCTATTCCAGGGGTCTCAAACTCAAATTACCTGAGGGCCACAAGACAAGTTTTCATATGCCATGGGGGGCCGCATGCAAACTTTCAAACTTCAAAAACAACAGTACTGGTGTCAGCGAACACATTATTAACCCCCAGCACTGGTGTCAGCGAGCGCATTATTACCCCCAGCACTGGTGTCAGCGAGCGCATTATTACCACCAGCACTGGTGTAAGTCAGGGTTTGACAAATTTGCTTGGAATCTAGGAGCCAGCTAAAAAAGTTTGGAGCCAGAAAACGCACCCCGTCCCGACGAGCTTGCGCGCAGAAGCGAACACATACGTGAGCAGCGCCCGCATATGTAAACAGTGTTCAAACCACACATGTGAGGTATCGCCACGATTGGTAGAGTGAGAGCAATAATTCTAGCTCCTCTGTAACTTAAAACATGCAACATGTAGATTTTTTTAAACGTCGCCTATGAAGATTTTAAAGGGTAAAAAAGTTTGTCGGCATTCCACAAGCGGACACAATTTTGAAGCGTGACATGTTGGGTATGAATTTACTCGGCGTAACATTATCTTTCATAATATTAAAAAAAATGGGGATAACTTTACTGTTGTCTTATTTTTTAATTAAAAAAAGTGTAATTTTTTCCCAAAAAAGTGCGCTTGTAAGACCGCTGCGCAAATACGGCGTAACAGAAAGTATTGCAATGATCGCCATTTTATTCTCTAGGGTGTTAGGATAAAAAATATATATAATGTTTGGGGGTTCTAATTAGAGGGAAGAATATGGCAGTGAAAATAGTGAAAAATGACATTAGAATTGCTGTTTAACTTGTAATGCTTAACTTGTAATACCAACGGCCACCACCAGATGGCGCCAGCTCACATCTGGTGGTAATAACTTGTAATACCAACGGCTCACCACCAGATGGCACCAGCTCAAAAAAAAAAAAAAAAATTTTTTTTTTTTTTTTTTGCTCCCCTCACTTCCACCCTGCCTGAGGGCCATTTATAACTGGTCCGCGGGCCGCAAATGGCCCGCGGGCCGGTACTTTGAGACCACTGCTCTATTCCATTGTATTAACTGTGATATATTAATTTTAATGCTGTGGAGATACTCATGTTATTTTGACAGTTATTTATATTTTACACTTATTGGTGTTTTATTTGTATCACTTTTTAATAGCGCGACTCCTTTTTTTTATTACACCTAATTCTACACCTTCGGTCCTATCAGTGCAGCTTCAGAGAGGACTGAGGGTATAGTGGGGTTGGAGATCCCAGCTGATGAGGAGCAAGGAGAGGTCCGCTTTGTTCTTTGAGGTACGCTTGCTAACGAACTGCATGGCAGGTTGACATATGTCTGGTCAAGCATGTGGTGCCCAAGCGGGTGATGTTTTGGCCACGCGAGATACGCTTGAGACATATGTTGCAAATAGCAGTGGTGCGATCTGATGCACTCGTCTCAAAAAAGGCCCACACCAAAGAACTTTTGGAATAACGCTGAGAGACAGCAGCGCCCTGCACATGCTGAGCTCTGCGTTGTGATGCAGTCGGTGTGCTGCCCTTAAGCTGGCCTCTTGCCGCGCTGGAGATGTGCTCCCTCCTCCTCCTCTCTCCTATCAGGCACCCACGTGGAGTCAGTGACCTCATCTCTGTGGAAAACCTGGCAGAATGCTGCAGCTGGGGGAACATGACTGCCAGATTGCTGTCCTTCTTGGACACCCCTCTCTCTGGGCTCATGTTACTGCCTTTCTCTAGCTGTGTACCATCATCGCAGCCTTCAAAACGCTGCGCATCCTCCTGCAGCATGTACCCAACACTGTGGTCAAACAGTTTGGGGGACTCCTCAGGAGGACATGGTAGGGCTAGGGAAGGAGTGACTGATGCCATTGAGCAGAGGGAAGAGGCCGCGTTGGCAGCTGCTTTGCCAGACAAAGTACCCTAAACCTGGGTGAGAGAGGATGAGGAGGATGAGGATGGCTTGGTCATCCATTCTACCAAGTCTTCGGCATGTTGCGGCTCAACACGGCCAACTGCCGAAAAAAAGGACGAGCGTGTCCCACGGCCAAGTGCTGATGAGGATGCACCGTGTCCACGACCAGCACTGTTGCCTCTAGATGCAGAGCCTGCTTGCCCTCTTATCGGCTTGTGACTCTTTGCCTCTCTTTGTTGTCCTTCCAGACATACTAATGGCCTGCAGGGAGATGTAGCTGCACAAATACTGACAATACCTGCTGATCCCTGCCTGTGGTATTAATATGAGTAGATCTCTGCCTGTAGGAATTAATAGGCCAACACCAGCTTTACGTAACTTTAGGTGCACACTGTGCAGAGGACACAGACAGTACACACACCACGTAGCTTTAGGTGCACACTTTACAGAGGAAACACACAGTACACCACGTGAAAGTACTTGCAGAATGATCCCTTGCCTGTGGTATTAAAATGAGCAGATCCCTGCCTCTAATATGATAAAAAAGCTACGTAAAGCTGGTGTTTATCTTAATTTCTCTTTATTGTTTTCCAAAAAATAAATATAAAAACAGATTTATATGTTTACATATCAGTAATGTACATGTTGTAATTCAATTCCATTGATATATGTAACCAAGCATATATTGTTTAAATTCATTGATTTAACCACTTCCCTACCGGCCCATAGTAAAATGACGTCCACAAAGAACTTCTGCCGTTCAGAGTGGACGTCATGTGACGTCCTGGGCTTTCCGGGTGGATATCTGAATGATGCCTGCAGCTAGAGGCATCATTCAGATATCCTTCTAAACTGCCGGCGATTCTGCACAACGTAAGAACGATCATAGCGGCGGTTCCGCCGCTAGATCGTTCTTACAGGCGGCGGGAGGGGACATCCCCCCCTCCCGCCGCCATCCGGTGCTTCTCCGGGCTCTCCCGTGCCATCGGGGGCCCGGAGAACGAATCGTCCGGCGCTCGCAGGAAGCATAGAGATGACTGGTGACCAGATGGTCACCAGTCATCTCTATGACCGTCGGAGGACCCGGGCGCGATGTGATGACGTCACGCCCGGGTCCCCGTAAGTAAACAAAGCCGCGATTGCGGCTGCTAAGCAACCACAAGCATGAGATCGGTGAATTTTTTTTCACAGATTTCATGCTTTCCAGCCTGGAGGAGAGATGTGGGGTCTTATTGACCCCGCATCTCTCCATAAAGAGTACCTGTCACACACATTCCTATTACAAGGGATGTTTACATTCCTTGTAATAGGAATAAAAGTGATAAAAAAAAATAAGAATTAAAAAAAAAAGTGTAAAAAAAGAAATAAATATATATATAAAAAAAAAAGAAATAAAAATTATTTTTTTTAACGCCCCTGTCCCCGGTAGCTTGCGCGCAGAAGCGAACGCACACGCAAGTCCCGCCGACATATGTAAACGCCGTTTAAACCACATATGTGAGGTATCGCCGCGTGCGTTAGAGTGCCAGCAACAATTCTAGCACTAGATCTCCTCTGTAAATCTAAACTGGTAACCTGTAAAAAATTTCAAATCGTTGCCTATGGAGATTTTTAAGTACCGAAGTTTGGCGCCATTCCATGAGTGTGCGCAATTTTAAAGCGTGACATGTTAGGTATCTATTTACTCGGTGTAACATCATATTTCATATTTTACAAAAAAATTGGGCTAACTTTACTGTTTTTAAATTTTTTTAATTCATGAAACAATTTTTTTCCCAAAAAAAGGCGTTTGAAAAATTATTGCGCAAATACCGTGCAAGATAAAAGGTTTCAATGACCGTCGTTTTATTCCCTAGGGTGTCTGCTAAAAAAACATATATAATGTTTGGGGGTTCTGCGTAATTTTCTAGCAAAAAAATTATGATTTGTACATGTAGGAGAGAAGTGCCAGAATAGGCCTGGTATGGAAGTGTGTATAACTGCCCGGTATGGAAGAGGTTAACATATCCCCTCCCTCACGTAGCTTTAGGTGCATGCTGTACAGAGGACACAGACAGTACACCACGTGAAAATACTTTCAGAATGATCCCCTGCCTGTGGTATTAATATGAGCAGATCCCTGCCTCTAGGAATAAATATGAGAAACACCAGCTTTACGCAGCTTTAGGTGCACACTGTACAGAGGACACAGACAGTACACCACGTGAAAGTACTTGCAGAATGATCCCCTGCCTGTGGTATTAATATGAGCAGATCCCTGCCTCTAATATGAGAAACAGCAGCTTTACGTAGCTTTAGGTGCACACTGTGCAGAAGACACAGACAGTACACCACGTGAAAGTACTTGCAGAATGATCCCCTGCCTGTGGTATTAATATGAGCAGATCCCTGCCTCTAAAAATAAATATGAGAATCACCAGCTTTACGTAGCTTTAGGTGCACACTGTGCAGAGGACACAGACAGTACACCACTTGAAAATACTGCAGCTAGCACAATCACCTGCCTGCCTGTCAGTATATTAGTAAGAGCGGATCTAGCTAAACTCAATACAGTGTATAAATATATATACAACACCTGGAATGCATATATATCCTCTACACACTAACTCTAAGGCCTCGTACAGACGACTGAACATGTCTGCTGAAACTGGTCCGCGGACCAGTTTCAGCAGACATGTTTGGTCGTCTGTACGGCCGAGCGGACAGGTTTCCAGCGGACATTTGTCCACCCGACCCTTTTCGAGCGGACACATGTTTCTTAGCATGCTAAGAAACATGTCCGCTGCAATCCTGTCCGTCGGACATGTTCGGTCGTCTGTACAGACTCACCGTACATGTCCGAGCGGCCGCCATCCCTCGCATGTGTCGAATCACTTCGATGCATGCGTGGAAGCATTGACCTTCCAGCGTCGCGCACGTCGCCGCATCATCGTCGCGGCGACGGCGCGGACACGTCACCGCGCTGTCTGTCCGTGCGGATTTCTGTCTGATGGTGTGTACAACCATCAGACAGAAATCTCCGGCTGGACATGGTCCGCCGGACCATTTTCAGCGAACGATTTCAGCGAACAGTCCGGTCGTCTGTAAGAGGCCTAACTGACTAGCCTGCCTGCCTGCTCTATCTAACTGCAAAAAATGACACACTCTTTCTCTGTCTCTCTCGTCTCTGTAAACCACCGCAACACACTAGTGTGGGGCGTGTACTAAACCCCCTGAGCCATAATTGGCCAAAGCCACCCTGGCTTTGGCCCATTATGGCTCTCCGTTTTTTGCAAGCTGTGATTGGCCAAGCATGCGGGTCATAGTGCATGCTTGGCCAATCATCAGCCAGCAATGCACTGCGATGCCGGAGTGAATTATGGGCCGTGACACGCCACTCGAATTTGGCGCGAATGGCCCATAACGTTTGTTATTCAACGAACGGTCGAACATACGATGTTCGAGTCGAACATGAAGCTCATCCCTAGTGGAGATGTATTCGGTCCAGAATCCTTCTCAACACAGGATTAAGCACCTGGATCTCTCTTGAATAAACTTGTGAACTTAGAGCTGACAGGCGACCATCATTTAGCCTTTCAGTAATGGTGTGTCCTTTGATGAAGTTCAAGGCCTCTCTTGAGATACCAGCCTCGTGCTCGGTGCTTTATTGGGTGGCTTCCTCCCTCAGGACGGATAGCACAGGACCACTCTGCGACTGCAGACCCAGTCTGACTACTGCTCCTACTGAGTAGAACATAACCCCGGACCCAACGTGGTCCCGGAGCCAGGAACACTTGAACACGCACCCCCGGCCATGAGGGCCACACACGGGGGGTGGTGGGACAACAGACCAGTGATCGACAACCACGAAACAATGACGCCTGTCCCTTAAGTACTCTCCCCCAGCATGCACAGCGAGGCGATCAACCCCCACTGATTGGCTGCCGAGGAAAAAACACCCAACACGCCCTGACTCGACTGATGCCTCCCTTGGCCTGGGGTGGTACCAACACCCCAGACAGCAACAATGGTCACTCACAGTACAGCCATGGCTGGAAGAGAGTCCCAAATTTGGCAAAACAACATGACCAGAGGCAACTAAATCTCTGAACACCCTCTAAAGTCAAGGCAGCACCAGCTATGAAAGTAGCAGGGAGCTACAGGTAAAATATAAAAAATGAGATTGCACCAAGTAAATAGATACCCAACATGTCAAGCTTAAAAATTGCGCACACCCATAAAAAACAATGAACTTTGGCACCCTAAATTTTCCCTAGGCAACACTTTGAAAGGGTCGTTATTTTAGGGTTTACCAGGAATAATGGACCTAGAATTGTTGCTTTAACTCCAGCTTGGACAGTAATATGAAACATACTGTATGTAGCGCAATTGACGTTTTCATATGTATCCACCCCTGGCAGGTGTGTTTACGTTGAGTTAGGAAGGGCTTAAAGGGGTTGTAAAGGATGATTTTTTTTTTAAAATAACAAACATACCATACCCAGTTCCCGACCCCCGCATGTACATATACGTCCACAATATGGCACGTACAGGCACATGGGCGTACACGTACGTCCTCGCCTATTAGCGGGTGGGGGGTCCGATCGGGACCCCCCCCCGCTACATGCGGAGGTCGGGTCCGCTCGGGGAGCGATCCGGGACCACGGCGCGGCTATTTGTTTATAGCCGCTCCGTCGCGATCGCTCCCCGGAGCTGAAGAACGGGGAGAGCCGTATGTAAACACGGCTTCCCCGTCCTTCACTATGGCGGCGCATCGATCGCGTCATTCCCTTTATAGGGAAGACACGATCGATGACGTCATTCCTACAGCCACACCCCCCTACAGTTGTAAACACATACTAGGTGCACCCTAACTCCTACAGCGCCACCTGTGGTTAACTCCCAAACTGCAACTGTCATTTTCACAATAAAGAATGCAATTTAAATGCATTTTTTGCTGTGAAAATGACAATGGTCCCAAAAATGTGTCAAAATTGTCCGAAGTGTCCGCCATAATGTCGCAGTCACGAAAAAAATTGCTGATCGCCGCCATTAGTAGTAAAAAAAAAAAAAATTAATAAAAATGCAATAAAACTATCCCCTATTTTGTAAACACTATAAATTTTGCGCAAACCAATCGATAAACGCTTATTGCGATTTTTTTTACTAAAAATAGGTAGAAGAATACGTATCGGCCTAAACTGAGGAAAAAAAATGTTTTTATATATGTTTTTGGGGGATATTTATTACAGCAAAAAGTAAAAAATATTGCATTTTTTTCAAAATTGTCGCTCTATTTTTGTTTATAGCGCAAAAACTAAAAACTGCAGATGTGATCAAATACCACCAAAAGAAAGCTCTATTTGTGGGGGGAAAAAGGACGCCAATTTTGTTTGGGAGCCACGTCGCACGACCGCGCAATTGTCTGTTAAAGCGACGCAGTCCCGAACTGTAAAAACACCTTGGGTCTTTAGGCTGCATATTGGTCCGGGGCTTAACTGGATACTTACCTCCACTGTGCAGTTTGTTTTGCACAGATTGGCCCTGATCCTCGTCTTCTGGGGTCCCTCTGCGGCTGTATCAGCTCCTCCCGCAAGAGCTAACCCCCCTCTGGGAAGCGCTCTTCCAAGGGGGTTAGCTTGCGGGCACGCTCCCATGTGATACACTCGGCGGACATAGCCCTCGGCATACCGTGTCATTGATTTGATTGATTGACAAAACACAAAGCTTTACAACCCCTTTAACATTTTTGAGGGGTTTGGAGTGCTAGGGTGTAGCCTTTGTTAATGTTTTACATTAACAAATGTAATAGATATTAGGGGTCTTTTAGACCCCTGGTGTCTCACCTGCCCTTTATTAAAGCTAATGGAGCACAGATTGCACTCCATTAGCTTATTTCCTGGCCATAGCAGCCAAGGAACAATGACATTGACAAGTGAAACTGAAAATAATGTTATACAAATCGCTTTAAGTTTTTTTGCAGCTAGGGGAAATCAGCAAATGGACGCTCATCCACTACAACTGGCAACACCCGCCATGCAGGCCCCCGGCCCTCAAGTGGGAGAGAGGAGCCTTGGAAGCATAGTGGTAGGGGATCCCAAGTGGGAAGCAAATTTTCATGGGGTAGAGAAAGCAAACTCCAGCTGGAAGTCTGTGTACATTTGGTGAAATTTCCCTTCACCTCCTGTCCCAGAGACAAAACAGGAAACCGCCATATGATTAAGTCACACATTGCAAAAAGAGGCTATGTAATATACAGTACCTCAACATGAATAATTATTTATGATTGTGCATGAAACATTCAAATTTTTGGACAAATGCCTGTAAAAGGAGTAAAATGTATAATAGTATACTTTTGTTGCCATCACACAGCTGATCCTATTTACATCATTTCTTTTTGGAATCAAATTGTAGTACTTGTATACCGATGTGTCCAAAAAGATTCCTGTTGGCACATGACATACAGCTAAACCCTGCTGTCCTTCAATAAACCAGACTGTGTGTAGAAGTCTTGGAACTATATTAACAAGGACAGGGTTGGTGAAACTATGAAAAAAGGCAGAAAATTCAAGACTTATAGCAATAAAACAGTGGAAGCGGGGTTTGCTCACCAGCAATGCGGTCACTGAGGAATACGATGGATGTAACCCTACATATATACATCCTTATGTTGAAGTCTGACTTCCCAGGATGCACCTGTTTGCTCTTTATAATAAGGTATACCAGGAATGAAAAACATAAAGGGAGAATTAACAAAGAGAGGTGCAAGCATAAGCTTGCACTGCTCTGCTAATCATGAAAAATCAAAAAGATGCTGCTCCTAATTAACAAAAAATGCACAAGACCTTTTGTTAACCACTTGACCTTCAGAAGATTTATCGCCCTTCATGCATCCAAATAAAACTTCTCTATTGTTTATGAAATTGTTTATTGCAACTTTCCATACAATTCAATTTGTTTTTTCACGGTGTTGTATTATAGTGGTGGGGTCACTTCCATCCTTTGAGAGTCATGGTTATTTTTTAATACAGAGCCACTAGGGTGGTCAACACTGATGGTGTATTTGAATTATATACAAATGAGGGAGGCGGTCTTGGATGGTTGTTTATGCTTCTCAAAAACTTGATGGTCTCAGAGACACACACCCAGTGGGATATTGCCTACCTGGAAACATATGTCAAAAATGGATAAAAAGCATGGACAGCAGTGGGACTATAACGGTGCTATGTAGACTAAGTTCAACTTATAACAAATAATTTTTAATAATTTATTAAAATTATCATGAGAGAATTATACATCACATGACAGAAATTTTTTAAAACATATGTATTATATTGATAAAAGGTAATGGTATCTGCGCTGTGTGAACTAAAGAGGTGATACAAAAACTCACAGAATCAGTGAGTAAACCACAGGGGGCTGAAAAACCTAAATGGTGAAATGTATGCTAGTACATCTGTTTTCACCCAACATGAACTGATCGTGCAAGGAGGGGCTCGAACAAGCGTATAAAATACAGTGTACACCAATAAGTAAATACTCCCAAAGAATAAAATGCAATATAGCAAAATGGCAGACCCATAAATAGAGTGACAAATAAATAAATAAAATATGACAAAAATGATAAGAATGAAAGAAAAAAATATAACTAAAATTGTAACAATAAAGTCTTTTCAAAAGTGCTCCCAAAAAAAAGGTCCAAAATCCAGTGCTGATAAAAACAAGCTTCATACAGGATTTTACAAACTCGGCGTTCGTGGGAGATAGGCCCACTGTTCATAACCTCTATGTGAGTGCATGTCCATGTGATTCATCAACTGTACTGATAGCATCCCACTGTATTATACCATGATTGTTTTACTATTTTCCTCCATATGTCAATGTGATGCGGAGCCACTCAGCTTCAAGTTCTGCTGCACCTGCCTGAATATTTACCTATGGTGTTTTGTTTTGGCTGTCCGTGCTATAGCCGTGAGGTGAGCAGATACGAATCACAAGAGGTGTTTGCACTGAAGCTTGTTTTTTTATCACCTCTTTAGTTCACACAGCGCAGATACCATTACCTTTATCATTTACCTTCACTTTCTGGCGAGGACAGATCACCAGGTGTTCGCAGCAGTGCCCCCTATTTGCAGCCCCCAATAGCGCAGGAGTTTCACCTATACATATGTATTATATTGTATTAAACATGCAAATTCCGGGTCGCTGGAGATCCCAATGGAGACGGATAGCTGGTCGATTGAAATGATCGCAACCAGGGTAGTAATATACAATATATTTTGCCTATCAACAGGCTTCCTCAGGGGTGAGGTTAGGACCAATAAATAGCCAGCTCTAGCAATAGTAAAAAACACATGTTACATATAAGACAAAGTCGCATAGTTTACAGTAGAAGTAATTATTTAAATCAAGTTTGTTTGCTTTCATTTAAGGAGGACAAGCTGACCTGGTACCCCGGATAAGGAGGAGAAAATAAAATCTCTCTTTGATCCTGCCAGTAACTTGGGACACCAATATGTTCCACAACCAAGTTGGGCGTGGAGCCTTAATCCAAGATAGCAACTCTGTGCAGGGACATTGGCTCAACCACAAGAGGGGAGAGGGAGACCCAGCTGTAGAGAACACAACGCCTAATGAGTGTAGTGTTCCAAAATTGAGTTTAAAATCAACTGTGTATTTGTATAGAATCTGCACTTACTAAGTTTAATATATAGAAGCACCTACGGTGGCAGCCGAAGATACCAAATCTGTCATATCACCCACAGCGCTGAAACAGGCCTGATCAGCCACTTTTGTAGTGTATACAAGAAAAAAAGAAAATAAAACGAAAAAAAGGACATTATCAGTATGCACAGGCATGAAAACACATCATGCCAAATTGATTACAGCGAATCATCATTAAACGAAAAAAAGGTTAAAAGCGTCCAGTTTAGAAAGCAACACATGACAAACATGACAATCAGGATAGGCAGAGCTGGTGGCAATCCAATAGTAGAGAGTAAGAAAAGTAGCCTGAGTTATTTTACCTGGATAAACAGGGGATTCCTGGAGAGGCTGTCCCTGTGTGTCAGTGCAGCAGGGTGGATGGACAACACAGGTTTCTTAAAACCCCCCTCCAGCATGCCCGAGCATCTGATGTCATCGGGTGTGCGCAGACACAAAGCATCCATGCTCATGCGCCAAAATAGGCTAAACCCCAGTCGCCTACAGCCCCCAGAATCCTCGGCGGCAGTCTGGAGTCAGCTGGTGCAAGACCAAGGCGACGTACACATCGCCAACCAGACATGCATCTGGGACAATGCGCCAGAGGGAACATCCCGATGGAGGGGGAACCCAATAGCAGCAGAGGGGGAGGAGGAAAAGACATACGGGAATGGTCATAGGTGGAAAAAATAATGGCAGTAAAACATATGCAGGGACGATAATTGGGCATTCATTGATGAAGCCCTTGGGTGTCCATATGGCCGAGCAGTATAGCACCCCTAGTGATTACAGAGCAGACAGCAAGGAAAGGTAGATACTTATAATCAAACTGGGGTCCTTGTACTTGGACAGACAAAGAGAAATAAAAATGAACACGATCATTGGGAGACCCTAGATTTTAGCGAAACCTCTGGATCAACCTCCCACTCCGACACTTCCAAAAACAGAATCACACCAATAACTTCTTGTTCTGACTTGGAAATCATTAATTTGTCATCCACCAGATTAAATGAACATGAAACTGATGTTCTCAAATTAGGCCTAACTTTCTGCCCTTTGGCTAAAGGTGACAAATTTCAAATGATTAAAGACATTCGCCTATTTGCTCGTAAGCTCATGTTTAAGGTCCTTTACGATAAACCCTCAGCTGACTCCCGTTTGGCGTCTTTTGAACAAATAAAATATGATGCAGATGAAATTCAAGCTATTGAAGACTTGATGGAACTATGGGAAGAGGGCCATACTGACGACGATGTGTTGTCCACTTCGTCGTCATTGGGCATTTGTGCCCCTGAGGTGACCTTCCCCCCACCTCCATCATACAAACCAAAATCACAAAGCTTCCCCCTACTAAAAAAAAATGTTAGTATTTGATTGTTTGTTGAGCAAACTACCAAAGAAATTGAGAAACTTGATTTTTCTTTTGAAGGATCAATGGACAATCTCACATACAATCAACGACTTGCATTAAAAACTCTTCAGGATAATCGGTCAATTATGATCAAACCATTTGATAAAGGTGGAAACGTTGTAGTCATGAATGTTCATGATTATGAATCAATGTGCCTGAAAATTCTGGAAAACAGAGAGTGGTATCGACCTATTTCTCAATCTATCATTCTCAAATTCAATGCGGAATATTATTCCCTAATTACGCAGGCATATCACAAGGGCTTAATCAATAAAGACACTTGGAACTATCTAAATGTGCAAGAGCCTAAGACACCAACCATGTACGCCCTTCCTAAGGTACACAAATCAATGACAAATCCACCTGGTAGACCCATTGTGTCTGGATGTCTGAGTTTAACAGAGAATGCAAGTGCTATGGTGGACAACTACCTCCGCCCACATGTAGTTTCTTTGACCTCCTACATTAGGCATGTCCAAATGCGGCCCCCCTGTTGATTTAATATGGCTCCTCTGGAGATTTGAATATATATACTGTTTGTGGCCCCCAGGGCCACAAAATATATATACAGTATTTATCGGCGCTGCCTTGGAGGGGACAGGGAGGGGGCAGGACGAGCACCTCCAGATTACATGAAGAACATCTCCTGTTTACTCAGCAGTGTCCGTATTGGAAGTCCCGTCTCCTGGGATGCCATTGGACGACTGTTCTATCATAGGAGGCAGGACTTTGTATTAAAGAGGCCACAGAGTAAACAAGAGATTCTCCTGTTTGTAATCTGTTGGCACTTGTCCCTCCCCCTCCCTCTGCCCTCCGAGGCTGCAGATGGGCATCAATCAGGCTGCACTTATGGCAATGGTAAGGCTGCATTCATGGCAATGGTGAGGCTGCATTCATGGCAATGGTGAGGCTGCATTCATGGCAATGGTGAGGCTGCATTCATGGCAATGGTGAGGCTGCATTCATGGCAATGGTAAGCCTGTGCGTGTTATACGCCGATAAATACGGTATATCCAAATAACACGCCCAAGCTCATCCTTAGTTCTGAGAAGCGCACTGGGATTCGTTGGCGCCACAAAATAAATATATACAGTATATCCAAATAACACGCCCAAGCTCTTCTCTTCACCACACACAGCCACAAAGGCAAGAGAATTCTTGTTGGGCCGTGTATTAGTGCTCGGAGGAACACACACCAAATTTTAATGGTTCAAATAATGTCAAGCAGAAAAGTCGGCCCTCACGCATGTTCACTTCATCAAATCTGGCCCTCTTTGAAAAAAGTTTGAACACCCCTGTCCCACATCAAAGACACAATTGACCTATTACAAACAATCAAAGGAATTTCCGTTCCCCCAAACACCTGACTAGTTGCCATCGACATCGAAAGCCTTTATAATGCTATCCCCCATGATAGGGGTATTGAGGTGATGTGTAACATTCTGAAAGATAGAGGTGGTCCGGCCCAACCATATAAACTCTTTCTTTTAGATCTTTTGAAGTTTATTCTCACTCGTAATGTTTTTTTGTTTGGACTCTCCCACTACCTCCAGGTGCAGGGGGTTGCGATGGGGACTAAGTGTGCCCCATCGTATGCCAACCTGTACCTGGGGGGGTGGGAGAAGGAACTTTTTTCTAGGGATGACGCGTCGATGTGCCTTTTTCCACATCATTTCGTGGTACAGGTAAATCAACAACATCTTACTTCTTTGGTCTGACAGCAGGATTGAACTAGAGCAATTTATGACTGTCCTGGCTGACAATTCTTATGCCGCGTACACACCATCGCTTTCTGCGATGGAAAAATGCGACGCTTTATGTGCTTTAAAAAAACGTCATTTTTCAAACTTCAATTTGAACAACGACGTAGCATACACACCATCGCTTTTTCACAACGCTCTAGCACAGCGCAGTTCCGTCAATCACGCACGACGTCACTATAAAGGGTCGTTTCCATGCGGAAGACGGCCTCTTTTGCTGATATCGTGTTGCTGCGTGTTAGTAAAAGTTTGGTGAGATACGATTCGTGATTTTCAGTGACTGTGCTTTAAATTTCGTTTTCTGTCGTACAGTTTGTCTATTTGTTGTCGGATCTGTGATACAGTGCTTGTACTAAGGACGTATTTGTTTAGGCATTACGTTTTGTGTGCACGGTGCTGTTTAGCAGGTCGTTCTTCAAAGGCCATTCTTTACTTCAGGGCGTAATTTTTAGTCTGATCTGATTTGACGACCGTTTTCTAGCCATGTTGCGGGTACGAACTCGTCGCCGAGATCGTGCTGTGCTTGTTGTTAGGATGTGTGCTGCATCCCAGCGACGGTCCATGAACAGGGTGAGGAGGAGGTTGTGGACCAAGAACTGGTTGCTACGCAGGGACCAGTTCTCTCATATGCCTCTGCTGCGGGAGATCCGAGAAAATAACCCTGATGATTTCAGGAATTTTCTTAGGATGTCTGACCCCGTATTTCAGCAGCTTTTGGCTTTGGTGTCGCCATATATCACCAGGCAGGACACCGTTATGCGGGAAGCCATCACTGCTGAGCAGAGGCTAGTTGCTACGTTGCGCTACCTTGCAACAGGGAGAAGTCTGCAGGACTTGAAGTTCTCGACGGGCATCTCCCCCCAGGCTCTGGGCCTCATAATCCCTGAGACCTGTTCGGCCATCATTCAGGTTCTTCAGGAGGACTATGTTAAGGTAAGTGGTGTTCTTTCAATGGTCAAACTATGTCCCAAAAAAAAAAAAAAAAATAACTTTTCTAATATGCTCAGAATGCTCACTTTGTCTCTATGTATGCTGTTCTACACAATTAGTAAAGCCCTACATGTTTATTTAATTTAGCCAACCTGTCCATCATTCTATGTTGTGGCCAAACCCACCTAGCATAGTCCCTATATCCCCGTTTATTTGTGGCCTCCATTGTAGTGCTGCATTTTGTGTGTCCCTATATCCCCGTTTATTTGTGGCCTCCATTGTAGTGCTGCATTTTGTGTGTCCCTATATCCCCGTTTATTTGTGGCCTCCATTGTCCAAACCCCCCCCCCCCTAGATTTTTGAAGTACATACTAATAATTATTTTTCTTAGTTAGATTTTTTTTGGGGGGTTGTTTCTCATGTGAGAAACTCATCTTGAGCCCCACTCCCCCTAAATATATTTTTTCAACATCAGAGGGGGGTGATTAATATGCTTAAGTGTTCACATGTTATTTTTTAATACTAACCTTTTTTGTGGAATTGTTGGTGGGATCCCTTGTAATTTTAGCTATATTCTGTTCAAAATCTTTGTTTTAATGTATTTTTTTTTCTTTCTATCCAGTTCCCCACCACGCCACAGGAATGGCAGACTGTGGCAGCGGACTTCTCCCAGCGTTGGAACTTTCCGAACTGCGGAGGAGCCATTGATGGCAAGCACATCCGCATTGTGCCCCCACCCCATAGTGGATCCCATTTCTTCAATTACAAGGGGTTCCACAGCGTTGTTTTGATGGCGGTGGTCTCTGAAAATTACGAGTTCTTGTACGTGGATGTTGGGAAAAATGGCCGGATGTCGGACGGCGGTGTGTTTGCGGAGACGGAGTTCGCCCAACGGCTTCGGTTGGAGGACCTAGGATTGCCACCTGCGGAGGAGAACGAAGAGGGTCTGCCCTTCGTGTTTGTAGCAGATGAGGCTTTTGGTTTGGGTCCCCACCTCATGAGGCCATTTCCCGTACGCACCCTCACCCATGAGAGGAGGGTTTTTAATTATCGGCTGGCCAGAGCAAGACGTGTGGTAGAGAATGCCTTTGGAATCATGGCCAGCCGATTCAGATTGTTTTTAACAGCAATAAACCTGGCGGAATACAAGTGGAATTACATCATCCTATCTTGTTGCATTTTGCACAATTTTTTGAAACGAAATTCTCAAACTTACCTGACGGTATTGCCTGATGAGGCTGATCTTGTGGCTCCGGAGCCGGGACATCAGGCTAGCCATAGAGGCTTGGCCCCCCAAACCGCACGTGCAGTGCGTCAATCCTATGTGGACTATTTTATGGGGAGGGGGGCCA
Source organism: Rana temporaria (assembly GCF_905171775.1). Lineage (NCBI taxonomy): Eukaryota > Metazoa > Chordata > Amphibia > Anura > Ranidae > Rana > Rana temporaria. The sequence continues at coordinate 344,863,667 of NC_053492.1, forward strand.
TTGCAATGCCTGATCTTGACTAAATAATTAAATTTACTTTTTGTTTGATGAAACAGTGTTTATTTTTTTGATTTTAGTTATTTGTAAGTTTTGGGGGGTAATGTTTCTTTTTCCTAGGTTCTCATCCAGCCATGTGTTTGGGATGTCATAAATTCCCATGAGTGTTAAATCTTAATAACTCTACAAATATGCCTGAGTAATTGAATGAGTCTGCATTGATACCAATAACTACACACAAATTGTTTGGAGTCCAAAATGTTATTTATTTGTTACTTTTTTATTTTTGATTAGTACAACAAATCATTTTTTTTTGTTTTTTTTGGTCTTTTTTGATTAGTACAAAATATAATTTTTTTTTTTTTTTTTTGGTCTTTTTTGATTAGTACAAAATATAATTTAGTTTTTTTTTTTTTGGTCTTTTTTGATTAGTACAAAATATAATATTTTTTTTATTTTTTTTGGTCTTTTTTGATTAGTACAAAATATAATATTTTTTTTATTTTTTTTGGTCTTTTTTGATTAGTACAAAATATAATTTAGTTTTTTTTTTTTTTTGGTCTTTTTTGATTAGTACAAAATATAATTTAGTTATTTTTTTTTTTTTTTTTTTTTTCAAATTCAAGGAAAAAAGAAAATACACAAACAATTAAACCCTCCCCAAAACATTAATAAAAGTTTTAAGCTGCCGTTCCAGCGTCTTTGCTTTGTGGCGTATTTCACGGCAGGCCAGACGTATGTCCTCGACTTGGGCCCTGCAGGTGAGAACCTCGCCGATGAGGAGCTGGGCACTATACGTGTCCAGTCCCTGACCAGCCCGATTTCCTCCTGAAATGTGGAACCAAAACATGTGTTAAAAGATTGTATGCCTATATCTATATTCACAGAAAATGTGGTAGATGTTACTTTACCGGATGTTGAGGCAGGTTCCTCTTCCTCTACATCCCTCGGGGGTGTGGCTTGATTGGCTTGTGCCTCCTGCCTTTCTGCTTCATTGTGCCCTACAAGATTGAAGAAAGGGAAAACATGAGGTTCAACCATTACGAGCGGCATGAAATGACACCCAAAAATTAATAAATGATAAACAAAAGGTCACTATTGTTGATTTTTAAACAATTATCAAGAAAATAGACCAGTATTTAATCCATTCACAAAGTAATGTCAAATCTGTTAACCCAATTTTTAATTTTAGATATGTAAGCTAAACAAGTCTCCCCTGGATCTGCTCACCCCTGTGTGTGACCCAACATAGGTTGTGATTGTGACAAACAATTGTGCTACTGAGTACACATGTTCAATAAAAAAAGGAGTAGCAAACGCTCCTTTTTGTGAATCTCAAGGTATTTACGTTTCTTCTAAAATAAGCTGAAACACATTTCCATCTATTCCAGAATTGAATACACCTTTTTTTTAAGCCCCAAAAATGTCACAACTTTCATATTTGTGTCGACTAATTGGTCATAGGAGTCGTCGTTCATTCGCCCACAATTCATAAATTTACGATTTTTGTTCAGATACAGTGCTTCAACTCCCCTTTGCACATGCAAACTAGGCATGATGCCATTTCTCATTAATATGGTCTTGGATTATTGAAAGTCACCGAATGAACGACGACTACGACGACTGCATCATGCGTCCACATTCATAATATTCATTTTATGGTCAACCTGGCAAAAAAAAAAAAATGGCACAAAGAACACACCAAAATAATTAAATACACATGGAAAAAAACGTACTTCTTCTTCGAATCACCCTATTAATTCTGTAAAGTTGGTGGGGTTCCCTTTTTTTTAAATCCGACCACCTTCTGCGGCGTGGTTGGGCCTGGCCTGCCTCCTGGCTTGAGCTAGAATACACCTCCATGTTGTCCATCTTTTCTCACTCACCAAACGACAGAGAAGGGGCGTGGAAAGGACGATACCGAACGTCAGGGGCGGGGTGTCGTGCGGAGCGTCACGCGTGCGTAGTGTAAAAGGGATGGGACGTGTTTGTAAACGGCGTGCATAGTCTGTGGAAGAAGGCGTAAATCACGATCTTTCCTAACGACGAGACGTAAGTTTTTTATTCCGACTTTATTATAGTGAATAGGGAATGAGTTTGTGGGCTAGTTAGGGGAAGTAAGCTAGTGCCTTTAATTACATTATGTTTTGGCTTCTGTTTCATGTGCAGAAAGAATGGATGCCTTCAAGGATGCGGAGTTCCTGACAGAATTCATCCAAAAATGGAAGGAACATCCAGTTCTGTGGCAAACCAAAAGCACAATAAATAAAAACAAAGATGCCAGGGAGAAAGCTAGACAGAGCATGCTTGTTTTTGTGAAAACAAGGGTCCCCAACGCCACAACAGCCACTGTGAAAAGCAAAATCAATTCCATCAGGGGCACCTACAGGGCCCAACGGGTCCAAGTCCTGGCCTCAATGAGGTCTGGGGCTGCAGCTGACTCCATATACAAACCAACCCTGTGGTACTATAGTCAGCTGCAGTTCCTGGACGACCACATTGAGACCAGGACATCCATGTCTACCCTTCCCCCAAGAGGTAGCTCCCAGCTTCCCAGCAGCCAATCCTCCAGTGTTCCCTGCAGACAAGAGCAGGCAAGCTCGGAGGAAGAGGAAGAGTTCCTGGAGGACCCCAATTGTGAGCCATGGAGAATGGTATGTGTTTTTTGTATGAATTTAGTTAGTATATGACAAGTATAGTAATAATGGTAAATGTATGTTACTATTGTTCTAAATTCTATGTGAATCTCGTAAGTTTAGGGATAGGATCAATAGTCAGTAGTGGGAAAACATGATGGGGTCAAAATGGGCAAATTAATAATGTTTATGAAGGAGTGGGTGGCATTTTCAGATAGGCCAGTAGGGGGGAGTAACGCAATACACCTGCAAGGGGTCCCAGATGGAAGACACCCTTTTTGAGTACTATCTAGTTGACACTAAATTGAATAAATTAATTTTTGGGGAAAAGGCCACTTATTTACTAAATTAGGCATGCAACAACCCACATAATTCCAGGGGGACCATGTCTGAAGGTGTTTAAGGGGCCACATAATTAAGGATGGCGACCCTGTGTGTAATATATATTGACATTCAATTTGCATCACTCATGATTGTAAAAATGTGTGTGATTAATGACAAACACAAATAACATATGTTCCTTTTTTTGATACACAGGCAGACCCAAGCCAGGAAGAGCCAGGGCCCACAGGGAGCCAGGAAGAGCCAGGGCCCACAGGGAGCCAGGAAGAGACAGGGCCCACAGGGAGCCAGGAGGAGCCAGGGCCAACTGCAAGGCAGGAGGTGGCAGAGCCCACTGGGAGCCAGGAGGTGGCAGGCCCCAGTGGGACCCAGGAGGCACGCCGGCGGGATACCATCTCCCGGATCCCTCCATTCCGCAATCCCAATAAACGGCTCAGGAGTATGCGACAAATGGAGGAGGAGACCCAGGGCCTGCTTCGCCAAGCTACTGCAGCCATCCGAGAGCCACCCAGTGAAGTTGAGGGGTTCGCAGCGCTCATTGCAGCCAAGATGTACAATCTGGAGCAGAGCCAGCGTGTGCGCTGCGAACTCCTCATCTTCCAAGCCATAACCATGGCATCCCTGGGGCAGCTCGATGACGACACCCACATTGTGCGGATTGCTCCTCCTGTCCTTGCTGCTCCTCCTGCTCCTGCTCCTGCACCTGCTCCTGCTCCTCCACCTCATGAGGCTGCTCTGGCTCCTGCCACCTCATCTCCTCCAGGAACCCAGCCCCCAAGGACTCGGGCTACCGGGAAGGCTGCAGGGAAGACTGCAGGGAAGGCTGCTGGGAAGAAAAAGGCCAAGAAATAATACGGTGCCCCTGATGGAATTGTTATGTGGACTCACAGGCTGTATTTGTGGCTTCGGGGACCCTTGTTTTCATAAAAAATCAAGCATGCTCTAAAGTGCTGCCTACCTTGGCATCTTTGTTTTTATTATGTTGTGTTTTTGGGTTGCCACCTTTTTTGTTTGAAATTTTTAGGAAGACTAAAATAAATGTTAATTTTTCAGCCAAATTTCAACATGTTTCTTTATTGTAGATTTGAGAGATCAGTATTGAATGGGCAGACCCATTACAAAATAAATAATGCAAACATTAACAAGGTCAAAAAACATGCTTGTGGGTGAGTTAACTAAAAAATTAGGTTGTTGCAGACACTTCACACACTCCTAAATAAAAACAATATAGAGATTACTAATCAAATTGGTGACAAAAATTAAAAAAAAAAAAATAAGGTGGACCAATATATATATTTAAAATGTTTAAGATGGAAGATACAACTAAATAACAGAACACAAACATAAACATTATCAAACAAGAAAGAAACTAATTAAAAGCTTGTCATAACTATGCAACAAGATCAGCCGCAACAAACGTCCATTTCTGGGTAGCAGTTAAAAGCAGGGGTTAAAGAAGCGCTTTATTTTCTTGTCTATAAGCTGAAAAACACCTTAACGAATGTGCTGATTCCATTCTGAACAGTCGTTTTACATGAATGAGCGCTGCCGTCTCCTAACTTGCTTCTGAGCATGCGCGGGCTTAAATCGACGTTTTTACGTACACACGGTCAATGTTTAGAACACAGAAAACGACGTCGGCCAAAAACGACACATAAAATTGAAGCATGCTTCAATTTTTTTCTGTCGTTTTTTAGAAGACATAAAACGACGTTTTTGCCCACACACGGTCAATTAAATTGACGTTTTTGAAAATGACGTTTTTTTCCATCGCAGAAAGCGATGGTGTGTACGCGGCATTAGGCTTCATTTCCACTGGCGTTTTTACAGCCACTGTTGTTAGCCTTTTTTACAGCTTAAAAACGCCTGTCCATATTTATTTTGTAAAAAAAAAAAAAAAAAAAAAATTGTTTGTGAGCTGCAGCTTTAAAAATGCCACGGTATCGTTTTTGAGGGTTTTCGCGCGTTTTTGAGCGTTTTTTAACAGCTCTACTCTGGAGCTTCAGAACGCCCTGGTCCTGCGTTTTTTTTACAGCTCAAAAACGCCTATGCCATTTGCAGCTCAAAAACGCCTATGTGGGCATGATGCCATAGAATAACATGGACAGGCGTTTTTAAGCTGTAAAAAACGCTCAGAAAAGTGGCTGTAAAAACGTCAGTGGAAATGAAGCCTTATAATTTAAAATTTATGATGGATTGTACTCAGGAATGTATTAATTTTTTGGACTTAAAGATTTTTGTTGATCCGGATGGATCTGTTTACTCTTCCCTATACCGTAAACCCTCTTCTGGAAACACCATTCTCCATGCAACTAGTAGTCATCCTCATTCCCTCGTAAGGAGCATTCCATATAGCCAATACATAAGACTGAAAAGAAACTGTGCTCAAAGTACAGATTATGAAATAGCTGCTAAAAATGTATACTCCCGCTTGAGGGATAGAGAATATAGCCACAACATTTTGAAAAAAGCCTACAACAGAGCAGCCCAACAAGATCGACAGGAACTGGTTTTCTCCACCAGAACTAAGACTACTTTGCAACCCATTCGGGTTCTTACACAATACTCTAAACATCATCCACAATTTAGAAAGATTCTGGATCAATTTTGGCCTCTGCTTTTAGCCAATGGCACTGTCAGTAAATACATTAAAACTCGTCCAGAAATCACATACCGACGAGCTCCCTCTTTGAGGGACAAACTTGTCCAAAGTCACTACGATCCTTCTGGCAACAAAGTGAAACCAACAACAGGCACCTTTTCCTGCAAAAGGTGTAATATTTGCCATTTTATTTTGAATGGTCCAATGACTTTGCTGCCCAATGGTCGTACACATTGTATCCGACACAGGGTCTCATGTCAAACTATCGGAGTGGTATACTTAGCTAATTGTCTCTGTGGCTGTTTTAATGTAGGAAAGACAAAAATACCTTTCTACAAACGTATTAAAGATCACGTAGGACCAATACGCAAACGACTTATGACCACTGCCATAAGCCGTCATGTAGGACGGGAACATAATTTCGAAGCTGATATGATCAAGTTCACCGCACTTGAACATGTACCAACACATGCGAGAGGCGGTGGTATTGATCGCACACTCCTACAGCTCGAGACTAAATGGATCCAATCACTAAATGCCACCCATTATCCGGGCCTTAACGAATACATCAGCTACAAATCATTCCTTTAGGATTTAAACAGTTTGTGCTTGGTTAAGTTTGTTTTGATGGAACTATTTGTCTCTGTGCCAGCAGCCTTCACCTCCCACTATCCATCTGGGGATGTCGGCACATGTATATCTGCTGCTCCAATCTGGTTTAACATCAAACTGGTATTTATGTTGTTTGGTGTCTTCCCCCTTTTTTCCCCCCTTCTTTTCCCCTTTCTCCCTTCCCCCCCATTATTCCCCTTTTTTTTCCTCCCCTTCATTCCTTCTTTCTTCCCCTGGATCATGGTAACCTTTGGGGCTATTAATCAGATGGTTTAGCTATATATCTTTTTCTTTAAAAAAAAGTATGATGTTAAAATAGTTACACTTAGATGGCGCTGTTAACTAGTTGAAATTTCTACTCCAGTTAATTCTATTAAAGATGTCCTTCTGTTGAAGGGATTATGTGTATTGGTTGTTGTATGGAAAAATATTTTTTGCTTTCATTTTTGCTGCCCTGCTACCCCTGTTAGATATGAGGATTATCTATTAAAATATTTTTCCATCCTTTTAGATCTAGGGTCTCCCAATGATCGGTGTTCATTTTTATTTCTCTTTGTCTGTCCAAGTACAGGGACCCCAGTTTGATTATAAGTATCTACCTTTCCTTGCTGTCTGCTCTGTGATCACCAGGGGTGCTATACGGCTCGGCCATATGGACACCCAAGGGCTTCATCAATGAATGCCCAATTATTGTCCCTGCATATGTTTTACTGCCATTATTTTTCCACCTATGACCATTCCGGTATGTCTTTTCCTCCTCCCCCTCTGCTGCTATTGGGTTCCCCCTCCATCGGGATGTTCCCTCTGGCGCACTGTCCGGGATGCATGTCTGGTTGGCGATGTGAACGCCGCCTTGGTTTTGTACCAGCTGACCCCAGACTGCCGCTGAGGATTCTGGGGGCTGTAGGCGACTGGGGTTTAGCCTATTTTGGCACATGTGCACGGATGCTTTGTGTCTGCGCACGCCCGATGACATCAGACGCTTGGGCGTGCGGGAGGGGGGATTTAAGGAGCCAGTGTTGTCCATCCACCCTGCTGCACTGACACAGGGGGACAGCCTCTCCAGGAATCCCCTGCTTATCCAGGTAAAATAACTCAGGATACTTTTCTTCTTATGCCGCGTACACATGGTCGTTTTTTGTCTTGTAAAAAAACGTTGTTTTTTCTCATGAAAAAAAACGAAGTTTTTCAAACTTCATTTTAAAAAACGACGTTGCCTACACACCATTGTTTTTCCAAAATGCTCTAGCAAAGAGCGGTTACGTTCAGCACATACGGCGGCACTCTGTTCCATTCAAGCTCGCGTCATAACTTGCTTCTGAGCATGCGCGGGTTTAAAAACGTAGTTTTAAACGTCGTTTTAGCCCACACACGATCATTTTTTATGACACAAAAAATAACGTTTTGAAAAACAACATAAAAAATTGAAGCATATTCGAATTTTTTTTTGTCGTTTTTCAGAAGACATAAAACAACGTTTTCCCCACACACGGTCATTTTAAATGACGTTTTTAAAAATGTCGTTTTTTTCATCACAAAAAACGACCGTGTGTACGCGGCATTACTCTCTACTATTGGATTGCCAGCTCTGCCTATCCTGATTGTCATGTTTGGCATGTGTTGCTTTCTAAACTGGACGCTTTTAACCTTTTTTTAGTTTAATGATGATTCGCTGTAATCAATTTGGCATGATGTGTTTTCATGCCTGTGCATACTGATAATGTCCTTTTTTTCCGTTTTCTTTTCTTTTTTTCTTGTATACACTACAAAAGTGGCTGATCAGGCCTGTTTCAGCGCTGTGGGTGATTTGACAGATTTGGTATCTTCGGCTGCCCCCGTAGGTGCTTCTATATATTAAACTTAGTAAGTGCAGATTCTATACAAATACACAGTTGATTTTAAACTCAATTTTGGAACACTACACTCATTAGGCGTTATGTGTTCCCTACAGCTGGGTCTCCCTCTCCCCTCCTGTGGTTGAGCCAATGCCCCTGCACAGAGCTGCTATCTTGGATTAAGGCTCCACGCCCAACTTGGTTGTGGAACATATTGGTGTCCCAAGCTACTGGCAGGATCAAAGAGAGATTTTCTTTTCTCCTCCCCATCCGGGGTACCAGGTCAGTATGTCCTCCTTAAATGAAAGCACACAAACTTGATTTAAATAATTACTTATACTGTAATCTATGCAACTTTGTCTTATATGTAACATGTGTTTTTTTACTATTGCTAGAGCTGGGTATTTATTGGTCCTAACCTCACCCCTGAGGAAGCCTGTTATGTACCATGTACCTGGTAGCCAGAGCCTATTCGCAGGAGAAGGCCTCTCTTACAGCCCTGGCTTGCGAGCCGCTGGGATGGGAACAGCGGACTCAGGAGCGCAGCGAGGTAGGAGTGCCGGAGTAACGTGTAGTAGGTGCAGGATGCTGGTCCCTTCTGGAGCGGTGGAACTGGAGACCACAGGAGCGGAGGAAGTGGGTCAGCGACCCTAGCTGGAGGTGCAAGTACAGCGGCAGCAAGCTGATAAGGTAAGCTGATTAGTGGACAGCAGATATTAGCAGAGTCAGACAAGCCGGGTCACAACGGGTTATCAGGTACAGAAGGCTGGAGCGTAGTCACAGTACAGGCAGGAAGGTCTGGCAGCGGTGGATCAATCAGCGGAGCAGGGTCAACGGTAAGCCAAGGTCAGAGGTTGGAGAGGTACGGATGGTCAGACAAGCCGGATCAGAAGGGTAACAGGCAATCAGGTTCAGATACAGGTTATTACACAGAAGCTGCAGATCAGACAGCAATGTGCTGGAGGAACAAGTGGGCTTTTAAAGGTGATTTAGTGCCAAGCCGGATTAACGTGCACGCGCGCGCTCCCGACGCGTGCATTCCCATTGTGTACGCGCCGTTGGCGCATGCGCGCGCATTAGACGCGCGACGGCGCGCAATTACAGGCGAACGCTGTTGTCTCACCCGAATGGTGGCATGCCGGGATTGAGAGTCCCTGACAAAGCCTGTTGATAGGCAAAATTTATTGGGTATTACCACCCTGGTTAAGATCATTTCAATCGACCAGCTATCCGTCTCCATTGGGATCTCCAGCGACCCCGGAAATCGCATTTTTAATACATATGTTTTTTAATTTTTCTGTCATGTGATGTATCATTCTCTCATGATAATTTTATTAAATTATTAAAAATTATTTGTTATAAGTTGAACTTAATCTACATAGCACCGTTATAGTCCCACTGCTGTCCATGCTTTTCACCCATTACTATACGGGATGAGGTGCGCTATATATAATTTAAGCTAATTGGATTTTGTCCACAAGAATGGTATGGTTCCCAGGAGCCTCAGGTGGGAAGCCAGCCCTCAGAAGGGTGAGGCCCAAATAGAAGAATGGTTTAAATATTTAATACTGCAGGAATAAATGTTCTTATATTCCTCATAGAAAGAAAAAATACTAAGTTAATACGCCTGGATGAGGAAATCAAAACTATCAAGGAGAAACTTAATACGCTTAGTGATAGTAATGAATATAAAGAGAGATCACAGTCTCTCAAAGGTTTTAGAGAAAAAGGATAGGGAGCAAAAATCGAAGAAAAAAAAAATACAATCGAGAGTTGGCTGATTACCAGGCGAATATTGTTTTTGAGTGCCAGAAGAAGCTTCAAGTTGAACAATCTAGCTCCACCAATCATGAAATGGAGACCACTACAGCTTTGGATGGTGCCAATGCCCCCCCCCCCTGGTTCTCAGCCGACCAATAAATCCAACACAGGGGGTCGCTTTGGATCACCCTCTATGGAGCGACGTGGTTCTCACCAGTCACCCCAAAGACAGGGTGGTAGTGGGAGGGGAGGACCCCAATTCCAACAGGCACCTAAGCCACCACGATTTCCTGGAAGACCAGGCATGTCCCTAATGGTAATGGTGGTCGTGGTCAAGTTCATGGGAATTCTGGGTCTAATCAATCTCGACCCCCTTATGTACAGAATCAGGCCCAGGCAGGGGCTGTCTATAGAAATGGTCCACCTCCCTTCTATAATTCCAATCAAGGATGGACACAAGGACATAATTTTGACCCTCAATATTGACCTAGGCCCAATTATACAGCGAAATCAGGTTTTGTGCCCTATCATTTTGAGTCCCCGGGTCCATCCGAGCGAAGAAACGATTAGGAATATAATATAGATACATCTAATAATTTCTTCCCACTTAGCGATCGGTGTCTAATTATGATCAGAGTAAGAATGAGTATTCCAATCAAACATTACATCTGAATCCCTATAACTCTGAGATTTATGATAGCCCTGGCCCATATAATCAAGATGGGCAGCATTGGGGTTTTCACAAACCCAATCAGGGTATCAAACGGTCGGGAGATGTAAGAGAGGAACAAGAGGGGGTAAACGGGTACGAGCTAAAAAGAAAAAGACTATGATTGGAATGGGGGTATTTCATTTAAGTACAGTGATATTAACGGATGCTGAGAAATTAGTATTGGATAAGGGGTTGAAATATGCCCCTCCCCATAAGTTAAATAAGTTCCAAACCTATATGGATGTTCACAAATTCATAAGAAGGTTGAACATCAAACGGCACTTTATTTCTAATCCTACCCAGTCTAATAGTAATCCACAACAGTGTTTTACTCATTCTGGGTTATCCAATGCTTCATTATTTAACCCACCAGGGGCCTTGGCCCCACCTTTGAAAGTATTTAGAGATGTGGTCCTCAGAGACTTAGATCTGTTACCCATTAAGAGGGTGCATACTGATAAGGCCTTACTAGTCGGGCTGGACTCCTTATGTGAGAACAAGGGGTTAGTTATCAGGCCAGCCGATAAGGGAGGGGGCATTATAGTTTTGGAAAAGAAAGATTATCTCACAGAAATGTATAGAATCCTGAGTGATTGGGATACCTACACCCCCTTCCCCACAGATCCTAAGGCTCTATATAAAAAAGAACTATTAGATCTGGTTCAAAAGGGGGTGGATTTAGGGATACTAAATAAAAAAGAAAGGGAGTACTTGGTGCCTGTAGCACCTCGTACACCGGTGGTTTACTACCTCCCTAAAATACATAAGCAACCGACCTACCCCCCCCCCCCCCCGGGACGTCCGATAATTAGTGGTATCGATTCCATCACGTCCCGGGTGGGCAGATATATTGACTTCTTCCTACAGCCGCTGGTCTATAAGATGCCTTTTGCATCTTAGAGACTCCCGTCACGTCATCAATATTCTTACTGAACATACTCCAAGAGCTAATATGTGGTTGGTGATGGCTGATGTCACGTCTTTATACACTGTCATCCCACAAAATCTGGGTTTGTTTGCTGTGGAATATTTTATCAGCCGAGACTCAGAACTGTTTGATGAACAGATTACTTACATCCTAGTTTACATCCATCCAGTTTGGCGAACCTGTTCATGGCCCTGTGGGAGGAGGACATCATCTATGCCCAATGGAGACCTCAGGTAGTCTTATGGGCCAGGTATATAGATGACATCCTCCTCCTATGGGATGGCAGCCATAGTGATTTAGACCTTTTCATGGAAGAGTTTAATGTTAATACTAGGAGGATTTTTTTCAACTTTGAGGCCAGTCAGGAAGAGATCAATTTCTTAGACCTGAAGATTAGCATTAAAGATGGCTCCTTTGTAACGTTTACTTTCTTCAAGGAAACGGATAAGAATTCTTATATTCCTACTAGTAGTTGTCATCATACTACATGGTTAAATTCGGTACCTAAAGGCAGGACATACGGCTGAAATGCAACTGTACCGACCATGGTGAGTTTCTGGGAATGAAGTCTCGCGCCAATGTATAAGTGAAATAAATATAATGAATTAATAAATTAAGCAATATATAAATAGCCGAGCTGCTCTCTGTGAAATTACATAAATGTAATTTTGTGAACAGTAGAGTGAAGATTTAGAGGCGCTAGCTGATAGTGTGTATACACTGAATAAATAATAAAATTGTATGCATCAATATATAAATAAGTGGATATAACAATAACATGTGAATAAACAGTGACCATATATAGAAATTAAACCACAATGGTGATTATAAGCACATGGTGAAAGTCCACAATGCAAATGGAAATAAAAATAAAAAGTAATTGTGCCAAAAATAGAGTCCATATATGTGATGAATCCTCAAAACCATAAATAGAAGATCTTCCACCTTCACCAAGATAAAGAAAGACCACCAAAAAAGTGCTCATGGATGGCACCTTACCGCAAATAATGGACCACCTTAATTAAAAAGAGGTCAATCAGGCAGATATAGATAGTATTCCAGACCCAGATCTCTCAGTATCAGCTGTCTTGATAGAGCATTACTCCACGCCACATGCGATATTTAAAGCAAGAGAGAAAGAAACGCCATAGAATAATATTGTTTTTTATTTTTGAAAACAGAGAAAGAAAACGCCAAATGGCCTCTTACTTGATGGGGTGCCTAGCCCCGGCACTGAGGTTAAAAGCGTAGATATTTATGGGAGAATGGATGGAGTCCCGTGGCCGGTATGAGAACCGTGCAGAGCCGCACTAGCGTTGTTGGCGTGCGTTCCACCCTCCAGGATGAGAGAGCCAGCGGGACCAGGAAGTGGGAGGGTCGAGCGCGACCTGTAAGCCTCGACGTACGTTTCGTGATGATGTCACGTCGTCAGGAAGCATACAGTGTCGCGCTCTGGGTCTGTTTTAAAGGCCCATCAATCAACTAAAGTAGGAGGGAATCAGAGGGCGGTAACACTCAGTCCCGGATCAAGCAACTGGACATTGTACAAATGAATACATCTAGGCCAGCAAAATTATCGAACATTAAAATAAACAATATTAACAATATTAGCAATATTAATAATAGTAGTCATAATACAGGATAGCCTAAGGACATATACTATAAAAACCGCAAGAATGCAAATGAAGCACTTAGAATGGTAAACAGTTTGGTCTCATTAGCAATGGGCATATCCCACATGTAAACCCATGGCAGATATAGATTATATAATATAACAATATATTGCCAATATGATCCACAAAGATCTAAAATTAAAATGATAAATGGACAATGTAATAAAATTATCTAAAAAACATTTAAAAATATTTAAAAATATTCAGACACATTTAGATATTGTCCCTGGTCAAAGGGTATATCTAGATCCATAAAGTAACTTTTAATAAAATAAAATTTATTTTAGTTTTCTAGTTATATTATGCGTTAAAAATCACAGTTATAGATGGATATTAATTGTATAATCAGAAAAGTTTATTCATTGGTTAAAAAACAATTGAGGTCCAACTCGATATTTAAACCCAAAGGGCGCATAGTGCGCAATCGGTGCAACCACTGGGTCTCATTTTGGGAGACTTTCTTGGTCATATCTGTACCCCGCCAGTGACCAGATATCCTATCGATGCCATAAAAAATCATTTTACTTGGGTCCCTGTTATGGCACTCATCAAAGTGCCTAGAGACACTGTGATTAGGATACCCTTTAAGAATATTGGCCACATGCTCATTTATGCGCACTTTGAGTTCCCTTGTGGTGCGACCCACATATTGCATTTTACAAGGGCACTCCAGGACATATGTAACATACCTGGAGTGACATGTAATTAGTGGCTCTATGGTAAATTCTTTATTGGTTACATTTGATTTAAAAGTGATTTTCTTTTTCCCTTGTCTATTGGTGGTTTTGCATGACCTGCAGCGGGTGCAATAGTGGAACCCTGAACCATCCAAGAATGTCATCGGTCTTTCCGGAGGATCTGGTACATTTGCTGCTATTTTGTTTCGTAACCCTGGTGCCCTCCTATAAATAAAGGAAGGTTTGGGCGGTAAAATTTTGGCCAAATCTCCATCCTTTAATAGAATCGGCCAAAATTTCTTAAATATTTTCTCTACACTCCTATATTGTTGGTGAAAACCTGAGAGAAAGGCCACTTCGTCATGTCGTAACAATTTCTCTCTAGGTACCAACAAAGATTCCCTATTCATATCAAGCACTTCTTTCTTAATATTGGATAAAACAGATGGTGAGTAACCCTTTTCCACGAATCTATCCGTCAACAGATCTGATTGGTCCTTGAAATCCGCAATTTGATCGCAATTTCTCCGAAGACGCATAAATTGCCCCTTCGGTATAGCCCCCAACCACTTAGGGTGATGGCAACTACTTAAAGGGACAAAACCGTTCCGATCCGTAGACTTGAAAAAAGTCTTCGTGGTCAATTTATCACCATTTTTAGTTATAGTTAGGTCCAAATAATTTATAAAGGTCTGACTACACTCTGCGGTGAATCTAAGACCATATACATTTATATTCATTTTTTCCAAAAAGTTATCAAGAGTAAGTTTGGACCCTTCCCATACAATTACAATGTCGTTTATGTATCTCCTATAGAGTACCATAGATTGGTCATTGTTTCTAAAAATGGTTTCTTCCTCCCATTTATTGAGAACCAGATTGGCTACACTGGGGGCATAACGAGCCCCCATAGCCACCCCCTTTATTTGCTTGTAGTAGCTGCCTTGTGCCCAAAAATAATTATTCCCCATGGCCTGACGTAACCCTTCCATCAGAAAATGGATTTGGGCTAGGGGCAATGTAGATTTATCTGTTAAGGCCTCTGTGACTGCCAAATTGCCGTCACTCTGTCTGATGTTGGTATATAACGACTCGACGTCGATAGTGGCAAGCCATGTTTCCTCTGAAACTCTAATGGGGGATAAAAGTAGTAAAAGCTCCCTGCTATCTTTCAGATAGGATCTACTCTGAATCACCAATGGCTGCAGGAATAGATCTAAATACTCTCCAACACGTGAATAGAGGGAGCCAATCCCACTAATAATGGGTCGACCCGGGGGATTGGTCCTACTTTTATGAATTTTTGGCAGGATATACAATACTGGGGTGATTGGTGCTTTGGGAATAAGATAAAGGGCCTCTTTATCGGACAAAATAGAACGTGTGGTACCATCATTCACCCAAACGGACAATTCTGCTTTTAGTTTGGCAAGTGGGTCACCAGGTAAAAGGTGATAAGTGTCAGTATCACTAAGCAATCGCTGGATCTCACCATAGTATTGCTCCCTAGTGAGAACGACCACTCCTCCACCTTTGTCCGCTGGGCGGACCACTATGTTTTTATTAGACTCCAATAATTTGATGCCTTCCTTAATAGAATTATTGTTGTTTTTTTGGCCTTTAACTTCCAATTTATATAGTTCATCTTGCACCATATTTTTAAAAACCTCCACATGATGGTGGGTACCCTTCTTAGGGTTAAAAGTGGAGTTATTTTTTAAATGAGTATGCTGATAATCGTTGGTGGATACTTGGGGTGTAGAGATGGCTTGTTGGGAAAAATACTTTTTGATGTTGAGTTTCCTTACGTACTTCTCAACATCAATGAATAAATCAAATTTGTTAATATTTTTTGCAGGTGCAAACTTCATGCCTTTGGATAAGACAGTAAGTTCTGCTTTTGAGAAAGTGGTTCCTGCCAAGTTGAAAATACCATCGGTTAGTGATCCCGTGGTCTTTTTCTTCCCGGCTCCCCCCCTTCTGCCTCTTTTCCTGATTTTTCTGTAGGGGGTTGGGTAGTGGGAGGGATCTTGTATGGCTCTTTCCGTCCCCTCCATTCCCACAGAGTGGCAGTCACAGAGGCCTTAACAGATAAATCTACATTGCCCCTAGCCCAAATCCATTTTCTGATGGAAGGGTTACGTCAGGCCATGGGGAATAATTATTTTTGGGCACAAGGCAGCTACTACAAGCAAATAAAGGGGGTGGCTATGGGGGCTCGTTATGCCCCCAGTGTAGCCAATCTGGTTCTCAATAAATGGGAGGAAGAAACCATTTTTAGAAACAATGACCAATCTATGGTACTCTATAGGAGATACATAGACGACATTGTAATTGTATGGGAAGGGTCCAAACTTACTCTTGATAACTTTTTGGAAAAAATGAATATAAATGTATATGGTCTTAGATTCACCGCAGAGTGTAGTCAGACCTTTATAAATTATTTTGACCTAACTATAACTAAAAATGGTGATAAATTGACCACGAAGACTTTTTTCAAGTCTACGGATCGGAACGGTTTTGTCCCTTTAAGTAGTTGCCATCACCCTAAGTGGTTGGGGGCTATACCGAAGGGGCAATTTATGCGTCTTCGGAGAAATTGCGATCAAATTGCGGATTTCAAGGACCAATCAGATCTGTTGACGGATAGATTCGTGGAAAAGGGTTACTCACCATCTGTTTTATCCAATATTAAGAAAGAAGTGCTTGATATGAATAGGGAATCTTTGTTGGTACCTAGAGAGAAATTGTTACGACATGACGAAGTGGCCTTTCTCTCAGGTTTTCACCAACAATATAGGAGTGTAGAGAAAATATTTAAGAAATTTTGGCCGATTCTATTAAAGGATGGAGATTTGACCAAAATTTTACCGCCCAAACCTTCCTTTATTTATAGGAGGGCACCAGGGTTACGAAACAAAATAGCAGCAAATGTACCAGATCCTCCGGAAAGACCGATGACATTCTTGGATGGTTCAGGGTTCCACTATTGCACCCGCTGCAGGTCATGCAAAACCACCAATAGACAAGGGAAAAAGAAAATCACTTTTAAATCAAATGTAACCAATAAAGAATTTACCATAGAGCCACTAATTACATGTCACTCCAGGTATGTTACATATGTCCTGGAGTGCCCTTGTAAAATGCAATATGTGGGTCGCACCACAAGGGAACTCAAAGTGCGCATAAATGAGCATGTGGCCAATATTCTTAAAGGGTATCCTAATCACAGTGTCTCTAGGCACTTTGATGAGTGCCATAACAGGGACCCAAGTAAAATGATTTTTTATGGCATCGATAGGATATCTGGTCACTGGCGGGGTACAGATATGACCAAGAAAGTCTCCCAAAATGAGACCCAGTGGTTGCACCGATTGCGCACTATGCGCCCTTTGGGTTTAAATATCGAGTTGGACCTCAATTGTTTTTTAACCAATGAATAAACTTTTCTGATTATACAATTAATATCCATCTATAACTGTGATTTTTAACGCATAATATAACTAGAAAACTAAAATAAATTTTATTTTATTAAAAGTTACTTTATGGATCTAGATATACCCTTTGACCAGGGACAATATCTAAATGTGTCTGAATATTTTTAAATATTTTTAAATATTTTTAAATGTTTTTTAGATAATTTTATTACATTGTCCATTTATCATTTTAATTTTAGATCTTTGTGGATCATATTGGCAATATATTGTTATATTATATAATCTATATCTGCCATGGGTTTACATGTGGGATATGCCCATTGCTAATGAGACCAAACTGTTTACCATTCTAAGTGCTTCATTTGCATTCTTGCGGTTTTTATAGTATATGTCCTTAGGCTATCCTGTATTATGACTACTATTATTAATATTGCTAATATTGTTAATATTGTTTATTTTAATGTTCGATAATTTTGCTGGCCTAGATGTATTCATTTGTACAATGTCCAGTTGCTTGATCCGGGACTGAGTGTTACCGCCCTCTGATTCCCTCCTACTTTAGTTGATTGATGGGCCTTTAAAACAGACCCAGAGCGCGACACTGTATGCTTCCTGACGACGTGACATCATCACGAAACGTACTTCGAGGCTTACAGGTCACGCTCGACCCTCCCACTTCCTGGTCCCGCTGGCTCTCTCATCCTGGAGGGTGGAACGCACGCCAACAACGCTAGTGCGGCTCTGCACGGTTCTCATACCGGCCACAGGACTCCATCCATTCTCCCATAAATATCTACGCTTTTAACCTCAGTGCCGGGGCTAGGCACCCCATCAAGTAAGAGGCCATTTGGCGTTTTCTTTCTCTGTTTTCAAAAATAAAAAACAATATTATTCTATGGCGTTTCTTTCTCTCTTGCTTTAAATATCGCATGTGGCGTGGAGTAATGCTCTATCAAGACAGCTGATACTGAGAGATCTGGGTCTGGAATACTATCTATATCTGCCTGATTGACCTCTTTTTAATTAAGGTGGTCCATTATTTGCGGTAAGGTGCCATCCATGAGCACTTTTTTGGTGGTCCTTCTTTATCTTGGTGAAGGTGGAAGATCTTCTATTTATGGTTTTGAGGATTCATCACATATATGGACTCTATTTTTGGCACAATTACTTTTTATTTTTATTTCCATTTGCATTGTGGACTTTCACCATGTGCTTATAATCACCATTGTGGTTTAATTTCTATATATGGTCACTGTTTATTCACATGTTATTGTTATATCCACTTATTTATATATTGATGCATACAATTTTATTATTTATTCAGTGTATACACACTATCAGCTAGCGCCTCTAAATCTTCACTCCATGGTGAGTTTCTGGTTCAAGCAGAAGTCTTAATCACCCGTTTCCTGGAGAAGGGTTATTCCAATGTCTCCTTACGAAATACATTGGAGGAGGTGTCATCATTAAATAGAAAAGACCTGTTAAAGGATAGACCCTGTGCGACAGTTGGTGTACCATCTATTCCATTTATTACCACTTTCTCAGTTCAGCACACTAGTGTCAAAAAGCTAATTAAAAAATATTGGCACATACTTACAAATGACCAGGTCCTCAAGGCATTTTTACCTTAGAGACCACAGGTCATTTATAAAGGTGCACCATCAATGAGAGGGAGGGTGGCACCTAATATTCTTGATCCCCCTTCTACTAAGAGAAGTTTTTTGATTATCTGGTAGGTTTCTACCAATGTAGGAGGTGTAGGGTGTGTTCGGTCAGTGGGTGTACACATAGGCGCACTAATAAGTTTACTTCTTCAAGTACTGGAGCTGAGTTTGAGATCACTTCTTTCATTACATGCTCCATGGAGAGAGTCGTTTACTTACTGCAGTGCCCTTGTGGACTGCAGTATGTGGGCAGGACCAAACAACCTCTGTTAGCTTGTTTTGAATCTACGTCACTGGTGAATTTTCAGCGAACTCTGGAATTTGTTCGTCACACATTTTCTTGGATTTCCATTCACGTTTAATTTTGATTTGTTTTTTACTTTTTGGCCCAGGTTTTTTTCGCTGTTTTTTTTCTCACTCTTATTGCATCATTTGAACTGCACTAACCTTTATAATAGATAGATATACTGCACAATGGAGGGGAGACTCTATGATGCGTAGAATCTCCAGACTTGAGATGTCCTGGATTCATAAATTGAGAAGTTACACCCCCTTTGGGATGAATGTAGAGCTAGACCTTAATGCCTTTATCGATAATTCCTAAGCATATTGTAATGTTGGGGTGATTTATCATCTGGGTAGAGCATACCAGTGAGCAGCAGAGTCCACGCCAGTAGTGCTTTTTAAGGGTTTGTTGACCCACTTTTATTAAAAGAAAGAAAAAACATCCATCCAGAATTTCCCACGCAGGGGGTTTCAAGTTTCTACATCAATAAAGAAATGGTCAAACGAAAATGCCAAGCCACATGGCTCTCTTCAGAAATACAGCCCCTAGGCTTACACTTCAGCCCTCTTGGCCACGTACCAAAGTACCTGTACAATCACTGTACCTTCTCTCAGCTTTTGTGCTGCTCAGCCCACAGCTTTGGGTCCTCTGTCTATACCATGCAGACATGCATGCTTCTCCCTTGCTTGCCTGGACTCCTTGGGAGGGTGGAGTCCAGAACACTGGTCTTGATTCTACTATAAGCCCAGGACCCACCTGCTCAATCAACCAGCCAGACTCCTGGCTGTTTCCAAAACCCGGTCCCAGGATTGGAGATTCCTGCCTATTTGAGAGTCCTGGGCAACCATTACCAGGACAGGGAACTGTAATATCACATACCCCCCCCCTTTGTTTCGATCCAGAGGGAGGAACACCAGCACCCATCATCATGGTTGGGACACCTCTGTGCTGGCTATCAGCCACATAGGCCCAACCTTTTTTCCGGGTGCGCTTCCAGGTACGTCCCACCCTGGATCTTAACCAGCTATATTTCCCTACACTCAGCCTTCTCCCTCTTCTTTTGGGGTTCCATAAGCACTTCCTCTTTTGAAATTTAAACAGGGCACCCCTGGTCTTTCTACCATCCCTTCTGCCTCCACGCTTCAGGTTCCCAGGTTTCTCAATACCTTTGGACACTACACTGTCATGTACCTTTAACAAATTATTTGGTTCATCATTGATATACATATTCAAACCAACTTTACACCTCTCAATGTTGCAAAAGTCACCAATGCCTTTTTTTTCAGTATTTGCTAGGGCAGAGTCTGCAGAGGGCACACATACCAGAGGGTTGCCATCACCCATGGGAACCTCAGAGGACGTCACTTCCCCGGGGTTCACCCTCTCTGCAGGCAGCTGTCCTACCACTTGACTTGTTCTGATGCCATCTGTATTTTTATCCACCTGAAGAGACAAGTTCTCTTCTGATCCACATACAATTTTTACTGCACTTATCTGTTTGTCACCTAAACCAAACATTGGACTGGGGACCCCAGTCACTTTAACCACCTTCGGTTGGGCCCCAGTTAGGATTTCTGCTGCTTTCTGGTCCACATTTGGCCCTTCCATCTCATGTGATAGTACCACTGGTACAGTATACACGCCCTTCACCGACAACTGACCAGTACCATCTTGAACCATAGCAGCAGAAATGCCTTCTACCTGGCTGTTAGGTGGTGAAACCTCAGACACTTTCTTTTCGTCAAAGCCTCTCCGAGAAACCTCTTGTACAGGAAGAAACCCATCAGCATACCTAGAGGCGACTTTTAACACTAGTAATACAGTCATAAATAAACCATTTTTGTCTTGTCTTCCTTTGTGCTGTACCACCTGCCACTCAGGGGTCCACCTAATGGTACTCCGCAGTACCAGACTGTCTGACTGTGGTGGAGACACCCCAGTATAGACTGGCTGTACATCCCAAAGTGTAAGCATCTCCTTTAACACTTTTGTTAGAAAGCATACCCTTGGCTTCGGATTGAAATCCTTCCTGGGGACTTTCCTGACACTGGGAATGCAGACAGACTCAATTGCTAAGACGCGAGAGGTTGCAAGGTTTAATGAAACCTTCTCCCAGCTGGAGACGACCACAGCCTGGTGCTCTACCAGAGCGCTGCCAGGTGCTTGACTCACACTCAACTTCTCAGGTTCAGCACCAATGAACTGCTTCACATTACCATTGACAACATCACTTTGACACGCTACGTCAGCATCATTTTTGTAGGTTGCGGACAAAGTGTCTGCTGTGTGCTCGCCCTTATATGGTCCATATTTCTCACGAGGGTTAACCCCTGCAGCAGCCACCGCGCCCTCTGGTATAAGCTGTTCTGCCATCCCTTCTGCTGGCACAGCAGAAACTTTGTCCACCTTACTTTTATGCATGAAAGCCTCATCTATCAGGGACATTAGATTTTTACCCCAACTATCCCAATCTGTTGTAGCTGTGCTCCATTCATCGGCGCTCCTTAGCCCTGATCCATCCGCCCAAGGACACACATTAGAACAGATGGGTTTAGTTGCAGATTCATTACCCAAATTACAAATCATGGCAGGCTTCGGTAACACATGTTCTAGCACCACAGGTTGCAATACACCACAACCACCACCACCTTGCTCGGGCGGCGCTTCATAAGCCTCACACACCTTTGAATTTTTCACATGTTGTTTTAACCCATCATTTACCTGCACATTCTTAGTACTAGCAGCTTGCACTAACACATTACCTACCATTACACGGTACAGTTCCACTCTGTCCCACCAGAGTGACATACCAGTTGTCCATGGCAACCTCCGACTTCAATACATGAAGTTCCCTGGAGATTTCTGGGGACAACTGTGCAGTCTTACCATCAGTTGCTACAGGCAACGGCCCATTTGTGACAACAGCTTTTGCTCTGAAATAACCTGGGGTTTTACCAACAGCAGCAAACTTTTCATTAACCATAACACTTATAGCATTTTTAGTTTTTGCAGGCTGTCCTAGCCCACTGCCTACTTGAGACTGGCAGACATTAGACACAACACTTTTAGTCATCAATACAGGTTCTGTTTGGACTTTAACCCCTGCATTCCCACTTTGTAGGGAGAAGTAATCTTCAAGCACACATTTAGTGGCCCCACTAACTGGGGTCACTCTCACATCATCATGGACAGTCTCGTAACCAGTTCTTTTATACATGCAATCAGCAGTCCCAGACATCATTTCATTAAAGACAGTCTTACCCACCGCAGTAGTTGGGGGCACCATCTTCATTTGAGTACGTTGTCTTAAACAGTCCTCAGCCGCACATTTACTGGCCAACTCCCCCTGGTGGCCATGGGATGAAATCGCACCCCCTGCAGACACAACAGAAAACTCTTCCTTGTTGCCAGGGGTGACAGCAAATATATTTTCACAGGAAACTGGCTCAGCATCATTACCTTCAGGTGCACCCCAGAATCTAGGGCAAGACAACATTTCGTGCCCCAGCTGGCCACATTCCAGACATGGAACAGGACGACTTTTCTCCAGTGCGTTTCTCTCCTGATGATTCCCAGCTGGCAAGAACGCACAGGGCTCTTTGTGGGGACGTTGAGGCAAATCTCTCCTGCAGCTCCTCTCTCCAGGCACAACTTCCATTCTTGTTGTCATGGGAGATCGCACTCTCCCTGCAGATCTTTGCTGGTTTTCTCCAACATGCTGTATTGGCTCCTTCGGAAGCCACTTGTCACGACCCTTGCAGGCAAGCACACCCCATGGTCCACAGACAGCCCGACTGGCCTCCTCTGTGTTGCTATGGGCAACCACTCTCCGTTCTGGATTTGGGTCAGCCTCTCTTTTGGCACATAACATAGGCTTCGCAGACCTTTGTTTTGCTAGGTAGCTTTGCATTGGAGCCAGGGACAAAGGGCACTTTGAGACTGCATGCCCCCACTCGCTGCACCGCAAACAGCGCACTTTGTTTCCTGTCTTGTCAGGGTTTCCCACACTGCATCTGTTGGACCCTGTCTCAAGCTGTGTCACTTTCACAATTTTCACAACAGCTGCTGGTTTAACTGCAGCAGCGTTGCCAGGGGCAACAACACCCCTCTCCCAGGCATGGACATTTGGCAGATCTCTCTTTTTATCAAAGGTTGGCTTCACTTCCACTTTAGCTTGGTCCAATCCTGCCAGGTGTCGCTTGCACCAATCCACTGCAGATTCAAACGCTGGTGGACGCTCCACATTAGCCGTCTGTGCACTCATTGCACCAGGATTGCTAGGGACAACAGCAGCCCTCTTTTCCCTTGGAAAACTCTGTTCAGACATGTATGGGGTTCGATCAGGCGGTAACAACCCCTCCAGCCTGAGAGCTCCATCTATCATCTCAGTCATCCTTGCTTCTTTTAGGCGTTTTGATCGCCCCATACTCACAATCACTCCGAAAAAAAATGTGCACAGTTCAGCAACAAATTGGAGCACTGTCTCTTTAAGGCTAGTCACCTTTCTCTTGCAGGTTCTCCTCACCTGCACACACACAGATTATGCAGTTTCTGGCAATAGCTCACTGGTATTTGCAGGGATCTTCAGTCCATGCCCGCATTCGAGCACCAATTGTAATGTTGGGGTGATTTATCATCTGGGTAGAGCATACCAGTGAGCAGCAGAGTCCACGCCAGTTGTGCTTTTTAAGGGTTTGTTGACCCACTTTTATTAAAAGAAAGAAAAAACATCCATCCAGAATTTCCCACGCAGGGGGTTTCAAGTTTCTACATCAATAAAGAAATGGTCAAACGAAAATGCCAAGCCACATGGCTCTCTTCAGAAATACAGCCCCTAGGCTTACACTTCAGCCCTCTTGGCCACGTACCAAAGTACCTGTACAATCACTGTACCTTCTCTCAGCTTTTGTGCTGCTCAGCCCACAGCTTTGGGTCCTCTGTCTATACCATGCAGACATGCATGCTTCTCCCTTGCTTGCCTGGACTCCTTGGGAGGGTGGAGTCCAGAACACTGGTCTTGATTCTACTATAAGCCCAGGACCCACCTGCTCAATCAACCAGCCAGACTCCTGGCTGTTTCCAAAACCCGGTCCCAGGATTGGAGATTCCTGCCTATTTGAGAGTCCTGGGCGACCATTACCAGGACAGGGAACTGTAATATCACAATATGTACAATATTGAAGTTTGATATGTGTACTTGGTGTGATCCCATGGTAGCTATCTTGTAGTTCTCATAGAGTAGGCATTCAGATATGGGTATATAAGTTTTTTCTTGCCTATTGGGTGTTAAGAGAATATATAACTTTATGGGTCAAATATAAAGATATTATGTACTTTATTCAGATTTGTGGCCTTTTTTCTTTCAAACATTTTCTTTTTTGGCACATAATATCAATCTGGATTTCGATTTTTATATTTATATATATTTTTATTCTTATATTCATATAATTTAAACTAATTTATTTTGGTTTATTATTATTTGAATTGTGGTTTCCTCTTTAATATGAGGTACCAAGTATTTTTTTAATTTTTATTTTCATATTTATTTTATATTTATATATATTTTTATTCTTATATTCATATAATTTAAACTAATTCATTTTGGTTTATTATTATTTGAATTGTGGTTTCCTCTTTAATATGAGGTACCAAGTATTTTTAATTTTTATTTTCATATTTATATTCATTTTCATTTTTATTTGTATTTATAGGTCTTTTGTGTATTGCTGTATTACTCCCGTGGTTATACATGCGATCTTACTCTCTCTGAGGTGAAAACAGCGGATTGAGTGATGGCGCATGGTTCGGGTGATTGCAGCATATACATATCTTTTCCTTTACGATCGGAATTTAATGTTTTTTCCGGTTTGATTTTTTTCAAGCGATCGACATCACCCAGAGACAGGCGTCTGCAGGCAAGCCGGCTGGCTTTTTTATCGAGACGAATGACGTTTTTCTTGCAAGTGCTACAACCTTTTAAATTAAACCTTTTTTACGGTAATACACTATCTAGTGTTTTTATTTTTTGGGGCTCTCCGATGGTTGGCTTTGTATATCGACTTCCACTGAAACAGTCTCTGCATACCCACTGGAGGAATCAAGGCTCCAATACAGGCTTGTTGTTCTTACCAGAGGCAAGAGAAGTGATTTTGGCTGGTGGTGGAGCACGGGTGTTTGCACGAACATTTTGGAGTTATATCCCTTCGTTGTTTTCACCAACATCTACTTTCTGTCACGGTTTCCACTCTGCATAGATCCTCTTTGCACTATTGGGACTATATATTTATATTTTCATTTTAGTTGAGACTACTGTGCTTTTTTTCAACATTCATATTGTTAGTCTCCTTAAAGGGGTTGTAAAGGTTTGTTTTTTATTTTCTAAATAGGTTCCTTAAAGCTAGTGCATTGTTGGTTCACTTACCTTTTCCTTAAATTTCCCTTCGGAATGTTTTTTTTTCTTTGTTTTCTTTGTCTGAATTTCTCACTTCCTGTCTCTCCTCAGTAATGTGTTCAGTAAGCTGTTCTAAATGACTTTCCACCGCTCAGATGATGGTGGAAAGCTTACTGAGGACAAACAGGAAGTGAGAAATTCAAACAAAGAAAAAAAACATTTTGAAGGGAAATCAAAAGAAAAGGTTAGTGAACCAACAATGCACTAGCTTAAAGGAACCTATTTAAAAAATAAAAGACAAACCTTTACAACCCCTTTAACCACTTCAGCCCCAGACCATATTGCTGGTCAATGACCGGGCCCCTTTTTGCGATTCGGCACTGCGTCGCTTTAACTGACAATTGCGCGGTCGTGCAACGTGGCTCCCAAACAAAATTGGCGTCCTTTTTGTCCCATAAATAGAGCTTTCTTTTGGTGGTATTTGATCACCTCTGCAGTTTTTATTTTTTGCGCTATAAACAAAAATCGAGCAATTTAAAAAAAAGAATATTTTTTTACTTTTTGCTGTAATAAATATCCCAAAAAATATATAAAAAAACGTTTTTTTTCCCTCAGTTTAGGCCGTATTCTTCTATATATTTTTCGTTAAAAAAAAATCGCAATTAGCGTTTATTGATTGGTTTGCGCAAAAGTTATAGCGTTTACAAAATAGGGGACAGTTTTATGGCATTTTTATTAATATTTTTTTTTTACTAGTAATGGTGGCGATCAGTGATTTTTATCGGCACTGCAACCTTATGGTGGACACTTTTGACACATTTTTGGGACCATTGGCATTTTTATAGCGATCAGTGCTATAAAAATGCATTGATTACTATAAAAATGCCACTGGCAGGGAAGGGGTTAACACTAGGGGTTGAGGAAGGGGTTAATTATGTTCCCTGTGTGTGTGTTCTAACTGAAGGGGGGGTGAGCCTGACTAGGGGAAATGACGGATCGTCTGTTCATACATTGTATGAACAGACGATCCGCAATTTCTCCCCCTGACCGGGAGCTGTGTGTTTACTGTAACGAGCGATCGCGGGTTCCCGGTGGTGATTGTGCCCAGCGGGCACGAGCGTCGGCACCAGGGGCGAGCAGGCGGCGTGCACACCCCTATTGGCTGAAATGCGAGATGACGTATAGCTACGTGATCTCAGGCAGCCGAGCCGACCTATACGGCGGCTGGTCAGCTAGTGGTTAAGTGTGTTACATTTGATTTTAGCAGACACACTATGATATATGATCTGTTATGGTCTGTATGCACTGTATATATGATGGACTGATTCCAATATTGGTCCTTCACGGTATAGCGCAGCTCCTCACTGTTTCTTTAATTATTCATTTATGTCTATCACATAAACAGAGCTGCTGCTGTGGTGCTTTTTTCTTGTTTTGGCTTGTTAATCGGTTAGTGCAGTATTTTCTGCACACTTCCCCAAAATGTATTCTGCT
This sequence comes from Rana temporaria, assembly GCF_905171775.1. Taxonomy (NCBI): domain Eukaryota; kingdom Metazoa; phylum Chordata; class Amphibia; order Anura; family Ranidae; genus Rana; species Rana temporaria. The sequence goes on from NC_053492.1 coordinate 344,890,717, forward strand.
ACATATTCTTGGCAAAATAAATCTCAGTAAGCGTATATTGATTGGTTTGTGCAAAAGTTATAGGGTCTACAAACTATGGGCTATATACTGGAATTTATTATTACATTTTTATTTTTTACTAGTAATCAGTGGGATCAGTGACTTATAGCAGGAATGTGATATTGCGATGAACATTCGGACACTAACTGACACTTTTTGAGAACCAGTGACACTAATAAAGTGATCAATGCTAAAAATATGCACTGTCATTGTAATGACACTGGCTGGGAAGGGGGTTAAACATCTAGTGTAATCAAAGGGTTAAATGTGTGCCTAGCCAATGTTTATGTGGACTTTGTGTGGTGAAAATCTATTACTTTCCCACTGACAGGACATGGCTCTGCCTTGTTTACATAGGCAGAGCCCTGTCCTGTGTAAATTCATGAGGATCCACAAGTCCCGGCGGTAATCCAGTGTCTGGCACCTGGTGATCGACATCTGCTGTTCTCAATCACAACAAAGCCAGGTCACCGGCGGTGCGCCCCCACCAGGAAGTGTTAGGTACGCGACCTGTTGCATCCGAGCCACCTTGCAGCCATATATCATTGATTATATGGTTGCAAGCTGTTAATTAGGAGTGATTAGTTCTCTGTTCTGCCATGTCCGATAGGCACAGCACAAAAAAATGGTGCTGCATGCTTTGTTCTTCTCACTACTGTCCTCGCTCTCATTTGCTCAGCTCAGAGTGGGAGGGTGTAGGGAAGTTAACTATGTAGGTTTGTTAGTGTACATTTTTTTTAACCACTTCCCGACGGCCGTACGACTATATACGGCCACAGGGTGGTTATACTTCTCTGGGGCGCCGTGTTTTCACGTCCGCCCCTTTCCGCGTTCCCGCGCACGCTCCCGAGCGCGCAGCGGGGACTTTCTGTGCTGGCCGTGTCCCTTGGACACAGCCAATCACAGGTCGCCGTGAACGGCCAATCGGAGTGGCCGTTTGCTAGGCGATCTGTGCGGCCAATGAGAGATGATCTCATATGTTTACATATGAGATCATTTCTCATTGTCGGCTCTCACAGACAGCGGTGCTGTCAGGGAGAGAGGAGACCGATCTGTGTCTCTTGTACATAGAGACACAGATCGGTCATCCCCCCCCAGTCACCCCCCTTCCCCCACAGTTAGAACACTATGCAGGGTACACATTTAACCCCTTCCTAACCCCCTAGTGTTAACCCCTTCCCTGCCAGTCACATTTATACAGTATTTAGTGCATATTTATAGCACTGATCGCAGTATAAATGTGAATGGTGACAAAAATGTGTCAAAAGTTTCCGATGTGTCCGCCATAATGTCGTAGTCTCAATAAAAATCGCAGATCGCCGCCATTACTAGTAAAAAAAAAAATAATAAAAAATAATTCTGTCCCTTATTTTGTAGGCGCTATAACTTTTGCGCAAACCAGTCGCTTATTGCGATTTTTTTTTTTTTTTACAAAAAATATGTAGAATACGTATCGGCCTAGACTGAGGATAAAAATTTTTTTTTAAAAAAAATTGAGCTATTTATTATAGCAACAAGTAAAAAAAATATATATTTTTTTTTCAAAATTGTCGCTTTATTTTTGTTTATAGCGCAAAAAAAAAACCCGCAGAGGTGATCAAATACCACCAAAAGAAAGCTCTATTTGTGGGAAAAAAAGGACGTCAATTTTGTTTGGGAGCCATGTCGCACGACCGCGCAATTGTCAGTTAAAGCGACGCAGTGCTGAATCGCAAAAAGTCCTCTGGGCAGGAAGGGGGTTTAAGTGCCCAGGAAGGAAGTGGTTAAATCTTACAAATTTTACAAAAATATATATAAAAATATTATATACATAAATAAAAACAAACAAGCTTACATCAGCAAATAACAGAAAAGAAAATATATTTTCCTGAACATAAATAAAACTATATACAAAGAAACATAATTTTATTATATGCAAACTACTAGATTATGCAAAACACAACTCTACTTCAACCTAAACACACCATCAGGCTAAGAAACAATTACACATTTAACCCATGCTTACAGCCTTTTTTTTTTATCTGATCTTATAAAAATCTAGGGGATGTAAAAGGACAGAAAGAAAAGCCACACACCCAAAGACTAACAGACAGCAGCTACAGGGACCTGACATTTCCACACGCCTTTGTCCACGCCCCCGGCCACAACCTGTCCTTCTCAAGACCCTGAATCTTCCCAAACTCTGCAGTCTTATTGTTAATGCAGCACTCCTGCTCTGAAGTATTATGCTGCGTACACACGATCGGATTTCAGATGGAATAAAATCCGATGGAATTTTCCATTGGAATTCGGATGAAGCTGACTTTCATCAGTCTTGCATACACACTATCAGACTAAATTCTGACTGTCCAAAAGGCGGTGACGTAAAACACTACGACGAGACGAAAAAAAAAATTCAATGCTTCTGAGCATGCATCGACTTGATTCTGAGCATGCGTGGATTTTTCTCAGACAGAATTTCACACAGATGATCGGAATTTCCCATAGTTTTTTTCCATCAGAAGAATTTAAAACATGTTCTATTTTTTTTACACCAATGGAAAAAAGTCCGATGGGGCCCACACACAAGTTTTTTCCGATGAAATAAGCCCATCTGACTTTTTGATCGGAAAAAACAATCGTGTGTAGACGGCATTAGTGTCCATGTGGAACTCCTGCTCATTGTTCTCACAGCTAGCAGGAACATCTTTGTTTGGATTCCCACCATCTCCTCCTGCATTCCTTGCCAATTGCAAGGATCTGTTGGCAGATGCAATCTCTTTGCCTGTAGCAGCAAATCACTGGAACGTCCTCCATACACTGAGACAGATTCTCAACAAGTGCTCCTTCACCAGTATTTTCCTGCACTGAAACAGTTCCACCATGTCCTCCATTTGCAGACACTGTAGCCTTGCCGCCATCTTGATCAGACTTAACAAATTACATTTTTTCCACAACTTTTATCCCTACAGGCTGGGATGACATCCTCCTCCTCATCCTTGTCTGACAGTGGAAAATCAAAACTTCCTGCCACTCAAGGAAGATCTGCATTATGCAATGGCCTGCAGCAATCCACCATTTTCCCCAACCTCCTTCTGAGATGACCCAGGCTGCTGGGGAAGGAGGGGGGCAGATACTGACTCAGACATCACAGATCCTGAGACAGGGGTAGTACTGGGGCCACTGTATGAAGCCACTCCCTTAATCCCCACCCGTACTGTCGCCGTTGCTGTGGCATCCACCTCCGGCTGGTACTCGCTCAGACACTTTTCTTCATCTGTTGGAATCTCTCCTTATTCTCCTACATTTCCTTGAACATACCGCTGCTTTCCTTCAGAGAGACAACCAACTTCTCCTGTTTCTTCAATGCCTCCTCCAGAGACTTCAGCTTGGAGTCTTTCCTCTTACTGCTCCCGGTCTTACTATTCAGAGATTTATTTTTCCTGAATTATGCTTCCAGGACAGCAAGCTTCTGTTCTTTCTTAGTAATACAGCAAAGTTTATTTACCACTTTGTCCTGGAAGGCTGGTAAGGACTTCCCTTGCATTGGGACAAGTCCACAGTCCATTGAAGCTTGATCTTTGGGGAGCCTCCACTTTTGTCTTCCCCAGCCCAGCTGTCTAGTAACAGCCCACATCCCCTACCAGGTCACACCTGGTGGGAATCTGTGGCAGTTTTCTATATGAAAAACTGCTACAGTGCTTTCAAAAAGTATTCATACCCCTTGAAATTTTCCAAATTTTTCCAAAAACGTAAATGTCTTTTATTGGGATTTTATGTAATAGACCAACACATACTGGCACATAATTGTGAAGTGTTAGGAAAATGATAAATGGTTTTCAACAATTTGTACAAATATATAGGTGGAAAAGTTTGGTGTGCATTTGTTTTCAGCCCCCCTGAATACTTTGTAGAACCACCTTTGCTGCATTTACAGCTGCAAGTCTTTTTGGGGGATGTCTCTACCAGCTTTGCTCATCTAGAGAGTGACATTTTTCATTCATTCTTTTTCCAAATAGCTCAAGCTCTGTCAGATTGGATGGAGAGCGGCTGTAAACAGCAATTTTCAAGTCTTTCCACAGATTCTCAATTGGATTTAAGTCTGGACTTTGGGCCATTCTAACACATGAATATGCTTTGATCTAAATTATTCCACTGTAGCTCTGGCTGTATGTTTAGGGTCATTGTCCTGAAAGGTGAACCTCTGCCTCAGTCTCAAGTATTTTGCAGACTCTAATGCCGCGTACACACGATCGGATTTCCGATGGAATAAAATCCGATGGAATTTTCCGTCGGAATTCCGATGAAGCTGACATTCATCAGTCTTGCATACACATAGAAGAATGGGTGGGACTTTAAATGAAGCTCATGATGACAAAGACATGTAAATGGTGGGATTATACATATTTATTGATATTGCGTACAGAACATGGGTGGAAGCAATAATTACATGTACAAAAACGCACCTATCAGAAGGCACCATTCCTTGAATATGCAAAAACTGGTACATAACATGCTTAACAAACAATAATCATGGTAAAACAGAGGTAGATCCACCATATTAATATAGGATAGTATAGTTCCTATAGCACTCGGGGGGTAAGTGGGCCGCCACTGTGCACTGACGTCACAAGTGTGCGCCGGACGTGTGGCGTCCGTGTGACGCTGCCCTTCCGGTGGAGCATGTTCCATTCTCCTGGTGTGGGCGGGGTCAAGTTGGCGCCGGCCACGGGCCATTGGTTCATACGCCGGCATCCTGGTTGCCTCCTCTCCCCACCACGCCTGTGGATGTGACGTTGGGGGCCGTTACCATGGCGGCACGGCGCATCTATTGTGGGCGGGGGTGTGGGCGTTCCTGGGCTCCTCCGATTACCTCCATCTCACCACACCAACTCACACGATCGCTGGACTGGCTTCTCTCTGCACAGGTATCTCCACACACTCTCCTATGGTTCTGTTCCTTCCCTCTGCACTGGGTGTAATGGTGTTGATCCTTCACCATGATCTTTCACCTCACTCCTGGTCGTCCCCCAGTCGACCCCTTCACCCTCGCACTAACCTCTTTTCCTACCAGTCCACTGCCACCTTTTCTCACTTTACACCTTACACTCCCTGTTTTCACTGTGTCCTTGTTTTTTCCCACCTTGCCCTTGGCCCTAGTTTTATCTTACCTTCACCTTCAGTGCACCTCTTACACCAGGAGGATCGGTGGGACCTGCACCGCCCGAAACCTGCCTGCAGTGGTGGTGTCTGTGTATGTGCCCCCTCGGCTTCCGACCCCGATGTCTCTGGGTGGCCTATGGTCCTCCACGCCATGCCTTCCGGTACATGCCTAGCTGTAAGTCAACTACCCCCTTTGGGTTTTTGGGGGGTATCATCTCTCTCCCCCCCCCTACCTTGAGATACCTTGACTTTATTTATTCTCCTATTGCAGACACACACATAATATGCTCCTGCGTTTTGTTTTTAGGCCATTTTGGTTTCACCTGACCAGAGCATCTTCTTCCACATGTTTGCTGTGTCCCCCACATAGCTTCTCGTAAACTGTAAATGGGACTTCTTATGACTTTCTTTCAACAATGGCTTTCTTCTTGCCACTCTTCCATAAAGGCCAGATTTGTGGAGTGCATGACTTGTATTTGTCCTGTGGACAGAATCTCCCACCTGAGCTGTGGATCTCTGTAGCTCCTCCAGAGTTGCCATATGCCTCTTAGCTGCTTCTCTGATTAATGCTATATTTGCCCAGCCTGTCAGTTTAGGTGGACGGACATGTCTTTGTTGGTTTGCAGTTAGGCCATACGCTTTCCATTTTTGAATGAGTGATTGAACAGTGGTCTGTGAGATGTTCAAAGCTTGGGATATTTTTTATAACCTAACCCTGCTTTAAACATTTCTACAACATGATCCCTCTCCTGTCTGGTGTGTTTCTTGGCCTTCCTGGTGCTGTTTGTTTACTAAGGTTTTCTAACAAAACTCTGAGGTCTTTACAGAACAGCTGCATTTATACTGAGATTAAATTACACACAGATGGTTTCTATTTACTAATTAGGTGACTTCTAATGACAATTGGTTCCACTAGATTTTAGTTAAGGATATCAGAGTAAAGGGGGCTGAATACAAATGCACGTTTCACATATTTATTTGGTGCATTAAGCTTAGGTAACTCCCTACAATGAATCCTCTGTACAGAAAGAATGCTGAAAAGGTAAACATAGTCATGGTAATTCATAAAGAATGCCTACGACACACTTAGGATTCTGTCCTGCCTCTGCATGACAAATGATGGTGCCTGCTGTGTCCACCTCCCCCTTGGTAGATCTCCCTTAGTTAGAAAGAACCTGGATGTGGTGGAGCACATTAGCCTTACTGGAGGGCAGCGGAAGCAATCAGGGGTCTAATAGACCCCTCATGTATCCATAAAGAGAATTTTTCACAAAACATACTATCACACATGTCAGGTCACCTGAGGCCAGGTGACAGATGCACACATTTGGGGTCAGGAGTGCACTGCTAAGGTAGTGGACCCTAAGGCTGACTGCTGAGAATGGAACTCTGGGTGGTTAAGGAAGGCAGGTCCACTGGAGCACTAACACAGATCCCACAGGGAGCTAGAGCATAAGATTCCCATGGGCGCGGAGTCTCAGAGCCAGCAGGTGTTCACCAGAGCCTCTAGTGGTGAGGATGGACTGCGCTGCAACTGGCTCCAGGTCGCGGCCTCCAGGGTCTCCCAGCTCACGCTTACAGTAGGCTACAGGAGGATAGAGAGGAAGCAGCAGCCCAGGATAACAAGAGATAGTAAGGAGATAAGTCAAAGGTTGGGGCGACTAGTAGACAAGGATAAATATAGAACACGCCAAAAGTCAGGGTCACAAGCAGACAGGGATAGTTGAGAACAAGCCAAGATCGGTAACTGGAATCAGGCATAAAAGACACAGCAAGTCACACACGAAAGCTTAAACACACAATATTGATCAGCATGGCTGGTGTGATGTTTGTGATAGATCACTGTGACCTTTACCCTCTTTCTCCTGATGCATGATGGGGGAGGAGGAGCTGTACCAGGAAGTCAGACAGTGTGTGAGGGGAACTGGAAGCAGACACATGAGGCTGAGAAGGGATTACATCTGATAAGGACAGAAGCTGTTTGGAATAAGTAATAACTCCTCCATGTAAGAATGCCATAATGTTCTGAGTAATAAACCTTGCTCTGGTTAAGTAGTACATCGGCCTGTGTGTGTAACTTGCTGAGCAGATACTGGCAGCATTGCCAGCAGCACCTGAGAGACACAGAGCGGCAAGGGGACATAACAGCTGGCTTGCAGTGCACAGGTTAATATAGATTTCCCTGATAGGGCCTGGGGTGGAGCCATGCTTAGAGGAGAGATTAGCAGCCAGGTGAGAGTGGCTGGTGTCTTAATCTGAGCACATGGAGAGGTAAGCTGACAGACAAACATCACTGCATAACCACAACAGTACCCCCCCCTTTTTATGGGCCCTCCCCCTCCCCCACCTGGGTCCAGGCTTAAATGTAAACCTTTAGAAAATCTCCTTAACAGACAAGGTGCCAAGACCTCAGATGCAGCAATCCAAGGTGTCTCCTCAGGACCAAACCCTCTCCAATGCACAAGGTACTGAAGAATGCCTCTGCAGAGCCGAGAATTCAGAACTTGACTAACCTCTTACTTTAGATTATCCTCAGAGACCAAATCCGAGGTAGGGAGAGGACAAGAAAATGTATTGACCACCAAAGGCCTTTTAGAAATAAGCAAGCGCATGAGAGGATCAACAGGAGTCTGAGAAGGGTTCCCCAGACCCTTAAAGATGAGTTGAACATCTAGCACAGGACCATCAGACTGGGCAGAGGTCAGTGGGACCCTGAGGTCAGGTTGGTTAGAAGGTGACATGTCACAGGAGTCAAGCTGGATAGCTGAAAGACAAGCAGAATGCAGAGAGCCCTGAAAAAAAGGTTAAAAACCCCATCTGGCCGAATGAGTCAGTCTATCCAAAGGATGGATTGAGCCTCTTAGGCAGGTTTGAATGGACGTAATAGTAGTAGGGTGAGGCCAGGTTGCAGAAGGTCCTGAATAAGAAAAAGTAGGAGGCTCACTAGGCATGGTCTGGACTGGCATAACCGGTGCAGAGGACAAGTGATTAACATAGTC